>NC_137609.1:25399480-26126077 GCF_963280865.1 Gymnoscopelus braueri | reverse complement strand
TATTGCCTTTAATTGTCTAGATCAGTGGTTCCCAAACAGTGTGCTGAGGCGCAATGTTGCCGTGAGACAAGGCCATGTTTCCCTTGAGATTTTGTGATAACCACACATTATTATTGCATTATATACAACAAAACAAAACGTTACGAATTATATTACTATATCAGTACTTTGTGTGCACTCATTTCCCAACACAGGGAGGCAAATTGTATGCCTTAAAAAATATACATATTTTAACCACTTTATATCATCCATATTTATAGCAGTTCACGTTTGTAGATCTGCTGTTTTGCTATTTTAGAAAATCTGCGAAAGTATGAATTAGAGTTTAGGCTTAAACCTTTCATTTGGGCATTAGTAAATAAAAATAAACATTTACAGAGTGATAAGAGTGATAGCACATACTATAGAGGCTATTTTGCACAGTTATGAATACAGGTATGCCTTGATATTTTGATTTGCCCTTTGGTGTGTCTTGGGCACAAAATGTTTGAAAACAACTGATTTTGTGGAATAGGCAATGTTGTTTGTGATGATAGTGGGGTTTCTATGGTTTCTAAGCATGTGATGGGCTGTGTGTGTAATCATTAAATATGAATGTACTGGTGAACATTCGCTACTGTCCTCCACGAGGGAGAGTTCATAACATTATGAAAATCTAATATTCGTTTGGATGTAAACTTTCACACAAGTTGAGTTGACAGATCTCTCAGTTCGTTTACAGTTCGTGAGTAGTATGATATCTACTTGGTTTACCTTCTACTGTTTGTTTATTCATATTCAAATGCTGCCAGCACTACCTATAGCAAAATGTGAATATATTCGGACCACTTAAGCCTTATTTCAAAGATACAAGCTCACAACTCATCATGATACCATGCGTTGTGAGCTTGTAGATCTGCTACTTTCGCTATTTATGAATCTTTTCAAATTCTTTGAAAATCTTTGCCTATAATGATAGGCAAAAATAGGGACGCCAGGTTGAAAGTGGCTAAATTGAACCAGAATACTTAAAGATATAACTCAACAGAGGGAGATCAACTAAAACAGGACAAAGAAATCATGATTCATTTACAACAAGGCAGTGTGTGTGTGTGTGCCTAAGACGCTGGTGTGCAAATTGAAAGCAGATCCCAAGTATAAATAGTTTTCTTATGTAAATCATTGCATCGCATTTAATAACATAGTTATGAGGCATTATGCAATAGACTGCACCCACATGCACTTGTCAACACCAGCCTTAATAGTAATTATAACTTTATATAGCACTTTTCTTAACAATGTAATGAAGTGCTAATGGCAAACAATGACATTGAATAAAATGAACAAACCATAAAATAGAATGAAATAAAAAGGAATGAGGATGCTGATGTAGCTGAATTAAGTGTGAATATTACTGCCCCTAGTTAGTTGCTAATCTACACCAGAGGTTTTGCTTATGACCTCAGAGTATGTTCCACTACATAGGGTTAAACGTTCAGAAATATAGATTGGAGCTAGTCCATTTAATACTGTAACTTGTATGATAAAACCTTAAAATGCATTCTAAAATCATGTGGCTTTCTAAGGGTGGGGCAATGTGGTCTTTTCTCATAGACCCAATTAAAAATCTTAACAGCTTAATTTTGAACCAACTGTGATGATTTACAGTTTATTTTTTTACTAAATGCCGGAATAGAAATAGTTACATACAGTATATGTCACAGGTACAACACTGAGTGTACTGCATACCGAACAGATGCATTCTGGGCCTTCACTTCACTGCCCCGTACTCACTGGCACCTGACAGGTACACAGTAAAATGATCAGTGTTAATCTATCCATTTGTAACTCCTTCTAAGAGTGTACAAATGTAACCAATTGGATGCTTGGTTATAGTTACAAATGGAATCTAAACATCTACCAGGTATTGGGCTTTTGAGGTGAGCAATTGAGTTGAACAAAAACAACCATTATCAGCCATTATTGTTTAATATGCGTAAACATTTCTCCCCAGATAGTCAATTTACCTTTATTATTCACGTTAAGTTATTGACTCATACTTTGTTTGCAGCCTATAATAAGATGCAAAGCAATGGTGATTTTCACTGTCTGGCACTGGGTGATCATGTGCCCGAAAAGGTTGCCCTCCTCTGGTATAAGCCAACAGCTTAGCTAACTGGCTACAATAAATGAAGATGATAATGACGATAATGATGATGATGCTAAGGATGATGCTGATGGCAGATCATTTTGAGGAAGGTAGGAGTTTTTACCAGTGCTCACTTTGAGACTCCATATCAGACATTCAGCTCTGAACTGCTGACAAGTTCATTTGCTGTTTATGTGGCATGTACCAGAACACTTGCAGACTGAAATCATAAAATGATGGTGCAACAGTGTGCTGAGGGCCAAGTAATGATCTCTTGTGGCCTCTGGGCCAGCTGTCTGTGAAGTTGTTTGAGGGCAAGTATTTGTGTCAAGAAATACTCTGCACTATGAAAGTAGCCGATCTACAAGCTTGTGAGCTTGTAGATCGGCTATTTTTGGTGCGTGACAAGTATAACTCAGGCTTCTGGGCTGCAGGTATGGCTCTGTTGTATTTAGTTTTACTACTGTAAAACTGTGTGAGTGAATAGACACATTTCCTGGTATTCCCTGTCCCAAGCCAGGCCCGGACATTCTTTAGTTCCATCCGTTGGAAAGTCTGACTGGGTTGTATCACCCACTGTAGGAAAGCCACCTGCAATAGTGAAAGAACAATACTCCAAGGTGAGGAAGGGTGTAGAGGAGTGGCAGCAGTGGAAATGTCCCAATGCTTTCCTCTCGTCTTACTTGTTGGCTCACTTCCACTGTTGTCTTCTTGTTGTTCCAAGGATTTTCCATCCCTTAATGTTCAGAGATAATGACCCTTTGCTGCTGTTAACCAGCCAAATGAGACCCCTGAGAGGCTTGTGTATAAAAAAAACATGTCCATGTGGAATTCTAGTCCCTTTGTTACAGTTTTTTTCTTCAGGGATGTTTGAAATAAAGTGGCTACGTTTCTGCTTTTAATGATCACCGATAACATAGAGAGAGCGGACTGAATCTTGTAGCTGGATATTTACCTATTTTCACATGGTACAGTAAGTGTAATGAATAATATGAATGTTTTCCTGTTTTTGTGTGTGTGTGCAGTTATGCTTCATGTGCATGTACCATTTGTTCTCATACGTTGTTGTGTATAAGTGTGTTACTTCTGGGCATTTGGGCTTATCAGAAAAAATGCACTTTCCAGACTGGCAATCACTTCCTGTCTCCTCTTTGATGTTTGCCATCACAATTGGGTTGACATGTACACACACAGGGGTCAGAAACCTGCCTGGTATTAAAGGCCTGTGTACACTGTACATACTGTACATCTTAAACACTATCTCGATATCACACAATAGTTAAGCCTAGGCTCTGTTTACGGTTGGGATTTGCTAAATGTCCACATTGTTTAATCTTGGCCATGCTTGTTAGAATCGTGATTACTTTGTGTGCTGATTTTTTGGGTTAATTGTCTCCGCCAGGCCGAAAGGCATGGCAAGAGAGTATGTTTTGCCCCCTGTCTGTCCGTCCGTGTGTCCGTCCGTCCGTGTGTGTGTCCTTCCTTCTGTCTGCGAGCAGCTAATCTCCGCCACCGTTTGCCCGGTCCCTGTGAAACTGCGCACACACACTCCCTGGATGCCACAGCAGAACCTCTGCCCCACATTTTTCAGATCAGCCTGTCATAGCGCTACCATGAGGCCTACTTTTGCTAAACACATTTCTTGATATTACTCCTACAGATTGTCCAAAAAACACGAAAATCGGTACACAGTATCTCTATAGTCATGTGATCAACACAGATCTGTCTGATTTTCCATATGCCATCCTGATTGGCTAAGATTGGCTTCCAAAGTTTGCAGGATTGGTTCATTTCGAACAAAATGCCTCAAATCATGAACGCAGCATGCGATTTCCGATTCACGTTTTTAGCTATAACTGCACCAATCTGTGTGAAACTTTGCACGCACACTCCCTAGAGGCCAAGGAAAAACATTTGCCCTGCATTTTTCATATACTGTATGCCTTTTAGAGCGCCACCAGGAGGCTGAGTTTTGTAAAACACATTTCTTCTCTTACTCCTTCAGATTCTGTCCGAAAATCACGCAAATCGGTACACAGTATCTCTATAGTCATGTGATCAAGATGGATGTGTCCGATATTTCATATTCCATCCTACTTGGCTAACATTGGCTTCCAAAGTTTGCAGGATAGGTCCGTTTTGAACAAAATTCCTCAAATCATGAACGCAGTGTGCGATTTCCGTGACATTTTGCACACACATTCCCACTAGGCCGAGGAAGAAATGCCACCCTTTTCACATTGGCCTGTTATAGCGCCACCAGCAGGTCTAATTTAGCAAACCGCATTTTTGGAACAAAATGCCTCAAATCATGAATGCAGTGTCCGATTGCCGTGCAAGGCCTAAGAAAAAATGCCACGCTTTTCACATTGGCCTATTATAGCGCCACCAGGAGGCCACAATAACCTACCTGACCTGGCGGAGACTTGTGCTCCGAGGAGCACTTTTTCTAGTTACTATATAATATCCCACTTAAAAATAGTATTGTATGTAACTGTTTATAATATACATTAGGGAATGTTGAAATAACTAAGTAACCCTTCGTAAATAACTTATATTTCTCAGTATCTTATCTGTTGCATGTTTTTTGAACGTAAGTTAATTCTTTCAAATGTCATTGGCGTAGCATTTATCTGGCTGAATTGGGTTAGGATATTTGTGAATCCTGCTTTTCAGCTAGATGTAACTGTCTGCATTCAAAGAATAATATAAATAATTTTGACCATCCATGTCCCCTCATTTGTTCTTCTTCTTTTCTCCGGTCCTGTAGGAGACTATGGGTGCTGAAGGAAGAGTTCGCCTGGTGATGGAGAGCGCTCTGACCGCACGTGACCGGGTTGGTGTGCAGGACTTCGTGCTGTTGGAGAATTACACCAGTGAGGCAGCCTTCATAGAGAACTTGCGGCGGCGCTTCAAAGAGAACCTAATCTATGTAATATATTAACATTAATCACTGTTGTCCTCAGTGGTTCTCAAAGTGGGGTCCAGGGACTCCCAGGGGTCCTTGGGGGGGTTCCAGGGGGTCCCCAATCCCCAATGTCAATATTGCATAATCAAAATCAGATTAACCGATTCAATCCGGAAACACATCTGTGTCATTTTAGATTTCTTCAATTTTTATTATCATTCAAAAATAGCAGATATACAAGCTCAGTGTGGCACCGAGTGCCGCACTATGAGCTCGTAGATCTGCTATTTTTGAAAAATCGTGAAAATGTGTGCAAATCTTTGAATATATATATATATCATTTTTTTTCCCCTGGAACTAAATATTTTGAGATGGGGGGTCCGCAGACAAACATCATTTTGGGGGTCCTTGACATGAAAAAGGTTTGAGAAACACTGATATTATAGCAACATAAGTAAAAAAAAAAAAAAAACTGTTAGGATTTAGAAGACATTTGTAGAATCCCCAGAAGCAAAGATTTGAGTTAAAAGTGTTCGCTTTAAAACATATATATTCAAAGATTTGCACAAATTATCACGATTTCTTAAAAAAATAGCAGATCTACAAGCTCGTAGCCTGATACCGCGGCACTCTGTGCCGCGCTATCAGGTAATTTGGGGGTCCTTGACATGGAAAGGTTTGAGAACCACTGCTCTTGATTATATAGTATTTTCATATCTTCTGTTGAGGTGAATACCATATTCCTGTTTCCATATATTTTGCCTCAGACCTATATTGGCTCAGTTTTGGTGTCGGTGAATCCATACAAAGAGCTGGAGATCTACTCCAAGCAACACATGCAGCGTTACAGAGGTGTCAGCTTCTATGAGATATCGCCTCACATGTGAGTAATCTTTCAGCCCATACTGTATGTGTAAACAAATTATTATAAGATAATAGAAATCAATGCATCGTAGGCCTGCTGACAGGGATTTTCAACTACATTTTGTTATGCAATTTGTAAAGTGAGGTACATTCACTCAAAGTTCCAGCAACTTTAATGGAACACAAAGAGATGAGGTCAGCAATCATTTTCATTAAATTGATCTTTCTGGGCATCAAATACACTCTATGCATACAATTATAATGTATTTGCTGAGTCAGTATTGTGCGTGAGTCAGTATTGTGTGTGAAATTACATAGCAATGACCACATGAGTAACTTCCATTTACCTTCCATTTCCTTATAGCTCTGTCCCCTCTTGAAATCCCATGTGGTCATTGCCAACAATGTCATTTCGCCCACAAAACTGACTCATTAAACCAGAAAAGTCACAGCAGAAAATAAGGAGCTATGTGATGTGCTATAGGTGTGCAAAAAAAACTCAGTTTAACTATTACCAATCAGTTTTGTATCCAAAAGAAATTGACGGCATCATCCTAATAAGACAACATAAACTACAAGACTACATAAACATCATACTGATCTTGTAGTGAGGTATTTTATTACTCCATTGGCTACTTTATCAATCTTCTTAATCTCATGCATTGACGTATTTATTAGAAACCCTTAGCTTCTCACACCCGGTGTTTCACAAGTGCATGTAACACTTTCAATTCAAGTAATTTGTCATTGTGAAAATTGTTGCCTTTTGTGTGTGTGTGTGTGCGTGTGCTACTGTAAATTCTGTGAATAAAATAACTTAACTAAAATATGATATGATATGATGATTTACAGTAATCTGTATAATATGAAGCTGATCAGTGCTATGCTTTATCAGCTACGCTGTATCAGATAATACCTACCGCGCCATGAGGACTGAGAGGAGAGACCAGTGCATTCTGATCTCAGGGGAGAGTGGAGCGGGAAAGACAGAAGCCTCCAAGAAGATCCTACTGTACTATGCTGTCACCTGCACTGCTAATGATCACATGGCCTCTCTTGGTGACCGTCTGCTGCAGTCTACCCCTGTTCTGGAGGTACACACATATGCTTGCACGCACGCATGCCCTCATCTAATGATGTCTGTGACATTTTAAACTTTGCCAGCCAACTTGAACCTATAATCTGTCATGATGTTAAGGCAAAGGTTTTAACATTACTGTATATCATTATGTATTCATCCAAAATCACATTAATTACCGTCGGAACATTCGTTGCCAAATATTTCAAATACTTTCTTCTGATTATCTGATTTAATCTCTCTATTGTTACTCTTACATCAGCTTCCTCTCTCTAATTTCCTGTCTTTCTGTACACAGGCATTCGGCAATGCCAAAACTTTGAGGAATGACAACTCTAGCCGCTTTGGGAAATACATGGATGTCCAGTTTGACTTTAAGGTAAATCACCCTCCATAGACCCTCCTTGGCAGGGAATCTGGGATATATCATATCCTTGGACGCCTCATATAAATCACATGTGCAGTAGATGCACACTAAAACTGTCTGTGACAGCTTCCATCTGCCCCTCACCTCCCCTAGGGGGCACCAGTGGGCGGTCACATCCTGAACTATCTGCTGGAGAAGTCCCGTGTGGTGCACCAAAACCATGGAGAGAGGAACTTCCACATTTTCTACCAGCTGCTGCAGGGAGGAGACGACGAACAGCTAATACGTTTACACCTTGAAAGAAACCCTCAGAAGTACCACTACCTGGTCAAGGTGTGTGTGTGTGTGTGTGTGTGTGTGTGTGTGTGTGTGTGTGTGTGTGTGTGTGTGTGTGTGTGTGTGTGTGTGTGTGTGTGTGTGTGTGTGTGTGTGTGTGTGTGTGTGTGTGTGTGTGTGTGTGTGTGTGTGTGTGTGTGTGTTTGATTGAATACTTTATTAACAGTTTGCAAAGACAAGCACATGGAAGTACTGTTCAAAACAAGGTCTGTTAAGAGGATTTTTTAAAATGTGTGTGTGTGTGCGTGTTTGCGTGCATGTGTGTGTTTAGGTGTATTTCAAGTGTGTGTATTTTATTATTTATTTTATATTTTGTATGCATAATCATGTAGAGTAATCATTATTGTACTACATGGATAACTGTCTTTTATCAGGGCAACTGTCCAAGAGTGAGCTCCATAAATGACAAGAAGGATTGGAAAGCTGTGACAAAGGCCCTCCCTGTTATCGGCTTCACTGAGGAAGAAGTGCAGGTCAGTAGCGACGGCTGTCACGATTATGACATTTTACATGATGATTCATTGTCACACAAACAATTGCGATTAACGATTTAATTATGTTTTTGTCGTTAAACACTGGAACATATGAATTAAAATTACATTGTGACAAATAACCTAAAATGTACAAAGAAATGACTGACATATTCAAATAACTTAAAAACATTAATAGTGGAAATAGCCGATCTACAAGCTCACAACGTGACGCGTTGTGAGCTTATAGATCTGCTATTTCCACTATAATTTTTTTAATATTTGAAAATATATGATTTTTTTTCAACATGGAAACGATTATGATGATTATGCAAAATTCTTGCGATTTTCTCAAATAATTGCAATTAGGCAATCTAACTATAATTCCAGTAAGCTCTGAGACCAACCTCTGAGCCCAAACCTCTGAGCCCAAACCTCTGAGCCCTCTGAGCCCAAAATGTTTCTGCCCGGTTCTCCTCAGTGCCTGGAGCTATTGATCTCAAATTGCGCACAGCCATTGACCGTTACCATGTGCATGGAACTGTGAAGCCCGTTTTTCCATTACATCAAATCTCAGCTTATTATTACCGTTTATGTGTCAAACAACCTCTGAGCCCAAACCTCTGAGCCCAAACCTCTGAGCCCTCTGAGCCCAAAATGTTTCTGCCCGGTTCTCCTCAGTGCCTGGAGCTATTGATCTCAAATTGCGCACAGCCATTGACCATTACCATGTGCATGGAACTGTGAAGCCCGTTTTTCCATTACATCAAATCTCAGCTTATTATTACCGTTTATGTGTCAAACAATGGGAGATCACGCTGCGCAGGGTTGCCAGGTTTCGCGAGACAAACAAGCAGCAAGGTCTATGAAAACAAGGCCAAACGAAGCGAGCCCTACAAGCAACAAGGTCTATGAAAAGAAGGCCAAACGAAGCACCGTCACACATATACATTGCCTCTTGGAAAACAGCCGCTCTACAAGCTCACAACGCGTCCCCACACCCACCTGCACTTTCACAACCAACGCCAAAAACACACTTCCACCAATATTGCCCCTAAACCGCTTACAATAGGCGAACATGGCAACACCAAAGTCTGTCACACCATAGACTCCGCCCACTCTGGGCCGGGGTGGGAGCGGGAGGGGGCGGGCGACTAACATGCCTATGCCAGGGAGTCACATTTCATTCTACATCGTGGCTCCGTGGTGGTGTGTGTGAGATGATCGCACCACAACTTGGGTCCGCGCCCGTGTATGCGTGGACACGCACGTGCGCATGCACGTTGGGGAGGCACGTGTGACATGTCACAATGTACATTATTTGTGTTTGCGCGACGCCCGTGTGTGTGTTCGCGACGGGCCACGGGCCGCAGTACCGTGTGTGTGTGTGTGTGTGTGTGAGCGCTCGCAACGGGTCGCGCGCGTGTGTGTGTGTGTTGAACGTGCTTCGCCCAATTTACAATCTCAGCTGTTTATTCGCATTTTTATGTCAAACACAGTCTCAATCAGACAATCTCGCCATGCTTATGATGGCTGGAGAGAGAGAGAGGGGGGAGAGAGAGAAAGAGAGGGGGAGAGAGAGAGCTGTGTGTGAGAGTGAGTGAGAGAGTGAGAGAGAGAGTGTGTGCATGAAATGCAATGCAATGCAATCTTTTCGTGCAAAGGTGGTAGCACGTCGCGTTTACGTAAATCTCTCCACCAGAGACACAAAAGTTAATCTCATCTAGCCATTACACCATGTCGACTCTCCGAAAATCTGTACAAGCTAACGATACGACCGTTCCACAATCTCGCCCCTAAACACGGTCGCCCAGGCTTGCACCGAACGGTCTGGGGTGAGCAATCTGCGCCTAATTGTCTCGCCCCTAAACACGGTCGCCCCGTATCGCAACGAATGGTGGAGAGCGTTTCTTTGTTAAAGGGCAAGACCACTTTGGTAGAGGTTTGGGTTGTGTAGTTACCTTGCCATGATGTAACTCCAAAGGTGGGCAAGAAATCAAAAATAATTGCTCCATTGATTAGAAATTGATAATTCAAAATATGCTCCTCATTGACTTACATTGTACGGTAAAACAGCTCTCAAAGTCACTCTTTTAGTACGTAAACGAACGCAAACTAAGTTGATTCAGACAATATAGAACATCACCAAACCCAGTACTGTTTTTTTTTTTAATAAAAATGTCAACTTCCTGTTGATTTTGCCATTTTTAATAAGTAGAAAACCTGGACTGGATCCGCGGATCCGGATCCAGATCTTCAAATAGTAAAATCAACAGGAAGTTGACATTTTTATTCAAAAAACAAACAGTACTGGGTTTGGTGATGCTCTATATTGTCTGAATCAGCTATGTTTGGGTTCATTTATGTGCTAAAAGAGTGACTTTGAGAGCTGTTTAACCATACAATGTAAGTCAATGAGGAGCATATTTTGAATTATCAATTTCTAATCAATGGAGCAATTATTTTTGATTTCTTGCCCACCTTTGGAGTTACATCATGGCAAGGTAACTACACAACCCAAACCTCTACCAAAGTGGTCTTACCCTTTAAGGACGCCCATACATTCTCCACTGTTGAATGTGCACCCTTTACGTGCATATCTGCATGCACATAATTATATTGTTGTTAAGTTGAAATAATAGTTGTACAAGTTGTAATAACAGTGTTGTATAATTATTTTTGCTGTAGTAATCAATTCATTCTAATATAAGTACAATGCATGACAGAATATATATGTGTGTGTGTGTGTGTGTGTGTGTGTGTGTGTGTGTGTGTGTATATGCATATATGTATATATGTATGTATGCACAGTAGGACGTGCAATAACCCCACGTTTGCAACTACTTTTGCCTGCGCACTTCACCGGGTATGGTCTAGTTATGTAGTAATTGTGACAGGCCTATGCTATCAGTAGCTCTCCAATAGCCATTTGTGAAGGATGTCTGGATGCAGGGTTTGTTTCGGGGTTCAACAACGTGTTTATTGTCACGTAGACATACGATAAACAGGTGAACGAAATACAAATAAAAACTAATAAAACTGCAAAACTATAGTAACCTGGGAATGAACAGACTAGGGGACAGTTTCCACAACCAGGCAGGCTGCCAGGCTGCTGAGCCATGTCTTATCTGACTGCTACCATTACATCGGTACTATCACTTTATGTATGAGTGTAGATGCAATCCCATTCCCATACACATTTTATGAATATTTGATATCTGCAGCTATTTTATATGTATTTTATTTGCACAAGAGACTGAGGAACTCTTTATTAAACACTCAATCTACATTTAATGATAGTTGTGATATTTTATATTTTTCTTTAACCCTATGCTTATTCTTATTTCAAATGTAAATGCATTCGTGGGTAGCTTGCACTAAAAAATATTTCATACTGAAAAATCAAAATAACATTCTAGTCTTGCATGTCTGTGACTTCAGGAGCTGCTGAATGTCATCGGCAGTGTTCTGCATCTGGGAAACATTCAGTTTGGTGAAGGACAGGACGGAGAAACTGACATTACAACTGAGACACAGATGGACTATCTCTCGAAGGTGGGAACAGTCCCATTGGTATTTATGTACTCTCATGCACATATGCTCACCAAAATGCAATGCTGACGGCAGATGTGTTGATGTTGTTGTATTCCAGCTGCTGGGTGTTGATGGCTCAGCCCTCAGGGAGGCACTAACTCACAAGAAACTCATCGCCAAAGGAGAGGAAGTGAGGATTTCTGTGGAGTTACTGGGATTTGGCCACTGACTCCTGTGTTATATGTGGCTTCATATACAGTACATTATGTGATGTTCTGTCTAAACTGCATTTGGTATTCCTTTGTTTTTGTGTGATACAGATGATCAGCCCACTAAACTTTGACCAGGCAGGGTCAGCTCGCGATGCCTTAGCCAAGGCTGTGTACGGACGAACTTTCACCTGGCTGGTGGAGAAGATCAACAAGTCACTCGCTCTTCAGGTACACTTGCGGATCCAAAAATGGCACAGAAACAACAGTAGAGATTCCATGTTTGTGTGTGTGATCATATGATATATTTACATTAAGCAGGATGAAGTCTGCCACAGCAGTAAAGGCTCATCAGTCATAGGTCTCCTTGATATCTACGGCTTTGAGGTCCTCCAGCATAACAGGTGTGTTGTCCTTTTGCTTTCTTCTCTCCCCTCTTCATTCATTTGTCAACCTAGTTTTTAAAGGACCACGCCGGTGATTTTGCATGTTTAGCGCAGTGACTACAAACCACATACGGTTACTGTATGTACTGTAACAAAGTTCATTGGGTTGAATAGTGTTGAATACTGAATACTTTCTGCAAGTTGATTTTCATCACATCCTGAAATTTATAGAAACCTATGGCATCCTAGAAGGGAGGAAAAACATTCCAAAATGAAGTATACAAGATTTGTAGTCGATAGATTACACAACCCAAAACACCGGTCCTTTACGCTTTGCCCTCTTGGTTTTATTGTGATCATGGTTCCATGCTTTCCCCCTTCTCTTTCTCTGTACAGTTTTGAGCAGTTCTGCATCAATTACTGCAACGAGAAGCTGCAGCAGCTCTTCATTGAGCTCACCCTCAAGTCTGAGCAGGAGGAGTACGAGACGGAGGGCATAGCAGTGAGTTGGGTGGCTGTTGGTCAAACCTCATGTGTTTCATGAGGAGTGAGTGCGAGGTATTTCCCATACTAACGCAGGACTACTCTTTCCTATTCATCTCTGTCTTAATTCCAGTGGGAGACGGTGCAGTACTTCGACAACAAGATAATTTGCGACCTGATAGAAGAGAAGCACAAGGGAATTATCTCCATTCTGGTACGAATGACAGCTCCTTGTGTGTTTACTTGTGCGTGCATTCCTACATCATCTCCTCTGTCAGTGTGCAGGGAAAGATAAATACTGCGGTTGTGGCTTTCAGGATGACGAGTGTCTTAGACCTGGGGAGGCCTGTGACATCTCCTTCTTAGAGAAGTTGGAGGACACTTTGGGGGGTCATGCCCATTTCGTCACGTGAGTGCCACCTCTCCATTGTTACACACAGTGAACACAAAACACACTGCTTTTAAAGGCCTCTATGCTGTCATAGTGTGCCGAGAAGAAGTTCTCTGACTACGCTGTAGCCGCTAAAGCTTCTGATATCGCAATAATGTATGAATATGCATTTGTGTGTGCATGTGTGTGTTTCAGTCACAAGTTGGCGAATGGAAAGACACGTCGGGTGATGAGCAGAGAGGAGTTTAGGCTACTGCACTATGCTGGAGAGGTCAACTACAATGTCAGCGGTGAGCTGCACGTCACTATCCACCTCACTATCCTAACCTCACACATATTTCCGGATGAAAGGCTGCTGACACTCAAAGCATACTGCAAACCATTACATGCAGTGATCACTCACTGATTCCTCAGTGTCAAGCTAGTGTTTTATTCCTCTCTTGGTAGGATTTCTGGACAAGAACAACGATATGCTCAACAGGAACCTGAAAGAGGTGAGGGTAGTAAAAGAGAAGGTCCAGAACACAAGCAGTAAACGTTTACACTCACCAGGACATTGGAACGTTCAATGTCCTTTTCTTTTCTTATCTATTGATGGATTGGCATCGTTATTGACTAAAACAATATATGTATACATATATCTGTGCGTTACTGTCAAAAGGATAAAACACAATAAAGCTTGAGAATGTATTTCCATTGTAGGCGCCCGGCCCGCTAACCGCTTATTTTGGGGTACCAAAATCGTGGGATAAAAATTTCCCCCAAAAAAGTTTTTAAAAAAAAAATATTAAAAAAGAAAATACATGGGGGACCCCCTGGGAGTCTTTCTTGGGACCCCCGCAAAACATTGCGGAACCCTTCGGCTGTTTTTTTTTTTTCATGAAGGTGGTTGCTTGTTTCTGGCGCACATCTGGCAACACTGACCTGTCTGCTTTTCTGCCCCCAACGTGGCAACCCAGACTGCCGAGCGGCTGCGTTGAGACACTGGCGTGTTTTAATGTTTTTTGTGGGATGTGCATGACATATTAGCGTGATTGTGGTGTGATAGAGAGACATGAGCAAAGTGAAAGCAACGGCGGGGGTTGAAGCGAAGTGGTCGCGTCGCGTGTGTTGTTGTTGTGGGGAGATTTCAATAGCGACTGCGTGGTGTTGCTTTCGGTTTCGCTCGCCGGTGGTCGGTGGCGGTGCTCAAGCTAAAGGGAACAAAATGGTGTACCCGTAATGTTGTCCGGCTCGCGGTGTTTGGGTTGCACTCGGCGGTGGTCGGTGCTGACGCTAAGGAACAACATGGTCGACCCGTAATGTTGTGAGTTTGTGCTGGCCACAATTAATTATGCTCCGAGGAGGCAAATGTGTGGTGAGCAATGAAAAGTAGCCTACGCCACCCGTAAATTAATTGCGCGCGTTGTGGCTTGTGTTGTTAGTGACACGTGATATGTTGTTGTTGTGTTTACTGCGAAACAATGACATGGGAAAATTATGGCTTTTCATCTCTCCAATGTAATATAGGATTGTGTCTGTTTGCTACTACTGTAGCATTGTGTCTTTTGTGAGGGAAGGAAGAGAGCCATTTGCTCTGTTAACATGTGTTTGTGTGGTTTGTGGTTTCCTATCCAGGTCATGTGCCAGTCAAACAACCAGATCCTTAGTCAGTGCTTCCGCAGAGAGGAAGTGACAGACCAGAAACGTCCTGAAATGGTGACTCTCTCTCTTTCTCGCACACACACATGCACTCTGTCCATCTATCCTTCCTCTTTACACCCACACTCAAGCCCACACATACTGTACCTACATACTGTACTCACAAGTGATCTTAATGTCATGTGCGTCCTTTCCTGTCCATTACAGGCCGCCACTCAATTTAAGAACAGTCTGAACAAACTGATGGAGATACTCATGTCCAAAGAGCCATCCTACGTGCGCTGCATCAAACCAAATGATGCCAAGCAGTCAGGTATATAGACTGACATTATTTTGACCCTGCCCACTGCGATGCGTGACACAGTACTGTAATCACCCCTGTCTATCTGTCAATCTGTCTGTGAGCAAAATAACTTGAGATAACTTGAAACAACTTTGATTCATTGGACCACTAATCCTTCTTTGTTTGATTTGATTCTTGTTCCTTTTTCCCTTATGGGTCTTTTGTGGCTTCATGGCCTTGTGGGTGTCGATATACATTGTCATATATCGTAGTTCTGTCTAAGTATGGGTCATGTTCGCTTTTAATGTATCTGAGCCATTTTTGTGTTGTTTTTGTCATAAAGGAAAGTTTCCTATTGAAAAGAAATGAACACTGAGAATTTGTAATGTAAGGTATGGATTTGGGGGTTTAAATGTTGTATAATGTCTGTCCCTGCAGGGCGGTTTGACGAGGTTCTGGTCAGACACCAAGTAAAGTACCTGGGCTTGATGGAAAATCTCAGGGTCAGACGAGCTGGCTTTGCCTACAGACGCCGTTTTGAAGCCTTCCTAGAGAGGTAACTCATTTATCACGTGGCTGAATGACCGACCGACTGACTGTCTGCCTAACAGTAAAATACCTAATGTATGGGTTCATTTGGTCCCATTTCTACACTAATAGGAGTTAAATTAACACCAAGGATTTTGCTGACTGAATGAACACTGCTTTGAATTTAATCTTTTGTTCATTTTTTGATTGATTTGCTCATTTAAAATACACATTAACATTTAGAAAAATAAATCACCTTTGCAACCCTAAGGTTCTACAATAACACTCCCTCTACTCTTTCTCCTTCATGAGCCAACTCTTCACCTTCCTCATAAAATAATTTCTACTCTTGATATTAAGTCGAGTGGTAGATTGTTCTTCTCAACAGCACCTGTGTACTCGCAATGTATGTCTGAATTAAGAGACCGGATGGATTGCGCTGAACATCCATATCAAGCCTAAAGTAATTGCTTAACTACCTGAACCCTAGTGTCCCTATTCTGGGGCGAACATTTGGCAAAATGAGCAGATCTGCATGCTCAAAATGTGTTGCGTAGTGAGCTTGTAGATCTGCTATTTTCAGCGAAAAGATATGGTGTAGAGTGAAAAAGGATCGGACAAAGTACAGAGTACAGACCACGGTCAAATAAGAATATAGGGTTTTAGAGGTCAAGTACCTCCTGGGGGCAGTGTTGTTTATAATTCTGTGTACAAAACAAACCCTTATTTGGTCATCATCAACCGGATGCCACCCTACCTGATTGAAATGATCAGGGTACAGAGGAGTATGTGGAGAACGCTTTCGTAATGAGTTAATGTTGAGAGCTTTGTTGTAAATCTATCCATCTGTTTAGGTACAAACCGCTCTGTCCTGAGACGTGGCCCAACTGGACTGGCGTTCTGGCAGATGGTGTTTCTACACTGGTCAAACACCTAGGCTACAAACCAGAAGAGTACAAACTGGGCAGGTAAGATAAGATGAGGTCGCCAGAGACAGCACAGCAGTTAAGATACAGTTACATAAATAGTACTGTAGATACAGCAGGGTAGAAACATTACACACAAAATATATCAACTATCAATAATGAACAATAGTATACAACAGTATACACCCTCAACAAAGCTTGCACTATGCAGGACAAAATAAATCATAAGAATACACACAGTAACCATGTCAGATAGTGTCCTAACAGTAATGAACTGTTATTAGAGCTAACTGGAAAAAGTGCTCCTTGGAGCACAGGTCTCCACCAGGTCAGGTAGGTTATTGTGGGTCAGCAATGTTCGGAATTCGCCAATCAGGATGGAATATGAAAAATCGGACGGATCCGTCTTGATCACTTGAATATAGAGATAATGTGTACCGATTTGCGTGATATATATATATTGCGCTATAATAGGGCAATGTTAAAAAAGTGGCATTTGTTCCTCAACGTACTGCGAATGTGCGTGCATGCTAACTTTAGAATCTTAACCAATCAGGATGGAATATGAAAAATCAAACAGATCCGTCTTGATCACATGACTATGGAGATCATGTGTACCGATTTGTGTGATATTTGGATAAAATCTGAAGTATTATTAAAAAAAAAAATTATTACATAAGTCGGCCTCCTGGTAACGCTATAAAAGGCAGATGTGAAAAATGCAGGGCAAAGGTTTTTTCTTGGCCTCTAGAGAGTGCACATAGAAAGTTTTACACAGATCAGTGCAGTTATAGGTAAAAACACAAATTATTATTAGTCATAGCGCCCCCATGAGGCTAATTTGAAAAGTTTCTCTGCAAAATTTTACGGAAATCGCATGCTGTGTTCATGATTTGAGGCATTTTGTTTAAAACAGAGCACTACTGCAAACTTTGGAAGCCAATCTTAGCCAATCAGGATGGAATATGAAAAATCTAAAAGACCTGCAAGTACTGTCAAAAGATTTGTTTTACAAAAATTGGACGGACGAACAGGGTGTAAAACATTGTATCGACCATGCCTTTGGCCTGGCGGAGACAATTAGTCTATTGGCCGAGTAGAGCGGCTTTATTGAGCATCGTCGCTCAATAAAGGTACCGTGATGGCCGAGAAAGAAAGAAGTGGTCGTGTTGTATTGCCAAAACTGCCACAGTTAGCTGATAGATTATTGGGTCTCTCACATTCATGATTAGTTTTGTTTAAATAATAATAATAATAATAATAATAATAGTAATAATAATTGTATTTATAGAGGACATGTCAAAATCATATCAAGATCAAAATTATGGAAAGGCCCTTCGACCAAAGAATCAGTATCATAAAAATAACCTCTCGTGTCTTCTGCAGGTCCAAAATCTTCATCCGTTTCCCCAAAACTTTGTTCGCCACTGAAGATGCGCTAGAAGCCAAAAAGCCAACTGTTGGTGAGTAATTGTGAAAGGGATTATTAAACTCTACCGAGTTGGGGATTTCATAATCTGGATAAATGAAGTAATGGTGTATTCTGGATATGTGAAGAAATGGAAGTTACTATTCATAATGGCAGTAACTTCCAGTAACCACCCAACCCCCCACCACCCTCTCTTTCCCTCTCTGTATGTCCAGCTTTAACTCTACAGACGTCTTGGAGAGGCTACAGAGAGAGAACCAAGTACAAACGCATCAGAAATGCAGGTCTGGGCAACTCACATGGTTGACTTGATTTAGTTTTTGTTTCGTCTAATAGCTGTCATGCTTCTACGGGGATGTTCCCTGTGCCTGCTCAAGGCCAAATATAAAGTTTTGGGTTTATCAAAATAACAAAATTAAAATAATAACATGGCAATTTGGCCATTAACAAATTCCATGTTTCACCGTTATTTATCCAAAATGTTCCCATAGAGCAGAGGTCTTCAACAGGGGGTCCGCGACCCCTAGGGGGTCCGCGGAGGTACTGCAGGGGGTCCGCGAAATTATTGTTTGTTTAAACAAAACAAAATGTATTTATTTTTCAAAAATGTTAATTTGTCTTTAAACATAACATGACATATATTTTATAGCTTAGTATTGAATGCACAACATTGTATGTTTATACATATTTTGTAGAGAAAGGTCCTTTTGCACACCTACTGGGATAGCCCTGAAACACCACTGTCATACCATGACAGTCATGGCACTACTTGTTTTCTGAAATTTTTACATTTACAACCAGCACATCTACATAAACGTTCAGATTTCAAAAATAAAGTGCTGCCCCCCCGGCCACGGATGTTACAAGTTAAAGCGCATGATTCTAAGTACCCGTATCCTCCGTATTGTTCAATAAAAAGCTTTTGAATCCGATCGCCGGCCATTTTCGCCGAATTTTCTGCTTTCAAATACACGCCCCTATTGTTTGGGAGGTGTATTGCACCCTGATACATTATTAAAAAAAGGGGAAAAAATTGAAAATGGGCGGTGATTGGATTACAAAGCTTTTTATTGAACAATACGGAAGATACGGGTACTTAGACCCGTGCGCTTTAACTTGTAACATCCGTGGCCGGGGGGTCAGCACTTTATATTTGAACGTTTATGTAGATCTACGGGTTGTAAATGTCAAATTTTGTCAAAAAAACAGGAACAAGTAGCGCCATGACGCTTGTGGCAGACGAGCGTCATGTGAACCATGGCTACTACTGGGACAACCTGTGCGACTAGGAGCAGGCAACCATTTTTTCATGTTTATACATATAAAACACCATTTTATACATAAATATACGATATATGTGGTAGCCCCCTGTACCCTACGAGGTAGGGGGTCCCTGCTCCATCACCCCATCAGTTTGGGGGTCCCTGGCCTGAAAAGGTTGAAGACCCCTGCCATAGAGGAACAAAAGTTCACCACGTGGAACTGAACATCATTAATTGTCTTTCCATGTCATTGATTTGGCGTCATGTGAATCACAAGGAAATTCACAAATGAACAAGAGAGAATTTAGTTGAGGTCAGTGTCCCGTACATAAGTAGTTGTCTATACATCCTTATGTCTGTCAAACTTTTGAAATTCTAGTGCGATGATGGTAAATGTTTACTGGTGTGTTCTTGTGCATATGGTAGTGATAGTGATCCAATCTGCGTGGCGAGGGACCACAGCACGTAGAAGAGCCAAGAGACGCAGAGAGGCGGCAGACTTAATACGCAGGTGCTGGGCTATTACTTTGTTTGTGTGTGTGTGTGTGTGTGTGTGTGTGTGATGTCTTTTTTTATATATATAATTTACATTTCTTTCCCATTCTCCGTTATATGATCTTTCTCAGGTTCATAAAAGGCTTCATCTATCGTCACCAGGAGTACTGTTCAGAAAATGATTACTTCCTGGACCATGTACGTTTCTCCTTCCTCAAGAACTTGCGTAAAACACTGCCCAAGAGTGTGCTGGACAAAAGCTGGCCCACGCCCCCTCCTTCTGTCACTGAGGTACTGACAGTCTACTGAATACATACACAGTAATATCGTCAATGTATACTGTACACTGTATACTGTATTTTTGACAATATATTTTATATTTAGTTATATTTATTTATTTCCAATATTTGCTCTAAAATAAAAAAATAATTAATATGAAACAAATGACATCAACTTTGCTGGTGTTTGGTTGTGTCTGGTTGTGTTATCATCGCTCCTTCAGTCATAACTCATTTCACAAAAAATAAAATAAAATAACCCTGTGTGAATGCATGTACTTGAACAGGCATCTGAGCACCTGTGGAGGTTGAACATGAAGAACATGGTGTTGAAGTACTGCAAGAGGATCCAGCCGGAGTGGAGAAAGCAGGTTGGACCACCGATGCTCTGATCTCACTTATGGCTAACAAACTTAAAGGACCACTTCACCCATTTTCAACCTTCATATAACCTTCATCTTCATATATTTGGTCCTCACTAATACTCATTATAAAATGGCACCATTTCTGTCAACTCACTCTGTTTCTCAGAAGAGGGCAGTTCAGAAACCTGCCTTCCAGTGACATCTTCGGTAGGCAATACCATAAAAATGGCTTCTATTTGAGCATACTAACCTTTGAGGAAGAGAAGGGCTATAGTGTCTATATCGATGTCATTAGTAGGCATGTTTCTGAACTGTTCATAGCCCACCAATGAGAGGCAGAGTGAGTAGACCTACATTGTGCCATCCTAGAATGAGCAGTAAGGGCCAAATATATGAAGATAAGGTTGAAAATGTCTCCTTTAAATGTGTTCCCATGTTTTGTTCTTGTTTAATACAGCTGTGAACTCCTTTTGTTTAACCTTGGATTCAATGTCTCTTCCTTCCAGTTAGAGCAGAAGGTTGTAGCGAGTGAGATATTCCAGGAGCAGAAAGAAAGTTACCCTCAGAGTGTTGCCAAGCTGTTTTTGGGCTCCCGGCTCGGTAGGCATTCACACATGCTCATATACACACACACACACACACACGTGCACGCACGCACGCACGCACGCACGCACGCACGCACGCACGCACGCACGCACGCACGCACGCACGCACGCACGCACGCACGCACGCACGAACCAAAGAGGTTTAAACTCACAGCAGGGGTCTTTTCACAGCTCCTGTGGCTATCATTAAGCAACAACTGTTCCACTGTCTATTTACACACTATTCTCTTTCTAGTTGGTTCAGCAATACCATTGATTTTGTCTATAAGTGTAACATTTCTGTACATAGAATATGACCATTCAAGGACAGCATCCCTGGTAGAGTGGGCACTATAAGAACGATCTGAGACGGGTGCTCAGGAGGCTTGTGCCCTGAGGGGCTGCAGGAGCAGGCCATGGAGGCCTAGCCTGGTAAACCCTCCCTCCGGAAATCTCATTTCTATTTGATTCCTGGAGTGAGTCTGGCATGAACCGCCTCTCTGCAATATTGGCTGTGTATGCCAAACGGCCGCGCCTATCAGCGTCGTCGCTCATTGTTCTGTGATTGACAACTTACGTTGGCCAATCAGGTGGCGAGTTCGAGTGAGCCCAAAACACGAACGGTAGCCATCTTTTTCTTGTGCGGCCAATTCTCCGCTATTTTTTTACTTCAAAAAGCTCTCTAACTTCTATTTTGAGGCACGGAATTTACTTATAAGATATCGTTTGGATAGAATTTAGTTGTTTAACTTCATATATGTGGTCAATTAATCATGACAAAGCCTATTTAAAAATAAAAATTTAGAGAACCGGTAGGGGCGGGCAGTGACACCATTCTATCCGAATAAGGCAACCCATTTTGGGTATGGCTGTCTCAAAAGTCCCGTCGCGTCACATTAAGACTGGTGAACTGCTGATTGGCTGAAGGGGAAAAATTATCATTGGCTGAAGGGGTTGTCAGTCAACGGTATTACTCCCGCCCAACTCCAGCACAGCCAATATTACAGAAAGGCGGATCAGGCCAGACTCACTCCTGAAATCAAATGGAAATGAGATTTCCGGAGGGAGGGTTTACCAGGCTAATGGAGGCCTGCTTCTCATGATCTGTATGCTGTTGCTCTGCTGAAATCTTCCTAATAAATGGTCTTCACTTCACCCGACTGGAAATTAATATTTCCATAATATTATTCACTTGGCGTACGGGTCCATTTGGTTATGTGTCTCTGACAGCGATCTCCACTGGGCTGGTGGGCCCAGTCTTCAGTGGAGCATGTTTATGATGATGAAATATTGATCCTGCCGACAACAGCAAATATTATGGAAATATTATATTCCAGTCAGGGTGAAGTGTAGACCATTTATTAGGAAGATTTCAGCAGAGCAACAGCATACAGATCATGAGAAGCAGACCTCCATGGCCTGCTCCTGCAGCCCCTCGGAGCACAAGCCTCCCCAACACTAATCTAAGACAGTTCTTATAGTCCACACTGTACCAGAGATGCTATTCTAGATGGTCATATAAGGGATGGACTAAATATAAGGGCGACACACACATAGGTATACAAATACAGATTTGCTGACAGAGTGAGAGTAGCATGGGAGAGTCAGCTCAGCTGTTAGATTGACAACTGTAGCTGAGTTGGAATTAGAACATTTATGTCAAACCTTGCTTCAATGAGATAACCAACAAATACACAATACATATTCTTGGCCATCTATAAATTCCTGCCACCATAGCGCGCGCACACACACACACACACACACACACACACACACACACACACACACACACACACACACACACACGTGTCACATCATTTGACATACACTCTGCTCTATACTGTAGATGTATCAAGAAGCAATTTGTGCACATAACGTAACCGATGGTTTCTCTTCTGTGTCTAGAAAGTGAACAGATCAACCTCAAAGCCGTTCAGACTCTTGGCAAAGAAAAGATCCAGGTGGGGTTCAAATGTATTTTAGCCTGATTGTCATAAACACACTACCCTGCATGAAAAAACAAGAAAACAGACAGACAGCAAATCCTTGTTGCATCTCATCATTGTCTCCGCCAGGCCGAAAGGCATGGCGAGAGAGTATGTTTTACCCTCCGTCCGTGTGTCCGTGTGTCCGTCCGTCCGTCTGTCACCAGCTAATCTCCGCCACCGTTGGCTTGATCGCAGCGAAACTGTGCACACACACTCCTTGGATGCCAATTCCGAACTTCTGCCCCAGATTTTTCACATGGGCCTTTTATAGCGCCACCAGGAGGCCGATTTGTGCAAAACATATTTTTTGACAGTACTCCTACAGATTTTGTCCAAAAATCTCGCAAATCGGCACACAGTATCTCTATAGTCATTAAACAAATCTGGTCTTTCAGATTTTTCATATTCCATTCTGATTGGCTAAAAATGGCTTCCAAAGTTTGCAGGAGTGCTCCATTTTCAACAAAATGCCTCAAATCAAACAATTTCGGTGAAATTTTGCACGCATATTTCCACTATGCCGAGGAATAAATGCCACTTGAAAATGTTCAAATCAGCCTCATGGTGGCGCTATAACAGGCCGATTCATGTTTTTACCTATAACTGCACCGATCTGTGTAAAACTTGTATCCGCACTCCCTAGAGGTCAAGGAAAAACCTTTGCCCTGCATTTTTCCCATTTGCCTTTTATAGCGCCACCAGGAGGCCAACTTATGTAAAACACATTTCTTTATATTACTCCTTCCGATTTTATCCAAATTTCACGCAAATCGGTACACATGATCTCCATAGTCATGTGATCAAGACGGATGTGTTTGATTTTTCAAATTCCATCCTCATTGGCTAAGATTGACATCTAAAGTTTGCAGTAGTGGCTTGTTTTGAACAAAATTCCGCAAATCATGAACGCACCGTCCGATTGCGGTCAAACTTTGCACGCACATTCACACTATGTTGAGGAACAAATGCCACCCTTTTAACATTGGCCTGTTATAGCACCACCAGCAGGTCTAATTTAGCAAAAAAAAAAGTTGCACAAAATGCCTCAAACCATGAATGCAGTGTCCGATTGCCGTGCAAGGCCTAAGAACAAATGGTACCCTTTAAACATTGGCCTATTATAGCGCCACCAGGAGGCCACAATAACCTACCTGACCTGGCGGAGACCTGTGCTCCGAGGAGCACTTTTTCTAGTTGTCTTTCCTCTCTTCAGTATGGCGTTTTGGTCACAAAGTATGACAGGAGGGGTTTCAAGCCACGCCCTCGTCAGCTCCTCCTCACGTCCTCCTTCGCTGCGTTGGTGGATAAGACCAAGATTAAGCAGCGGATTGACTACATGACGCTGAGAAGTGAGTCTGGGCCTGAGTGTATGTACCCATACAGAAACCCTATAAGCACCTACTGTACAGTATATGTATTATATGACAAGCTTGGGTTTAAATGGTAAGTTGTTGTGTGGTACAGTACAGTATGTCTTATTGCATGTGTTATAGGATAAACCAGGAGTGCATAAAATGGCTAGTTTGAGTCATATAAACCACTGGTTCTTAAACTTTCTTGTCAAGGACCCCAAAAAGTAATATTTACTGTATTTGGCAGCAGACCCCCATCTGAAAATGTTTGTGCCAGGGACCCCCATACAAGATTTGTCTTGCTAAAATGTTTCAAACATATCACAACGTGCGGCACAAGCTTGTAGATCTGCTCATTACAAATATCCTATGTATATAGAGTTAAAGTGTTTTTTAACTGATTTTGATGCTATATTAACTTAATCCCCGGACCCCACTTTGAGAACCAGTGATTTAGGGAGATCATTAGTTCCTTCTAGTGACTGACTGATGATATAGGACCCAAGCATGACATGTTGTTGAGTGCATATGGACCAAAGCAACTCTCCTGTCTTCACAGGTATCTCTGTGAGTTCTCGTAGTGATGGCCTATTTGTCCTGCACATACCCAACGAGGACAACAAACAGAAGGTAGGTCGCACCGGGTCACAAGATTACGCACTCAACTGTTGAATACTGCAAGCTGCGTCCAATCAACCCCCCCCCCCCCCATGTCTCCCACCAGGGTGACGTGGTGCTCCAGTGTGAACATGTCATCGAGGTGGTGACAAAGCTAGCCATGATGGCCGGCAAGGTCAACCATGTCAACATCAGCCCGGGCAGGTGGGTGCCTGTCCTACTGCTGTACCTCTAATGCAGATATTGTTATTAGTTGATCCACAAAGCAATGTAAAAGTGTTCTAATGACACTGTCTGTCTGTTTGTACCTGTATGTACGTATGTACTATAACTCTGAAGCCAGTTATTATACTTTAGTATTTTTTATTTATGTTTGTTTTACCTTGTGAATGCAAATCACAAGGTGAAACATCATGCACTAATGCCTTATCATGCTTGCTGACAAATTTGACAAAGTCTCAAAGTAATCTGTATTTATTTAATTTTTAATTTTTGTTAGGTTTGTTAGTACACAATATTGTTTCAGGTAGGTTTTCTAAAGTCTAGATTTTATTATTTCAACTCAAACGTTTTTAGTTTTTAGTTTAGCTTTAGTTAACGATAATAACCTTTCTCTGCACAAATATGTCCATCATAGGGAAATGAAAATGCCATCTACTCTTTTGAACCCTCAGTATTCTATTATAGGAGAGAAGTGGAACAGGTGTTAAACTTAAAGTATCTGCACCCGGAATTGAGCAGAACCAGAACAGCATTTCTTAATAGTGAAGTGTCTTTTAGTGTCATCAATGTTTTAATGTCCCTGTTATGTATTGTGATGCCTTTTTCATTGTCTCTGTAATTGACTTAAATTTGGAGCCAATTACCTTGTAGTATTTTGTATGTAATTATTTATTTTTGACCAACTCACAAGCTCCCTTTTCCTCCCTGTTTTCTTCTCTGGCTTTGGTCTACAGTATTACGTTTGCTGTGGCTCGAGGCAAGGAGGGGATCATTGATTTCATCGGGGGCTCCGAGTTGAAGGTGGCCAAAGGCAAAAAAGGACATCTGCTAGTGGTGAGTCTGGGATTGTTATGATTGTTATGATGCGACAGAAGGGAATGTACTGTAGGAGTAACAGCTAGAGGGGGGGAAGATTCAAAAGTGAAAGAAGTATGTTAACTGAACATGAGTTATGTCAGCATATTAAGCTTCTACAAGGGTTTCTGCATTCTGACAGTGTCCACTGACTTTGCAGACTGCCCCTCCGCTCTGCAACACATGATTGCTGGACCTGCAAATGGCGAAGTCTCTTTCTGGGAACCACTGAAGCTTTAACTAACCAGATGTTTGCTGCTCAGAAGTGTTTTGTTTTTGTTTTTGCATCAGATAGTATCAAACCACAAACAAACACAGTATATTGAACAGCACTGAACAACACGAAGATTCACTACTTCAACACTTATTCAAGATCTTTTTCCGCACTGCGATAATTCTTAGCCAACATAAACATTGGAAGAAATCACTACACAGAATAGCACAATTCCAAATGTCACACTTCATATTTAATGTTGTATGCAAATATATTTCCATGCGATCACATATAAAATAATTTCTGTATTATAAAATATGTCTGTAACAAAAATGAACAATGAGCACTTTGAAATAAATAGCACATACTTGTAATAAATAAATAAATAAATACATAAATAAATAGTATACACGTTTACTGTATATGTACAGTATCTTTGGAAAGTCCAGTAGTTTTAGGCCTGGGTGAAAGGGGATGTTGCAAAGTATTTTCCTGGGTCTAGCAGCATATTGCTTTGTTTCGTTAAAAGAAGAGATAGAAACTCTGGGAAATACCCAGATGGTGTGTGGCAGTTATACAGTAATATACAGTAAAAAACACAAAATCTCACTACAATGAAAACCCCATAGACCATGTAAAATGTGGACAACACTGGTAAAGACAAAGTGGCAATACTGTGTTTGGCTTAAATACAGCAACTTACTGGTTTATATCACGCTGTTGTCTTACTGTACTGTATGTACCTACTGTCGGTTACATTCTACCAGTAGTTCTTGTATAATGTAAATTAATTCATGGTTGAGTCTGCTTGTGTGCGTGCACAGTAAGATCCTAAGATTCTGTTAAATTGGGTCAACTGGGTCAAGAGTCAAATTAACAGTGAGGATTTTACTGTGCACATTGGTCCTAGTGTCCAGTGAGCTTTGAGTTGTGGGTGTTTCTGTGTTTGGAGGCCAACAGGAGGAAGTCTCTGGCCATCTTGGTGAGGTAGA
Source organism: Gymnoscopelus braueri (assembly GCF_963280865.1). NCBI lineage: Eukaryota > Metazoa > Chordata > Actinopteri > Myctophiformes > Myctophidae > Gymnoscopelus > Gymnoscopelus braueri. Next base: position 26,098,891 of record NC_137609.1, on the reverse strand, counting down.
GGTTTAGGTCCCTCAGAATGACATAGCCCTCCCGTCGGCTGTCCCACAGCGTCTGAGTTGGGGGCTGTCGGCCCGAGGAACGGCCACTTGAGACTGTTGGCACCGTGGGAAACATCTGGCTCATTCTAGAGCTGTTCACGTGCTTCAGCTGCAGAGTGAAATAAGATAAACATCAGCACACTGTCCTCATCTCCACTTAGACCTAATTCATACCTTATAGTAGAACAAGGTGTAAATTACACTTCACTCCGCCATGTGCTTATACTTTTCTGGAGTCAGCTAAATAAGGGCACAAAACAATGGGTGCTCTGCTGACATAAGTAAACGTGCATTGGCAACATGCACGTTTATCTGTACGGCATGTCAGTGTTCAGGTACAGCCGTAGCTTAGTGGGTAAAGAGGTTAATCTGAAGGTTACTGGTTCACCTCCCAGGCCCAGTCTATGTGTCTCTGAGCAGGACACTTAACCCCCCCACCCCATCAAATAAAATCTAAAAGGTACCTGGCTGTTGACTTGCACCATGAGGTCCATCAGGTTGAACTCAATGTCTTTTATGCTCGTTGTGATGGTGGGCTCGGACCTGTTCCTGCCGCGCAGAGATGTCCTCAGTCGTCTGTCTTCTCTTTCCAGCTCTCGTCTCTTCTGCTCCAGGACTTTCCAGTAGGCACGCAGGTCCCGTGACGCAGCATGTAACCGCTCCCAATCCTGAACAGAGCACAATAGACATTTAAAACCACGCCACCATGTGGTTAATAACACAGCACAACCCTTGCACTGACATTTAGACTCCAGATTGACTTTATTGTCCCCAAGATGAAATTTGGACGAAGTGCTTGCAGGAAAACCACAAGATGACAGTGTCAGTCTTCAAGCTGTTAAAAGTAGGGATTTCACTCATATCGACCAAACTATTACTCTAAAAACAAAAGTAGGCATGTAATAGAATCATATTTAACTTGAGTTAACAACTTGTGTAAAACCCACGTAAAACAATTCAAATGTAAGGAAATATTTTAATAAACATTCTCTGGTGATATGCAGGGCAGATACAAACCTTCATATTTAGCCAGATGTACAGGTCTGTTGAAAGTACTGGCAGGGCCTCCAACTGCAGGTTTCTGTCTTCAAAATGTTTGTCCCCCAAATGTTGCTCCTTCTGAGAGAACAAAGGTAGGGTGGTAAGAATGGAAGGTTAGCAATGGCTTCTATGTTTTCAGACTAAACCCCATTATTTTAATTTTAGAGAAGGAGCTCACTCACATATCTCAGCAGTAGCTGTTGCACGCGGCTGCGTGTGAACCTGGTCAGACTCAGGGAGGTGTTGTAGTTGGCCCTCTGGATGACTGAACAACATGGGTCCACGCAGTTCAGGATGAGACAGAGAAGACACAGAGAAAAGGCACCACGCCATACTGTTGTGTCCATCTGAAAGAGTCGGATGCAGGAAAAAGTGTCACTTCTGCCGCTGGTAATATTGTGTGTATGATGCTTACTGTTTGTTTGTTTGGGTAACTTTTTGCACATACAAATTCATTATTTACAAATCACACAACAATAATGTGCATGCAGCAGATTTTGAATAAAGATAAGATGCAAATATAGATTTTACTTTTGTAACTCAACATGTACATTTTTTTCCTTAGACAATTCATTTGGAATTAGTAATATGTACCCTAACCACACGAATGGCCTTGGAATAGCTGAACCAAATTGAAAATGTAATGCATATATTGTATTAAATATGCATGTGTGCATCAACTTTGTCTTAATGGTGCATTGGTATGTTTGTGCCGGAACTTAGAAGCTTTGCATTCTGATGTAAGCTCAAACAACAGATGGATTGTGAGTTTTAAAATCATGTTATTTTAATTAAATACAATATCACAGTATGTGTAGGTGTACAGGTGCTCTAGCCATTGAATGTCTTACCTTGTAATATTGGTGTGCCTCTCTGACTGAGATGTTTGCATGTTGTACGGAATGTTCACTAACTATTTATACAGTGTTGTTCTCACTTTCAGTTTCTGATATGAGTTTGGAGTTTTGCATCTTGTGGTTAGCGATGATTCATGGAGAGTCATGGTATGATCTGCTCAGATACAGTATACAGTAAAAAATATGCACTTAAATGGAAAGCTTACACTTACACCTCAGAGTGACCCACAGAACTACAAAGGATATATGCAAAATACCAGTTAAATTGCATGTGAAGGTGGTTAAGATTTTGGAAGTGAATACCCAAACATTTGTTAATTCACGTCATACGTACAGTATCATGAAATATTCACTGATTTGTATGGAAAACAAAACAGATTCCAGTGGAATGTTTGCTTATAATGGCATGTCCAAAATAGGAACACCAGGGTTAATGTGGTTAAATACCTTGATATATAATACTTACCACACTTAATCATTACATTACATTACATTACATTACAGTCATTTAGCAGACGCTTTTATCCAAAGCGACTTACAATAAGTGTATTCAACATAGGTAGGGAACGAAAACTACTAATCACCAGAAGTCTTTAGTGCAAAATAGCTAAGTCAAATGAGCATGAGCTAAAACAATTAAGTGTATCGACTAAACAAGATCCAATAAACAATACAACAATAGAAAACAAGCGTTCGTACAACTAGTTAACAAGTAGGTCAGGCGGAGAGGAAGGGTAGTGTTTCCTGAATCAAAATACTGTTCTAATGTTGGAGTCCTCCAACATTAGAGGACGTCATTTAGGTCCATTGTGCTACAGTCTAAACCCATGCAAACATTATACATGCATATGGGCATTATTTTGTATTATATATAATATAAAATCTATATATTATGGCAGCATAACCCCTTAAAGTTTTAGATATCGTTTAGATATAGTTTGATCACTCTTGGGATGAAATTACACTTTTTATGTCCGGACCAAATACAAAAATATCCTTATTGTGAGTTAGAATGATTGCTAGAATAGTAATGTAGCCTTAGGTCAATCACAATTTCCGATGGTAGGCGACTTGTCCAAGCTGGGAATTATAAATCTGACACCATTCAGAGGTGGGACTTCCCAAAAAGGGCAATAGTAGCCTATCAGATACTGGGCTGGATTATTTACTATCCATTTCAAGACTAGAGAAAATCCCTTTGGACCAGAAAACTGCACAATTAGTTGTTTCAGCCTACCTCGCTTGGAGTCTTATCAGTTTCAGTGAAACATTCTTTTGATGTTGTTTTTTCTCACGATCGATCCAAGTTCCTTGTAGGCTACTGTACTTCTGTGGGACATAGGTTGCTAAGCATACACTAGTGATCAAAAAGCAGGGTACAAAGGTACTCAGTTAAGTTTTTACACCTGTGGAGGGCTATGTGGGCATGACAGGTTATTCTGTTTATTACTGGTCTGTTATAACACATGAACTGCAGATGTGTGTACTGTAAATTGCAGTGACATAGAATGCTATTGGGTGAACAATTATTTTATTATTTGACCTCAACATTCTGAATACACTTGCACTTGTTAATGCAATATTTTTGTGGATATATACATCCCACATAGGTTGTGTAGGCTAGTGGCTAGATTTCTTCACTCCAAGGCTCTGTCTGCATCTGGAGAAGAACTGGCCAGGCCTCAGCTTTCTGGAGATTAATATTGAAATGTACAGTTACTAGACGGGCGCCACCTAATTCAGGAACAATGCAAGTCGGGAATACATGCCCATCCATTTGTGCAATACTTCTTTAGCTGATGTAGTCGTTGCACATGTCTGACATGTTGGAGCCTCAATCATATCTCACATTTTCTCAGACCCCACCACTTATACTGGCAATGCGGTACAAACATGACGCAGAGCCCAACCAATCAGTGAAGCCGACGGGTCGGGTTAGCCATTCAGGGAAATTGGTGCCCACGCACCCATCCCAAACACACAGATTTGGTGCGTCCTCCATAGACCCACGGATGGACGGATAGATACAGACATCTGCATTTTTTCAGTTCTCAGAAACCATTGGTCTGACCAAATTTCCACTCGGCACTGGACACCCCCTGGTCATATGGGACACACAAACCAAGTTTGAGGCTGTTCGGTCAGACAGCGCCCAGGTTTTACCCGCGCACACAGACAAACAGAGATTCTGTGAATTACAGAGGTAGATGTCATTATGACACCATAAATTGTTTTAACTTCCACAGTAAAATGGCATCTTCTCACAAATTGCTATTGTTAGTTACAATTCTCTCACAAAGCTCTCAGTGTAAATTACATACAAAACATTGCCTTTTTACTACTTTTATTTCAGTTTATTTGACGTACAGAAAACCCCAATTTACCGACTTTAATAACTAGACAAAGGAAGTGGCAAGTAAACATGGTGGTCAGCGGGGGAGTCGAAGAATGTCTATAGAGAATGATACTTCCTTCTCTAAAATAAACATTTTTTACTCTCAATCTATTACGTACAGTAGCCTACATCGGGCGATGAGTCATACAATACCCCTTGAGACTTCTTCACACACAAGGGCTTCCCTCTGAGTTCTCGTTCTCAACAACTGCACACGTCAAACTTCCCTTCTGACATTGCATTTTCAGTCACATTCAAAGTCACGGTTTCATCTCGTTCAGACTCACGGTTTCAAGCACGTCTTTTAGTTTTTGTCATACATTTCCTTCCCATGCTTTTTTTTTTTTTAATATATTTTTTAGGGCTTTTCTGCCTTTATTTATAGGTATAGTGGAGATGGACAGGAAACAGGGAGAGAGAGATGGGGAGAGACATACACTACAGTAAAGATCGTCTGGATCGAAACTCGAACCCGAGATCCACTGTCGGGCTACATTGGAGCCTTGGTGCCCGGACCGCTAGACCAGCGGTCCGGGCCCCCATGTTGTTTTTAATGAATATTTATTCTCTGCATGGTGTGGAATTATTATAATATTAGGGTTAGGACATGTAAATATATAAATGTTTTATGATAATTCAATAATGATAAACTTTATACAGTATAGCACCTTGATTCCTAAACAAATCAATTCAACAAAACAGGCATACTTTTGAGAAGATCAAGATCAGTAACTCTTATGTGAGGATGCTGCTCATAGACTACAACTCCGGATTCAACACCACAGTCTGCTCCAGAGTCGACACTATGCTCAGGGTCCTACGACTCAACCCAAGCCCATGCAGCTGGATCCTGGTCTTCCTATCGGGTCGACCCCAGATGGTGAGGACGGGCTCCAACACCTCTGACCCTCTGACCCTCAGCACAGGAAGCCCCAGGGTGAAAAAGGCACAGCAACGCCTCTTTCAGTTTACGCAGCTGAAGAAGTTCAGCATGGGGCCCAAGATCTTATGGGCTGCATCACCGCCTGGCATGGGAACTGCACTGCCCTCAACCGCCTGTTTGAGGCCCTAAGGCCTGGCAACACACACACACACACGCACACACGCGCGCACACACACACACACACACACACACACACACACACACACACACACACACACACACACACTACACATGATTGATATTACTTAAACATATCCCCCATAACTCAAGAGCCGGAACCCAAGAATTTTACTCTCTTTGGGAATCTTGAATCAAAATGTATCAGAAACTCTTTAACCACTTAAACCCCAGCATATGTAACTTTCGCAGAAAATAGCAGATATACAAGCTTACTACATGCCGACAGTGAAGACATGAGCGAAAACAGAAAATACACTATATAGAGGCCTGAGGGACTCTGGTCAACAACGAAAGGGTTCAAGTGGTTAAGTTGTTCAGAAAAAAACATTTGTTGGGTGGATTAAGGCAACAGACAGAGAACAGGTGGGCTGCTGTGGGCAGAGTCCACTTCTTTGATCAAACACTTCTTGTGCAAATTTCCTGGTATACTCTTTCTTTCTCTAGCAGGTGGTCTATGACCCACTATAGCTAGTTTGGATTACTTTTCAAGATATTCAGGTTTTACTGTATTTATATTCTCTAAAGATGGTTGGCTGTGTTATCATTGTAACTGAGACGCTCCCAGATGACATAAACTGAGGTTAAATAAAGGTAAAATGAGGAAATGCTCTCTACACCATATTCTATGTATAAAATGCCTTTTGCAAGTTTGCAGCAGCCCCAACAGCAATAAGATATACAAATTCCAATGAGGTGTTTCAGGACAATCATAGAAAAGCACATTTATCATAATAATAATGATAATAATATTGTGTGTGGATTATCCCTTGCTTGTAAATCTGAAGTATATTTGTACAGGTGGTTGTAGTGAAGGGGAGTCAGAGAGTCTGGATTTGGGGTTAAAGGATCGGCATCATGGCATGGGTCCACGCCTACCATCATAGCAATCTTTACACAATACCACCTGACAACACAAATGTACACTATTCAGCCTTATAAAAGGGGGGCTAACTTCAACATTGCTAGATGCAGTAACAGTTGCGTTTTTTGTCTCTGCTTTGAATTCTCTGCTTGTGACTCTCTCAGGGCAAGGAAGATGTTTGCAGCTTTCACACTCCTATTTATGTGTTTGAGTGCCACTGCCCTAGCAGACCATCACCAGCCATGCCGTAAGAATCTTTATTTAAATAAAAATATGTAATAAACTATCTGTCTGTTAAGTAGTTTTGTTTAAATTGTCTTCTTAATGATATTTTCTCCTATTTGAAATGACAACTAGCTTACATACAGCTATGGAATAGCTAACTGTTACAGAATTGGCAGGGCTCTTATATATATATAATATTCTCTCATATCGTTTTCTTTTAGAGTCACCCAATATGACAGGGGTCCTGTCCGTGGTGAGTTTACCAACATTTGTGATCCAAAACCAATGTTGACACTAATATTTTCTATGCACTACATGTTTTTTTTGTGTTTCTTTTTATCAAAATAAATTCTCTGCTTTGTGTTTTTCAATTAAACAGTCTAACACGAATGAGAAGACATTCACTATGGCTGCATATGTATATGATAGTGGGGCCAAGAGACTACGGTTCAAAGTAATTCAAAATGAGACCTACCAGTATAACTCTACTAAGGATATGGATGTGCTGATGTTTTTCAAAGAGGTAACTGAGAACCATGACAAGGAATAATAATTCTCTGACAAATATTATTGCTACAGTTGGCTATATATATGTTTTGTGTGTGTTGTGATTATCTTTTCTCATAACTGCGACTGGCAGGGCGTGCTCTATGAAATTGATGCCAAAAACCAGAGCTGCAAGAAGAAATCTGTGTATATAGCCTCAAATCCACTGCAAATTCCCTCCAATGCTCATTTCCTTACTAACATTCACCTTGGACGTGCATCCGTTCCAGAGGAAGGTCTACAATTCAATATTTGGTCGGTGCCAGTCCCAGGATTGAAAGGCAAGACAGACTGAAAAACAAACCATATATTTATTTATTTTTCTCAGTCTCTTTGATGTTGAGCACACACTGAAAGTGTTACAAATGAATGAATGAATGATTACCCCTTTTTCTCTGTAATTTCATTTCAGAACCATATATCATGTCTGCAAGCATGGGATGTTTGCCTCTGAGTATTGTATACGGCACAGACTCAACTATGCTCATGATCAGGTTTGTGGTTGTCTAAAACCAGTGGTTCTCAAAGTGGGGTCAGGGTTCCTTGAGGGGGTTCCAAATGGACCCTTGCAGGTCTGTAATTCTGAGAGTGTACAAATGGAACGAAATGGACCCGTAAGTGTCCATTTGTTTCCATTTTGAATCCCTGGGATTAAAAAGTTTGATTAGTACTGGTCTAAACTGTTCGGACTTTCCTGTAAGGGGCAATGTCGGTATGTAATATTTGTGTCACTTTTTCCACAGCAACATCAATGTGGAGGTCGAGATTAAGGACCCTGACTACCTTACCCTGCCTTCTTTTTGTGAGGGTGAGACTTTGGAGGAGACACCTGAAGGGACGGTGAACAGTTTCTTCCACTTTTTCTTCTAGAAGGAATCCTACAGTAAATACAATCCTCTTCTGTGGCCAGAGCCCAAATTCCACAGTAACAATTGCACACAGAAATGGATGAAACAACACTGAGGATTTCACTGTGACTGCATTTCTATATGTTTGATGCTTGACATGAGTGTCCAGCATGAAACCCATACTGCATGGTGCGTGTGTGTGTGTGCGTGTGTGTGCGTGCGTGCGTGCGTGCGTGCGTTAATATCAGGGTTAAGCTGAGCATGCTAACAATAACACAATAAACAGAGCATTTTTATTTTATTTTGATTATATAAATTAATTTAACATATAGGCTACTCAACAAATTCTTATGCTTTAAAAAGAGTTTGTGGTAACTTGGGTTCCTACAGTTTGTTTGATCTTCCTTCTCAACCATGAATTTAACATAATCTATAGACTATAACCAAATGTTATATTTGTGTAAACCTGTTTGATTTGGCTATTTGATATTGTATTGACAATCTCTGACAAGCAGGTGTAACATCACTTGGGTATAACAGAAACAGAGAAAATTGTCTAATATTAATGTTTGCTGCAGATTCCCCCATATGAAATGTGTTAAATAAAATAAATGATCAAATTATCACCCAACATTTGTTTTATATGAACTAGCTTAGTCTACCCTAGGCATTGGCTCTCAAAGTGGGGTCCGGGGAGGGTCCCCAGCAAAAGTAGTTAACACAGCACAATCTTCTGAACCACTTTATTTAATTATACATTGGGTATTCAAAAATAGCAGATCTACAAGCTCGCAGCGAGTCACTTCGTGCCACGCTGCAAGCTTGTACATCTGCTATTTTTAACTAATTTTGATAGGGGTCCGCGGCCAAATATATATCAATTTGGGGGTCCTTGACATGAAAAGGTTTGAGAACTACTGCCCTATAATGGTCATATTTGTGATTTCAAAAATATATTTTCCTTCGGCCTGGTGGAGATAGCAGCAAGCCATGCATGAACCAGAGGTGGGCCAAACTGCTAAAATGCTACCAATAGGTGGCGCATGTGTGCAGCATACATTGCAACGAAACCAAAAAAATTGAGCCATGCTATAGTATGTTAGCAATCATACAGTATGCTTCACAACGTTAGCTTGGAAACACAACTAGGTGAAGACAAAAATGTGGGTCTGCTGAATGTATTTTTATATTAAAAATTAAGGAGCGCGTTGCCCGGCCCTTGCAAAGCCAACACAACGTCTTTATTATTTATGAATGGTTTCAGTCCCGCATTTGTTGTCATAAACGAGGTAAGTTGTGGCTAAAATGGCGGCGGGGTTGTCATTGATGTCTCTGTCGGGGCTTGAAGACTGTTCTGTGCTGCGTTGCGTTGCACGAGCCTTTCCGCTCGAGTGGAGGGCTCTTGCAACGAAGCACGGTACAGCTGAAAACAATGTCATTTTTGACGGGCGGATCGATCCGCCCGTCAAAAAATGACGTTGTTTTCAACTGTAAAAGTGTCGACGCTCACTTTATCTCATTTTTGTCAAGCGACGACACGGTGGTGTGGTAACTTAACTTAACATTAGTCAGTGACGTTATTATCTTCATGTTAATTGGAGGCTACCCTCCGTCAACACTATGTCTATGTCTGTCCATGCGTCACTTTGTTATTAACAAGCTGTTACTAATGCTAAGTAAGGCAGCTCTGTGATCTTGACAGCTCGTTTTACATCTCGCTAGTCAAGGACCAATAAGCAGTGGTGGAAAGTAACTAAGTACATGTACTCAAGTACTCTTTTTTTCCCCCTTAAAAGTATCAATACTGCAATGTAGAAATACTCTGTTACAAGTAAATGTACAGAATTCAAAATGTACTTGAGTAAAAGTACAAAAATATTGGCATCAAAATGTCCTTAAAGTACCAAAAGTAAAAGTACTCATTATGCAGAATGTCCCATATTTCACAAGTTTTCAAAAAGATCTTTTGAAAATAGCAGATCTACAAGCTCACAATGCATGGCATTGAAACGTATTGTGAACTTGTAGATCGTCTATTTTCAAATGGCCGAAATGTACATGGGGCTGAAGTGGTTACTGTATGTTTTGTGCTAATAATCAAAATCTACAAAGTAACTACTAACTCAAGTTTTCAAATAATTATAGTGGAGTAAAAGTACAATATTTGCCTCTGAGATGTAGTGGAGTAGAAGTAAAAGTACTGAAAATTGGAAATACTCCAGTAAAGTAAAAAATACCTCAAAACTGTACTTAAGTACAGTACTTGAGTAAATGTACTTAGTTACTGCTAAAATACTCTCCATCTTCATTGGCCCTTAATTCAAAATAAATATTATTAAGACAGCAGCATCAAACAAATAAGACTGCTGCCATGAAGGGGTACTCCTCCTTAACACAGTGATGTTTTTATTGAGCCATGATGATACTGAAGTGTTGCACCACTTACGTTTCAATGCGTGTTTACTTATTTCTACTAATGTTTTGAAAGAAGGGTAAAAAATAAAGTATTTGCATACCTTTCTTGCAAGCCCTATTTTGTCCATGTCATTATAGGTTAAAAAAAATGTCCAAAAAAGTGAAATAGTAAAAATAGCAGAAGATAGTCTACAAGCTCACATGGTGATGTCACAAAGCTTCACAATTAATTCATGACATTGTTGGTTGATTGATTGATTTAATACTTAATTAGCAGTTTGCACAAAATAAAAAGCACAGGAAAGTACAGTTCAATACAAGGTCTGCTAAGAGGATTTTAAACCCAAGAAAGCCTATGGCTTGTTTCCATTGGGGTCCTTTGTACTCAATTCATCAACATTAATGACAGACAAATATACACTACTATGCAAAACATCACATCAACAGTTTGAAAACCAAGTTTGGTACCAAGTATAAAATAACAACTTAACGCTGGATTAAGTTGTTAATCGATTTGTTGATATATAAAAAATAAAATAATATAAAAAAAACATGCGTCTTGATTATTCATCAAATCAAAAAAGTTATCAATAGAATGATAACTTTAAAAAGTACGGATAGTTGCAGCCCTAGTTTCGGTTTCTGGTGCTTTCAAATGTTTTTTTTCCTTTTCTCTGGCCTTCACTCACATCAGGTAGGCTGGGCCTACCTACCAACTAATAATATTAGTGCCCTTCATGGACAGTCAATCTTTGGTTCCACAAACCACTGCTGCTGGTAGGGAAACCTATGTGTTTACTTGCGCATGCTTGACTGCCTATAACTATCAAAGTGTTCCAAGTGTTCCTAGTAGTGTTAGGTGTAACTGAGATTTATGTATGTAAGTCAGATGTCATCTTTTTTGATTACATGTGATGTAATTGATGGACACAATCAATTAACAGTCATAATTTTGATTTGTCTCTCATTCCAGATTTAAGTGAACGTAAAACACTTTTTTGGGGTCCAGAGCAACCAAATCATTTACTGAAGCTGATCCAGAAAATGTTAAAGAAATGATAGCAGCGCAGGACTTGCAAACAGATAATCCACCTTATCCGTAAGCAATAGTCTGTCATCAAGTGTTAACTTTCAAATGCTAGAAATGTATTTTAAAATTTCACTTCAAAGTAAATAGTGCTTGTCTTATTTTTGTGCGACTGTATGTACAGAGATGCTGATACACAGTTATCTTCAGACGCAGACCTTGAAGATCCTGATGGAAGGAATGCAAAGACGGGGAAAGCATTCGTATGTGTTGCTTTTCATACATGTTATCTTAAGAAACAATTGGACATTGTGGTATCATCAATTGCTTTTCTTAAATCCCCCCCTTCCCCCCAAAGTAATAGTAACATCCACCTAAAATGTTCCATTATTTGGGGTAGTTATTTATTGTTCACAAATGGGATGGTATATTCACCATCATGTTCACAGTTATTCTGCAATTAAATTAATTTCAGAATAAATTATTACAAATGATGTAACTTTTCCATAATAGACTGCTAAGAAGGGAAAGAAGACCCTTGGAGACAAGGCCAAAGGTGGAGCAGTTGGAAAGGTTCCTGGCCTTGGTTGGGTGAATGGGCATCATCAGCATAATGGGGTGGAGAATATGACCCTGTTTGAGGTGGTTAAAATGGGAAAGAGTGCCACACAGGTACGTGCACCCTTGGTGTCGTATTACTTTTTTTGACTGTAAAACAGCATGGGTGTTGCAACATCTCTAATGCAAAATTAGATTTGACTGAGAGCTGTGAGAAGGTTTCAAACTTGAATTTAGAATATCATAATTGAAGGGTTATTTAGTCAACCGCTATTGTTTTGTTTTCCAGTCTGTTGTTGACGACTGGATAGAGGCATACAAACAAGAAAAAGACATTGCTCTCTTGGACTTAATCAACTTCTTCATTCAGTGCTCTGGATGTAAAGGTAATTATCTGAATTGACTTCCATGGGGCACAGTTAAAAGTGGGATGTTATCCAAGCAAAATTACGATTGTAGACTTTTTTGAAAATATGTTATTCCTGTCACAGGTGCTGTGAGTTCAGAGATGTTCAGACGTATGCAGAACTCCGAGATCATCAGGAAAATGACAGAGGAATTTGATGAGGTGCTGTCTGCGGTGTTGAGATGATTCTAAAATTAAAAATAGGACTGAAATGTATAAGCACAAATCAAACATGAAAAAGTCTTAATGTTGGCTGAGTTTGAGGAAATTAGGAAAATGATCAAATTTTAATACATTTTACTTGAAAGATGTCATTGTCATCTAAATCATATATGTCCTTCCTCAATTTTCGAATAGGACAGCGGTGACTATCCATTAACCCTAGCAGGGCCACAGTGGAAGAAATTCAGGTTAAGCTTCAGTGATTTCATTGGGGTCCTGGTCCGGCAGTGTCAGTACAGCATCATCTACGATGAGTACATGATGGACACGGTCATCTCACTGCTCACTGGCCTGTCTGACTCACAAGTCCGGGCTTTTAGACACACAAGCACACTTGCAGGTCAGTTTTGGTCTACTTTTAAAGTTTTTTTTGGAAGCGCACTGCTTTGTTATGTATTTCTGTTACTGTGGATTGATTAGAACAGTGGATATTTTTGTATACTGTTTATCTTTTTGATTGCTCATCTTTTTCAAGTGCATAACAGAGATATGCTGCCTTTTTTCTGTTTTTAAAGCCATGAAGTTAATGACGGCCTTGGTGAATGTTGCTCTCAACCTGAGCATTAACATGGACAACACACAAAGACAATATGAGGCAGAGAGGAAGAAGGACATTGGAAAGAGGGCCAACGATAGGCTGGAGTTCCTGTTGCAGAAACGTAAAGAGGTGAGCTGAATCTCTAAGTAATTAACGCTTTTATCTCTTTACGTCCAGACTCCAACTGATACACAATTCAGCTGCCAGACTGCTAACTCTAAGAAATGCGACCATATCACACCCATTTTAGCTGCTCTCCACTCGTTACCTATTAGTTTCAGAATTTAGACTTTTAAAATCCTGCAAGGATAGGCTCCCAGTTATATTTCAGATATGCTGATCCCTTATGAGCCTCTGCGCAGGGGCGATCAGGCTTTTTTAGTCCGGGCACCAAGGCTTTGGAATGCCCTACCTGAGGGTCTACGGCTTGCAAAATCAGTGTCTTCTTTTAAATAACTTCTGAAAACATACTTTATTATGTCCATTATGTTCTTAGTATTCTTGCCTCCCGTGTCAGTTTTATTGTATTGTATTGTTTTGTATTGCTTTTATCTGTGTTTATTTCTCTATTTAATGTTATTTTATCCAGTGATTGTACTTTTATCTCTTATGTTTATCATATTATTCGTTTGCCTTGCTCTGTAAAGCACTTTGAAACCTTGTTTGGAAAAGTGCTATACAAATAAATTCATTATTATTATCATTATATGTTGCACTGGCCCTCTGGAAATCAATATTGAATTCCCTAATTTTTTAACATGAACTTACAGAGATAAACGGGTTTTTAAATAAATGACTTTACATAAGGATTTTGATTGCACCACATTGTTCTATTCTACGAACAGGGAAGCCACTTTTATAGAGATCCTGCAAACAAGGTGGTGTAAAGAAAAGCTGCCATGCAAATGCCCCTCCCATTCCATCTCCATACGTTCTATAGTGAGCTAGGTGAAATGATGGTGAAACATTACTGCCTTGAACAGGTCTAACAGTCTAAAGGGAGCTAGAAATAAGCTTATTGTGCTAATTTACTAGCCTGGCAAAACCACAAATTTAACTTCACTCATTGTCTCATGGAAAACAAATTTATGGAGTTTGCAAGATTTATGATCACTATAGTACAGTATGTAAGGCTAGTAATTTCCCTTATTCACAAATTCCAAGGCTGGTAAGTACAGAATGTATCAACTTTATTGGCCACATTTCACCTATACTGTGACAGGCCTAAAGGATATTTTTTGCATCAGTGTTAGACCTACTCATAGAGTCCACAATGAGGAGCAGTACTGTTCGTAAAATATGTAAAAAATAAATAAATGAAGCTCTTCCCCTTATTTTGTTTCAGCTTCAAGAAAACCAAGACGAAATTGAGAACATGATGAATGCAATCTTCAAAGGAGTGTTTGTGCATAGATATCGGTATGTATCTATGAGCACTAAAATTCCATACTGACTGTCAAATGTCACTGTTAAAGATGAGTGCCCCCTCTCATGCCACTGTATTGTATCACATCAAACCAAGACCACTGCTGAATGTTTATTTTTTTGGTTGCCCTCTTGTGTAACTTGCATCATATATGTTTGACTACATATGATTCTAATCGGACACCTGCCAAGCTTTGAGTAGGGAGCTGCTCCAAATGTTCTGTGTTCATATGCTTTGCCATCCTGAGTTAACAGATAGGAGTGGATTAAAGCCCCATTTGGATATTATGGGGCTGCATGTCTTTTCTTATTCTCAGTCAATCCTTCTATATTCATCAGTGATGCCATTGCCGAAATCCGAGCGATTTGCATCGAGGAGATTGGAGTGTGGATGAAATTGTACAGTGACGCCTTTCTCAATGACAGTTACCTGAAATATGTTGGGTGGACAATGCATGACAAGGTAAGTCAGATACACTTTAGTCTACACTACAGCATCTGGATGAATCTTTTTTTTTATTTTAAGGCTAGCTAAAAGGATTTCCTTTCCCCTGATAGTGGTTCTGTAATGGGTTGCTTTCCTAACATGATTGTTTAGTTTTGTTTGTAAAGCATCTTTGAGTATATCGAGTGTATAGTTTAGTATTATTGATACCTAACATTTATTTGCTTGGCAATAAGTTAATGATACTGTTTTGCAACTTGGCTAATTAAGAACATTGTCATTGTGTGTAAAGGGGGGGGGGGGCAGTTGTGATGACTAGACATTTTAATATTACTAATTATTTATATGGCTACTGTGATTGTAAGCAAGGTGAGGTGCGACTGAAGTGCCTGACAGCCCTGCAGGGCTTGTACTATAGCAGGGAGCTCAACACTCGACTGGAACTCTTCACTAGTCGATTTAAGGTGAGCCAACTACTCCTCACTACACTACCAGCTGTATATGTACCAGGGCTCTCACATGCCCTGGTACATATTTTTTAAAGTTAAAGACCAATTTCCATGGAAGACCAGTTTCCATGGAAGACAAGCAACATGCACAGTAAAATCCTCAGTGTTAATTTAACCCTGTGAGTGTTGGCGCGGTCGTGGCTTAGTAGAGAGGCCGCCTGGTAATCATTAGGTCACCGGTTCGCCCTCAATCTGCCCAGTATAGTACTTTTCAAAATGTCCCTGAGTAAGACACTTAACCCCTAAAGCCCTCTCCAGACCAATCTGAGTCGGCCCGATTTTGGGCCGAATTGGCTTCGGGAAGCGTCGGCCAGTCGGTTAGGGGTCCGTCGGGGGGTCCGTCGGGACCTTTTCGGCCGACCCAGAGCCGACCGAACATGTTCAGCTTTTTAGCCGACTGGTAGCGCAGTGGCAGTGACAACAGAGGGCTGTCGGTGTTGCCAGATTATGTGAGAGAAACAAGCGAGAGAGAGAGAGAGAGAGAGAGAGATAAAAAGCGGCAGAGAGAGGGAGAGAAAAAAGGGAGAGTGAAAGATTGAGAGAGAGAGAGAGAGGTAAAAAGCGGCAGAGAGAGGGAGAGAAAAAAGGGAGAGTGAAAGATTGAGAGAGAGAGAGAGGTAAAAAGCGGCAGGGAGAGAAAAAAGGGAGAGTGAAAGATTGAGAGAGAAAGAGCGAGCGAGAGATTGAGGAGACGGAAAGAGGGAGAGAGAACGAGCAATTAAGTGAATTGCTTTCACCTGCTGCTGCTGCTGCTGTGCGGAGTGTGCTACAGGGCATATCTCCGCCAAGCCAGGGTGACCTACCCAGGCTCATGAAATTCATATTCAGGCATAGTAGCCAATTAGAATGAAATCTTCAAAAACGGACTCATATACTGATACAGAACCATATATTGGCTATATATTATGGCTGTCGGGTGGAAATCTTGTATGTTCCTTTTTTATTATTATTTAAAAACAATTTAAAATCGTGAAAATAGCCAATCTACAAGCAGTAATTATTAATAATTAAGAAATACTATATTTTAAAGAGTGAAAAATCAACTAAAGTCATTATTAGTGCAAGTTCATTCACATTTCATTTGAATGAAAATAACTTGTGGGTAAAATACATTCTGTGAATCTAATGTGATTAATGTGACCCCTACTTCAGTCAGTGAAGTCCAGGGCTGAATGTGACATATTGAGACCTATATAACTAAATATTGGTCAGTGGCCAACACATTATTTTGTGAAATAAATGGGTAATATTTCACAGATAGTTATACTATTCTTATAATATATTAAAATACAATCATCCTTAACCTTCAAGTTAAATGCATTATTTCCGTGGACTTAAAAATCATTTTTGGACTTAAAAATCGTTATTATTTTTTGGATGGCCTTCCTGCCCTGGCAGGAAGGCCGGGCAGGGCCTTTGTGCCCTCCAAAAAATTACAACACCAAAGGCCAAGTGGCCTTGCCCCTAAAATGACGAAATTCCAGGCTTGAATGCAATAGATGTACTCTGAGTCTGTTACAAGTAAAAGTCCGGAATTCAACATTTACTTGAGTAAAAGTACTAAAGTATTGGTATAAAAATGTACTTAAAGTACCAAAAGTAAAAGTACAAAAATGTTTGAAAATAGCAGATCTACAAGCTCAGAACGCGTGCATCGCAACACGTTGTGAGCTTGTAGATCTGCTATTTTCAAATAGCTTATAGGTACAAAATAGGGCTAAAGTGGTTAATGTATGTTTCATAATGATTTATATCTGCAAAGTAACTAGTAACTAAACATTTCAAATAATTGTTGTGGAGTACAAGTATAGACAATTGGAAATACTCCAGTAAAGTAAAAGTACCTCAAAATTGTACTTAAGTACAGTACTTGAGTAAATGTACTAGTTACTTTACACCACTGCACGTCAGTGAAGAAAAAACGCTGGGAACATCCCTAAGTGGCTTTGCAGGGAAACAAGCCCAAAGTCGCTTATAATAAGCAGACCTGGCAACGCTGGCAGGCTAAAAGTCAAATTAGCACATGAATGGCCAGTCGGCTGACAGACTTAAATGGTAACTTTTGCCAACCGAATACCAGTCTGTTGCAGTCTGGAGTAGTCTGCAATAGTCTGGACGAGTCTGTTTGGTGCGGAGTTGCCTTAACAGCTCCCCCGAGCATGACCGGCGAGTCTCATCATGGGGTTTGTAATTGATAGAAAATTTAAAAAAAATTGGGTGAAGTACTCCTTTAAGGTAAGACATAAGACGTAAGACCTGCCGGTAATTAAGGACCCAGAGGAGTTTACTGCGTAAGAGAACATCAAAACTGTTGCTGGTCATGTAAAATCACAAGTTCTGTAATTGCAGCTATTTAAGGAAGGTAAAACAGTCCGTCCTGATGCTTCTAATGCTGATGATTCCAATTTTATCCCTGACAATAAAAATAAATCTGTGTTTAGCTAGCTATACTAATTTATATGCTTTTACATTGTAATGCTGTATGCATATTATTTTCCTGATATGTCACCATTGCATGCAAGTAACCACAACAAGTACTGAAACTGTATATCCCTGCACAGTCCTGGAACAGTGCCCTGGATTTCCCAGCGGGAGGTTACCATGGCTAGTAAATGTATGACTTACTGTAGGTTTGTGATGACTTAGTGCACATGCTAACCGTACTGTCATTGACAGGACCGCGTTGTGTCGTTGACTTTGGACAAGGAATATGATGTTGCAGTACAAGCCATTAAACTTCTGACTCTTGTCTTACAGTAAGTATCCTCACCTACAACGGTAATGAATTTAACAGCATCGATATACCTTACTTTTTTCTTTGTGATCCAAATGAAAATATATGTATATCATCAGTCAAGTCAAGTGCAGAACTAAGAGAGGAAATTGGGACACTTACTATTAAGCTCCGTTCCATATTTGCAAATGTTCAGCTTGTCAGTTATTTGTTGTGTTGAACTGCTCTTGCTCACAAAGGAATTGGGTCATTTTGATCTAACAGGAGCAGTGATGAGATCCTTACAGCAGAGGACTGTGAGAGTGTGTATCATCTGGTGTACTCAGCCCATCGACCCTTAGCTGTAGCCGCAGGAGAGTTTCTCTACAAAAAGTAAGATTTCGTTTGAGAATGAAATTGAATTTCATCAGTCCTACACATCTTCCAGATGACTCAAGTCCATGTTTATAATGCAGTACGGAATTGAGGACATTGCTTGACCTTTTTGTGTTGTGCTGGCTAAAAGGCTGTACAGCCACCGAGGGGGAGAGGAAGAAGGACTGCCCAGGAGGGGCAGGCAAAGCCTCAACGGCAGCCTCCTCAAGACCACAGTCTTCTTCTTCTTGGAGAGTGAGGTAATTTGTGTCCATGTTTCTCTGTACTGGAAGAAAACCTTGTCATTGGTGTCTCTGTGGCAGCTGTAGCGCTGGAAGTGTTACAATATTGATGGGATATACGTACTCTTGTGTGTTGTAGCTCCATGAACATGGGGCCTACCTGGTAGATAGTCTGTGGGATTGTGCAGCAGACCTCCTCAAAGACTGGGAGAGCATGATCAGCCTTCTGCTGGATGAGCCCATGCCAGGGGAGGAGGGTGAGTTTCCCCTACTCATACAATCAATGTTTCACAGCCTCAGAAACCTTTTTATTTTTCCTCTATTTAAAGCTTCAATCTGGAACTTGAACAATCCGAAAATGAATTTATTTCACAATCTGTATGGTATCTTAATATAATATAACTATCACATCTGCAGTGTTTGGAGGCGGTCTCCCTACTCTTCCATTGAGAAGTTTAGACACTGGTCTCACTGGTTGACAAGTATCTGCCTGGCCAAGCGGGGGATTCCCTCTTGCCAGAGCGGTAGAAGTTTCCCAACTAGAACACCTTTAACCTAGAAGTCCCATACCTAAAACATAGGAACATACAGTAATCTGGAGCAGCGGTGGCCTAAAGGTTAGAGGAGCGTACTTGTTGCCGGAAGGTTCCCGGTTTGATTCCCCAGACCGGCAAGAAAGTTCTGGGTGGGGAAGTGAATGGCCACCACTCACCCCTCACCCAACACCCCTGAAGTGCCCTTAAGCAAGGCACTGAAACCCCAACTGCTTCAGTGGAGCTGCTCAGTGGCCAACAGTGCTGTGGTTGTACTGGTCAGCTCCCAGGTTTTAATGTGTGTGTGTCTACAGTATGTGCAGGGCTTTGCTGAAAATGAGCAATGAGCAAATCCCCTTGGCATTAGTAACAACGTGCATAGACGCATAGTAAACAGCCTATAGCTTCCTCAACGAGACGAGGCAGCATGTATACATTATGTCACCACAGTCCATTATAGACAGGAATGTAGCTTGAAAAGTTTCACCTGTCGTGCTGTGAGCTTGTAGATCTGCTATTTTCACCAAATATTAGCCCCAAATAGGGATGCTAGGGTTCAACTGGTTAAAGTGTTGCCTGTGAGTGAGCCCTTGAAAATAGGAAATATTTAGTTTTCTGTGCACAGTTAGGTTGTACCACCATCTGTCTGTACAGTAATGCATGGATATTTGGAAAGCAACATGCAGTTTATTTTGAGCTTTTACTCCTGTCACTTTGGGCTATAAAAAATACAAGAGAGTTGAGTAAGCAAGTAAACTGGCTTTACTACATCTTAAAAGATTAGTACGTATCACTTATTTAAATGTTGACTTGTGCTCAGCTACTACCTTGGGTAAATAAAGAAAACACTCTTCCTGCAATGACTTCTGTATCAGATATGTAAATTCACCAGGTGAATCCAGGGTATCTAAATAGGTAAGGTCTTGTAAACCATACTTTGAAGGCACCTAGTGCACTAAGTTTGGTAGCTATTGGAGGGAAAGCAGAGTAAGCTACAAAGATATTGGGAAGTGTCTCTAGGATGGCCTAATTTAAAGATATACATGTGCAACTTCTTACTTGAATACAGATAGGTCCACCCTACCATCTGATATAACACAGTGGTGAGTAATCCCCTTGGCATTAGTAACAACGTGCATAGACGCATGGTAAACAGCCTATAGCTTCCTCAACCGAGACGAGGCAGCATGTATACTGTACATTATGTCACCACAGTCCATTATAGACAGGAATGTAGCTTGAAAAGTTTCACCTGTCGTGCTGTGAGCTTGTAGATCTGCTATTTTCACCAAATATTAGCCCCAAATAGGGATGCTAGGGTTCAACTGGTTAAGGTGTTGTGAGCCCTGTGAGTGAGCCCTTGACAATAGGAAATATTTCCTTTTCTGTGCATTTAGGACTAATTTAAGACCAAGAAGAAACACTTGATTTGTTTTACGCAATCATTAATGCACAAGTGTGTTTTGTTGACATACAGGCAAAGTCTCATCCTCATTTGATCATTCCATAGTATACTGTATTTCTGTGTCTTTTCCAGCCCTGACCGACCCCCAGGAGACGGCACTAATAGAGATCATGCTCGCTGCTGTCCGGCATGCGTGTGAATGCCACCCTCCAGTGGGTAGAGGCACAGGCAAGAGGGTGCGTTGCCTGGCTCTGCAAACTACAACCACTTCATGAGCATTCACACATTATCATACTAGATGTTGACAAATGAACTGTGGTCTCCTGCATGTCAAAGGTCCTTACCGCCAAGGAGAAGAAAGTGCAGCTGGATGACAGAACGAGAATCACAGAGATGTTTGCAGTGGCATTGCCTCTGTTGTTGACAAAGGTGGTTAGCAACGTTATGTACTCTTCAAATAATGGTACACAGTACTGACTCTTTTAACTTGGGTCACCAGATAATCCATGACTGTCAGTAATGTGTACTGACCGTTACCGTCTTCTTTTTTTCTCTTCACAGTACTGTGTTGATGTTGAAAAGGTGACCAATTTACTACAAATTCCAAAGTACTTTGATCTTGACATCTACACTACTGGTCGGTTAGAAAAGGTTTGTGAAATGTACATTCCTTCTAACTGCTAAAACTCAAGCTGTCAGCGATGATAACGATGTTGCTGAATACTATGTTGCTGAAAACAGTTTTCTGTTCCCATTAAGCATTTGGATGCTCTGCTGCGTCAAATATGGGAGGTGCTGGATAAGCACACTGACACAGATGTGCTTGAAGCCTGCTCTACCACCTACCACTACCTATGCAACGAGGAGTTCACTATCTACAATCGTGTGGACATTGCCCGCTCCCAGCTCCTGGATGAGCTGGTGGACAAGTTCAACAAACTGCTGGAGGACTTTCTGCATGAGGTAAATGGCAGGAATTCACGACTTTATTTTGTTGTTTGTATTGTTTAGATTAAATTAAATTTAATTTAATTAAATGTAATGTTTTAAATGTGCAGTACTCTATAGGGAAGGGATCTTCAACATTTTTCAACCCAAGGACCCCCGAGCTGAGAGAGAGATGAAGCAGGGACCCCCACTACTGTACATTGCATACAATGTATACAGATTAAACTTTTTCATAGATTTCATAGATAGCTTCATTGACTATCATCAGTGCTGTGTAAATTAATGTTTTTTGTTCATTTCAGACATTTAACCTCTTAAACCTTCAATACTTGATTTGCTCCTTTTCCCTCCTACACCAAACCTCTTTGCCGAAAATAGCAGATCTACAAGCGCACAACACCCTGCAGCGCGAGGCGTTGTGAGCTTGTAGCTATTTCCGGCTAATGTTCCTCAGAATAGAGATGCTAGGGTTCCAGTGGTTAATGTAAAAACACAAAGCTTTGGCGGACCCCCTGGAGTAACTCTGAGGACCCCCTAGGGGTCCCGGACTCCCTGTTGAAGACCCCTGCTATAGTGTACTCTATAGAGTTGTGGGTGTTTCACAAGAAAGCATTCTACTCTGGCAGGGGGAAGAACTAGATGAAGATGATGCCTACCAGGTTCTGTCCACGCTGAAGAGGATAAGTGCTTTTCACAAGTAAAACAATGAACATATTAAGATTTTGAAAATATATACTTGTGATTGAATGTTGAAAGTCTAGGTTGTTTGATTTCAAAGTAGCTTCTTGTTTTTCAGTCAGCACTTACTGTTCTAAAGGAAAAAGAAATCCGGTTCTATGGATGGCTGTGTCGTCTTTTAGACTTGTTTTCATCTGAACCCAGAATGATATAATTTCATTTCATCAATCCGAACACTTGTATTTCTTTTCCTTCTACAAGTGCACATGATCTCTCTAAATGGGACCTCTTCACTTCCAACTACAAGCTACTCAACACCGGTCTGGAAAATGGAGATATGCCTGAGCAGGTAATTAGAGTAATTTGTCTATTGTCTTTAACCTAACTCAATCAGTCATTAACAACATGTCTGTATCATCACCCTGTTATTTTTGTTTTCCCCTACAGATTGTCATTCATGCAATGCAGTGCACACACTATATCATCCTGTGGCATCTCGCAAATCTCTCAGAATGCAGCTCCTCAAAGGTACATATTACTATAACATACTGTATATTCACAACATGAATATGGTCAGTTAGGTTGTACCACCATCGGTCTGTACAGTAATGCATGCATGGATATTTGGAAAGCAACATGCAGTTTATTTTGAGCTTTTACTCCTGTCACTTTGGGCTATAAATGATACAAGAGAGTTGAGTAAGCAAGTAAACTGGCTTTGCTACGTCTTAAAAGATTAGTACGTATCACTTATTTAAATGTTGAGTTTCACATACTGGAATCACAGCTGCTCTGTGCAACTGGAAAATAAATATGGCATATACATCAATCTTATTGACCAAACTAGATGTTAGGCAAAGTATGTTATCGATATTATGGAACTAACTTCCTGTCCTGTTCAGCAACAAGGAAAGAAGGGTGACAATACCAACAAATGTTATTGTATATTGGTGGTCCTTAGCTCCAATATTTGGGGTTCCTACACGTGTGACGTTGTAAACCATTACAGATTTACATTTTACATACAGTACATTTTACAAACCATGTTCACAAGTTGAAATGAAATAGTAGCACAATGGAGCTTTCCTTTTGTTTCTTTAGGTGGATATGGTGACCTTGAGAAAGCAGACGAGGGTTTTCTGCTTAATGTGCCAGCGCTACCTAACAAATGTGAACACCACTGTAAAAGAACAGGTGGGACCAGACTCTTCTTCTCTTCCTGGCTTTGGTCCAGTTACAGTAACATACAGATGAAAGTATAATCACGGTAGGTGGTCTCTCAAGAGCTAAAGTGTCGAGCTCTATTCCTGTAGGCCTTCACCATCCTGTGTGACGTGCTGATGATCTTCAGTCACCAGATCATGTCGGCAGGCCGGGAGCATCTGGAGCCACTTGCCTTCACCCCTGACTCTTGCTTACAGGCCGAGTTGCTCAACTTCATCCTAGAACAAGTGTTCATCGACCAGGATGATGACAACAACAGCACAGGTCAGAGTCTGTTCACATCAGTGTTTGAAAAAGACAACAACACTAATAATTCCCTCTGATTGTTTCTCTCTACATGTTGTGAGCATTTTATTTTTTCAGCTGCAATGATAAATGCAGGTAATTTTATTCTGGTTGCTGGGGGAAAATATTAGGACACACCCAAGTAAGCCGGTTGTGTCACCGGTCTAGCAGTGTAAAGTTCGCAAACTTGCAAGCATAAGAGATGGATTGTTAGGACTGTTTTCCTGTATTTGTCCTCTTTTGTGTCTTCTAGATGGCCAGCAAGATGATGAAGCCTGTAAAATAGAAGCACTACACAAACGGAGGAACCTATTAGCAGCCTATTGCAAACTGATCATTTACAATGTTGTGGAAATAAATACAGGAGCAGATATATTTAAGCAGTACATGAAGGTATGTTTAATATTTCATTATCATCGGTTCTACAACAAATTCTGTCTTTCGCTGCTGTTCACAGCTAACACCCTTTATCCACTGACTGTCCTCAGTACTACAATGATTACGGAGACATCATCAAGGAAACAATGAGTAAAACAAGACAGATTGACAGAATACAGTGTGCGAAGACACTCGTTGTCAGCTTGCAAAAGGTATGATTCTTGGCAACTCGAACAAATACTGTCTCTTAAGAAACTATTTCTACTGTGCCTGCAGGTACGGTAGTACATTTACAAAAGCAGGCACTTAAGAAGCACTACTGAGCATATCTTGTTCATCCATCAAAGTTGATAATGACCATGGCACGTCTCAATTTGTTGAGTTTCGCTGAGTGTGCAGATGATTGAACAGACCAATCTGAGCCTGGAATACTCTGTGGCACACTGGACAGGACAGAGAGGATATAGAGCCCTGAGGTGTAGCTACAATTCCATTCTTGGCAGATTGCTGCCTCTTTAACATAAGAGGACTGCACCTTCCTGTACTTTTCATATCCAGGCAGGTCGTTGTGGGCTAGGGGTTCCCAGCTTTTCAGCTTGTAATTCAAATACAGCCTCTGTTATTCCTTTGCTCTGTATTTGGGCCCTCTGAAATCTTGCTCCCAGTATCTCTCGACCAATGGGGGAGTTCTATAAATTGGACCTACAGTATAGTGAGGAACCAACTTGACAGGCAGTAGTGGTTTGACCTGTGCAGTTCCATTTCTTTGTTTACAATGGCTGAGAGTTTCCTCAAATTTGTATTCCAAAAACTACAAAAAAGAAAAGAAAAATGTATTATGATCTATAAAAAAAGAGTGACGTGAACATAGATGTTTAAGAGCTGAGAAATTGTAAACATTTGAAAACGCTAAACTAGTGGTTCCCAACTTTTTTCCTTGGGCCTCCCCCCTTCTTATATCGGACAAAAGCTGAGACCCCCCCTACACATGTGCGCACACTCACGCATGCACACACGTGAGCACGCACACACTATGTACTTCTCATTCGACAAATAGCAAAATAGCCGATGTACAAGCTCACAGCGTGTGGCAAAGCGACGTGTTGTGAGCTTGTAGATCGTCTGTCTTCCGCTTTTCTACATCTATATTTCTTTTTTTTACTGTTTTCGACAATATGACATGCCCAATATAGGGATGCCAGGTTGAAAGTGGATGAAAGCAACTTATGATTTTGTGCAACGTGTTTATACATTTTTACTACCTCCAAACAGACAAGGCCTGTTTGTCTCCTAAGGGGGTCCCGAATCCCGATTTTGGAACCTTTTTGGACCCCCCCATCCAATAGATTACACTTTAACATTATTGAATCTACTTAAATAATAATGGAGCCCACAAAAACAGAGCTAAATGTGGTAGCATGATTGATGAATGTAATAATATTAGTTCATTTTTTTTTTCAAAATCAAGCTTCTGCTCCAAAGTTTCCTGATGCCCCTTTTTCAAGAATTTTGATTTTGAAGACTTATTTCTTCAAATGTATTCATATTAATATTGTTAACAGTTCAGTGTTTTCCTTTGTAGCTATTCAATGAGATGTTGTCTGACCTTGGCTGCAATATTGACCGCTCTTCATCAGCCTTCTGCGGCATAAAAGAACTTGCCCGACGTTTTTCATTAACATTTGGACTGGATCAATTGAAGACCAGGGAGGCTATTGCCATGTTACATAAGTAAGTGGTAATTGTGAGCCAAAAGACGCTGTCTATAGGTTTTGACATCAGTGAAGTTGTCCAACCTATTTGGACAATGTTACCAACCATACGTTCATGCTTCTCATTCATTCTGTCTTTTTATGTATTTATTTTAGGGATGGAGTTGAGTTTGCGTTCAAGGAGCCTAGTCCACAGGGAGAGGGGGGTCCACCTCTCAATCTAGCCTTTTTGGACGTCCTGAGTGAGTTCTCTAACAAACTCCTGCGACAGGACAAGAAAACAGTGTAAGTATGGAGCAGAAGATATGTGTGTGATTATGCATTGGTAGGATGTAACTGATGATTAATGTTGACATTATTATTCATGTTTTAAATCGATAATTGATTAAAAACAAAAAATTAAATCTATTAGAATGTGTTGCGTTGATTCGTTGATACATAAAAAACAGAACAAATTATCAAAGAAAATGCACTTAAGAAGATAATTGATAGAATAATCGCTAAGAAAATGATCGATTGTTGCAACCCTACTGCATCACAACCTTTTATCTTTCTGGCTTCCACAGTCACCTGTACCTGGAACGATTCATGACCTTTCAGATGTCTCTACAGCGAGAGGACTGCTGGCTACCTCTCATCTCCTACAGAAACTCCCTACATGTTGGAGGAGATGACGACACCATGTCCGTCATCAGTGGATATAGCAGCCGAGGGTCCACTGTTAGAAGTAAGAAGTCCAAGCCAGCTAGCACAGGCAAGAGGAAATTTCCTGAAGGTGAGGGCCTGATGCTGCAAGCATTTATTGGACAACTGCAAAGAAATGGCTTTGGTTAAATATTGTTTTTACAGAAAACCTCAATAAGTTTATCCTGGGTATGCATAGTCAAATAATTGACTTGCTTTTTATTTTATTTTATTATGCTGGTATTTATGTCTCCCTTTTCTATTCTGATTCTTGCTACATTTACATTCAACTAACAGCTTATTGTATCTACATTGTATCACAAAGAGCACAAAACAATTACAACTAATAAAGCAAATAATGGAAGTGATGATTATTATTTCTTTGATTCGAAAATAGGACAACATGCAGATAAACATGGATACATGATACATGCACACTTTACATTGTATTTTTAAATTTGTTTAGTTATGTACTGTAATTGTGTAAAATTGTCAGTTGCAATCTACATTTTCTGCATACTGTACATGCCTTCCTTTCTCAGGAGAGGAAAACAGCTCTTGCAGTACTGATGCAGTTTGGATGAACCGCGAGCAGAACGTGCAGACACCAGTCATGTTGTTGTCTCCCCACCTCACCTCCACTGTACTGAGGGATCCAAAGAAGATGAGGACAGATAACAGCTACACAGGAGTGTACACCATGTCATCAGAGCAGCACTCCCACCAGGCCATACCTTCCCAACAACAACAGCAACACCATCACCACCAGACTGCCATGGATTACAAGTAATACAGTGCATCATTTCTACATATCCTTAATTTATCCACAACACTGAACTACCCACTCTCTGCCGTGTGATTGCTTTTAAAGTGTCGGACGTTCTCTCCCCTACTAGTACCCAGGTTACTTGGATGCTGGCCCAAAGGCAGCAAGCGGAAGCACACCAACAGCAGGAACGGGCCAATATGCAGTATGCCAAGATGAGGAACCACATGCAGCATGCTGTGTAAGATCTCTCTGTTGTCCACAATAACAGTCATTGTGTCTCAGTGGAGGGGCTGGCATTAGTGCAGTGGTTCTCAACCTTTTCAGGCTGCCACCCCCCAAACAATAATATTTGAACTGGGACGTGGTTCCATAGATAAATATTGTGAAAATAGCAGATCTACAAGCTCACGCGAGGCGTTGTGAGCCCGCTTTTATATATTATTTTTTTATATTATTTGACAATCTGGTCAATGTTTGACCAGTTTGTATAGTTATAGTAGTTTGTTGAGGTTTGAGGTATTAGACTGGTATTAGACTGGTCTTAAAAGTCCTTAAATTGTCACTTCACTGTCATCCGGGGTACCCCCCCCCCCCCAAAAAAAAAAGAAAATCTCCTGGGGGTCCCGACCCACAGGTTGAGAACCACCGCATTAGTGCACATTCTTATTTTCTATAATAACTTTCCATGTGCACTACTGTACGTACCTTAGTCGCAGAGGCTCCGGTCTCATGGAGGACGATGAAGAACCAATAGTGGAGGATGTTATGATGTCGTCAGAGGACCGTTTGGAAGACCTCAATGAGGGCATGGATTTTAACACTATGGACATAGACTTGGTAATTTGTTTTTTTTACCTGGGACATTTTTACGTCGAACAACCTCACATCTCACAATAACACATTTCAGTGGTAATACTTATTAAGCATTGTAAAGTTAATCGGTATGTGTTTTTTTGTATTATTATTATTTGATAATAATATTTATTTTACCTCAATGGCCTTTAGTTTGAGGACGGTTAAAATGATGCACTTGGCCGGTAACACCCCAGCTGTATTTTCTCTGAGTTCCACAAAGGCACTAATGAAATATCCTGTGAGTTCTAAGACTCCCAAGTATTGTGAGCCCAAACCATCGGTGTGATTGTAGTGTTGATGTGAAAGTGTCAGCAATATTCTGCTGACAATGTGCAAGCTTGACCATTGGCAGCCAAATATAACCTACAAACAAATATTACCGTCCCCTTTATTTGGAGAACCATGTACATTAGACTGGATGGGCCACACAGACCGAATATAAAATGCAATAAAATCCAGTGTTCTTGTGGTGGGTTGTCCTTCTTTCAGCCACCTTTTTTTGTACTTGGGGCCAGTGTCAAACTTGTAAACCCATCAATTGAGCTGCCGATAAACATTCATGTTTACCACCCTCAAACTAGAGGCCTACCAGAAGAATGTTCACATTGATTGAATGCTTGTGTATGGTGATCAGCTTAAACTGTACTAGCTTTTTGGAGGTTATGTTCAAACATTACCTTCCTGTACAGTGATGCAAAATTCACTGACTATAGCTGTTCTTTTTCAGCCACCGTCAAAGAACCGCAGAGAAAGATCCGAATTGAAGCCAGACTACTTTGATCCATCCTCCATAATGGATGATTCGGTAGGCATACTTTTTCGTTTGTTGCGGTGAGGGTTACATAATGTAAATGTGAGATACGGTAATGTAAAATGATGCACTGTATATATGTAAGTATATGCAATAGTTGTGATTTATTTGTTAAGAAATTTGTTAGAAATTATCACCATTTAATAGGGGCACGGTGGCACAGTCGGTAGCACTGTCGCCTCACAGCTAGAAGGTCCTGGGTTCGATTCCCGCCGGGGATGCTGTGGGCGCTGGGTGCGTGTCCTCTCCTCCGCGTCATCAGTGCCCATACCCTAGGTGGGGTTGGCGAAAGGGCCTTTCTGTGTGGAGTTTGCATGTTCTCTCCGTGTCCCCTAGGCCTGATGGAGGGGAAAGGAACTAGTTGGAATAACATGTTCCTTCCACACGCTACGTCCTACCGGGAAAACTCCCCCCTGTCAGGTGATAAGAAGTGGCCTGGTCACTCCTCAAGCATTGAAGGAAGCATTAGTTCAGTTCAGGGCTCTCCCCAGGCTGGCAGAGGGAGAGTAGCACCCAGTATTACAAGCTTAGACAATTGGCACTGGGTGAAAAATGGGTTGCAAAATCGTGGGATAAAAAAAAATAAAAAAAAATATTATCACCATCTATGCAGTACCGGCCAATTCATACCTAAAAAATAACTGGTTTAATTCAGGAGAATAAGATCTTTTTGCAGTAGCGTGCACACATACAAACAGGCATTCTTGTTTTCGGTTACTGGCCACTTTACACCCCCAATTAAGAAATAATTAACTGTGACCTATGATATTGTGTGGCTTGGTGTCTCAGAAAAATGACCAAGGATGCTGTTGCATCTCTCATAACCACACAAAGACAGTTGCTCAAGCTGCGGAATCTAAACTTCATGAATCCGCTTTGAAAGGAAAACCTGTCAAGTGTCAGATAAATATTAATGCTCACACAAATGGACAGCGGCACATATTTTCCCTATCTTTCAGCGTACTTTGAGTTATAGCTGACCTTTTTTATCTTGTTATATACAGTTTAACAGAAAATCAACTATTGACCTAGTTTTTCTCAAATTCTTTATCACTGTATTTATGCTTTATACAGTGTGCTATGCTGTATTCTTCTCTTTTCAAATCTTTTTCTCCCGTGCGAAAATAACATATATAGACACTAAATCATTTTTTTCCCCTCCAGGTTCTGAATGTTCCAATGTTCTAAAGTAAAATGGGGATATAAGGAACATTATTTTATTGAAGATCCCTCTCTAATAAGATGGCCGTTCTTCGTAAAGAAATGTAAGTTGCTCATGGGACTTAAGGATTTGTGAGACACCAATGATTGCCTCTTCAACGTCTTGTTTGACTTTTAACTTTAAAGGTTGCCTTGGTTGCATTTTTTGATATTTTTCTTCATATGGCTGTAGTGGCATTACTGTATAAGATGTTTCCACCTTTATTCAGCTACCCTAAAAACAACTTGTTAACACTGTTAACTTGTAGCCAGCTTGAACCTATTGGATCGGATAGGTGGAGCTTACAAGCAGTTTTTTGGTCGACTGAAGTGCCAATATAGAAACTTCTTCTCTATACTATAGTATGTGACAAGAGCTTGATGAAGAAAAATATGACTACAATTTTAATTGTCAAGGTATGGATTTGTCCTTCAATAAAAAGCTATTGTCTTATGTAAATATGGCTGATATACTTTTAAACTAGAATTTGGCATGGCCATATATTGTATTATGCCATATATGTACACAGTAAACTAAAATGTGAAATGGCATCCTATAGTGTTGAAACGCCTTACCGCAAATGCGATGTGCGGTCTCCTCAGAATTCTCTGTCGTGGTATTTTTAGAGATATATCAGTTGTGCTTTTATACCTTACAGATAGATTTTGATTTATAGATATTTTGTAATGACAATCAGATGTAAATTAATCGTTTGTAATCATGTTAATTCAAGTAGATGCAAAAATGTAACTTTGTATTGGAAGTTCTAATGTTACTATAGATATGGCCTGCAATTTATATTTTATTTTCATCTCTGTAGAGCTAATGACTGTATCAGTAATGTCCAAATGGAATTTAACCTGTTGACGGCTGCATTTTTATTTATTTTTAATAAGCTGGAGCAGTTGCAATGTCATACAGTACATTTAAATCCAGCCTATGGCCTTCAACACATCTATTATCTCTCCTCTATTTCTGTTTTTGTTCCCTGTACACTATATAAATTAAATTCTCCATTTTAATGGAGCAAGAAATGCTATATTGAGACTAGAAATGATTATACCAAGTATAGGACAGTGATGTCACAAACAGTAGGAAGAGTGTGTAGTATGTAGTTTAATGGGGCCCTGACATTAAGGATTAATTTATACCTTTCCCTTTTCAAAAGTGTCACTTGACAAAAAATATGTATTTTTAACTGAACTGTTGTCTATATGAATGCTGATGACTACACCCTCAGTGTAGAGTCGTTGATTGCTAAAGACGGTGGAAAGTGATTCAGAACCTTAGTCTTAGGGTTATCAGCAGGGAGCTGATATTTAAATTATTATGTGTCAGTGTATATTACGATGTGATTTTGCTAATATTCAGGTTCAATATTAACATTTTCTATGATTCCTGTTTCATTTTGGATACTGGACTGTGAAAACCAGTTGGTTCATATTGTCTATGAGATTCTATAGTATATAATAAACAAGATAGAACATAGAAGTTTTGAACTATGTGTTCATCTATATTTTTCAGAATAATCATCATCATAATCATTGTGTAAGTTAGGTGAATTAGGTTAGCTTAGTGTACTATTTATTACTCACTGTTGTGATCCTAACTTTTGATGTGTTAAGCATAGAGCTCGACCGATGCCAGATTTCAATCCCGATTTTGGGGAGTCAGAGACCACCCATGTTTGACCGATATTTTGTCTTGTAATAATTTGAAAAACTTTAATACAAATTTTCTAACTGAGAAAATGTTTCTTAAAAGCAAACAAATAAACACAAATAACTTTTTGATAGATACAAAATAAACACAAACATAACTCATTTATTTAATCAGTTTTAGTCCTATTAAAGATTTTCAAAAATAGACGATCTACAATAATTTTTTGAAACGTTTGACACCAGGTTGAAAGTGGTGAAAAATCAGGACGCATCAGGTGCATAATTGCGATACCATGTCATCAGAAAAGTCCAAATAATGGCTGATAGTCAGGCACTAGTTAAGTCTGACGTGAACTTGTGTTGTAATGGACACTTAGGTTGTACGGTATGTTGTGTGCAGTCTGTGCACTCTTAATCACGTAATGATCCTGTAACTGTGCTTTAGTAGTATTTTTTTGTTTTATTTTTGTTAATCATTACTTAGAACAGTGGTTCCCAAGTGGTGTGCCATGAGACAAGTCCAGGAGTGCCTTGGGATTTTGTGACAACTACACATTATTATTGCAATATATACAACTATACAAAACATGAATATTTTTTTGATTTACTATATCAGTGCTTTGTGCACTCATTTCCCAGTGCAGAGGCAAATTCTAAACCCTAAAAAATATATTTGAGCAAATTTCAACCTGGTGTCCCTATTTGGGGCATGTTCCTTATAGGTGATTTTTTTTATTAAACTTTTCTTAGTTTTTTTCCCCCACACAATTTTTCTAAAATAGTGATAATAGCAGATCTACAAACTCACAATGTGGTGTGATGCATTATGAAATTGTAGCATTTGGCATTAGTGAAAAACAAAAAAATCTAACATTTACAGAGAGATAAGAGGGATGATACGTGTTACAGAGGCTATTTTATACAGATATGAATACAGGTGTGCCTTGAGATTTTGACCTGCTCTTTGGTGTGCCTCGGGCACAAAGGTTTGAAAACCATTGACAGAGCAGTCGGTGTTGCTCTTTTGTTTTTCCTTTTCTTGTTGACTGTCCTAGTTTGTTAGTTCAGATGTGTGGTTAGTAGTGCCGTTCCTCTCTAAAATGGAAGCACTGGAAGGGCTCCCCTCTGGGGAGTTGCTTAAGCATTTCAGTAAAGATCAACAACAAGTTGATTTACAACTTCAGGTGAAATGTTTTATTTTTTTGCTGAGCGAAAGGCTTTTGCTTTTGCTTAAGCCTTATGGTGCAGTTTTGTGGTTCAAGGGCCCCATTAAGAAGTTCTGCCATGTGACATCACTGATGATTACTTGATATCTTTATTGTATGAAAGTGTTCTACAATGATTCTAAGTTACATGATATTAGAAAGCTGGTAGTATCACATTTTTGTGTAATTACAACTATATTACACAGCTAAACATGTAAGTTTGTTACTGGTGCTCATTTTATATTTGCAGTTTTTGTTTGAAATCTAATTTAGCTAAAATGTCAGTATGGGAGGTGGGAGGTCATTATTTGAATTTAACCCTCTAATTTGCAGTTAAATATACACTTTCGATATGTACTGTAATGTTGTTTTGTTTGCCTTCTTAAAGTCATACTGTACCCGGACCCTTTTAGTTGTCTGTTTTAGGGACACCCCTTGTAGCTCCTTTGTCATTACAGTGTTTGTCAGAAGGAACGCTGAAAAAGTAATGTGCAGGGTCTGAGTGCCCGAGGACATTTTGTAAAGCTACAACACATAGTCAGAAAAAGTATTTATTACCTGTAAAATACATTTCCAGTGCCTACATCATTTTGGTGTGTCAGCGACACTCACAAAGATAATGTTTAATAGTGGTTAGAGAAGTTGTTAAATGCATTTATGTGGAATGGTTATTGTGAAAAATATACCAGTGAAAGATTATAACAAAAATGACTTTTGTTTAATTGAATAATTTACACAGTGTGACTTTAATGGATTGTTGTATTAATATTTCTTTCCATTTGTGAATTGGACTGGTTGGCAGATTCCTGCAGCAAACCTATGGAAAAATATCAGATATTAAATATCAGAAATATTTCTTCAAGTTCTGGTTCATGATTTCATCACATATATATTAGCTATTAATCCTAAACAGTTCTTCCAAAAAATCCTAATCCTAACTGTACACTCACTTTTCCTGCATTATGTCACTTTGGATGTTTTCTGTTACGCATTGAACTGCTGATCTTGTGCATACTTCTGTATGTATACACATATATTTAAATATTTGTGTACACATTTGTGTTTTTATTTACAAAGTGTCCTCTGCATCATTTATTGTTTGTATTTATGTCTGGAGATGTAACTTTTTGAACAGAATAAACCCCTGCAACGGTGTTATGATTTTAATGACGTCTACCAGTCTATGCATACCGTTTTAAGTAAATTTCAATTACAGTGTTTAGTCAACCTAATTCAATGTTTACCTTTTCCATATTGCTTTATTTTAGTTAAACATATATAGGCCACAGCATACATACATTTTTATTTCTCTCTTTTTAAATTTAGTGTTGCCAATTATTTCCCCCCCTGTAGTCTTTATGCCAATTCCCAAATTCCCCACACACACTGCTCACCCCTACTGGTTCACCTGCCAGTTAGGGCTAGTCCAGGGGGACATAGTGGTGTCACGCTAAGGTGGAGTGTGCGGAGACGATTCTTCTTGGTGACTTTAACACAGACATGCTCTGTAAGGAAGCGTCAGTGTATAAGTCATTCAAGGGGTTTTGTCATCGGCACTCACTCCACCAGCTAATCACCCAGCCCACAAGGCTGTGTGTTTCCACTCAAACTACCATAGATCTCATTCTAGCAACGGACAAGGACAAAATCCTCAATAGTGGTGTTTCTACCTGTGGCATATCTGATCATAACATGATCTTCTGCACCAGAAAGAAACGTAAACCTAAGAACGGTTGCCACAAATCAGTCACGATCAGAGACCTCAAAAACTATAAGAGTGAGGACTTAGATCGCAGGCTAGAGGAACTGGACTGGTCCGACGTACTAAACAGCACACAGGTAGACGAATCTTGGCTTGGTTTCAAAACCAAATTCATTCAAATTTTGGACAGTGTGGCCCCCATGAAAACCGTCATGGTCAAATCCCGCCCGGTACCATGGATGAATTCGGACATCCTTACTGCCATGAAGGTCAGAAACAAAAAGTGTTCTGAGCTTCATAAAGGTAGGATCAAACTCGCCAGGTGTTTTAACAAAGGTCTCGAATCCCACGTAGCTAAACTTGTAAAAGAAAGAAACAAGCTAAGAAACAAGGTTAATCGCATGCTCGAACTAGCAGAAAAAAGCTTCCTCGATGACAAAATTGAGGAAAATAAAAGCAAACCACGAGAGCTTTGGAAGCTATTCAACAACCTACTAGGCTGCAGCAAGAAATTGAAAACCAGGTTTACAAACATAAGCCTCAAGGTGAATGACACTCTCATCACATCCAAACATGAAGTGAGTAAAATCCTCAACATATTCTTCACGACCATAACCTCAGATTTGGTTGAAAAACTTCCCCCTCACTCTGGGTGCTATGGTGAAGAACATGTTGACTCATTTTACAAAAAACAGGGTGTACGGAAAGATGATTTTAAACTCTCCCCTGTGAAAACAGAAGAGGTGTTTAAAAAATTGAGTGCTCTTCATCAACACAAAGCCACAGGCCTCGACAATATCCCCGCCAAATTTCTAAAAGACTCGGCCGCCTCCATTGCTCCAATCATTACCCACATAATAAACCTCTCCATCATACAGGGACGGGTCCCTAACGATTTCAAAAAAGCAAGGGTGACCCCTCTGTACAAAAAAGGAAACAAATTAGACCCTGGCAACTACCGCCCTATTTCTATTCTTAGCTCCATCTCGAAAGTCATGGAAAAAATAGTCTATGAACAGGTCGATAAGTATCTTGCCGAAAAAAATCTAATTTACAAATTCCAATCTGGTTTCAGAACAAACCACTCCACTGACACATGCCTTCTCTATTTGAACGACTCTATCAAACAAGATGTCGACAAGGGCAAATATTGCGGCATGGTCATGCTGGACCTCCAAAAGGCCTTTGACACCGTCAATCACCCAATTATGATCAATAAGCTCAAAGCAATAGGTTTTGATGATACGTCAGTGAACTGGATGAGATCCTACCTGGAAGGGAGGGAGCAAGTGGTGGAAGTAAACGGCACCCAGTCCCCCCCCCTCCCTGTGACTTGTGGTGTCCCACAAGGAAGTATACTAGGACCTTTACTGTTCCTGATATATGTGAATGACATGTCATCGGCCTGCGACTGCAAGCTGTTCCTGTTCGCAGATGACTCGGCCCTGCTAGTCTCGGACAGGGACAGGCTGCAGGTTGAGAAAACTCTCAGCTCCGAACTCAACAAGATCTGCATCTGGCTCTCTGACAACAAACTTTCATTACACCTGGGTAAAACTGAATCCATCCTCTTTGGGTCCAGTCCTAACCTTAGCAAGGCAGAGAGTTTCACGATCAAAGTGGGTGATAATGTCATCAAAAGAAAGGATGAAATTACCTACCTGGGCTCCATCTTGGAGGCAAACCTCTCCGGTAACAAAAACGCCGAAAAAGTGATCAAAAATGTCAACCGAACAACACGCTATTTGTGGAGGATTGATCGCCTAGTCAGTAAGAATACTCTGAAGATTCTTGCAGGGGCCCTCATTCAAGGTCATTATGATTATGCATGCACTTCATGGTATCACAACACCTCCAAGGCCTTAAAAACAAGGCTCCAAACATCCCAAAACAAACTTGTAAGGCTACTTCTTGGCCTCAATCACAGAACCCATCTAACCCCTGCTCATTTTGCTAGGATTGGATGGCTTAGGGTTGAGGACAGAGTACAGCAACTTGCTATGGGCCTGGTCTTCAAGATACACCACAACATTGGGATCCCCCTGTATTTGTCAAAATACTTCAAAAATGTTAATGAAGTCCATGATCATAACACCAGAGGCAGCTCCACTGATCATGTTCAACCCAGATTTGGCTCAACTAAGGGTATGAACTCATTCTCATGCTATTCATCAAAAATGTGGAATGCCCTACCAAAAGGAGTAAAGGAGTGTAAAACCCTACTCACTTTCAAAACTGCCCTAAAGATACACCTTCAGGAGGCTGCAATTCGAAAATGGCCCCTGTCTAAGTCTTAACCTACCCCTCCCTACCCCCCCCCCCCCCCCCTCTTTCATTTTCCTCTTTTGTATATATATATATATATATTTTTTTTTTTTTTTTCTCTCGTCATACCAGTAACCTGAAAGCTGATTGTATGACATTCTGTATAGTAGTGTGTATATCTGCCTGCCTCTTATATTTCATCATGATTTGTGTGCATGGGGTCCTCATCTTAAACAAGCGTAATGCTTAATGAGGGTTTCCAGTTTAGTAGACCTTGTATTGTGAATTTGTACTTCCATGTACTGTTATGTACTGTCATGTACTATTCTCATGTCTTTCTAAATAAACTACATCAATCAATCAAAACGCATGTGGCGGCACACCCTACTCCTCATGCTGCGTTCACACTAGCGACGACAATGCAACAGGCTACAAGACAAATCTTTCCCCACAATTCTTGCATTCATCTATGCAGTGTGGTTTAAGCAACACTTCAATGGTGACTCTGCAGCGATGTAGTTGGCCACACCTGGCCATTTTGTAGCATTGTGAATGCAGCGTTAGTTACAGTTCAAGATCCACCCAGCCCATAGGAGATGCTGGTGTAGCGACAGAAATGCCCCTTCTTGCCTGGCTTCCCTGGTGCAAACATGGCCAATTGTTTTCCTATGGACGCCCGGCCAAGCCGGAGGCACCGTGGAGGATTCGAACCACCAGCGGTGGTGGTACAGGAACTTTGACCCTGCGTCACCTGAAAGCCCATACCCATATTCATTATAAAAAGCCTGACCCAAATATGTTATTTGACCTGGGTGGCCAAAATAAAA
The DNA here is from genome assembly GCF_963280865.1 of Gymnoscopelus braueri. Classification (NCBI taxonomy): domain Eukaryota; kingdom Metazoa; phylum Chordata; class Actinopteri; order Myctophiformes; family Myctophidae; genus Gymnoscopelus; species Gymnoscopelus braueri. The sequence goes on along the minus strand of NC_137609.1, from coordinate 26,060,937 downwards.
TAATGAATTAAATGTAATTAATGTTGGATTATTACAATGATGTATATGATGATATATGATTTAGATACAATGATATATATAAATATATATATATATCTAGATATAGACATATAGAGATAGATATAGATCTATATATATATATATATATATATATATATATATATATATATATATATATATATATATATATATATATACACACACACACACACACATATACACCAACATATATGTATAGACAGATAGTGTTATGTGTGTGAGAGAGAGAGATAGTGTTGTGTGAGAGAGAAAGAGAGAGTATTCTAACATGACGATTGAACATAAACCAACCATGTTTTCATATCAGTGTCCGTGGAATAAAGTATTAATTAAAAAGTAAGACAATCCCCAGTGAACTGTACTGGAGCCTTCATCATCAGCGCATCACATCACTAGAAACAAAGTAACAAAGCCTCTTCAGAAGGTCCCACACACACAGTTCCACTGATTTGACCCTTTGAGTGCCATGACGAACTAGACACATCCGGGCTGTGTGTGTGTGAGAGTGGGGAAGATGGCGACACTTATCCTCCCTGGTGATTGGATCAAAAACTGGGAAAAATCAGGAAAACACGACTTGTGAGTAGCACTGTACTGTAATGGAGTGTGTGGTTGATTCGGCGGCGAACCAGTTTGTAAAAAAATATTGCCCATTATAGCCTTCGTGCCCGTGGCATCATTACAAACAACACACGGCGAACTCGCCGTTAGCTCGCTAGGCTAAAGCCAGCCCGGCCTGCTACGTTGTTAGCCGTGCTGCGAAGTTGTTCCAAGGAAAATAACCGTCAAATGAATCTGTAGCTGACGTTAGGCTTGAAAAATGCTAATGTGGGTACATACAAAATGTGATACTCGCACAATACAATGTTGTGTGCTAACACTCAAGCCTCCGCGTCCAAACAGCTTTAGCTTCAACACAAGGCATGCAAGTGTATTGGCGTTAGCTATAGAGCTAATGCATTTGTAAACACGCAGCCAACAAAGCTCAGCTAGCCAGCACGGTCTCTTCAGTGAGATTCTCTAAACACTATCAAGCACCACTGTCTGTAGTTTTAGCTCTAACGGGCTTCAGCTTAGCTGAAAGCCAGTGCAATGTGTGTAGGAGTCTGTAAACAAGCAGTTTATTAGCCCCGTTACCTCTCTTCCTACCAGAGGGGAGCATTAATGCGTTAGCATCTCGCTAACGTTAGGTAATGGGAGGGAAATGTCCTGACATTAACTCAAAACGTGTTGATGCGTCGGTGATCAACCTGCCTCAACCTCATTGACCTCAGCACGGCCATTTCTATAAAGTATAAAGGATTATGAATGCGTTTTTTGTCTTGATGTGACATTTTTAAATGAATAATAGGCGGCATTGTATTCCTAGTATTGCACACGACATTAATAACGTTAGCAGCTTTATTCTCTTAGCAGGCCGTGCATGATTAAGTATGGCCTTCAGTGAGACGTGCAGTTTCATACAGGTTTCAATGTTTCCTTACCCCTGAAAACAATATGCCTCAAACTAGGTTAAAACAGATGAATACATACGTTGGCCTATATTAATGTCCAGTTACCATCATGAAAGGGACCCATATCAAAGGCAATATCTGCTAGAGTGTACTGTTCACTGACACATAAGCAGTGGGTATGATAAATCACACATCTTGGCTGCAGGGTCAGCATCTAATAAATCTCTTGTAGTTCAATCTAGTGTTTTCGTTTCATTACAAATACAGAAGATGTGTTATTATCAGATGTGATTGCAAACACCAGGATTGTGTAGAGTTGTGTACTCTATTTTCTATGTATTTATTTTAGTTATGTCTTTACCAAGGAGTGAGATGGGCTTGCTGGGCAATTGCCATGGAAACTCACCATGGCATAAATTATGTTTGAGGTTTTTTATTTAGGGCTTGGAAGTTGGAACTGCAGGATGTGAAGACTGTTTTTGTCATCTTGTAAGACTATGCCTGTGCTCAGTTTGCATCAAGTGCATGCAGATGTCATGTAATGCTCTTTGCTTTTCAAGTCACCCTTATGTGTGACATTGAATATTAACGGCGGCTGAATTCACACCATCCAAATGAATGTTGTGAACTTTCACAAAATGCAATACATTAGGCGTGTCTGGGGTTATGAGCAGCCTGTCACGTGTGTTAACGTGTGTGTCTGCTACCGAGGTGAAGGAACGGACTATGGAAGTAGTGGATATTGATAACAACGTTTTAAGCTAACATTTGTAGATGTGAAATTAATCAAAATTGAACAACTGCATGACTTATTTATTGCCTAAAATGAATAGGTTGTTTACAAACAAGCTGCCAGAGCTGAGCAATAATTGTTTCTACTTCTCTTCCATGCCTATCAGCTCTCCTGCCAAGGCAGGGCAGCTGGCTTGAGCCCCCCGGGGCCCGGAGATGTCCCTGCTCTACCCACAGTACTAGGGATAGATTGTTTATGTGTGTTGTTAAGTTGTTTATCTACAACTGCTAGTTTAAAACAATGCTATTAATATTCGCTACTTCCATACAGCAGTCCGTTTCTGTCTATCCTAAGTGGTGTTAGGTATGTGCCTATTCCATGGCCAGTGAGAGCTCCAGTCCGGTGGTCCAAGCGGATCAAAGCCAGCAGGTGCTCCCAGCTGAGTACCTCACAGAGAGGAGAAGAGACACTCGATGCTCGTACCTGGCAGCCTGTTTGTAAACGATATACAGCAGGGGTCTTCAACGTTTTTCAGGCCACGGACCCCTTGGCTGAGATGGAGATGAAGCAGGGACCCCCACTACATATTGTATAAAAATTGTGTTGCAGATTCAACTTTTTCATAGATTTCATAGATGGCTTCATAGACTTGTTTCATAGCACATCATCACGTTTGAGTAAATTCATGTTCTTTGTTTATTTCAGACATTTAACCACTTAAACTCTAAAAACTTGACATTTGGCTCTGTACTTGGTTCGCTTCTTTTTCCCTCTACACCAAACCTCTTTGCCAAAAATAGCAGATCTGCGTTGTGAGCTTGTAGAGCGGCTATTTTTAGCTAATGTTCCTCTAGAGTAGGGATGCTGGGTTCAAGTGATTAATGTAAAGAAATATCCTGTCACAGAAAGATTTGGCGGCCCCGCTGTAGTAATTCTGAGGACCCCCTGGGGGTCCCGAACCCCCTGTTGAAGACCCCTGATACAGTATATACATTTTAGGCAAGAGCCTTGTAGATGTAGTAGATCATGTTGATACATTTCACACCCACACCTATTGTTATCAGTATTTGCTACTTCCGTACAGTAGTCTCTTTCTGTGGTGTTGAGTGTAGTAGTATATGCCTACTACTCCACGCCTACTTAAGAGCACAGTGTGCTTCTGATTGGTTTGTCGCTCTGTGCAGTTGAAGTCTTTCCAACTTTGATGTTTCCGTTTTTGCTGGCTCGACCTCCGACACAGTGGGTGGTTGCTCCTCTCATAGACTTTGCATGGAAACTCGCTGCATTCTAAGAATGTGTCTGCAAAACAATGCTGCTGGTGTGAATTCTGCGCATTACTGCTGCCATGCCAGGATTTAGAAGGCGTTTTTAGAATTGGCCTCAGGTCTAAATGCGTTAATTACTTAAAAGTTCAGCAGATTGTATCGTTCGTCTTGTAAAAAACATGGGGAATTAATTCACTGTCATACTCTGCAAAGCAGGAATGAACATCAATTTAAATGCCCATGTTAGCAGAATGATTTGTTAATGTTACCTTAAGGTAATGCAATGAAATTAACTTCTCAGCATCTCCCAGTTTTTCTTCACATGGTACTGTTTTGTTTGTCAATCACTCTGCATTTAGTTGTACTTCCATCTGTGTGGTCGTCACCACAGTGTCATTGATAATGTCACCTTGAGGTGTTCTGCTTTGCTTTTTTTGGCTACATTTTCTGGACAGGTTAGAGATTCTAACACACCTCATCAAACTACTATTAGCAGTTTGGTACTGTCGACATGACGCTGTACATTCTTTCTGTTATTCCTTATGATCCTGTTAGCTACAATGCTGAGTTGCTGACTATGTTTTGTGCTTTAAAATGTTCACATTGTTAAAATGTTCACAATCTTGCCCATAGTGTCCAGCTGTGCAAGGTTCTCACAGAGAAAACAAATCATGGCAGTACAATTCAAGGTAAGCCTAAAATATCTTCTCCATTTCCGCACCACAATTTCTTATACATAATGTAGAATGTTTTGTTTGGATTAACATAATCTAGTTAAGAAATACAATTTGTGATAATTATGAACAAGCTTCTATACAAGGAATTGTGATTACATTTTATTTCATTATTAGCTCATATATTGAGATTTTTGTAATCCTGTAATCCTTTTGAAACCCATAACTTTGAGTGTGGACATGGAACAAATGAAATGAATGTTTCTTTGAATTCACCTGTTCAGTTTAAGCAGAAATTGCCGCCTTTTGTCTTTTTCTACACAAATCCTAGATATACAATCAGCCTTGTATGAACTCTGCTGGCAAGCGGTACTGGGGAACTTGAAGTTGGATCTTGCTGCTAGTGTCCTTGGCGACATGATGGTATGATTTTTCTGTTTTGTTGTTACATTTGTAAAAAAGTGTCCCTCAAGTTGTCACTCAAGTATATGGAGCGATATGCACAGGGGTGCCGTAACTGGTGCGCATTTGTGGTCTAAATAAATTCTCTCCCTGCCTTCGCTCCCCCCTCACTCGCACCACAAAACCAGGAAATAGCTTACATGAAAATGTATTTTATTTGTAAATCTGTCCCCTTTCAAATCTGTTAGATACATCAACATGGTTGAAAGAAGTTTGTCTATTACGCTTATTTATTGAAATGGTCAAAATTGCTATTGTCATTTCGCGCTCTGGGTCTCCGAGGGTGAATGCGAGCTCTCTGGCCAGACAGTGGGCACATAGCTCGGCAGAGTAGTAGGTACCACAACATCATAGTCGGACCCTTTTTTCCACAGAACGTTTGGTACAAGTGGCCCGCTTGGTGAGAACAGTTGGTCCCTGCTTGTTTCCATTCCCTGAGAACAGTCTGCACTCAGTCATACAAGCCTGGAAGATGATGACCTCAAGTGCTAACTGAATCATTTACGTTTAAATTGAAGTGAAGATTTGTGTTCAACTTCCAGAGAGTGAGCACACAGCCGCCTCTCGCTGGCTGGGGATAGACAGACGAGAGTAGAAGAGGAGATAAATCAAAGCAGTGTGGGACTGCTGCAGCGTGTTTCTAAACAAACTATTCATTTCAGCCAATAAACAGATCACGTAGTTGTTCAACATGATTGATTCATATTACACATACAGCATCTTTGTGTTGAAATGCGCTCTTCCTACAGCCCGTTTGCTGTGTCTGCTCCGCCGGGTCACTGCAGTGCATAACACAGGCACACCGCCGGGAGACCCAGAGCGCAAAAAGACAAAGCGATTATTTTGAATAAATAAGCATAAACAAACTGCTTCACACGAACAATGTTATGAACACAATTATGTTGAGGTTACTCAGCAGAGCTCATACTGTCACTGATGACTTTGTTCCATTGGCTACTGCAAATGCCAATCAATCTGTGATATGACCCGCCCTGTTTTCATACTGTTTTCAGAGAGACCATGTGACGTATAGTATCAAACTGTAAACTGTATATCAAATGTGATATTTTCTGGCCACGTCATAGGCCCTTAAAGCAGGGCAAGTAGAAATCTAGATGTGACAAGTAGATTTGAGAAGTATTTGCTGTGCGGGGCATGTAGGAAAAAAGCCTTGGACCCTGACATTCTGAGGAGGAGTTGAGAGCCAGGAGGGATTTTGTCAACACGCCTGAGGAGGGGGGGTCAACATGAACGGCATGCACAGAGTGGTGTTAATGAACCATAAAAAATATTATAAAATATTACACAGAGCCCCTTCTCTTCTATCTGCAAATGAGAGATATCTCTTGCATTTGTTATGATGAGGATGATGATGATGATGTTTTCATTTTCATTTTTTGTTTTCTACAGTTTTTTAACTGAAAATTTCACTTGTATTTTTTGTTTCTTTTTCAGGAATTCAGAGATGACATGCCATCCATTTTAGCAGATGTTTTCAGTATACTAGGTTGGTATGATTTTGGATTTAGTTCAACGGTTTGAAACTGTGTTGGTTATCAATTAGTTGCTTAACCCTAGAATCCCTGGACGAACAGGGATAGCCGATCTACAATCTTAACACATTGAGGTGCGACGCGTTCTAAGCCTCTAGATCGGCTAATTTCGGCCAAGTGATTTCGTCTCCTCTCAGTTTTCCAACTGTATCACCACCATGTCTATTGGTAGGAGTAATGATCAATACAGGGTGTGTAGAAGGGCGGTCAACAACTATTTGAAATATGAACGTATATTAGAATATAAAAATAAATGAACGTTAAAATGTAAAAATTAAGGTAATTAAAAAAAAAAAGCCTGGCCCTGGGCTGGGCCCCTGTAACCTTGCACAGCAGCTTGCCTTGAGAGACTGTAAGCTACAGTGTACTTCAAGTTACTGCGCTGCTGTGTAGAGACAGACAACCATGACTGGGTAAAATCACTGTACTGAATGCACACAGGAATCATACATCATCAATTAATTTAATTGATTCAAAATGATTATGTAGGTCAAGCCGAAATCGGCGATCCATTTGGTAATGATGGCAGACAAGTATACAACGAACTAGACTCGCCTGAAGAAAGCGATCTAAAAAATGTTTTGGGAATTTTAAAAGAAAAAATACAAAATTGTTGTCTATACTGACTGAATAGATTGCCACAGCTTGAGAACCACCGCTTTATGATAATTAAATGACAGAAATATGGTAATTATAACTATAATTGTAACTCATAAAAGTGTTTGTTACGACTAATACATTTAACTAGTAAACGTGATGCCATTTTGATCAAGTTTGTCTTGTAATGTTCTTTTCACAGATATAGAAACGAATGCACTGGAAGAAAAAAACAAACGTGATCATTACACACAGTTGGTGGGAGCATGTTTGGTAAGAAAAACAAATAACCATAAAACGTGTGTGTGTGTGTGTGTGTGTATATAAACATATGTTCAACAAAAAACACTAAATATTATATACAAGGTTTTAAACTGGCACATTTGGCCAGCACCTGCGCAGCGCAGTGTTTTCTCAGAGGTAGTCCTAGACCTGAACGAAATCTCCTGTCAGCGTTGAGATACCAAGACTTGTGAGCCACCTCAACATGCGGGGGGGGGGGGGGGGGATATGTTGTAGACAGTAATACATAGGTCTACAGTATATACATAGCAAACACTGGGGTCGGTAGTTATAAGGGGAGGAGTAGATATGGTTTCACAGGAGAGAAGGAAATATGTAGTCAATCTAGTTTGCTGGAAATGGAGAGGTAACTTGAGTGTAGAGAAGAATGTTTCCCTCAAGTATTTATTGTACAAAATACATTTATTCTGCATTTTTCCACACTCCCCCTCTACTTGATATGTTATTTTTATTAGACCAGCAGGGATTCCACTATACTGTAGCACGCTGCATAAAAGTTCAACTACCAGGGCCAAACTTCTGAACCTATCCATTGCACTGGCCAGTAACCATTAACATTACTGCCCACAATCTAGAAGCCATTGTATTATACAGATTAACTGTTTTTCCACAAGAGTCATTGGTCAATTTCCCATGGGTTTATTCAACACAACTCCTTCACATCTGTACTGACAAGCTGCCAAGTGTTAATTACGCCGGCAAACCTTTTTTCATATAGCATACTTCACACTAAATTGCCAAGTATATTGTTTTATACAAGATCATTTTTAACCACCATAGCATGTTCTTATGTAACTGTTCTGCTTACCGTAACCTTTTATTTCTTAACATGCTGTGGTTGGGCACGATTAGGCTTTATGTCACACTGAATCCATACATAAATGGGTGGTTGTTTCTCCTGAACCAGAATCGTAACCCATTTTCCACCACCTCCGAATCCAGGAGTTTGAGTTTACTCAATCTCACTGGCTAACCACCCTCCCAGTTGCATACCCTGACAATTAAAGGTGAAATTCATATTAGATGGCGGATTCAAATTAGATATGGTGATATATCTTGCGTTGCTGGTGTAGCTTTACGGTTTTAGGGTCTTATTCCAGTGGCTAACAAGCCAAATGTAGGCAACATGCTGTCACACCGAGAAGATCCATGTTTCCAGCATAGCTATAATACTGTTTAATAGCAGAAAGGTTTTCACAGATCTGAAATAAACGATAACATTAGGTTTCTGTTTAAGGCACTCAAATTAAAAGTGTAAACCCTTGCCAAGGGTTTCTGTCCAAACTCAACTTTTTTGAGCTGACATTCAACAATCATACAGGGAAAAATTATGAGGCAGAGATGCCAGCTTGTACACCAACAGTAGTCCAGAACCCAGGACAAGATATCAATCATATTTGTTGAATCATCATTCATAGGAAACGGCTTACTGAAATGAAAGCAAAAAGGGGAAATTGATCAAAAATCTTTTTACCAAAATAATTAATTATGGGGTAATGCACTTACCCCGTAGCCTAAAAAGCACAAGCATTTTTATTCTTAGACCTAAACAGACCCCATTTTCACATATAGTTGAAGTTAAGTCAGCTCCACTACTGTTTGTACAGCAACACTTTGTTCGTGAAGTGTATCGTGGGTGTGATACTGTGGATTCATAAGCCATTATCTGAATTATTTGGTCATTCTTTACTGTAATATGTTATTGAGTCAGCTGCAGAGCTCTTTAACCAAATACACTGTATTGTACCCCTCCACACCCCTTTTCCCAAACTCAGTTTTTTGTGCCAGAGTCTATTCTGAAAGAGAGGCTGGATCCAGAAACATTGGAGTCTCTTGGACTTATAAAGCAAGCCCATCAGTTCAACCAGAAGATTGTAAAAATCAAGACCAAACTCTTGTAAGTGAAATATATTGATTAGTTAAAGATAATTATGTTTTTGTATTCGTACAGTAGAAGAGGAGAAATAGAAAAAGTAATACAAAAGACAATAAATATTTGCAGGTTAGGTAGAAACCCATGCTGGGCTTATATCAAAACCTTATCCTTTTTTAGCATACAATGCATGGAACCAATAGTATATTCCAATTTATGGAATTATGATATTTAACTTGGAACTTGGAATAGAGGTATGCAGTGATAAACACCACTGCCACCTCCTGGCAGTATATAGTTATTTACTCTAATGCAGGCGCAGAAGTTGGGCCATCAGCTGCTATTTTTGCATCGCCTCGTCAATGTTTTGTGTCACCTCACGTCTCCGTTACCGGGGATGTGAGGTGACACAGAATGATATGATCAGTCAGCTTGGTGTGTCAGGGCCTTAACTTAAATCAAGATTTGAGGTTATCATTGAAATTTCTGTTTAACTAATCACATAATACACGTTTTGTATACCTTCCCAAAATGTCAAAACATTAAATAAGGCTGATCTATATGATTTGTATTTTCTTTAAGCTACAAGCAACAGAAGTTTAACTTGCTGAGGGAAGAGAATGAAGGCTATGCCAAGCTTATCACTGAGCTGGGTCAAGACCTATCGGGTAACATCACCAGCCATGTTGTCCTGGAGAGCATCAAATCCCTCATAGGTAAGAAACAACCCAGTTATATGACGTCACTCCAGAGTGCAAGTGTCTGAAGTACCAAACTAAAGGAAGACTTGTTTACACTTGAAGACCAGAAGTTATGTGATGCATAGGATTGAGTACGGCACGCTGTACTTTTAAGGGTACCAAATTATGTTCGTACTAAAATTCAGTAGGCTACCTTGCAAGCAGGTAAAAAACCCACCTCAGAATGGGTTGCTGTGATGCTCATTACTACCTTGCATTTACGTTTGCCCTGAAACTGTGCATTGACGTTAATTGACATTCTCTCCAACAACACAGTTGGGGCACTAATGTTAGTTTTTGAAACAGATTCACACTTGTCTTATATTTGGAATCTAGAGCAAACCTATATTCTTCCACTAACAAATATCTCTGGAAGTGGCGTTCCGCTGATTTCCACGGTTAAAAATCAATTTCTTAAGCCAGTGGTTCTCAACGCCCAAAATAGACACTACCCCATCCTTCACGACTCACCGATCTAACAATATACACACTCTGAACAAATGCGTGTGTGTGTGTGCGCACAGCCACACACTTACCAAACACGTACGTGCACGCATACAGACTGCTATAATTAATAATAGGCTAAATAAAATAGCGAAACAAACTATTTTATTAAGGGTTATGGCTTTAATGTACATCTTCTTAAACGGATGTTTTGATAAAGACGATTAATATTACACTCAGACCGTGCGTTCGAGAGGAAAATGCACACCTTCCCACAGATCCAGTTGCCAGTTGCCACCCACTTTCCTCCTCTTTATGTTGAAAGGATTACACTGATTTATTAGTGTCATTTGGTGTAGAAATAAAGCTTCATGTTCACTGGTGTGTCTTGTGTCCGAACCTCAGCACAGCAGCTACACGTTTGAGCTGATCAATTCATAACATGACGGGTGAATCCAAACTCCTGTTGGATTTGCATTGTAAACAGCTGTGCCGCAACGTTACACCCACTGTGAGTTTCTCACTTGCGGTCACAGTCGTGATACTTGTTGTCAGTTGTGTGGTACTTTTAGATGGATCTTATTGTAAAAGGAAGATCTACCCACCATTCCATCCACGTCCCAAGGCTGTTGAGAGCACTGTTCCAAGTCGTGGAAGCACACGATGGAGCACAGAGCCAGCTAGTTGCTAGCCAGCTAGCCTGAATGGCTCAGTGCAGCCACACTAGCCACGCACACACACACAGAGCTGTGTGTGCACAAACACACATACACACACAAACATCCTTGCTCGCTCGCTCTCCTCCGAAAAATTTTGCCGACTAATTAAATATTCTTGATTGTGCTTCTACTGAAATTTGAACCAAACAAAAAGATTATTATTATTTTTTGCACATTCATAAGTGTCTGGTGACCCCTCCAAATTAGTTGGGGGTCGCGACTCACAGGTTGAGAACCACTGTCTTAAGCAATACATATGTGTTCAGTTGCCCAAGTTACCCGTAGGTATACAATCTTATTTCTGATTAACTGTGCAAGGACGCCTATTTTTGGAAGGTGCTGCCCACAGACTACCTGTATGAAGATTTAGGTGAAAAAGTACTGGTACTGGTAATAAACACACATTTTTGCATTTTGACTTTGAGTCAGACAACAAGGGGCACCTGGTGAATTGAATGAGGCAATATGGCCAATTTGAGTGTGTGGGGGAGGTGGGGAGATATCCACCAAGCAAGCTGTCTTGCATTTTAGAATTAACGATCCAGCAAAGCTGACATTTGTCCACTCACAGTGCTGTTACAAAAAAACATAATTGTATTGAACAGTAATGATATGATCATTTATCATCCCAGTGGCCTATAATAATACTTATAATACTTAACCGATACATTTTTATATGGAAAACAATGCATGTATGTAATTGAGCAAATAAGTAAATTACAATTAATTGAATTAAAGATGTCATAAAAACATAAACACTGAAAAACAGCCGCCTCCTTCATGCAGGCTGTTTCTTTTTGTCACTTAGAATTGTATTCCTTTTTTACACGCATACAAACACAATACAAACAATAGAAAGAAAAGAAAAGAAAGACAACAATAACAAACTTAATGAGACAAAACACAAAAAGGAAAACAAAACCTATTGAAAAGATAACTGTTCAAATAGGTATCGCATTAATACAATGTCACATCATCATAGTCACTGTCCTCTGTTCCAGATGTCCCCCCCACAACACTAGTCTCTGTTCTTGTGAGTTATCCATTTTGTCCATTTGTCCTCCATTTGTGTTTCCTGAAGTCTCAAGCGGTGTGTAATTTTCCATAATATAATATATATTTCCTCCATTAGTTCTTTCCATTTTCCTTGTGTTGGAGTATCTACCTGGCCCCATTTCCTAGTGATGGCTTTCTTCCCTGTTGTCAATAAAATCTTAACCAAATATCTGTCTTCCCTTTGTACCTTCCCTCCTTCATGCAGGTTGTTTCAACCTGGATCCTAATCGTGTTTTGGATATCATCCTGGAGGTCTATGAGGATCGGTCGGACCAAGATGAGTTCTTCTTGCCCCTTATCAAGTCTTACATGTGTGAGCCACTCACCCTTTGCCACATCCTGGGCTTCAAGTTCAAATTCTACCAGGTGAGAACATCAGTTCTGAGCTGAGCTCACAAAGGATGACCTGTTTTAAAAAACGGAATGAAAACAAAACCGTATATATACATTTTATAGGTTTTATTTATTTAAAAACTCCTACAGTTTTATAACTTACTTTCTTATCTGTCTTCAGGAGCCCAGTGAGGAAACGCCTAAATCACTCTACCACATTGCTGCTGCACTGCTTCACCACAACCTGATAGAGCTGGAAGACCTTTATGCACATGTAAGAAAGACACTACTATAAACTCTTCAATTTTGATTGAAAAAGTGTTGAGAAAAGGGTCCTAGCGCCGTGATTATTTTGGAACACATACATTCATTTTCACTTCAACTCATTCATTCACTGCCAGGGTTTTTCGGAACAGTGCCAGCTTTTCGGAGCATTTTTACTAACCTTTCAAGACCCACAGAATATTTCGCTCCTGGACGATCGACTTCCTGCTTCTCTGCTTCCATCGGGAAACAAGCGCTTGTCACCGTGACCCTCCGCTCTTTAGTTATTGGCGTTGAATATAGCTTGTTCTCGCCAGAAATGCAGAAAAATGTATTCTTCTAAATTTGCTGTGATCATGTTATTTCCGGGAACTCTTCTCCGGAAGTCACAGGATCACTCATAGGTTGGCGAAGAGCGCCATCTAGCGTATACACTGAAAACACGCCATTGGCACTGTGGGCGTTGGAAAATGTTTTAACGTGTTACACGTCATTGGCACTGAATGAGTTAAAATGCATAAATAAATACATTTCCAGGACATTTCCAATGCCTGTGTCATTTTGGCAAGTTACTCACAGCTGAAATTAATGTTTAGAGAACTCAATTTATTGCCATTAATTTAGTTCTTGATTTGTCAGCTTCTGGCCATAGCAGACAAAAGTGAAGGTTCACTATTACTAACTCCATTTTCCTGTAACTCCTGAAACCTTGTCTGTTTTCTCCTCTGTCATTCCAGCTCATGCCACTGGATGCCACCATTGTAGAGGAACACAAACGAGAAATATCAGAGGCCAAACAGCTCGCTCGCAAGCTGATCATGGTGGTGTTACCGTCTGAAAAGAGTGACGACAAGGAAAAGGAGAAAGAGAAGGAAGAAGAGAAGAACGACAAGGTATGTTAATGAATATCTCATCATTTCTGTTTCTGTTCCACATCTCCAGTTATTTGTGAAGGCCTGAGGTGTGTTTAAATGTCAGCCTGTATGGATGGAAGAAAGACTGGGACAGTAAATGTACAGTAGCTTTACCAAGGAGATGTGAGTCAGACAATGACATGCTGATGGCCAGAGGGATGACAGTGATGGAAGGAGTAGGAGAGGGTCTAGCAGAGCTTGCAACACGAAGCAGCATAGAAATGTGTCAATGCTAAAAAAGTGATGGTCCATAGTGCTATTCATTCTGAAACACACATGACATTATAAGTTAAAAAAAAATAAAAAAAAGATCTACGCGCTCATAGTTGTGAGCTCAGCTCATAGATCTATTATTTGTGATAGTACTTTTTTTTTTTAAGAAAAAAAGAATGAGGCTTAAGTGGTTAGGTCATCAATTGAGAGTGAGAGCTTCATTACCTGGCTGCATCCTTCCTAAACTTCTTAACAGTCACCAAGCTGCTACTCTCCTCTCTCCACTTAGCCACCAGATAACCAGAAGCTCGGTTTGTTGGAAGCGTTGCTCAGAATTGGAGACTGGCACCATGCCCAGATTATCATGGACCAGATGCCCTCATTCTATGCCACTTCTCACAAGGCCATTGCCTTGGCTCTCTGCCAGCTGGTGCACCTGACAGTGGAGCCAGTGTACCGAAGGTGACTACCATTATGGATTTACTTCACACGCACCATACATAACAGCAGGCACTCCTGCGTCTTCCACATAACAGCCGAGATTGTACACAATTTGCCCTTTCTACAATAACCTCTCTCTGTGCTAAACATTTCGCTAAATGAAGCACATGGAAATTAAGTAATACATAATAGCAAGAAAAAGCATATTGGATATATTGGCTGAGACATAAGGAGAACCCAAGAGGTGCACGCTTACTCATTGGTCTGTACTCTGCAGAGCTGGGGTCCCCAAAGGGGCAAAGGGATGTAAGCTGTGTCCACTGAGGAACAAGAGGGCCCCTCGGCCAGCAGAGTGCTTTGAGGACCTGCGGAGGGACACATTCAGCATGCTGGGATACCTGGGTCCCCACCTCTCCCATGACCCTATCCTCTTTGCCAAGATAGTGCGTCTGGGCAAGGGCTTCATGAAAGAGGTACACAACATGGTCACTGCCCGAATCTTTGTCCAATCTCCTCCTTGTGCATCATCTTGACTTGACAAACATATTTCTTGTCTATGCCTTTTCAGTACCAAAGTGATTCCAGATCTGACAACAAAGACAAAATGGTAAGTAAAAAAAAACATTTCCACATGAACCCTATTCTGGGCGTGTCATATAGACGAACAGTCGACCAAACTTTGCCAGCACGTTGTAATCTTGTAGATCATTTCTGATATTTGAGAATATATGGTTTAAGTGATTATGGAAAAACATGTATATGATGTGGATTGGTTTACTGTGCTTGTGCACTTTGATTAGTCTGACTTTGATGTTTGTAGTTTGTGAGCAGATATGCACATACGCAGGTTAGCGTTGTTTAAAAGCTGTACTTGAATTGCAGGAGATATTGCTGAGTTGTTTCCTGAGCATTGCAGACCAGGTGCTGCTGCCTTCTATGTCCCTAATGGAGTGCAATGCGTGTATATCTGAAGAACTCTGGGGCCTCTTCAAACTCTTTCCCTACCAGCACAGGTGAGAAATTCACATACAGATGAAAACAAAAAAAAGTGTGTGCATGTTCAGACATTTTTGTTGGTATTTGAATGAAGCACTCTTCTCAGCTTTGTGCTGGTGATGTAATTTATTTGATAGCTGCATAACTAACCCACCTAACTGATGTCTACCGATCTATGCTCCTACAGATACCGGTTATATGGGCAGTGGAAGAATGAGACATACCTCAGCCACCCACTGTTGGTCAAGGTCAAAGCTCAGACTGTGGAAAGGGCCAAATACATAATGAAGTAAGACACTCAGAAAAGGACTCTTTTCTCCTTAAACGTTTTTTCTTTCACCACCAGCTATTTCAGTTCAGCTGTGAAAGAATATGTGTGCTTCAGTGAAATCTGTGTTGATAATGGACAACCAAATATAGTTTTGGTCTTAACTCACTGAATGCCAGAATTATTTCTGGCTATTTCTGGCCAGTACGATTATTTTTATTTTTTTTTCAAAGTAAAAAAAAGTGCTTAGGAAGCGAGATACAGCCTTTTTCAGTTATAAGTTAAACAAGGAGTGGATTAAGCTGCAAATCTTCAGATAATGATATCTTGGGTTCTAAAAAATATATATATATACCGGTATGTGTGTGTGTGTGTGTGTGTGTGTGTATATATATATATATATATATATATATATATATATATATATATATATATATATATTTTTTTTTTTTTTTTTAAAGTTTTTTTCTATTTTTTTCAAAAACATGTGCATAGCGGTAAAACACGTGAAACACGTTAACACATCCACCGCCAAGAACGTAGTCCTACGGTCCGTTAAATCCAACTGTTAAGCGCCGAGACCGTAGTCCTACGGTCCGGGTGTTTTTTCCTTTTTTTCGAATATTTTTTTTTTTTTCAATTTTCTAGGGGGACCATTTTCAGTGTAACACCACCCGAAGTCGACCGGAAGTGCGATCCCGTTTTTTGTTTCCCGTCGGCCTCCATTCTAAGTCGTACACAAAAAACCCTGTGAACCTATGTAGTTTTTCATCCTCGCATTTCCCATGTTAACATAAACGGTCAGAACTCAAACATGGCGGCTCCGTTTGACACGTGGTTTTCACTGGGAGATACAGTGGGATGTCGCGGATGTAAACAGAACGTGTACGGCTCAATCTTAAGGATTTTAACAAGATCTATGGCGACATGAAAAAAACAAAAAAACAACAAAAACACCTTGGCACTGGTGAGTACATTATGAGATTAACCTCTGGCGGTGGATGTGTTAATGGCACTCAATGAGTTAAGCAGAGTTTATTTTTTTAAATCTATAATTTTTACGGCATGGCTCTGCTGGAGTCTAGCCATCGAGAAGAGGGCCTGTGTGTCCATGTCAGAGCTAATCTTGCAAATCACTGGATTGATAAGCGCTACATTTCTTGTGCACACTGCCAGCAGGCAACAGAAGTACCTCCACAAATATTAAACTTTTAATATTGAATTTTATCGGCTCCAATCGGGTTGAACCCCCAAGTCACACATCATAGATAATGTCATAGACGACTGACGTCACAGGTTGGACACATCAATTCCGAGATCTGCATTGGAGCGACGCAGTTCCTGTATTGATCCCCAAGATCCACATGATTACATTTTTTTAATAATCGATTGGCTTGATAACTATTGCGGCTCTAATCAAGATGCATACAGATTTGTCAATATTTAATACTATTTTGTATCTTTTTTTGCCAGGCGATTGACCAAAGAGAGTGTGAAACCATCTGGAAGGCAAATTGGCAAGCTTAGCCATAGCAACCCCACCATCGTTTTTGATTATGTAAGTATTGCTGCTATTTTTATCAGGAGTATGTCCTATTCTATCACTGATACTAGTATTAATTTAATACGATACAAGTGCAGAGAAGAGCAGAAGCCTAGGATGAAACCAGAGCATATATTTTTTTAATAGGATGAATCGTTTTAATTTCCACTATGCTTTCACAATGTAAAACTGTAAAACACAAGATAATACTTGCAACACTACGCCGCATTATGTGAGATGTTGTTAAATCTCTATTTGTCAAATCATTGCATCCCCTCTAGATCCTGTCTCAGATCCAGTGGTACGACAACCTTATAGGTCCTGTTGTGGACTCCCTGAAATACCTCACATCTCTCAACTATGATGTCTTGGCCTGTATCCTTCACAGATATATCATTCATTAAAAGTATAGTCAATGAGGGGGAGGGTTGCTCTGTCTTGCTGGGATGTTCCACTTAACTGTGTCTTCAGATTGCATCATTGAGGCCCTGGCCAACCCAGAAAAGGAGAAAATGAAGCACGATGACACTACCATCTCTTCTTGGCTTCAGAGTACGTTTCAACGCAGCTCTTATTTGCTGTCTTTGTTTTGCTTCATGATTGGATCTGTGCAGTACTATGAGGATGTCTCAGGTCATGCGCTTCAATAAATGAATTATTGACCTGTGGACGTTTCTCTTGTCTACCAAGGCCTGGCAAGTCTGTGTGGAGCCGTGTTCAGAAAATACCCAATTGAATTGGCCGGCCTTCTTCAGTACGTGACCAATCAGCTGAAAGCAGGAAAGAGGTAACATTCTCCTGTCAAGTGAAACCTAGCTTGGTTGAGAACATTTCAGTTCACCCCAAAGCTGTTAAAAGTAGAAGTGGAGTGGTTAAACCAAAAACATTGTGTTGCATTGTAGAAGTTTTTTATATTATTACTCTATCCAGATGTCACCATAACTGGACAGTCTTCAGATGTTGGCCCCCTCGCATCTATATTTGACAATATTGATCTGTTGTATAATTTATAGATTTTATTTGATACATTTCTTCATCACTTCGATACATTTCTTCATCACTTCGATACATTTCTTCACCACTTCTTCAGTCTTGCTTAATGAAATCCTCCCATATTAAAATGACCTTGTGGATGTCCACGGTAGGTGGACAGTGGGTGGATGTCACAAACTCAACATCCATTCCATTGAAACGCGTGTGCCTTTCAATGGAATGGATGTTGCGTGGCTCTGATCCACACCAAATTTGGCAGAAACACTGTTCAGGGATTTTCCATGAAGTCACGCTGTGTGACTATGTAAAGGGCCTGGAAATCTAGTTAATCAAATTAGTTGTCTAGGATGCAGGGCAAAGAAATAAATGGAAGTGGCACAGTCTTTTTAACTGCAAAATAAATGAGTACTCGTCAAAAAAGTATTTTACCGGATGCACGGTTCAAAAAGAATTCAACAAAATCACAAGATCACCAGCTCTCACTTCAAATCCTTCTGTTTTATTATCTGGCATGTTTTATTATCTGGCAGCAACAACACACGGACGCGTTTCGGCGTGAGCGAGGAAGGCTCCTGCTGAAATGCGTCCATGTGTTGTGTTGTTGCTGCCTGTGCCAGATAATAAAACTTGAAGTGAGTGCTGGTGAACATGCGATTTTGTCGAAACCCTGTATTTTTGACCTACGCCTCTTTAAAACAGTATGAAAACCCATTCTGACATGATAAGCTGTTTTCTACTATGCTCATGCTCCCATTGTGTGCACAACGATTATTGCTTTTTGATGGTTTAAAAGTACAACTTACATTCTCTGCCCCTCCCCTCCCGTAGCTTTGATCTGCTGATCCTGAAGGAGGTAGTGCAGAAAATGGCCGGCATTGAGATCACAGATGAGATGACGTTGGAGCAGTTGGAGGCAATGACGGGAGGAGAACAACTTAAAGCCGAGGTACAGCTAACAGCGAGTACAGCTAACTTCTTGTTTTACAGACAAAATAATTAGGAAATTCACAGGAAAGTGACTTGCTCCAAGTCAGTTTATTTACATTTCGACCTGTACATGTCCTGCACATGGACGTTTTCTAGTAGATGTGCAAGCTTCTTTTCTTTTACATTTCTTTTATAACTTCTGTATTACACCTCAAACATCCTCCTCATAAGTATGGATGATGCTCTCGAAGGCTTCAGGACTATTTAATTAATTATGTGGCTTGTGTCCACAGGGTGGCTACTTTGGCCAGATTAGAAACACCAAGAAGTCATCTCAACGTCTGAAGGATGTGCTGTTGGACCACGAACTGGCCTTGCCCCTGTGTCTCCTAATGGCTCAGCAACGCAATGGGGTGGTTTTCTTAGAAGGAGGAGAGAAACACCTCAAACTTGTGGGCAAGCTTTATGACCAGGTATGCATGTTCTCCTAGTGCAGTGATCCTTAACCTTTTTAATTTCAAGGACCCTCAGTTTGATATGCATAAGGCCACGGACTCCCATTTGATAAGATTTATGTTATCTCTGGGGACCCCAATCTGCACTGTAAAACGTGAGTGTACAAAATGGAATCAATAGCGTTCAAGTTGACTGATACGAATAGGAACCAAACTAAATGGATCATTCCGGGTCCATTTGGTTTCTGTTAGTACACTCCGATAGTTATAGGCCTGTGTTGGTCCATTTGGTTCCTAACTATCAGTCATTTTGATGGGGAACCCCCTGAAGGACCCGGACCCCACGTTAAGAACCAGTGACCTAATGTATTCATCATCTTCCCCTGTTACTAGTATCTTATTCATTAATAAAGTTTGTAACAACTTGCTGTGATTGCGGTCAATTGTAACGCTGCAGCATATTCCAAATGAACAAAGTTCTGAAAGACAAAACCATTTTATACTTTCTAATGTCAGTTTTGGGTTCTGTACGTCTAGACCCTGCCCCCTCAGTAATCTGCCTAGCAACACCACGGCTCACTCCATCGCTCAAGCCACTGAAGCATTTTGTGTACATTGATGGAGCCTAAAGGCGGTTACACACCGGCGAATATGCAAATATACGCAAAATTCGGACTCGTTCCGAATAATTAAAAGACGCCTTTTTCGCTCCGCGTAACTGGTGTGGAAGCTTGCATTGACTTTATAAGGTTTTTAAAAAAAACGTATTATTCGCATGAAAAAAATCGCCCCGGTGTGTAAGGACCTTAAGGTTCCAACATTCTACACCTGGATCTGCCTCCGACGGGCTGTGGCAACAATTTCTCTGTTTTGCCTAGAACCGGAGAATACATTTTTGATGTATTTTATGTTGACATACATTCCGCCCTCTAAGCTGCCAGTGCCTCATAGACTAGAATGGGGAATCTCGCTTCCAGCAGAATGGGCCTGACATTGATCGTATGTCACTGATCACATGACCCCAAAAATCCATTCTCCGGTTCTAGGCAACACAGAAGGGCGGGGGTCCTTTTTCTTATTTCCACCAGCTCTATAGGTATAGTAATGACATAGTTTAATGTTGAGCGGCATTCCCCTTTAATAGCTGTTATCAAGGCTCTATGGAAGAACGATACAGTCCATAATTTTCTTCTGTCATTCTGTGACAGTGTCATGACACACTAGTGCAGTTTGGTGGGTTCCTGGCATCCAACTTGAGCACAGAGGACTACATCAAACGAGTTCCCAGCATTGACATTTTGTGTAACCAGTTCCACACTCCGCACGATGCTGCCTTCTTCCTGTCTCGGCCCATGTATGCCCATCAGATTCTGGTGAGTTGACTACCACTGTCAGCTGGGATATTGTTCTGTGGCATTGGCTCTGTTTTACAATTGTTTATATAGTTTTTGGAAAAGTGGAAACGTATGTTCAAAACTGTTCATTTTCAGAAAATGGAAAATAGAACTTGTGTGCTAACGGATTCAATGTAGTTGTGTAGTCACAAACTTTTTCTAATCTCTTTCTAATATCTAATTATTATAAAAAAAAGAAAGAAAAATAAATCTGGAGATAACGGGTTTGTGCCCGACAGCGATGATAGATTTTTTTTTATCGTGGAGTGGCTTGGAAATGTTAAAGGATATGTGGTGTACTAAGTTTCTCTGTCCACTCAGTCGAAGTATGATGAGTTGAAGAAAGCAGAGAAAGGCAACAGGCAGCAGCAGAAGGTTCACAAGTACATGGCAGCATGTGAACAAGTGATGGCGCCCGTGCACGAGGCCGTTGTGTCCCTCCACCCTCCCAAGGTCTGGGATGACCTCCGGCCCCAGTTCTATGCCACCTTCTGGTCCCTGACCATGTATGACCTGGCCGTGCCCCACACCGCTTATGAGCGTGAGGTCAACAAGCTCAAGGTGCAGATCAAGGCCATCGAAGACAATCCGGAGATCGTGAGTAATGTTAATGATGCTAAGAAGTGCACGTGCGCTGCTGTAAAAGCTGTATGTCCCTTTTGTTTTATATTTTGCAAATACTGTGTATTCTAAAACGAATTGGCTGCGTTCTATGCATGAAATGTACTTCATTGTGGTGTGGTTTCCTCTCCCCCTGCAGCAACTAAATAAGAAAAAGAAAGAGAAGGAGCGTTGCACTGCCCTGCAGGACAAGCTGCAGGAGGAGGAGAAGAAGCAACTGGAGCACGTCCAGAGGGTCCTGCACCGCCTCAAACTGGAGAAGGACAACTGGCTGATGGCTAGTAAGTACATGCAGAATCCATGTCTGCTATTCACCAATGGATTTCATGTATGGCTACCTGGCAGCCTGGATTCTTGTATGTTTGTTGTGGAGCCATTTTTAAACCTTTGCTCATTGACAGAATCCACAAAAAACGAGACCATCACCAAGTTCCTGCAGCTCTGCATCTTCCCTCGTTGCATCTTCTCTGCCATTGACGCTGTGTACTGTGCACGCTTTGTGGAGCTTGTGCACCAACAGAAGACACCCAATTTCTGCACCCTCCTATGCTACGACAGGGTAAGAATTTGACTAATAATAATTGTATTAAAATCAACATTTTGAATGAAGTACTGTAAGATTAAAGACGGGAGAAATAAAATAACAATCAGCTATCAGTGTTTAAAAATGTTCTGCTTAATTATATGAATGTTTATATCATGTTATAATGATTATTTGAGTGTACTGTATTTTATTTTTGTTATGAGTACCATGTGTCTAAAAGCTGCTTCACATATTGTCAATCAAGTTTGACTTCTGTACATTGTCTACCCCTCCAGGTTTTTTCTGCAATCATTTACACAGTTGCCAGCTGCACGGAGAACGAGTCTCGCCGCTACGGACGCTTCCTCTGCTGCATGCTAGAGACGGTGACTCGCTGGCACAGCGACCGCGCCATCTACGAGAAGGTGAACCTCACGCCTCCATACTCCAATAGAGACTATCCTCTTGCTTCTCCTGAATTGAAGTCTCACTTTGCGTTTGTTTTCCTTATGAAAGGAGTGTGGCAATTACCCCGGATTCATGACCATCTTCAGAGCCACAGGCTTTGACGGAGGGAACAAGGCCGACCAGTTGGACTACGAGAACTTCAGGCACGTGGTGCACAAGTGGCACTACATGCTGACTAAAGTGAGTCACCACTACTGCACCTTACATCCCTATGTTAAAATGTCTTAAATGCCAATTGCCAAATTGTAGCCTACAGTGTACAGTAGGAACTAGGCGATATGACTTCAAATCACGATTATTTCAAACTTTTGCCACGATTATGATTAATGGCTATTCTAATTTTTTTGTACCAAGTGGTTAATTAGACTAATCGATTTAGTTGATTGATGATTGATTGAATACTTTATTTGTCAGAAATGTAGAACAGCACGTGGGACAGTCAGACATTAAGGCTAAAAGGTTAAACACAAAAAAGTCCTGGGGACTTGTTTCCATTGTGGTTCTATGTTTTCAATTCATTAACTAAATCAATTAGACTTTCATGTCGATTTGTTGATATAGAAGAAATAAGAAAATAACAATATATTTTTTAAAGCCATGTGTTTTATTGGTAAATATCTGTTTTGATATATTTTCTGTTAATTGCCCAGCCCTACTACAGAGGTCATGGAAGGTGTGTATTTGGCAACTAACCCTCCCCCATCTTCCATGTTCTGTCAACCAGGCTTCAGTCCACTGCCTTGAGACCGGGGAGTACACCCACATCCGAAACATCCTTATTGTTCTCACCAAGATCCTGCCCTGTTACCCCAAGGTGCTGAATCTCGGCCAGGCGCTGGAGTGCCGCGTCCACAAGATCTGTTTAGAGGAGAAGGAGAAGAGGCCCGACCTCTATGCCTTGGCCATGGGGTAACACTGCCCGACACACAGCATTGTGTGCACTGCAGCTCTCAGTGGAGCCACACTGTTCATATGCAACACACACAATGTTCATGTTTCGTGTGCTATTTGAAGCGAAAGCGGGTAGTCAGGAAAATGTTAACTATATATATGTGTGTGTGTGTGTGTAGCTGCTTCATTGGATGAACTGTGGCCCCTTTTCTACACTTGCTTAGTGAACGATGCTATAAGTGGCTATTGCATTTCAAATGTAAGATTTTTATGTATACATCGAGATAGTTATTCTTTCAGTATGATAGTTCCAGAGATTGAAAGGAGGTAAAACCCGCACACCAATTTCCAGGCAAAGGATTTGCTTTATTATTGCGACAACATTTCGATCTCACAGGATCTTCATCAGCTCAGTATGACATATTCTGACCTGATGAAGATCCTGTGAGATCCTTTCATATTAGTTTTATTGGCCCAGCACCCACCGTCGATGTGCGTGTAAATAAGTATGCTTTGAAGTTCCAGAGATTGAACCATTATACATAAAGCTTTGTGCGCATTCAAAGAGGTTTTCCCTTTTCTGTTGAGGTAGTCTGTGGATTAAGCTGGAAGCAGGGGAGGGGTGTCAAACTCATTTCAGGTTGCGATAGTTTTTGTCTGTGCGTGCATGCTTGGCTTGGATGTGTTTGTGGTGGGGTGTGTAGGAGAGAGCATGTGTTTTGTTATGGACGAAATAACGTCCATAACAAATAACGTCCATGTTTTCCCTGATTAAACCGTTTGAATGTCTGAGAGAGATATAGATACAGCTTTATGATTTCTGTTACGAAGAAAGCTACTTGACCACTATAGTGTGCGTCCATGTGTGTTGACACCATGCACTCACTAAAGATTTCCTGTATGAGAAATGACGCGCGCTTCCACACGTGCCACGCTGTGTAAAGTTCTTCTGATCTCCTGGCCTGTGCCTCGTTCAAACTGTTTATGCGTCTTGTAGTTATTCAGGTCAGTTGAAAAGCCGGAAGGTGCACATGGTCCCTGAGAACGAGTTTCATCATAAGGAGCAGCCAGTGCGCAGCGCCACCCCTGCCAGCCAACAGAACGGCCCTGGCAGCACCGGCAAACCCACCACCAACACCAGCAAGACGGATGAGGGGACTTCTGAGGAGGGCGGTGAGTTAGAGGAGAGACAGTATGTCCTTGTTAGATTTCCTGTGTTTTTCCCCTGGGGATGATGTTCTCTCTGGTCGCCATCTGTCTCCTGTTTGACAGTTGGTATGGTAGAAATGTAATAAAGCATGGTAACATTTGATGTTACATGATTGTGTTTTGTGCTCATCCCAGCTCTGCTCTTGTGTTTCCACAGATCGGGGCAAGGATAAATCTCAGGGGACGGCGAAACCTTTGAACAAAGCCAACAGCACAGCAGCCAAAGTAACCACCAGCAATGGCAATGGTGCTCTTAACAGGTAGGTTTGTAATGAAAATGGGGGAGGCACTTAACCATCCGTGTAATAGATACAGTATGTAATATAATATATAATGTAATATAACAATAGTCCAATACAATCATCAAACTTGTGAATATTTGAATAGTAATTGTGACTGTTTATCTCTACAGCAGCACAAGACCTCAACACAGTTGAACTAGTTATATGAGCTATTGGTTTTAACTCTTTGACTGCCCTTGACTCGATAACGTGTCAATTGCTAGTTTGTCCAGTTGGCCGTCGACGCGTGTTACAACCTGACTCAAGGTTGCAACAAAAGGGAGACACAGGCACAGTTAAAAGTGTATAAAATGTCTTTATTTAAAGATAAACTAACTAAACAACAAACATAACACGTCAGTAAATATGAATGAGCATCAGTGTGAAGGCAGTGTATGGGTGCGAGTGTATGTGCAGTGTGAATGTTGTAAGGTGTAAACCAAGGTATGTAAACAAACAAACTGGGGAGAGAAGAGAAGAGAGAATCTGACAGAAAGAGGACTGATTTTAAAGCCCTCAGAGCAATAGGCTCAGGTGCTCCAGATCAGAGCTGATGGCCTCCCAGCTCCACCCACCAGGCATTCAACAGACTAGCACTGGTAGACAGAGTGGGAGGGCGTCACAACGCACGTTTATTGTTTAATCTCTGATCGCGCTATTCTGGTCATTTTTCATCATCAGGTTCACTTTAGGATTCCTTCAGACTCCCCGGGTTCCGGTTTCATGACGCAGATTCCGTTTCCGGTTTTCATTTTTTTTCCCCGGTCATTTTCGGCCAGAATAGGGAAAAACACATTTTTTCACACGGCATAAAAAACTAACGGAGAGCTCCACTTCTATAATCTATAGTCTGGGTGACGAGCAGTCATCGCCGTCGTGTATCACATTGTAATTTTGGCCGATCGGAGAATCTGCGATCATCCGGTTTAGGCTGCCCCAACGCTCCTGATTTCGTGTATAGAGGGGCGGGTGTATAGAGCCGGAGAGAAATTGCGCCTGAGCCCATTGGTTCACCGATCTGTCCGTCAACCCCCGCCCCGTTAACACAACATTACGAGCGACGCCCACTGCACTCTGGTTGGTTGGGGAAATGAACACTTCCTCATACCGGGTACACCGACGCGATGGTCCAGGCTTTTATTTTTTAGCAAAACTAAACAATAAAAGTCTGGAGATCGAGGCTACATCCGGTTTGACGTATAGACTGTTTGGGCCTGTTTGGGGGGGGGGAGTGAGTGAGTGAGGCGATCGAGGTGTCTTATTTGCTGCTCTCTGCTGGTGGAACCATCGTATGTGTTCAAAACCGCAGCTAGACAAACTATGAAAATTAAATAACAAAATAACAACAACAAAAAACACGAAAATCGCTGGCACTGGGGGAGTACTTTATGAAAATACTCTGGCAGTCAAAGAGTTAAAGAAATTATCAATAAAGTCTTAAGGAACAATCAGCCTATCAGAATGGATGTCACATTTAGTAAGGTTTTTGGTCATATGTTGAACTGCAGGGGTTTGAAAATCCCAAACGAAACTAAAAACAACCCTCTGTTTCCCTTTCAGCACCAAGCCTGTCAAAGAGAGGGACGACAAAGAGAAGAGTGGGAAGGAGAAGAAAGACAAGAAGGAGAAGACACCAGGCAGCACTCCAGAGGCAAAGGGGGAGACCCGACGGGAGAAACAGAGGGAGGAGAGAGGCGGAAAGGAGGAGCGAGTTGCACGCGAGGGTAAGGAGAAGACGCCCAAGGCCGACCGAGACAAGCTGAAGGCCGACGACAAGAGCAGCAAGGAGGACAAGGCCAAGGCCGGCAACGGGGAGTCCCAGGAGACGTCCAGAGATCGGGACGCCGTCAAGGAGTCCAAGAGCAAGGAGAAGGGAGACAGGGCCGCTGCATCTGGGTCCCTCAAGTCACCAGTTCCCAGATCAGAGTCTGCAGAGTCTGAGAGGGGTAAGATTCACATTTAATGGACTTCTTGTACTGTGGTCTTGTATTGTAATTTTTTTTATTTTGTATTTACATTTCACCTGGATTTAGACTACACCTCTTGTCCAGTTATTTTGAGCATGGTATTTATTTTTCTTTGGCATGATATTAAACATAGCCCAAAAGTCTATTTGTGAGGTTGGGTTATAAGTGAACTTTGAATGCAACAGAACATCAGCCCTCTGTGACAATCTGAAAAAACAAAAATTACCACTCCAATTCATTTTCACTTTTAATTTCCCATAATTATGTGCAGATCACAAACGGCGAAAGGTCGAGAGCCACTCTTCACCAGCGCACTCCTCATCTGTAAAGGTTAGTATGGCCTGAGGAAAGCTGTGGCCGTGTTTCTTCTCTATCTACCGGAGCGTTCCCATCTGTTGCCCATTCCATCGGCCCTCAAGAACACAAAGGAGAGATCTCGTACGTGCAGGCGTGGCATCTGGAATTTCCCATCCAAAACCATGGGAGTTGGAAAGCATTCCATGAACACTAGTATATTATTTTCCTGAATTGGGAGAGAAATGGAGGACTTAGCCAAGAGAATAATGTAAATAGTATTTTTATATTGAGATATTTATATATTTTCATATTAAGGAAAGCAGTTATAGTGCCTTGAGAAGATTTTTTCACGCATTTCTACGTTCCCTGTGCCGTTTTTTTTTTTTTTTTTTTGGAGAAAGAAATGCTTGCCTGAAACATATTGGCCCAATCAGATGTCGTCCCCACCTTTCCACTGGCAAGCTGAAAATGTTCTTTTTACCCTCCAAAGAGCTGTATTTTAAGAATTAAAATGGAGGCCAAGTTGAGATTTTTTTTCTCCCCCTGCTCATACTCTTTGGCGAGCTGAAGATTCCCCGGTCAAAATGCTGTCACACATTGCTCGTCCCTCATCGTGCCGGGATCCAGCGAGAGGGTGTCTCCAGCGAGCCTCTTCGTGGTACAGAGGCACTTTTCTGCGGAAGCTGCATCATCTACCCTCCAGCCCAGCCCTCCGATCAAAGGGTCTGCATGCAGCCTGCACTTCAAGTCAAGACGGGTGCCCAGGCGTTCCTGCCGGCCCAACAGCCACGCCCCAAACCACCAGCCGCCAGCGTCCGTCACTACTACCTCCCAACACACACACAGCGGGAATCAAAGCCACCAGCACCTGAGGTCGGGCGGAGACGGAGAAAGCCAATGTCGCTGTTTTGAATGGGCCAAAATATTGCTAAGAAAAAAAAAGCACGCCTACCCCCTACAAAGAGAGAGAGAGGGAGGGAAGGTGTGGGCGAAGCCTTTGGAATCGACTGGAGCATTGCCCCAAACCACTGCAAGCTTGTGATAGGTCTTAATTTTACTCTTCCACCAGAGAAATAGGCTCCCCCTGAGTCTTATCCATTCCAGAACTGTAAGTGACAGCGACAATTTCCTATGTAGGGATGCAGCTCAAAGCACACAAGATTTCAGTGAATTTTGTCTCACACAGGCAGACATGCACACACAAACATGCTTGTTATTTACACTACAGCACTTGCACTTTAGGCATAGTTACTTACCCAGCTGCACTGTAGGGTTTAATAATGTGATCAAATTCCAGACACTTTTTTAGTACTGAGACTCTTATTTATTTATTTATTGCATTCACGCAGGGTTTTCTTTTCTTTTTTTTTGTCCATTTTAGATATTGACATTCCAGATGTTGAGCCTTATTAATTCTCCTCTATGTGATAACCTTGTCAAAGCCTTAGTTCTTGAAGGTCAGCGATCAAGGGAGAAGTATGCTGTCGGCCCGGCCAGACCCCCACCCCCACCCCTCCCCCCACTACCCTCCTTCCTTCAAACTCTACTGCTGTCTGACAACCTCCCCCACCCCCCTCCCAGCTCATCTGTCATCTCCATTCATTCCTACAGGACAATAGCAACGAACCCAAGGATTCTGCATCCAAGGTTTGAAATGACTCTACTACT
Organism: Gymnoscopelus braueri; assembly: GCF_963280865.1. Lineage (NCBI taxonomy): Eukaryota > Metazoa > Chordata > Actinopteri > Myctophiformes > Myctophidae > Gymnoscopelus > Gymnoscopelus braueri. The sequence continues at coordinate 26,032,359 of NC_137609.1, read as the reverse complement.
ACGACTCATACATTAAGCTGAGGGCTTGTCTCTCCTTTTCGGCCTAGTGTGTTGCCTAGATACAATTCACTCGGGGTGTTTAGTCTCCATCCAGTCTTTCATAATGACACACTTGAATGAGTAGCTTTATTACCTTGGCTCATAAAATGTATGTTGCTGTGGACATTCATATTGAATTAGCCCTTAAAAGTCATAGGGCTGATGGGTCCATTATAGCACACACTTAATGAGAGAAAAGTTTTTTTAGAAAACAGTCTTGATTAAAAGCAGTTTAATTATAACCTATTTTGTTTTCATTGATTGTGCCACTGCGTGGACGGCATGTGAAAGGTTTATTCTCACAGTGGTAACATTCTCTTCCTGTGGTTACTTCTTGAGGCCTAAACAAAGTTTAGACCAACTTTATTCATGACAATAGCCATGGAAAGAAAACCATCTAATCTATTGTACTGTGACTATTAACTGTACAGACTGATCTATTACTGATTGACTATTAATCTACTGAGCTCAAAGTTGTAACAACTCTTAACTTGCTCAAACATATGAAAGCCTCATTGTCCAATTTCCAAACAGAACAATAGTCAATTGGCATTATTATTAAAATAAACGATTATTAGAACTATTTTGATAACATTTTATTCTAAATCACTTATTTAAAATTATAATGATAAGAATCTCTTTCAAACATGGTTAGTGCCTGTAGTTGCAATTTATGGACAGATATTGCATTCTCATACATTTAAAACAAGCTGCACAAGCAAAACTTTCTGTTGTGTGCCAGGTTAAGTGATGCTAGATGTTAATCTTAGAGATTGTGTTGCATTCCAAATCCATTCCCTCAACTACAATATAAAAAGGAATCATCTCCATTTATCAGTGTTGGAATATGTATGTATTTAGGCATCCTGATAGCAATTTACAAAACATGAAACGTACTGTGTTAAGAAACCAACTCTAATAAGTATCAAAACAATTGATTTTTAAGGAATGGATCATTATACCAGCACAAATCCCAACCAGACCATCCTTAGTTGTGCTGATGTACTGCTAGTCTGAACTCAACGATTTTAGTTTTTTCAGAAGTTATTCAATTTCAATTTGGTTTATTTGTTGAATTATATATTGTCGCTGTCGGGCAAAGAGGAAAACCTCGTAGTTCCAAAATGGTTACTTTTCAGGAAATGGAAACAAGAACCTGTGTTCCAATGGATCCAGTTTAGTCAGTATTTAGTCACACGCTCTTGTTAATACCTTTCTTTGGTTAAACATTTATAAAACCCACAGACAGACACTTTCAACCTGGTGTCCCTATTTGGGCATGACATAGGCGGGGGAAAAAACATTCAGAAGTTAGCAGATCTTCAAGCTCACAACGCATTCCCGTTGCGATTCGTTGTGAGCTTGTAGATTTGCTACTTTTGCCATTTTGGACATGCGGGGAAGTATAAACTAGGTAGGACATTCATTTATGAAAAACATAAGATGAAAAGATACAATGTTTATGTCCAATAGCAGTGTTTAGTCTTGGCTATTTAATTATTGTGCAGTAGTCTTTGCACTTTCCACCACATATTATTCTTGTACCGTACCAGACTTGCATTGGTCTGTGGGGTAGTTATGAAGTCAGACCTGTTTTGAATGGTAAATTGAAATGAAGAAATAATGCCCCTTTCTGGTTTGGTTTGTGTGTGTGTGTGATTATCTTAACAGCACCACACCAACTACAATTCAGTTGCGCGATCCAAGAGCAGAGAGAAGGAATTGGACAAGAAAGAGTCTGAGAACACACAGCAAGGCCGATCGAAAGAGAAGAAAGAAGACAAGGATCGGAAAGAAAGGAAAAGAGTGAGAATTTATCATTTTTATCATTGTTCTATCATTATCATAAATGTTCTACCACAATTGAAAAATCCCATGTTACTCAGTAAGTCAAATCATTACAGAACTTGACTTGCCTGGCGTTATTTTGTGTCATGTCGTCATCTGTTTTTAGGACACTCACACTGTCAGTGACCGGGAATCAGTGACCCAAGAACCCAAACGTAGAAAAGATGAGAACGGCACTAGTAAGGACACCGACACGTCTCACTTATTTAATTGTGTCTTCCCTATATGATAATGATGCAGTACACGCTCAGATATATACATTAGCATTATCTTCTCGTCCAGATTCCTCCAAAAACAGCAAGAGTACCAGTCCTTCCTCAGACTCTGCACTTTCAGCTGAAAAAGAGAAGAAGAGACCCAAATCCTCCAGTAAGGAGAAGGGAGAGTCAGCAAAACCTGAAAGAACCTCCTCTGGAAACAAAAAGGTGAGCAGAACTATTCTCACTGCACACTTTGATTGTTGCAAGTATCACATGTAGTTAATCTAGAGCAAGTTTATGGCTCCGTATTGTCACAGGTTATTGCTAATTAATGTATTGTATCATAGCAATTATATGGATTTTTCAGTTTACATGTCCTTTCTGTTAATGTGCTGCAGGAGTCCAGGCATGATAAAGAGAAATCTGACAAGAAAGACAAGAGGGACAGTAGTGGTGGAAAAGAAGAGAAGAAACAATATCCTTAAATGTAAATCCAAAACTGTGAGCACTTTTTACCATTTATAGTGTGAATATTTTAATGTCAAAGTGGGGTGAATAACCCAAATTTAAAGTGGTTCATCACATTTAGTGATGTTGAACACTGACTTTTCTACGTAAGTAAAACTGATAATGACAGCAATCGGATAAATAAAATGTTGTGGAAGACACAGGAGAAAAATTTTGGAATGATTTATTTTCACCATTCTGTATGCACACCTTTTTAACAGCATAGTCTCATGACTTAGCTGCAAGAAGAGGAGTAGTTGCCATTCAGTCTTGCAGTGTCAGTCGGAGTTCACCCCAAAAATGATTTATTTTCTATCAATTGCACACCCCATGAAGCCTTGAATACATGGATTTATTTAGTTTTTTGTCGCGTTCCTAAGCCAATAATTTGATGCCCGGGTGTATTTCCGGTAGGAGACACAAATAATCTACTTTGTGTCTCCTACCGGATACATTAGCCGGTAGGAGACAGGAATACAATTATTAGCTTAGGAATGCGACAAAAACACAAATAAATCCATGGATTCAAGGCTTCATGGGGTGTGCAATTGATAGAAAATAAGTCAATTTTTTTCCTTTAACATAACTCAGATTACTCTAGACTAGAATTATGTCACTTTTAAATTAATTTTTACTTTGTGGTAAGTGTGCTATAGTTCACAAATCACAGGAGAGCCATTTTTTTTTTTTTTTTTTTTTTTAGCGAAACATGCAACTGCTCCGTCTGTACGGGATTGTGCCTACTGCCAAAGTTGAAAAATGCTAATACTTTATGTTGCTAATCCTTGTTACTAAGCAGTGCTATCTTCAACAACTATAGAGCACCGAAGTCTGACGTCACTGCCAGTAGAGGCCCAGTAGAGGGTGCTGTTCTAGAGTTCGTGGCTTTATTTTTTGTGTTGAAATCCCCATTTGGGAATCTTAGATCACGTCATATAAGAACTGTGTTCCAAAGAAACACACCACCCTGGCGTTTTTGTCAGGGGGGTGGCTCTGCATCGTTTATGATATTCATTCATATTTGATACAGCCTGTTTCTGGCGAAAATTGAATTAATTCTGCCTTAAAAGTCTTAAGAACTACTACTTCCGGGTCTGAAATCACTGTCCCCACAGCAGCCGCGTTCATGGGAAATGTAGTCTTTGGGTTGTTTGACTCGTTTCTAGTGTTTATATTGTGTTAACTCTTTGGGTAAATGTGTACATTTACACCTTCAGTCGATGCTTCATATCCATATGAGTAAAAACGCCAGGGTCGTGTGTTTATATTTGGAACACAGTTCTTATATGAAGCGATCTAATATTCCCCAATGAGAATATCGATACAAAAAGTAAAGCCATGAACCTGCGGAATGCGCCCTCTACTGGCAGTGACGTCAGGACTTCGGTGCTCTATAGAAGTCAGTGAAAATTAGAACAAAAATAGTTGGTTGTGAAATCACATTTTGCATCTAAATGTTTATTATTTTAGCTGACATTTGACGTTGTCTGTAGACCACTGTTAATATTAGAATTAGTGGGTATATTAGCAGTTTGTAGACCCTCTAGCAAGGGCACGTGGTTCTATGGATTGTCAGTCAGTGCAAGCAGGGCTTTTAGACTCATATTGGATTACTCTTTGTTTCCCTTAACACTCACACTCATAAATCCTCTGAGAAGCACAGATAATGTGCAGTAAAGGTAAGCTATAATTTTCATGGATATTTTGATCAATTATGTTAACATTTTACCTTGAACTCCTTGTTATTTTGTGGTCAGTATTTGGTAGTATTTCTCATCCACCCTCCTATCCCTCTCTTTAGCAAAACTGGAGAAGCTGAGCTTTTTGTCTCAGAGACAGCTGTAACCCCATCTGTATCATCTTGTTATCTGGTTCTTTAATTTCTGCCTGTGTTGTTTTTGATATTGCCCTGCAAGTGATGTTAGTTGTAGTATTCAACTTTAAGAGTTTTTTGTTTTTCATTTCAATTTATTTCAGCAAATGAGCTGAAAGCAGTTTATTTTGTTCCTATTCAGTATGGGCACAATGTGCTATTCAATACAGGAAATGTTATTCTTCTCAGAAATCTGGTTACTGTAGCATCTGATCACGCATTCAATAATCCCTAGGTTGAAAATGTGTCCTTTTTTATGTCATCAGAGTTCGCTTTTGCTTATTTTATTGGGATTAGCAGGCTTTCCATTTTCACTTACCTCATACCCTTTAGAGTTACTTGTCTATTTATTTCTCTTTACCTTTTAATCCAAGCAAGAATTTAGGCAGAGGTGAGCAAAATGATACAAAGGACCAGTTTGTATATTATGTGTACAATAATAAAGATGGTAACATGTAATTCATGTCACTTTTTTTATGTCATGTCCTTTTGTGTTTTCAAGTTTTTACATAATTTATAAATTGCCAGTTCACCCTTGATGCAAATAGAATTGTAAAGACGACAAAATAAAACAAACAAACAAACAAAAAAATCTAAAGCTCTGTACTCCAAATACAACTGTTTTGAAATGACCTTTTGGAGTTTTTATCTGCTGTACTCGAGTGTATGCTTTTTTAAACCAATAAATAATAGTTTTCTTAGTGTGTCACTTTGATCGTGTCTCTTACCCTACTTCCTCCTGTTACACAAGGGAAAGTTGCTGTACTTGCTTATTAAATTATAAATGTTTGCTATGTCTACCATTTTCCACCATTAAAGGTGCTGTAAATGATATTTTTGGGTTAAAACTAAACATTTTGTTTTGTTAAAACATAAGCCGATATAGTAATCATTGCTATAGAGTATTTTGCTCCGTAACGGAGGTCTCCCCGTCTCCAGCTATTTATTTTAATAAACAGAAAGTACATTTTCAGATGCGTTGCCAATTTCACCTAATCGGGAGAGCGAACTCATTTATCAGCGTCAAATTAATAGTGTTCCAATTATGTCTGACCACACCGTTTAAAAAATTAGCACCCTTTCGTAATAGGAAGTGCTTCTGAAATAGCTGTTACTTACTGAGCTACAGATTTTCTGAGGTGCTTAAAATGTTCAGAATGGCCATTCATAGGACCACAATGGAAACAACTTCCCAGGACTTTTTGTTATCCTTTTAGCCTAAATGATTTACTGTATCTCTGTGCTGTTACATTTTGTTTTGACCAAAAGTGTTAATCAATCAATCAATTCGGAGACACCCATTGAGGTCCTGAAGGTGCCTTAAAGCAACAAGGTGCAATACATGGATTGTCTCTACTACTCAACAACTGGCAGATTCATGTTGTACATTATAATAACTGCTGACCATTTTAGAAGTCCACATGTGTACTCATGAATGTATGTATGAATATATGTGACATTGTGCACCTTTGTAACAATTTCTATACACTACAATGTCTTAATGCTGTAATAGCACGTAAAGTGTTGTTCATGAGGTCAGCCTTTAAAACATTCTTTGAAGTCAAGAGTGAGACAAACCTAACCCCAACCCTAAACTGAGGGAACAATAGTGTGACTGACTGTTTTACAATTTCTCAGAGAGAAGGGGGAGCTAGAGACACCGTACAGTTCAAGCCCACATTTGACATGTTTTTCTAAATGGCTTTAGCACTAACCCCATTCCCTGAAGCAAACTTTCAGTGGCTTAAATCCATTTGATAAATGAATGGCTCCTCTGCCAAAATCTTAAACAAATTCACACTCCAAACACTTTTTGCACTGTGCACTGCACAATAGTAAAAACAGGCAGCAAAAGTTACAACAGTGGTCACACCTTAAAATTATTCACAATTGTTTCATTTCAAATAATGTGATCAAACCAATTGGACAGACTAAGCCAGGTGAAAGGCACAGGTGGCTCAGGTGTGTTAAGTGTTGATACCAGTTTTTTTTTTGTTTTTTTAGCATGAGCAGCAAGGGCCTATTACACGAAAGGAGAATTAAATAAGCCTGGATTTAAGTCAAATCCAGGTTTGACAAAGTCTGGTCCGTACAGCCTGGTTTATTCCGTTCCATGAACGCCAAGCCAGGCTGAAAAGGAGCGCCTTTGTCGAGCTAGACCTTGTCAAGGCAGAAGTAAACCGGAGATGGTGTGTCTTACCGAGTGTCAGAACTCTCTCTCTATGGGTCTGGCTTTGGCTATTCAAAAATAGCAGATCTACAAGCTCATAGCGCGGCACCGAGTGCTGCGCTATGAGCTTGTAGATCTGCTATTTTTGAAAAATCTTGGAAATGTGTGCATATCTTTGAAATATATATACATTTTAAAGTGAACATTTTTAACTCAAATCTTTGCTTCTGGGGGTCCCTGGCACAAAACATTTTCAGATGGGGTTCTGCGGCCAAATGTATATCAATTTAGGGGTCCTTGGCATGAAAAGGGTTGAAAACCACTGTTCTAAATGGCAGTGGTTCACAAACTTTTTAGCTCAAGAGTCTTGAGGCTTGGGTCCCGGCTCCCAGGGAGACATCAAATTTCTCTTTTGGGTCTTGAGTTCCAAGACACCAGACCCAAAAGAGTCTCGAGTCAAGACCCAGGCTCCCGGGGAGACATCAAATTTCTCTTTTGGGTCTTGAGTCCCAAGACTCAAGACCCAAAAGAGAAATTTGATGTCTTTTGAGTCCCAAGACTCAAAAGACCCAGGGAGCCGGATTCTTGACTCAAGACCCAAAAGAGAAATTTGATGTCTCCCCGGAATCATACAAGGAAGTAAAATGTATAATAAGCAAGAAAGGAAACACGGCCGCAATAAATGGATCCAGGGAGAAAGCGTGGCAAAGTATTGACAACAAATTAAATGCACAAGTCGTCCAAAAATATATACAATTTATATACAAGTCCATAAATATATAATTCAGTTAGGCTTAAACATGAGGAGTGTATTGGGAATATTGGAATTATCGCCTACTAATCTACAATGCGATAGCCTATTATATGCGCCATGCATCCAACCAATATGTCTGAGTCTGTGCTCAGGAATGTGTCAAAAACAAAAAAATCTCCATGAATTCAAGGCTTCATGGAGTGTGTAATTGATAGAAAATAAGTATTTTTGGGTGAACTATTCTTTTAAGTGTCTTGTTCAGGGATACTTTGACCCTTTGCTGAGGCCTGGGATCGAACTTGGGATTTTTGGCTTGCCAGGCAGGCTCTCTAACCATTCAGCTATGACCACATCATTAGCAGAGATTCTAAGGCAGTTCTACTCTGTAACAGTAAAGGGGTTTCAGGGAAACCAGCAAAATGAGGAATAATATAATAAAAGACTGTCTTGCTAATAAAGTGTCATGTCTCTAATTTTTTACAATGTTTTTGATATTACCTTTATATTATTTAATAAATTATGCATTTCATCCTCTATATATTGTCCAGCAACCTTTATGATAAAGGCGGAAAAATATAGTAGACCCGTGGGAGCCAGATTGCTCAGATGCCAAGGATATTGTGCTGGGATTCGATCCCATGATCTTGTGGTCTGAAGTCAAGAGCGCTTCCTATGAGCTATGGATAGAGCAGCCACATCATAAGCAGAAGTCACACATTCAACTCCCACCCTTGCCAGGGTCAAAAACTTTATATTTGAAATCCGAACGTTTTAATATGTAGATGAATGAACGGGTCAAAAATGGAGAAAGTGCAAACACCAGGTTGAAGTTCATCCATGACGGTCATGAGAGATCCAGACTGCACTAGCGATTTGTTTACATTCGACCGCATGGCTCATTTGCATAAGACGTTACCATATTGATTTTATCCCACTGTTGAGGGTTAGGGTTATGTTTTATATTTTGTTTAAGACTTACAGTAGGCTGCCTTGCCCCACTGGAATACAGTGACTGATATGAATTAATAATATACTGGACCATAGGTAAAATGAAGAATACCTTGTGATGTCAGTGACATTTTATTACAAATGGAAATAAAAATAAGAAACAGTGCAGTAACAATACGTTTTCGTATAGCAGCAATTTTGCATGTACAATATAAATATTAATATATTGTCTGTCGGGCAGAAACCTCATTATGGCCAAAACTGTTACTTTTCAGCATAAACATTCTAAAATAGCAAAAACAGCAGATCAACAAAAAAATAAAAGACTCGTGCAACATAATTTGGCAAGACACACCATCTCCGGTTTACTTCCCGTATCTGCATAGTCTCGCGTAGCTATCTGCGTGAAGTGGGCGGACGCCAACCTGCTTCCGGTCTCCTAAAAAGGCGTCCACTTCACGCAGATAGCTACGCGAGACGTGAGACTATGCAGATATGGGAAGTAAACCGGAGATGGTGTGTCTTGCCAATTTTTGTTGCGCGAGTCTTGTTTTTTTTTTCAGGACTTTCAAAAAGCGTTAAGCATTGGTTCTCAAAGTGGGGTCCTTGGGGGGGTTCCAGGGGGTCCCCAGCAAAATGTAAAAAATGTCCTGGGGGGGACCCCCAGCGTGGTCAAGAGCCCCCCCCCCCCCCGGGAAAAAATCTCTGTTATCAGACGGTCTGAGGTTGGCAGGTATGCATGCAATGTAGATAATACATGGAATCCATCTACTGTATTCATATATCTGCAGTGCCATCCACAGGGGTCCCGGTGGCGGTACCGGTGGCGGTAACGGGGGCGGCGGTAGCGGTATCGGGGGTAAAAAAAAGGCACTTTTTTTCTGGCTTGTAGTTTTTCGCATAAGAATTGAATAAGTGTGGGGAAACTCATTGGTTTGTGATCAGATTTACTGCTTAAAGGGCAAGACCACTTTGGTATAGGAGGTTTGGGTTGTGTAGTTACCTTGCCATCATGATGTAACTCCAAAGGTGGACAAGAAATCAAAAATAATTTCTCCATTGACTAGAAATTGATAATTTAAAATATGCTCCTCATTGACTTACATTGTACAGTGAAGAGGGTCTTTTAAACCCATAACTAATAATTTATATATATGTGTGTGTGTGTGTGTGTGTGTGTGTGTGTGTGTGTGTGTGTGTGTGTGTGTGTGTGTGTGTGTGTGTGTGTGTGTGTGTGTATATCTCACTGGTGTATATATATATATATATATATATATATATATATATATATATATATATATATAATCAAACATCTAACAACAATATGAACTATAGTGTTAACAGAGTGACAATGACATATCACATGAGTCATTGTGAAACAATTATGATTCATGGTCACACTCTATTTCAGTAATATAATTAAATTGATTATATCTTATTGTATTTATTTCATTTTATTTGAATGCAGGGTCATTAAAATGAGTCCATATACAAACACATGTGTTGAATTAACTGTGGAAAAACTTGAAGAACAAGGCACTGGATTAAATAAGCTTGGCTGTTAGCCTGGTCCCTACCAGGATAACTTCACAGCTAAATTTCCATGGTAACTAAGGTAGGATTGCGTACATTTTCTTTCGTGAAATCGAGTCAGGGATAAACTTATCCAGGGTGCTCTCTAGCTAAACTAATCTGGCAAGATAATTCAGCTTTCATGAAACCGATTCATCGCTAATCCTGGCTAAATTAAGCCAGGATAGGTGTTAAATCCAGGTTTAACCCCTAATTCTGCTTTCGTGAAATAGGCAGGATCATCAGCAGGCAGTTGTAGTTTGAGACAATGTCAGCATTCACTGTGGTGTCCAGATACACCAGTGGGTCAACCAGCAATTCATAACTGTTTGCCTTTCACCATGCAACCCTTACCTCACCCAGTAGAAGAGTTTTTCTCTGCATGGCAGTGGATAGTCTATGACCCAGACTCGTTTACTAGGGAAAATCTCTTCCAGGCAATAGAATTGACCTGTGTTGACATACAGTAAGTGTGGAGTGTTGTCAAGCACAGGACGAAGACATGATGCTGAAGGACATTGAATCTCTCATTGACTTTGATTTGACAGTTGCACAACCTTTTTGAGTGTACTGTCATGAGTTTCTTTGGACTTAATGTATTTTCTAAATATAAGTTCTAAATATACAGCTATTCAATACTGTATTACTTTCAGTACCATATTCAAATTGGCTAATGGGTGGACCTCTGACATCACTCTCACTTCCCAATGCGCCTGGCTATGCCCAAATATGGAGTGTGTTGTCTAACCTTAAAGGAATAGTTCACCCCAAAATGTACTTATTTTCTATCAATTACACACCACATGAAGCCTTGAATTCATGGATTTTTTGTTTTTTTTGACACATTCCTGAGCCAATAATTTGATGACCGGGTGTATTTCCGGTAGAAGACTCAAAGAGTCTCCTTTGAGTCTCCTACCTACCGGATACATTAGCATCTTTCCGCCGGTAATCAAATTATTGGCTTAGGAATGCGACAAAAACAAAACAATCTCCATGAATTCAATGCTTCATGGGGTGTGTAATTGATAGAAAATAAGTCATTTCTTTGGGTGAACTACTCCTTTAATGTGTCGTCATGGCATCAGCCGCAAACAAATCAGTCAGCTCCATATATGGGCACAAAAAGGTTGCAAGGGCGTATACTGATGACATATCAGCTATCTCCATATATGGGCAAAGTGGAGTTAGAAGGTTTTGTTCATCATTGATAAGAACAGCTGAATGGACCTCCAAGCTCACAATAAGGTTGGAGGTCAAAAGAAGCCTGGAGTCAGCAAAACCAGCTAACTCCACCCCCCTTTGGTGGAGTTAGCTGGTTTAGCGGAAAGTTTGAGGATCCAATGGATTTAGCTGGTTTTGTCAGAAGCGCTTTTTAATACTTTTCATTGGTTCAATATTTTAACAAACACACAGACGTAAAGGGTGTTCAATAGGAAAGCCGGTATCTGCCCGACAGCAATGTTACTTTTCACAACCCCAAAACATTGTCATCACATGCCCTAGACAGAAAGATGGAGGGACATTGGGCATGCCTCCAGGCGGACATTTGTTCTCTACCAACACACCTTTCTTGTCTTGCTGCTGTATCACCATAGCATGTGGCCTGAGCAAAATTCTAATATAAGTTTCACTGCCATAGTTTGAGCAGGACACAGTGAGATATTATTAAAGAAACATACTTTGAATTTTCAATGGATATAAAAATGAATAACATACAAGATGAATATAAATGCTTTTATTTAGGAAATGTAATAAAACTCTTTGTACATGACCTCCCTAAAGAGGTTAGTTTTGCCCATACATGCAACTCTCTTTGTTGAGGTGCAATTACAAATTGGAAAAACAAATCAAAAAACAAAAACCTAAAATAAAAAATTAAACAGATCAAATGTGATTGTAAGTTGACTCACTCAGACCTGTTTAGGGTTGCAGTTTGGTAAAACTATCAACCAAATTCACATGCTTTTTTTGTGTGGAGATGAATGTCTTGTTAAACTAAACAAATACAAGCATACATGATTTGTAGCAATTTTAGTTTTTTTCCCCCTTAAGTTGAAGAGATGTCACTCAAACAGACACAAGCTGTTTCCTTCTCCACGCTTAGTTTACACTTCACCAGCTAAACTTCTGCATACACAGACACAGAAAAAGCTTGTTACAACCAAATATACTATATGTTATAATTTACCAAAATGTTAAAAGATTCACAACTGCAGATATTGCATTTAAATGAGGCTAGCTGCTAAATTTGTACAAAGTGTTGAATGAGGCTGGATGCTTACTTAAACCATTTGAATATACTGTATGTTGAAAAGGGGGCAATCTCCTATATGCAAGTATTTGCTAAAGCAATTCTTACTGTTGTTTTGAATATTGCAGCATTATGGCACCAGCTGTTTTAAAAGCTAACCGGACCTCGACAAAATATATTCTTGGTTCACAATTCTGGAAGTTTGACAAATGTGATCTCATTGCAGTAGATTCAAACCAAGCATCTTATTGACTAAAGACACAAATTATGATATTGCCTTGTCCAACAGCCTTTGAGAATAAATTGACACTTTCTAAACCATTCTAGTTTAACATGACCTGCATTTTCTGAATAAGGAATAGGGTCAAATATTGTCACTTTTATTGATTGATCTATTGAGTGAAGCTTGTCCTAATGATGACACTGAAAATAGTCTTAGTAAATTAAGTAGGTGACTTCACTACACTAAATATAACATTTAAATCCAACATAACATTTAACCACAAAAATATGTCTGCAAAGGATTTAAAACACGTATGTACTTCGGGATACTTTTGATTGCAAATCATGGCATTTCGCTTCTTCTTTAAAATGGAAAATAAAACGTTTACGAAAAACGATTACAACCATTGATCTAGTTCCCATCTGAAATCTGAAACGAAATGTTCCGCTTAGTTTGCAAATTTAAATCTATTTTTCAAGTGAATAAAATTTCAACTGCATTGCCATGACACTGAAGGCTGCATAAGGCACTAAGAGAGACAAATTCCATATTTCCAGAAGAACGAGTCCTGTTGCGTCATCATCTTTGGATGTTTGTGACAGGCTTTGTGACCCAGGATGAGCAGATGTTGACAGTAGGCTCAGGCCCAAGCTGATGACCAAGTCTTTTGCCTCCAGGATGCCAGCCACAGCTTGTTGTATTCATACAGAGTGACTGTATCTCCGTCGAGATAAACCGGTAGAACGGAACACATTCAACATCTGTAAAGCCACCAGAAGCAAGTAGAGAATATAAATGAAAATCATTCCTGACTCTGCAACGGAATGTACTTTAGCAGCAAAATAGGAATTCCTTCAACAACAGTAATTTCAATAAGTAAAGACATTTGATTAATGATTAGGTTAAATGCATTTGTAAATGTATTGTTTACTCCACATTAAGCAAGCTGATAAAAGCAAAATGACAGAAGACGTACCCCCTAGATTTTAACACTCTCTGTTCCATACACGTTGTAGCCTTCTCGGTACGTGGCAAAATTCTGGGCATTTGTTGGAGGGGCAGGTTTAAAGTTTTGTGCATTCTTTACCAGTTTCAGTCTTTTGGTTTCTTGCCGTGACTTGTAGCAGAATTCTACCAAAGCCACGGTCATGGCCAGCCCAAGCCCCCCAACCAGAATATAGAAGACTCCAGCCACATTGCTCAGGCTTAGTGCACTTGTCTTGTCCTGGGGGGAGGTAGGGAACACTGTTAAGAATTTCAAATTGATAGTGAGGCTGGCCTCAGCCAGACTCAAATCCAGCTTTGAAGTAGACCAGTCACACTTTATCTGAACTAAACATTCCCAGAAATTCTAAAGGGACTGAGTAACTTTATTGCAACATGAGGAGACGGCAAATCCCTTGCAGATATTTGCCTGCTGTTACGTAGACCTGGGGTAATCTGAGGCTGACTTACTGAGTGACTTTCCTGTCAAAGTTGAAAGCTGCAGTGATTTCCTACTTAACGAGTGAAATGTCACTCCTCAGTTGCAGAAATAGTAAGCTAGCCCTTTTCTACCCTCAAAAAGCTGGATTGGTGAATGTAGAGAGAAAGGCTCCATCTATCCTACCTTGTGGTCTCTTTGCAAGGTCACCCCTAAAGGAAGGTGGTCAGAGTCGTACAGGTCTAAACATTAAGCCCTGATTTGACTCTAATACCTATTCAACGTATCCTTTGTCACACTGCATCTTGAAATCTAAACCAAAGTGACAAGCTGTGGAAATTGAATTGAACCATTTTGCTGCAGTTAAAAGCCAAACATAAATATTGAAATTCCTTTATATGGGTTTTACCATTTGTATTTTAACCCAAAGTCTTGATAGGGTGATATTATATTGATCTCCACTTTGGATTACAGTCTCTGTTTATTGTGGCAAGGCCATTAAACACCAGTTGTCTGTATGGCAATTGCATGGCAAGTTGATGTGAAATGGTCTGTTTGGAGTTTCTCACAATAAGGAAACTTGCTGATAACGGGTAATGCATAATGGCCCTGGATTAATTATACTCATGTTGCAAACAAATGAATAAGAACACAAATAAACAAAATTTCAATAGTGGTTTGGACAAGAAAAAAGCAGTATAATGGTTGCAATTCCATGATTCAACTTTTCATAATTGTATGAGTACACAATAATATTTACATGCTGCACCTTTGTTTTCTCTAGATTGTCAAAATGTCTAGACATTGATGAAATTATGTTTAAAATAATGAATGGTGATTATGATAGATAATGATAATAGTGGAAGTAAGTAAGTGAAAGAAGCATAACTATAACAATATCAAATAATATTGTCCCTGTGTTTTGTAGATGTTATTCTAGGGACAGCCAAGCAAGTGTTCTATATTTTTAGTATGCTTTAAAGAATGTATGCTTTAGATGTTTGCATATGAACAGTTAAGTCAAAATGCAATTTGTAATCAGCATAAAAAGACCTGCAGCGACTGACCTTACTTCCAGAGTCCTTGGTTCCACATTCACCCTTATCGTACCACCATTTGTTTTTCAGCTTGTCTAAGACTCCTTGTTCACTGAGTTTCAATACTGCAAGGTTTACAGGAGTTCTTCACGTGGGAAATAACATAAATAACATTATATTATGTTATTTTATGTTATTCAACTTTTAATCTACTTGATACTGTACAAAGCGATACGAGTAGGGTGCTGGCCAAGACATCACAGATAGCAAGCAAACACTAGCTGTGACTTTTTTTTATAAACCATAACTACCCTAGCATGCCAGACCCCACGTATATCGCTTTGAGTAATCGGCACACACTGTTCAAGGTAGAATATATTTTAACTTGCAGAGTAAGAAGCTGCCGCATAGCTTTGTACAACAAAGAGGTGGGATTGCTGTGGGCAAATTTTTGTGCAGCTTTTTAAATAATTAATTAGGTGGATCTGACAGGAACCCTTTCTTGCCTAATAAAAAAAAGAAAAGAGCAGTCCACTTTCATTATCACAGCAAAGACATGAGTGTTAATTCAACTCTGAGAGTGTAAGAATTGACCTAGGGTAAATGTTTATGCTCTCAAGAGTCAAAATAATATTCAGTATTTTGTGTGGCTATGTGTAGCCAATGTCTCACAAAACCACCCTGTTCGTCATAGACAACCACAGAGCAAAAACACATCAGAGCCTGCTCCAGAAGGACTAGCTTGTTATGTACAAATTGAGTAGATATAATGACCATAATGTGGCCATTTGCATTGACGTGCACTTGTCTCTTAGGTATTGTAATAGGTGTTGCTCAGCAGCAGAGTTTTTGTAAGACAGCTCCTACCCTAAATAATCAGCCATTTGGCAGAAGTTGTCTGGAGAGACTTTAATCTTTGGGTTGAGGAGAATCTTTCTTTGGGGTTTTGTTTTGCAAGACATTATGCTGGACTCACTTGACTGCTACATGTCCATGCTTATTTTCATACAGAAAAAAAGATGTTTGTAAATCTAACAATAAATATATTGTATTCACCACTGAATTATTTGTGTAACAGCATATAAATCAAATAGATGATACTCGACATACAGTATAAAAACAAACTAAGTAGATATCATGCATGATCCATATTGAATGGTTTCTTATGGCCAACCTGCGAAAAGAAGTAACAGATTGGGACATCTACACTAGGTGTATGCAGTAAAAATAAAAGGGCAGTGACATTTTCTATATTCTTAAAGTAAAATTTCCAATTAACATGATAATGGGAGCACACACACAAAGAAAAACAAAAGATCACATGATGTCTTGTAGTTTTGAGTTTCAGCTCATTGTTTTCACTCATCACTTACTAATGTCTGTTAAAAAGTGGCCATATTTGTATCCAAGGGAAAACATGGTCGGATAGTAGTGCAGTAGTGTAGTGGGCAGTAAGTAAACATAACCCACATGCTGTCATTGTTGACATTTATATGTGAGTTTCCATTATGGTGTGCGATCATGTGTTTTGGCTGCATCAATCAGATGTGTCTTGTTGTTGCGCACGATGTTGTCACTATCGTGCGCTAGTGTTTTGACAGTTGAGGCTAGTCATTGAGAAAGAAGAATGTTCTGTGTGTTCTCGCAAACCCTACATTGGTAACCTCGACACTCTTTGACGATTCCAGAGTAACTTAACGACATGTCAACATCTTGCAGCGCACTGCCATTTTTGTATGCATAAAATCAAATATGCCAAATATATGTCAAATATTTTAGTGTCCTGGGCTGTTAGTGGCTGAGGAGGGATTTCCCAGCAGGCCTTGGGCGCATCTGTGTAGTTATTGTTCTGTTATTGTGTTATTATTTGCCTTGGGGAATGTGTTTAGGGAGTTCATGTATTATTGTGAAAAATGTCATTAGTTTATGTTCATTTCATTTAATCTTCTATTTTTGTATTTGAGGGAAATCGGCAAGATTGCCCATTACAGACATTTGTGATTTGGCTAAGAAGGCCAACAACTTTCACTCCACCAAACAAGGGCATTCTGTGTTTGCAGCTTTTACAGCCTCCGTTAACCCGGTCAACAAAGCCACTGCCCAACACACAGCCACAGCATTGCAGGCTCTGGCTTTTTTTGGTCACCCACTGCGCAGGAGAAGGAGCTCAGTGACTGCCATAGAAAGGTGACACTCGCTCAGACTGCCAACTCTTCATTAAGGAAACCCTTTCTGGGCGGCATTTCCTTGTTGACACAGTTGTACAGGTAAGTGTACTGGGAAAGGCAGGCAGTCCTATTTCAATCACCAGTTCATCCCCTGTGCAGCCAAACTCATGCTGTACGAGGCACTCAAAAACAAGGCCACCAAGCCGGCGATCGACTGGTTGGATGACATGGCCAAGTCTTTTGCAGACTTCCAAGTGGACACTGGCAAAGGCAACCATGCTGACATACGCATTCCCCAGTGAGACTAACACCCTCACAACCGACGCTTTGGAATCATCCATGACCGGTCGACGGTGCCCGACAGCTCCGACCCAATGAATGGAAGTACACCACTTTCAACGGCCAGCTGCTAGGTCTCTGCCACTTCCATTTCATGTTAGAAGCCCAACTGTTTACAGCTTTTGTCGATCACAGACCACTGATTTGTGTACTTGACAAAGACCATACGGGTGGAAACATTATACTAAATAAACTTCCATTTGGGAGCATGAGGAACTGTGTGCATATCTTTTTCTTGAACTATTACTGAACCATGGTTTGCCCCCAGAACCTTGCCTACATCTCAGAATTTTACACAGACATCCAACATTTTGCGGGGAAGAACAAGCCTTACTGACAGTCTCTCTCGGGCTATTGTCGGTACTGTTCACTTCGTCATCAATTACAGCACTTGGTCACCAGCCTACAGCTGGCCGTGGTCCAGTTCGATAGCACCACCAGCCCCAGTGCCCCATTGTAGTCTTGTACCCAAGGACTGGAGACAGAAGCTGGTTGCAGCAAAGTTCGTGTGGCACAAGCTACGGAAGGACAACTGAGATTTGAATGCTGCCTACATGAACTGCCAGCATGTGTCTATGTTCACTACCACATCAAAGTGCCATCAGCCTAATATTAGATGCTTGAGCGTCAGTGCGACCATAAATGGCAAATTTATACAGTGCCTTCATCCAAAGCGCTTTACAATGTGCATTACATTTACGCAAACATTCACACACCGACAGCCGAGGAAACCATGCAAGGCACCAACCTGCTCATCGGGAGCTGTTCGGGACACCAACACTAACCCAGAGGGAGCTGGGGATCGAACTGGGAACCTTCCGATTCCCAAGCAGCCGCTCTACGGCCTGAGCCACTGCTGCCCCATCATCATCAGAGACCATCATGTCAACATGGACCCAGAGGCTGTTCCTCTGGTGTCGACAGCAATGGCCATCATAGCTTGAGCATTCATTGGCAACTGGGCAGCCCGGTTCAGCATGCCATCTCACATCAATGTAGACCCCTAATTAACCTTAGACTTCTTGGCTATCGATGCCCAGAGCTTTGGTATGAAACACCATTGTACAACTGTGTTGCATCTGCAGGCCAACAGCCTGTGTGAACGTTTCCACCGCTCCATGAAAGCCTCTTTGAGAGCCCGTCTGAAGGAAGTCGGTTGGCACGATTGGCTTCCATGGATGCTGCTGGGGTTCAGGACTGTACCAAAAGAAGACCTACATTCCTCGTCTGTGGAGCTGGTGTACAGAAAATCACTCAGCTCAGTGATTCTTTGTTCCCTGGTCTGCATCCCTCCAGCACTCCACTATGCGAGTGTTTTTGCAGCCATTGTGTCCACTTCCCAGCATAGCCTGCCCCAGGCTTAGGTCCCAGCCAACCTGCCTCTGCTCACCGGCACCATTGTCAAAAAGAAAGAAAAAGGGCACACCTGGACTTCTCATGGCACATATCAAACTAGTGTCTATCAAGCTAAGGAGCTTAGATACAGCTTAGATCAAGCTAAGGAGCTTAGATACAGTACATAACTGTACTGTATCTCTTTCCCTGGCATATTTAAGTAAATCTAAATAATTTCCATAATTTCATAATGGTAATATTAATTATATTATAATTAACTGGTCCATTTTTATAACAAACTTCTGTATAGTTGTTTACCCCAGTAAGAAACACTGAATAATATATATACAAATTTAGTCACAAACAGGTACAGTACATTTGTGTTGGTATAATTTTTGCACTGCATAAAATTACCAGAGGCAGTAAATCCCCTATTTTATTAAATTGTTTGTTTCTGTCTGACAGGTTAACCGCAATTAGGCTAAACACATCTGGTTAAGGCAGGTGCTTTTTGGGTGAGGCATATTTAAGAAGCATTCACCCAAAACTGTACAGAAATAATAACTATAAATAACAATCTGTCCCATTCCCCTAAAGCTCTTCATTTTTTAGTCAACACTGCCAAACCTCAAACATGGAAAACATCCAACATCCTGGAATTTTCAATATACTGCTGTTAGATAACAACCTGTCATTTGGAGCTGTTTAATATTAATTTAATGAGCAAACTTTAGACAAACCACCAGGTGGTGGAGTTGAGTATTTAAATAATGTTCTCTAGTGCTGCCTCTAGTCTAGAGAAGCCAGGAACTGTAAGGATGATGTATCTCAGAATTTAAAAGGACAAAAAATGTGGACAGAATAATGCAAAATAAAAAAAAGAAAACAAAAGAAAACTAGGATTTTGGTACATGGAAAATTGATTTGATAGAGATAGGAAAATGTCAGTGAAACCAGTTTCAGTCATCCTGTAGACCAGTAAATAGATGTTCTTGTTAATTAAATTAATACAAAATTAAGAGGGAAATGAGAATGGGACTAATAGTATAGATGGGTTTCCGCGCGACGTCATCACAGAGCAGAGGGCGCAATCTGCGCATGCGCGGGGGAGAACGAACCGGAAGCGCCATTCACTCTATTGTTATTTTCGGGATTTAGATAGGCATAATGCTGCTATTATAGGCATAATAGGCATAATGCTGCTATTATATACAAACAGATCCAACTTCCGACAAATCATTTTTATTGAGTAAAGAAGATATTACAAACTGCATCATTTAATCTACTTTCATTAAACCTGGTGAAGACCATTTATTTTATGGGTAATAGGGTATAGGATATTTTTAGGGTAATAGCGCCCTCTACAGGCTCATCCCGCCACTGCGCGCGCATCATCCTCTCATGTTTACAAACAGGAAACCCATCTATATAATCTGTTTCTGAGTCCTTTTGTTTTGTAGAAAATCTAGTTGCAAATATGTAATGTATTACCATGTATTTATACAATGATTATGAATATATTTGTACAAATATGAATATGAGTATATATATGGGTGTGAATGTGAGTATGAGACTCATACTATGAGGTCAAATTTAAAAACTGTGCAATGAAAAACTATTCACTTGCAATTGAGTACAGTACATACTGCAGCAATCTTGCATCATCCAATTATCATGACTCAAATTATTATCTACAAATACTTATACTTACTAGTACGTTTGCTAACTGGAGTTTTACTTGTGCATGTGCACACAATAAGCTTATTGAAATTGTATATTCATTAATTCCTCTTTTTTTGCCATTTACATCTTTACCTTCTGAATTTTAAAGTCAATCATCTATATCATCTGAATTCAGGGGATAATTAAATATCAGTATTTACTTGATCATTAGGACTATTGAATTTCCTCTCTCAGTGGTTGTTACATACAATATATCCAAGAACATATTTTTTTCCTGCGAAGAAAAGAAAGACAAAGGAATGTGGCAGTCAGGTTTGATACTATCAAAACATAATCTGCTCTCTTGTCTAACAAGGAATATAGGTAAACTGCAATTATGAAGAGATGGCTACTTTGTGTTGTCCTTTTGTTAGTATCTATAGCCTGCTTACTCAGGAATGGATGACTAAAATCAGCAACAACAACGTTAGCCTGTCTTCTTTCACAATATGCCAGGTGTACTGTGGCCACGATGCAAGCTGAAGAAAAGATAAACAGGCAGATCTACAGTTGAGCTGTTCCTGTGTCATGAAAGAAAAGATCAGGGGCCTCATTTATAGGAAGGATATACAATCAAATTTGATCTCTGAATTGGCATGAAAAAGCTCCCAGTCCTTGGGCAGCTTGACAAGCACGCCTGAGACGCAGTTAAACACTTTAACCCTAGCATCACTATTGGGGGGGGAAGAGTAGTGGAAAAAAGCAAATTCATATTGTGTCATTATTGCGATGCATTGTGAGCTTGGCTATTTTCGGTGAAGAGATTTGGTGTAGAGGGATAAAAAGAGCCGATCAAGTACAGATCCGACCCCAGTCAACTACGGTAAGTATTAGTTTAGCATTTATAGAGGGTTTAAGTGGTAAAGTATAGCATATTATTCTAGAAAGCCTGCCATAGCACACTGCAAAAGCAGGAAAGCCTTGATCAATAACAATTAATGTGCCATTGTGAGAAATGGGAGCTCATTCAACCACACTTAAATACGTGTTGCACATATAGATGGAAGGTGTAAAGCTGTATGGCTACACATTACAATATATAAAATTCAATTCCAATTTTTGTTTGTTTGTTTGTTTTTTAAATGGGGCCCCTGGTCATATTCTCCACTTTGTTTCACAGGTCTCATTGATCATAGAAAGTCTTTGACTGGTCTTAACTGAAGACCACCCAAAGGAACTTGCCAGGGTGACAAGCTTACTTTTGATTCAGTGAGAAGATATTGGTATTGAACAAACGTTCGGACCATTAGGTGTTACTTTGTCATTAGAATTCTCACGTTTGCCTGTAATGCTAAATCCCCTCAAGACAACGCTGTCCCCCATGCCTAATCTGTCCACAAGCTGCAGATTGGAGGGTATATGCTATACTTACTATTCTCTCATGGCCTCGTTGGCCTGTGGATATAAAAAGCAGAGGCAAACATGTTCTACCTTTCACAACCACAGACCAAACCAGTAGCTAGAAACCTCCCCCTAATTTCCAACTTCCACTCTGCTTGTTCCTGCCTAATACTATCTACAGTAACATTGTTGTTATTGGTCTTTTCCCCCCTTTTTTTTAATACCTCCCATTAGCCAAGTAAAGGGTTCCCAGTTTGATCTCAGTTGCTTAATATAAAAATACAAAAATTATCATATGTAATGGCTGGTAATTTGTTGGGCTGTTAAAAGGTTTCAGTGATGACAGCCTTGCCGATTACTCTCTACTAGGGTACCCGAATTTGGTGACATTGAGGCTGACCTTAGAGTCACCTCCCCCGCTGCCGCACTCTCCCTTGTCGTACCACCATTTGTTTTTCAATTTGTCCAAGAGGCCTTGCTCATTCAGTTTTAACACTGCCAGGTTAACAGCATTTCTTGAAACGATAAAACATAACTTGTAAGAAAATGATCAGGTCCGTGAGAAATCTAATATGGATTATCAGTAAATAAATTGTTATAAATATCAATGGTTCATAAAGGGAGCACGGAAAAGACAAATTGGTAAAGAATTTCACTAGTGTGGGAAGGTAAGTGCAAATAAAGTGTCAAATATTAGAAGGGTGGCATGGAGGGTCACACTGCTAAGGACTGAAGTGTGCGGGATGGGGACATTCTGTCATTGAGAGTAGAAATAACAACATCCAGCATGCAAGGCACCATTCATCACAACGGACAGACCAGCACTGTAAGTAGCACGTTAAGAAAGGACATGAAATTTAAATGTTAAACTAGAAGCAATGCAAAAGGACCAGATGGGGAAACCACAGAAAAACAGAGGGAAGGAAAGAGTCAGGGGGAAAGGCTGTACTGTATGTATAGCTCCATCAACATTCAGATTAATTAAGTAAATGTGACAATATACGATAGCATTGCCCTTAAGAGAAAGAAGAAAACAAGACAGAGAGACAAACCACCAATAATTTCACCACCCACACACCCGCCCACACAGTGTATGTGTATTTATGTATGTACTCTGTATGTACTCTGTGTGTGTGGGTGTGTGTGTGTATATACACAATATATATATATGTGTGTGTATAAATACGTATATACGTATGTATGTGCGTACGTACGTACATACAGTATTTACGTATGTACATATCATACATACGTGCATACATACATATACATATTTATATATACACATATAAATGGCTACATGTCTAGATTACATTTGAAATACAAATACTCGGTTTACTTTCCTGATGTGCTTGGGGGTAAAGAGGGGCGGGTTAAAGTGAAGAAGAAAAGAATGAACACAGGAGACATCAGGGTAGGTGGAATACTATAACAACATGGATATATTGTTATGTTATTCCACCCACCTTAATGCAGAGCCTTTAGGAGTAGCCACACCGTAGCCCTTAGAGTCGAGGTTGCCTCCCACTTTCATGGTGTCACACGGCTTCCGCTGCTCGATGTACTCGTTCATAGTGGACTCGAGTAGAAAGGCGAACTTGCCCTTCGACTTGCGCACCCGGGCAACCCCGTCTGGTGTGGTCTTGGCAAACACAGAGGGTTCCGCTGATTTCATATATGACCACATTTTCTCATAAACGCCTATTTTGGAGCGCTGTGAAGAGAAGAACAAAGAAAGGAAACTAAAATGTAAAAATCATATATGGTTATTCATGGACATACTGTACGGGAGCCATTGCATATACGTAAGTCTGTTGGTAGACAGAGCGCTGTCTACAAACTGTCTCTCAATTTGGCAATTGTCTGTTAATTTGGCAGCACGCTGAAAATGCAAACTATATCCTATGTTTCTCATCAAAATAAACAGACTTCTAGCCACCTGTTTCATACTGTATCTAATTGTACAACCGGGACATTAGTTAAGTAGAATATTTATACTTTTTTATTGGGTTTATTCGTGCATTTTTTTCATTTACATTAAAAAATATATTTTTTCTTTTTAAATGAACCCCTTTCTTCTTGAGCAGCAGAGGCCAAAGTTGAACCAAATAATACGATACAAATGTACTGATATATCGCAATATTGCTTTGTGATGATTACTTACTGTAGCCTACTGTAATAGAATAATAATATTCCATTCGGGTGAAGTTTCAGATCATTTATTAGGAAGATGTCAGCAGAGCGCAACAGCATACACAGATTGGTAGAGCCAGGCCTCCTGGCCTGACCAACAGCCCATTCGGGGCACCAGCCCTCTCAAACCTCCTCTACCACAGTTCTTTATACTCCACATTGTACCAAAGAGGCTTTTCTAAATGGTCTTATAAGGTATGGACTAAATATAAGAGAGACACAACCATAGCTACACAAATACACATAGCTGAGACAGTGACAGTAGCATGAAGGATTCAGATCAGCTGTTCCATTTACAGCTGTAGGTGAGTTACATTTAGCACATTCATGTGTAGAGTGGTTGACTAAAGACCCCTGCTGTGAGTTTAAACCTTCTTAGTTCAGATAAAGTTAGATAGTACAGAAATGATAGAAGAACAGGTTGGCATTCTAATTTATCCATTACATTCCAGAGTTTTTTCTTTTTGTACATGAATAATCATATTCATGTACATACGACAGGTGATTTATAGAATGCCAAATCAATAGACATTTTCCTACCTACATGTTGATATAGCTATATATTTACTCAACCATTTTTGTAGAGCTCTCTCTCTCTCTTATTTTCTAGAATTTAGTATATGTGAAATCTTTTATCTGGTTGGACATTAAATCTCTGTTTTTCAAGGCAAAGGGCCCTTAGCACGCTGGCTAATTGGGGCGATACGCGTGTCTAAACACTTCTCTCCCTTCTAAACGTTAAAAGGCCAGAGACTATGCAGTCAAAACAAATATTTCCACATTTATGGCCAATGCCCAGTTGACTAATTTTTTCTTTTAGATATCAGCTTTTATCTAAAATTCCTATATTAATTTATTCAGATAAATATCAAACATATCACATGAAACATATTACAGACTAATAGACCTGGTTGTTTTAGGTTTGAAAGCCCTGAAAGCCTCTCACTCATAATGTCAAATCTATCTCTGTTTGTATGTTAAATCTCTGTTTCTCAAGACTGAGGGCTCCATACAGATTCATTTACCAATTCGGACCGCCTTTCACGGATTGATTTTGACAGTTTCCTTACACGACCTAGTTTCCTTTTAAGGACTTTGCACCGGAGTACAGGTATTTTCCGAATTTCACGGAGGGCTCGTCTTCCACGACCTAATTTCCTAATTTGGCTTTCACCAACTTTGCACCGGAGTACAGGTATTTTCCGAATTTCACGGAGGGCTCGTCTTCCACGACCTAATTTCCTAATTTGGCTTTCACCAACTTTGCACCGGAGTACAGGTATTTATCGATTGGATACGAATGGCTCGATTTTCACGACCAACTTTGCACAAAAGTACAGGTATTTATCGATTGGATACGAATGGCTCGCTTTTCACGACCTAGTTTATCTCACCCCAGACGTTGATATGCCAGAGATTAGGCAGTATGAACAAATATTTTCAGTTAGATATTGAATATAGTTTTCCAGTCTTCATGGCTCTTTCCTCCATCTTCACTTGGCGTACGGGTCCATTTGGTTATGTGTCTGACAGCGATCTCCAAACAGGCTAGTGGTTCCAGTGTTCAGTGGCTCTTTCGTGCAGCATGTATCTCTGTGGCAGTGATCTCCATTGGGCTGGTGGGTCCCAGTTCAGTGGCTCTCAAATGCTCTCTGTGGCTCTCTGTGCCTTGTCCTCCTGCTGTGGCAAAGTCTCTTGTTGTTTGTATGGTGTCGATTTCGTCACCTCTGCTGCTGCATGGTGACATTGTTGGTGCTGCTCTCATGGCTGGTGACCATGCATGCTCTGTGGAAAACGCATGCTCTGCTCCTTCCCTCTGTGGCTTGAAGCTTGTGGTTTCCTTGTTGTCATCACAGACAGAATAGATCGGTCTGCAAGGTTCCAGATTCTGCATAGCTTGCTTCTGTGGCGGTCTCCTCTTTGTCCTCCATCGTCTGGATGTGGTCCGGATCTGCTTTGAGAAAATCTTCTCCCCAAAAAGTCCTTCACCCTTAAGTTCTTTTGATCAAGTATCCATAATCATAATTAGTTATGAAATATGAAATATTGATCCTGCCGACAACGCCAAATGTAATAGAATAATAATATTCCATTCGGGTGAAGTTTCAGATCATTTATTAGGAAGATGTCAGCAGAGCGCAACAGCATACACAGATTGGTAGAGCCAGGCCTCCTGGCCTGACCAACAGCCCATTCGGGGCACCAGCCCTCTCAAACCTCCTCTACCACAGTTCTTTATACTCCACATTGTACCAAAGAGGCTTTTCTAAATGGTCTTATAAGGTATGGACTAAATATAAGAGAGACACAACCATAGCTACACAAATACACATAGCTGAGACAGTGACAGTAGCATGAAGGATTCAGATCAGCTGTTCCATTTACAGCTGTAGGTGAGTTACATTTAGCACATTCATGTGTAGAGTGGTTGACTAAAGACCCCTGCTGTGAGTTTAAACCTTCTTAGTTCAGATAAAGTTAGATAGTACAGAAATGATAGAAGAACAGGTTGGCATTCTAATTTATCCATTACACTACCAAAGATTTTACTCTGAAATAAAGCAGCCTCAGAATTCCACTGAAGTCATCTCAACAACGATTTTTCTTGCGCACGCACGCACGCACGCACGCACGCACGCACGCACGCACGCACGCACGCACGCACGCACGCACGCACGCACGCACGCACGCACGCACGCACGCACTCACTAACATTAAACTATTTTTCAACAGTTACAAATGGAACAGGCCAGCACTCTTTCAATTAAAACGGGATCAGTTACCTGTGATGATGTTACCTGCTCTAAACAACATTGACGCACACATTCTCAGTAATCCAATTAAAAATCACACCCAGTGTGAAGTGGGCGGTGTGGTCACAGTGGTCATGTGACCACACCGCCCACTTGGAAGTTCACTTAAAGAAAAGTAATATTGTGGACCAACCATTGTACACCCCTAACTTAAAAAAAACATAAATGTGTTTTTTTTAAGTGCATAGTCCTATTTATAGGGCTATGCACATGTGTCATGTTTCACTAGCCAATCACAGTCCTGAATAGACTGTGATTGGCCAATCACGGTGCAGGGTTAGGGGGTACAATGGTGGCCAATCACAGCGCAGGGTTGGGGGGGTACAATGGGTGGGGGGGGGTACAATGGTGGCCAATCACAGTGCAGCGAATGTCGATGTCCAAACCTCACATATAGGGGCGGTTTCACCGCCCAAAAATGAAGAATAGTATCAGGATTGTGTGATATTTTAACTGTTAAGTGGGGCTTTTGTTTGAATTCCACTGTGGGAAGAATATTTGACTTGGATACATTCAGGACCCCAGTTCTCGTCTGAGAACTGTGTAGACGTGACACCTGGACCAGTTAAAATACATACTGAATACAGCCGTGCCCTGGCACACACACTGCAGCTAAAAATGGCCAGTGAAAGTCTGCTGGTTGCTCACCAGGGAGCTGCAGTACACAGCTGTCTACAATAGAAGGACAAATATGGAAACTGCATTAAACTAGGTTAATGTGACCTTCTGCTGAGGCAGGAGAGGGCTAAAGTGCCTCTGTGAAAACTTCGAATTGAAAGTTTACCAAACCCCAATTGTCTTTCGAGGAGTATCTTTGGATGATCTCTCGACTACAAAGCGCCAAAAAAATCCATTATTTTCTGTCCTCACTGTGTTTGAGAGAAGGAAATAGGATGGGTGATTGAATGGTTGCAGTCAGGAGTCAGGATCCCTCATCATTTGGAACGTTGTAATGGCAGCTTTTACATGTTACTTTATGTAAAATAAACAGATCAGGAAGATGCAGGACTCAGTTGTCAGGAACCAAACTCCATGTTTATTGTAGATCTCATCACAGCAGAGAGAGACTAGTGTCTCCCTCCAGGGCTTCCCCCATCACTCTTCCAACACCAATCTCTTACACATATTTATACAATCAGGAGAAGTACACAAGAGGTAACAACAGATGGTCACTCCTTACATAGGCTCTATTCTATAACTGACTCATCCAGAGTCAGTATGTTTGAAATAGGTTTGCATGAGTCGACTGTTTGTAAGGGAGAGGAGTTTAACAAGTAAGAACAGGTGATGATTGTTGCATCTACTAATACATTCTTACTAATACAATTAATCAATACCACAATGACTGTTATATGAATTTTATCCACTACATTTCAGCCCTTAGGGCATAAATATAAAGTATTTATGTCCTATAAAAATAGAGAAAATTCATAGAATGACAGGACATTATGCTAATTCAATGGGATGCAATCATGTACAAATATTCAAAACAAAACTGTATTGTTAGATACACGTGTGATGGCAGTGACAAGCAAGCATTGCGCATATGCTACTGGTCACGTATCCTCAAACAGTGTATTCAACAATTCTACAGTAATGGTTACAGAGAAAGTCAACACCAATAACCATTTTTTCCCCACACTTCACTTCTTATGTATTTAAAAATCATAGGACCTTTTGGCATACTGTATCTTTGATAATGCTATGCTCTTTGACATTTGTTAAACAACTGATCTGCAGTTTGTACATTTATACAATTTTTGGAAATGTTATATCTGATTTGCAGCTTGTAGATCTGCCATTTTTGGGAAAGATTCCCATTGCTTCTTTTAAATACTATTATGGTGGTGTAGTTCCACACTACAAACCTCATAGCTTTATTGTATTACCTATTTAGTAGCTAGTTAAGACCTAAATGTACCCATCAGTTCAGGTAATTGATCCTTTGAAAAATAGAACTATCTCGGCCTGTCACCGGTCTCTGTCTTAGACTCCATATGATCTTGTTGACATAAAAGTCCTCAATCGAAAATTAATTTAATTTAATTTAATACAATTTAAATAAAAACGTTCCCTTAATAAAAGTGTTCCCTTACCCCCCAAAAAGTTTGTGAGTACTTTCATAGAATAATGGACTGACCAATGGTTCTGCAGAAACCATCGGCCGGACCCATGATCCGGAAAGCTGCACACAAACTTTTTGCAGTAACATGTAATAATACTCAACCGAGGTACAGTTTAACCTGTCTTTATACTATCTCCATCAATCACTCAAAAATTGCTGTAACAATTTGCTTGATAACCATAAGTTCTAGCCTACTAGGATTATTATTACATTTTTTAGTTCTTTTATTTTAAATTATATCAACACGTGGAATTTGCTACCGAATGGATTTTTCATCACGTATGGCATTATCAACACAGCATGGAATTTTCTTCACTCGGGCATTTTCACTACATGGAATAAAAAATATAGAATTATGTAAAATTTCTTGCCACATGGGAATTTGCCTACACGTGGTGTGTTTATTTTAATCCGAGTTTTACTTAACATTTATCTAGCAAGAGCACAATAAGTGGACTGGAGACAAATAAAATCTGTTTTAAATTACCCGTTTCACATTATTGATTGAGCGCCTTGAAACACTACATTTTGAATAATTACTTTGATATATTTTAAAACTCAAATGTATTCCTGTTCCAGTGTTTGGTCTATCTTCACTCACACACAGACACACACGGCCCCTATCGCACCTGCCACCCCCCTTCCCCCCTGTCAGCTATTCTGGGGAGAGGAATAGAAATGGGGGAACCAGACTGATAAGTGAACTATTTAGTTCATGTGTGTGGAAATAGATTACAATACTGACTTACTCAAGTTCTATGACATTATTGTCTTTTCTTTTATGCATATTACCCCACCATTAAACAATATTGTTCTTACATTAATTAGTAGAATATAATTCTCAATTTTGGATCGGATTGTACTGCAATTTTTTAAGGAAGTACCTCAAACGAATTCATTTTATCACTCTCACCCTATTTTTAGTATGACAATGAATAGAACTTGCAAAGTAAATTAAACCGTTTTAACTCAGGACATGAACCTTTTATGTGTGTGGCCTGCTCCGCATGTAGTGAATTGGTGCCTGTTGTATTAACATTGTCACCTGGTCCATCTTGCCATGGAGTCCGTGGAGCCCGACGTGGGGCAAGGCAGTGGATGTGGTCCACCCCGTTCTGGATAGTTGGCCACAGCATTTCCACCTGGCCCATAGTTGCATGGAACAGACCCTGCACCATATTGTTCGTGATCCTGGTCTGGGTGCTGATGGTGCAGCCATGCCCTCCTTTCGACAGGACACTCCCTCTCCATGTGGTCATCTGAGGCACAGTAATGACATAAGACCGCTATGTCATATGGCTCACTGTTTCCTCCTCTTCTTTGCCTCCATTCACGGCTCCTTTTCTTCCTATGTGACTCCTGATTTGGTTGCTGCTGCTGTTGTTGTTCCTGTGGTGGCTGCCGGTGGTTCTCATAGAACATCAACTGTGCTCTTTCCAATTTCTTCTTCCTCCCGTCTTCTTGTGAGAGCATGTGCCTCTCAGCGTGCAGTGCATGTCCCCACACCTCAGTGAGGTTCTGACTTTCCCATCCAATACAGGAAGTCATAACCCGGTTATGGATGGACGGGCGCAAGCCATTGATCACGGCAGTTTTTAACAAGTCACTGTAAGCCGGGTTGTCTAGTGTCACACCACAATGCTTCTGAAAGCAGTCCTCCATTCTATTTCTGTAGGTGTCACAGGTTTCATCAGCCCATTGCTTAGTGCTGTGAATTTTCGGCCAATCAGTGTGTGCTGGAAAAGCTGCTTTCACCCTGTCAAAAAGACCATCTCGATTCTGCAGCTGTCCAGTGATGATGTCATCTATTTCTCCAGTCACATCAAAGTTTCCCCTGAGACGTAGCCACCTTAATCCAAAAACTTTGCGAAATACTGATTCCAGCTCTCTTGTCGATGGCCCATACATCTCGATCAAATCTAACACAGCCGTACACCAACGTACCGCGTCAATTATGGGGTCTGGAAGGTCCTTCACAATGTCATTGAATTCATCAGGTGTCCAGTTTCGCTGAACATGTACTGTTGCAGAGTACGCATCTATCTCTGCTTGCTGTGCCCCAGCCCCCGGACGGGGATGAGGGTTTGGATATGGAATTAATGGGAATAGGTTACTTGGACAGAGCGTCGCTGTGACATCTGCGTGTTCCTTGGGTGTTGTAGCAGTCAGTTGTGTGTCTCTCCTGCAGTTTGGCTCCTTCTGCCTCACATTGTAGTCATCAGGAGAAGTATTGGCTTGTAGATCTGCTAATGTCACCATAGTTCTGTCAAGGTGTTCTCGCAGTAATGTCACTTCTTTCCGTTGGTCGTTGAGTTGTTCTTGCTGTAGCGTTGCGGCCCTCTTAGCTTTGTCACGCTGGTCATTGAGTTGTTGTTGCATTCTCTTAGCTTTGTCACGTTGATCTTCCAAGGCCTTCTGTTGGTCGTCAAGTTGTCGCTGCATTTTCTTTCTGCTCGGTTTTGCTCCCATCTTCTTAAGATTCTAAGTGGAGTGTTTGCTATAACAGCAAAGCATCCACCCTGCTCACAGCGCCAATTGTAATGGCAGCTTTTACATGTTACTTTATGTAAAATAAACAGATCAGGAAGATGCAGGACTCAGTTGTCAGGAACCAAACTCCATGTTTATTGTAGATCTCATCACAGCAGAGAGAGACTAGTGTCTCCCTCCAGGGCTTCCCCCATCACTCTTCCAACACCAATCTCTTACACATATTTATACAATCAGGAGAAGTACACAAGAGGTAACAACAGATGGTCACTCCTTACATAGGCTCTATTCTATAACTGACTCATCCAGAGTCAGTATGTTTGAAATAGGTTTGCATGAGTCGACTGTTTGTAAGGGAGAGGAGTTTAACAAGTAAGAACAGGTGATGATTGTTGCATCTACTAATACATTCTTACTAATACAATTAATCAATACCACAATGACTGTTATATGAATTTTATCCACTACAACGTAAGCTTCATTGCCAAAGGGATTTATTACAAAAATCTGCTTCTGTAGATATCATGTGAAAAGTACTTATGGGATATTTTGGCTTCACTTTCTATAAGTAGTTTGCAGATTCCTTTGTAATAACCAAGTCTTTGTTTTAAGATTCTCTAATGGATAATGATCAATTCTCAGACTCATTGGTCCTTCTTATAGTGCATGATGGAACTCATAATCACTGATGATAAAAGTTCTTACACTGCATCTGGTTGACGCAAGCTAGGGCCAACATCAGAGTGAATTGGCAAACCGTGTCAGCTCAGTACTGTACTGTATATTGCATCATAAAGAATTCATCTGAAGCCAGCAATGGAATGGATTATGGATTCAGGCCAATAACTGAATCATTCTTGACATACTCTAGTCTAATGAACACTTTCAGTGGAAGAGAGTGCTCATGTAAGCAATGCTAAATGACAACAATAGCTGGTGACAAGTCAGACCATACTGTAAATACAGTGGATATTTTCTGGTTGACATTAAAATACATGCTTCTCCCTAAGTGGTGAACTATAGTAGCAGAGAACATGTACGTATATATTTACTGAAGGATCACAACAACAAGTAGGACAAAATAAATAAATCATAAATAAACTATTTACTCCTCGGAGCACAAGTCTCCGCCAGGCCAGGTAGCTTATTGTGGGCCATCAAAGTTAATCAAAACGCATCATGGAGGATCATCTTGTCATGTAGAAATGGGCGTGGCCTATTTTGGGAGTTGCATAATGAGCCAGCTTGAAGATCTCGACTTTGCTGATGACCTCACTGTCCTGTCCATGAATATAAAACATCTGCAATAAAAACTCGACTTACCAAGTATGCTCTACAGACAGGCCTCATCATCAACACCACCAAAACCAAAGTGATCAACAATACCACACAGGCATGCATCACCATAAATGATGAACCGCTTGAAGTCGTTGACGACTTTGTGTACTTGGGAAGTCTGATTAGCCACGACAATGCTGCACAAAAAGACATCCAGCGCAGACTTGTACAAGCACGCAACACCTACACAAGACTCCACAACATCTGGAAATCCAACACCTACAGCCTCAAAAACCAAGATCCGCTTATATAACACCCTGGCCAAGCTGGTTCTACTAAATGGGGCTGAGTGCTGGCAAATAACCAAGTGCAACATGAGTAAAAAGTTAGCTCTTTCCACAATGGCTGCCTGAGGAAGATCTGCCGTATATTCTGGCCCAATAAAATATCAAACAAGGAACTCCACACAAAGACACCGTTGTCGAAGATGGCTTGGAGTTGGACACGTACTCCGAATGCCCCCAGAGCAGATCCCCAAAGTGGCCCTCAGATGGACACCACCGCGGACAAGAAAACGAGGCCGACCTAAGATCACCAGGCGCAGAACTGTAGAGGCTGAGCTGCTGGAGATGGGTCTGTACTGGGGCATGGCAAAAGTGGCTGCCAAAGACCAACGACCGTGATAAGTGGAGGAACATTATCGATGCCTTGGGGCGAAGAGCATAAGTAAGTAAAGTAAGTATAATGATCCAAGGAATCCAAGGGAAATTTATTTTGATTGTATGACCTATGGTTCAAGAGTTAAAGGCCAAAACGTGAAAAAATGCACAGTTTCACACCGATCGGTCCAACAGTGCTTTAGAGATTAGCTGGTCACGGACAGTAAATATATATATATATATATATATATATATATATATATATATATATATATATATATATATATATATATATACACACATATATACATATATATACATACAATACAATACAATAGCATTGCCCTTAAGAGAAATAAGAAAACAAGACGGAGACACAAACCACCAATAATTTCACCACGCACACACCCGCCCACACAGTGTACAGTATGTACAGTATGTGTGTGTGTGTGTGTGTGTGTGTGTGTGTGTGTGTGTGTGTGTGTGTGTGTGTGTGTGTGTGTGTGTGTGTGTGTGTGTGTGTGTGTGTGTGCGTGAACACAGAATATATATATATATGTGTATATATACATACAACATGATATATATATATGTCACAGTACGATATGGAAAACCAGTCATATATATATATATATATATATATATATATATATATATATATATATATATATATATATATATGTATATATATATATATATATATATAGTAACAGTGTATACTGTTACTGTGAACGCAACATGAACACAACATTCGTTTTATGATTCATTATTTATTAATTAAGGGCATAAGAACATACAAATACAGACGACAAAGAGCACACAATAGACTAGTTGAGTATAAACCACAGTGGCACAGTGACAAGATAAATGCCTTCCAAAGCGGAGATTATTATTTCAAAACTCAGACTGAGAAGTCTCTTTGTTAAAAATGTTTTTTCCCCCCAAGTTTGTTCCTGGCTCTAATCTTTTTTTTTTTAACAAAGACTTTCTAGGCTCTAATCTTTAACTGAATAGCACGCAATAGAACTAGCTTAGTATGTGGCACGGTAGTCTCTTAGTTAAAAAATGTATGAATTCTTTCCAGGTTTGTGACTGGCTCTTACACTGAAGAGCACGCAATAGAACTAATCGACTATGAACCACAGTGGTACAGTGGTAAGATACATGCCTTGCAGTGCAGAGAATGTGGGTTCAAAACTGACTGAGAAGTCTCTTGGTTCGTAAAAGGATTTAGTTTTTCTACATTGGTGCCTGGCTCTAATCTTTCACAGAAGAGCACACAATAGAACTAGTTGAGTATTATAAACCAG
Organism: Gymnoscopelus braueri; assembly: GCF_963280865.1. NCBI lineage: Eukaryota > Metazoa > Chordata > Actinopteri > Myctophiformes > Myctophidae > Gymnoscopelus > Gymnoscopelus braueri. The sequence goes on along the minus strand of NC_137609.1, from coordinate 25,997,737 downwards.
GATGGCACAGTAATAAGTAATAATAAATGCCTTCCAAAGCAGAGATTATGACTTCAAAACTCAGACTCAATGAGACAATGTGTATACAGGTTTGTGTGAGTTTTGGACAAAATCTGTAGGAGTAGTAGCAAAATGTGTGGAAAATGTAATCTGGCACAAGTGGCCCAGGGCCTATATGGAGAATGAGAATCCAAGGAATCCAGGTAAAAAATGATTTTTGTTGTACAAGCTATAGTTTAAGAGTTATTGGCCAAAACATTAAGTGGGCTGTTGTAGCGCCATCATGAGGCAGATGTAAAAACTTGGGGTGGAGGTTCTTCCTGGCCTACTGTGAGTGTGCGTGCAAAGTTTCACAGCAATCGGGAGCTGTGTTCATGATTTGTGGCATTTTGTGCAAAACGAGCCAGATGACAGAGAAGCACTGTAGGAAGCACCATAGATCCCAGGGAAGCCCCATAGGCAGCTCCATAGATGACAGGGAAGCACCATAGGAAGCACCATAGAAGACAGGGAAGCACTATAGGAAGCACCTATGGTAAAATAGTTCTGCTCTGGCCTCCAGAGAGTGTGTGTGCACAGTTTCACACCTATCGCTCCAACGGTGCCGGAGATTAGCTGCTCACAGACAGATGGACAGATGGACGGACAGGCACACACAGGGACACACACACAGACGGACGGATGGACAGGGGCAAAAACATAGTCTCCGGCCACCGCCTTCGGCCTGGCGGAGACAATAAACATAGAATGATCAAAGGTAATAAGTCAAGCTTTTAAACCAATCATACTGTATACCAATCATATTCCTTGGCTGGGAGGAAATGTTGTACTTTTTCTTCAGCTATTCTGTCTGCACATTATGAAAATCAACCAGCTGCCACAAACAAACTCTGATCCCTTAGTTCATCTGTCAGCATTCAATCTGCTCTGAATAATTCAGAAGCATTTTCTTTCTAAAATGGAGAACATTGGGCAAAAAAAAACTTTCAAATAGTCATAAGTATAATGAACACAAATCAAGTCAGCGGAAACAAACGTGTGATTAATTTAGAGAAAGACTTAGTTCACTATAATACACATCCTTAGTCACATGTAAGCCATTTACGGTATGCAAACATGGCTTCCTGTGTCGCCTTTAGATAATAGATGCTGTATGGTGTAAAAAAGTTAAGATAAAAGGCAGACACTTTTATGCATCTAAACTTCAGTCTTCAGGCTTTGACAACAAAGGCCTGTCAGAAGACAGAGAAGGTAGTGTTGAATTCACTGCTAAATCATGCAGTAGCATGGATGAGTGAAGGTGAATATGTGAGAGATGACCTTACTGCGTTTCATCAGAGAATACTGTTCTCAGATTAACAGCCACATCTTTCATCATCAATCATACTAAAAAGACAAGAAAATTATGCTTCTATAAATATATGTTTGTTTGTTGTTTGTTGTATTTTTATATTCCTGACAGTGAAACGTCCACTATGGAGGGTGAGAGTAATACATGTCACATATTATGAAGTAGCTATTTTAATACACCTGTCACTGTATCTCAACAGTAGTGTTTCCCAACATGGGCGGTACAGCCCCCCAGGGGGCGTACAGAGAAGAAGGGGGGGTGGGGGATGGGGGGGCAGGAGAGCTGGAAGCAATATTTTTTTAAATGGGGCACTGAGGTGCTCTTGGGGGGATGGCAGTTTAATATATTCAAGTACACATTTCCCTTAATGTTGCAGGAACGGTAACTCACACCAAGGGTTTGGTGTGCACCACATCAGGCCCCTCTCACAGCACTGAGTCACAGGGATATCAGGCCCTGTCACAGGGCTTTCAGGCCCTGTAACAGGTTGGTACAGTGACAGGACCTGTGACAGGGCCATTACAGCCCTGCCATTCAGTGCTGTGAGAGGGGCCTCATGTGACAGTGCCTGACATCCGTATACAATTCTTCTTATAAAAATTGGAACTCTGCCGCTAGACTGTTAACAAACACTAAGAAGCGTGACCATATCACCCCTACATTGGCTGCTCTACACTGGTTACCTGTAAGCTCCAGAAGCGATTTTAGGATTTTGCATCACTTTTAAAGCCCTGCATGGACAGGCTTCCAAGTACATTTTGATTATTACAACCTCAGATTCTCAGACAAGGCTCTATTGGTCTTTCCTACGGCAAACCTCGTTACTCGGGGTGAGCGGGCTTTTTCGGTCCGGGCCCCTGGGCTTTGGAACGCCCTCCCTGAGAAGCTGAGTCTAGCACATCGGTGCTTTCTTTTAAATCTCTTCTGAAAACACACCTGTATGTTAAGTGTTTTTCTTAAGTCTATCTGCTTTTAATTGACAATTTTACTTCTACTGCTGTATATTGTTGTCATTATGTTGTTATTGCTTGGTTGTTTTTATTGCTTGTTTTAACATGTCTGTAAAGCACTTTGTAACATTGTTTAGAAAAGCGCTATACAAATAAATTAATTATCATTATCATTATAATCGTAACAGGCTTTTTTTTCCTCCCGGGAAGTAGGTTAATAATGACATAGTAATCACATACTAACAGTCCAGTTTAATGTAAAATCTGAAATTTGGAAATTGATGAGATGTTTCCTAATTTATATAAGCAACACAATACACAATACAAATAAAGCTTACACTTTAATTGGGTGTGGTAAGGGACCTGGATATTGAATAGGGGGCACTGGCCAAAAAAAGGTTCAGAAACACTGCTCTACCTTTGACAAATCGCTAACAATTAATAACTGGAACCAGAGATTATGGAGCAGCTTTTCCCCGGACTGGTCTCAAATGTTTCCAATCAAGTGTGTCAGCCTATATCTATATTGTCGCTGTCGGGTACCTTAAACTGTTACTTTTCATAAAAAAGGAACATATGTTCCAGTTAATCCAATGCAGTTACGATTTGGTCACAAGCTCAAGGCATTAATTAAAGAAAAAAAGATGGAGATAGAAGGTTTCTGCCCGACAACAACGATATTTAACCACATGAGCATCCCTATTCTGGGGCAAACATTCGGCAAAAATAGCTGAACTACAAGCTGACAACGTGCCTCGTTGTGGCGCTATTTTCAGATATTTAAGTGTAGAGTGAAAACAGGAGGGGGCCTGGTATAGACCCTTGCTGTTTTGTGTGTGTAAGACATTTGGTTGACATTGAATCGCTCTTTTATAAGATTAGTTGTCATGCTGTGTGGTTGTAACACTTACCCTAAAGAACTCTTTAGTAGAACCTGAGTCTAAGGTTCCATAAGCAATCTCTGTCTGCTTGGCTAGGTCCTCAGCGCTCTCTATAGGAGACACCATCCTTTCCACGGTGAGGAAGGCGGCCAGGTTGGCCGTGTAGGATGAGATGATGATGAGAGTGAAGAACCACCACACTCCACCCACAATACGCCCTGACAGAGACCTGAGAGTGGGAAGCAAGACAGACAGGAAGACATGAGAGCAGGGGGCTCTAACTAACACGTTGTCAAATTGGAGGCCGCCCCTGGCCCAAGGTGGGCCGCTAAAGAGTGGCAATTGGAAAGGATAAAAATAAAAAACAAATATATCCTGTACACTGTCTTCAAATGCAATAAAAAAGTTTTAATGGGAATAATAACGTTTCGGTCTGTTAGACCTTCATCAGGTTATCTTTTAGGATATTTCAGGATCTTTTAGGACCCTAAAAGACCCGAAACATTGTTATTGCCTTTAAAACTTTTTAATTACATCTGTAGACAGTGTACAGGAGTTTTTTCTTTCAGTACGTTGGGGCCCTCGTTTGGTCTAATCTTACGCTACTGTTGCCTTTGTAGGTGTGCAAAATACTTGCTTTTTATAGGCATGCCATAACTATCATAAATGTTGAATTGTCAAACATTTTCAAAACATTTCAAAAATAGCTAAAATAGCAGACCTACAAGTTCACCCTTTTCTTTTGTTTTTGTTTTGAAACTTAAGCTACACCTTCAAAATGTATGAAATATTATCCAGAACTTTAAGCCAATCAATGTGATGAATCCTTCTTTTCCCCACATTTTAATTATGCCTAACCACTGTCCTCACTAATCATTGAATCATGAATCTTTTGTCCCTATTCTAGGCCAAACATTTGGCAAAGAATAGTAGATCTATAAGCTCGCAATGCGTCGCACTCACAAAGCGACACGTTGTGAACACCTACCTGTGCTTTACTGAAGCATCAGTTATCCTAAAGCAGAGTTTTTTTTACTGATCAGATAAATCATAACTGCTGTATATGATCTAATGAAAGAGAGGCTCTTGTAGTGGGGACTTTCGGTGGTTTTGATAGTTTTAGAATGACCAACAGAATGGTAATTACTTTGATAAAAAATGCTAACCCTATAAAAAAATGGTGTGTAGTGTACTGTAAATGTCTCAACTTAAATTCTGAAAGATTGTTAAATAAAGAAGAAGAAGGCTGATGTTTCAGTTCCATCCAACTGAGTGGTAAATGAGTCCAATTTGGTCAACTACTTTTATACTGTAAATATAAGTGACAGCCACAATCAGAACAGTAGAGAGAACTTGACAAACTCCATGAAAAATGCTGTCAGTACCCTATTATAACATGTGACTTTATTTATCTAACAGCAGGAACAGCCTGCCGGTACAGTAATTATCAAATTAGATGCACTGATTCCACACACCGTCTGTAATGCGTGCCAAACTGCTGCATCAATGTTGTTGTTTAGGTAATGCTTCAACACTAAGGTCTTGTAATATCGTCCAGTGTTTATTGTTATTAATATGTAAATTATTATACATACTTTCTACTCTTTTTATCTTTGAACACACAGTAGAGCATTCCTACACACAAAAAAGCACATCCTTTTCCACTCCTCTTAACTGTGATTAATCTCTATGTGTGGGGGACCTCCCCTTGGATATTTCTGTCACTGATCTTTAAAATCCTGTGAAGTCCCAGACAAGAAGGAATGAGGAATGAAATAAGATTCAGAGTCCTCTGCGAAGCGATGAAGGGCAGCAGAACAATGATGAATAAAGAGATGAATAAAAAAGGAGGTGTCGAGACAAGGCGACCATATTGGGAAGATTTCACGATGTGGCTCAGAAATGGTAATGGTGCTTCATCGGAGTGAAAAATTAATGGAGATGTGCTGCTCCACGTCCAATACGTTATATGCACCAAGTTGATGAGCGTAAAATGAGACATGCAGCAAAAACACGGTAGCCCTCCAAAAGTCATGGGGAGTACAGGCAACTACTCACAGATGAAATGACCCCTGTGCATTTTACAGCCCTCAGCATGGTGGATATAAGTTATCTTGTGGATGCAACGCATCACTGCTAGCATGCGGCTTGAAAGGAAAGCGTGGCGGAGAGCCATAGGAACAATGATTAGGGAAGGCAATGGGGTGCGGGGAAGGAGCAGGGAGTGGAGTGTGCGGTCAGGGGAACAGTTAGCAGGCAATACGGAAGCTCAAAATAACATATATGCACCATGGGAGGGCGGAGATGTTTCGTGACTATAAAATGCAGAGAGATGATGAGGACAACTTAGAGGTGATGGGAAGTGAACATAACAACCAACCAACCTTGGCGAGATATCGCATCCTTGCTGCATGAAGGCGCCCAGGGAAAACCACAGGCTATTAAAAATCCCAAAGTCGTTAGGAGGGTCTGGAGGGCTCTGAGGGTCTTTGGCCTCATCGTTCTCGTCCAGGTGCCACTCATAGGGGCTGAAACGGCTGACCAGGAAAAGCACCACGCTCACGCCGATATAGGCAAACACTATGCACATCCAAATCTCATAGGCCAGTGGGTCCAGGAAGGAGAACACTCCAGGCTTGGACTTTTGGGGCTTCTTTATCATAATGGAGATGCCCAGGCTCATAAATGGCTTAGAAAAGTCTATGACCTCCTCCCGTACCAAAGTTATAGTTAGAGGAGCCACAGCTATATCAGCTCTCTGTAAGAATGGGGGGACAGGCACAACAGGAGTTAGTCGTCTGACACAAAGACCGAAGAATTAGGGCTAATTTACACTTTGTCACATGACATCATAGGAAATAATAGATTTTTCAATTGAAAAACAAACAAGTAAACAGAAAAGAAAGGAAGATATTTTCACAGTGCAGACATACAACAAGAATTAGGATTTAAACCAAACACCATGCAAAACTTGAAATTGAAAAGCTTATTTCTCTAATGTCATACTCATATTCTCAGGTCAATGTGGTACTAGATGTAATTTATATTAAATATGAGATATGAACTTTAAAAAAAAAAAGGCGTATATTGTATTAGTGGCAGACTGGTGAAATCTGCCATCTTGTCAAATGAACCACTGCACTACAGCAAACCACTGCACTCCACTGCAACATAACCCCTGATGTACTGTAAAAGCTAGTGATGTCTTCCAGATGTTCATGAATCAAGTGGAGAAGGTTGGGATACGGAGGTGAAGGAGCTTATGCAAACAGTTCATAAAATTTGAATTAGCCTGTGACACTCTCCTCCATCAGCTTCTCTGCAAAGCCTTACGGGCACATCAATTAGTGATAAATACTTTCAGTGATAAAGATCTAGAGAGATCAAGATCGAGAAAAAGATAGAGAGAGAGAGACAAACAGACAGACAGACAGACAGACAGACAGACAGACAGACAGACAGACAGACAGACAGACAGACAGACAGACAGACAGACAGATAGACAGACAGACAGACACAGAGAGAGAGAGAGAGAGAGAGAGAGAGAGAGAGAGAGAGAGAGAGAGAGATTTGTAATATGTATAAAACGCAGAGAGAGAGTTACATATAGATATTTGTAATATGTATAAAACGAAGAGCTCAAGATGACCTTAGCTCAGGTTACGAATGTCCTCGGCCGACACAGATTTAAATGAATCATGGTCTCTATTACCTCCTAGATTAGATGCTAGAATTAGCATGCAAATAGCTAATTAATGGTCATACTGATGTACTGTAGATGCAACATTTTTTATCAGAATGTGAATCTGGGAGCTTGTGATCCCTTTCAGTTACTAGACAGATGGTATCTCTCTACATCTGAAGTATCACATTAATAATGATTAAGAGAAGAATCACATTTGTGTGGTAATTGTTATTAATGGTGATAGCTCATATTCTTGTGTCAAACTAAGAATAGCATAGATTCATTAATTAACTTTCAACCTGGCGTCCCTATTTTGGGATTATTATTTATATATTTTTTATTTTAGAATAGCCTACATATACTGTACTGTGGTTACGCATTGGCTTCATGAAAGATGAAAATCTCTTCAAATGGAATGTGTGTAAACCATAACATACCACATTAAGCAAGTGCATTTTTTAAGCCTGGAGTTTCTGTAATATTCATGAGCCCTGCAATTAAGATCAAGTTTCTTTCTTTTTACCTGTTTGCTGCAAATGCAGACTGACACTTACCCCATATACCAGCTCCCCCACCATCCCGTTCCATGTCTTTGTCTCTGGATCTCTGGCACCGTACTTCCCATCCGTAACTATTGACAGCTTATATTTTATCCCCACATGCTTTGCAATTTCAGAAGCTAAATCGACACAGTAGCCTTCATATCTCAGATTCCCCTCCGCCGTCGCGAAGTTTCGCGTGTACATCACATATGGAGCTTCCTGTTAATTAGACATAATGGTGAGTTCACAGTACAGTAGGCAAACATACACAGTGGCCAGACCTCTTTGGTCACAAGAAGGCCTTGATTGGCTACATGCACACATGCTTGGATAACAAAATGCACAGTCAAAGGTAAATACAAGACAGCATGGTCAAAAAGCACTACGCAGAGTTAGTCACAGGTATGCTTGGGGCACTGACTCGGTTCCACAGCCAAATGCAGCTAGCCACTAACTATAGTTGCACAGCGAGCTCATAGGCCAGTGGGAGCTGTTAGGGACAGAGCAGGTATGAAGCAGGAGAGCGGGGAGAAAGCGGGGGTTCCCTCATGCTAGTCTAGTCCTAGTCATATATCTGAATATGTGAGTAGGCAACAGGGCATGGGTGGGGGTCTCGTCTGCTTTGCATTTGCGTGGTAAAAGAGGGTGGGAGGCAGATTGAAAGAGGCACTGGGACTGTTTTCAATTCATCAAGTAAAAATCAGTGACAGCAATGAGGTTTGAGATGGCTTCTGGCTTCATTTGTGTCAAACTCAAACTTATTGTGCCTGGATAATCCAACCAACAAATTCTAGAAAAGTATTTAAATATAAAGTGTACCTACTTTACGCAATAAATATGATTTTCATTTAACTTGTGTCTAACTTTAAACTGAACTGTTCATAGTGCGACAAAATCCAGGGTATGTCTGGATTATAAAATATGTCAGGTCAATTATTTACTGTGCTTAATGTATTTTTACGTCTCTATGGGCTTGGTTCAGGTTGTGTACAGTTACAAGTCTCTTCTGATTCTATGGTTCTTCTATGATTGCATGTTTGAGTTGTTCCTATCCAGACTAAGTGCAGTTCTGGCTGGGGACGGCTTTCCCCTTCATGATGTTAAGACAACCTTCCGTTACATATGGTATTTTCTTAAAATCATGGTAATGTAATGAAAGACAGCAAACTGTACTTGTACTTGAACTTAAAGAAATGACTATTATCATTGGAAATAATAGCCATATATCAAATACAAGCAATTATTGACATTGGCACAGTAATGGAATTACAACACCTTACTGAGTAGTTTTCTAGCCTAACCCTGATATATTTTCTCATTTGGTTATGCAAAAATATAATTCTAGGAAAATCTAAATGAGAATGTTTGACTTCGATTTTCTGAATTTGCCTAAGATGAGCACATAATAGACAAAGTCAGAAAGAAGGTCATGGTTTTAAATGTAAGATAAGGCGTACCTTATTTTACATTTAAAGATGACTGATGACTGCTGATTTAACCTGCCACTACTGCATTGTGAGCCATATGACCATAATATCCTGAGAGCAATGAATGTCAAGTTATAATTCAGTAATTCAGAAAGGTGGTAAGAATCTAAAATAGTTTTGAGCAAGGGAATAAATACTAAAAGTTACAGCCTTTGCTTATGTCCTATTGACAGAGCAGGGCTCATGCAGTGTCCCCAGTGAGCCAATTGATTATCTACATGACTGACCGAGTGTCTCTCCCTGATGTCACTGATAATTTACTTAATGAGAGGGAAACAAAATTTGTCTTCCTTTTTACTTACGTACACACACTGAATGTCAATAGCTAACCTCTATAGTTATCATTAACAAAGCCCGTTATTGTGATGTCACTGCTACAACAGGCCACCGCAATATAAAATATCTAAATGCTTTGTCACCCACACGGATACAGTTGAAACACTCTTTGGTGAAACGACTGTTTGAACATGTAGTGAGTGGATGGAAAGCAACAAAAAAATTATTCTACCCTCCCAGGACAGAATGCAACAATGGACACTTGACCCTGAGTGGCAGAAATCTTTGGTGGAACATTTTAAAATCTGCTTCAAAAGTGTACCATAATAGTAGTGACCACAATTGTTCGGTTTTCCACAGAAGAGGACTCGTTCGTGACTTGCGGATCCATTATATATACAAATTTTTCGTATTCATTCCAGTAGCCGACCTGAAAGGGACAGAAAGATTGACAGTTATTACAAGAAGAAACACATGTTTACAGATAGAGCCTCCAAGTGCAGATGAGTTGGAAGGCTCTATCTGTATCATTGAAGACAGCATTGATCATGCCTGATCATATATTTGAGCAAGAATAACACTTGTGGAGGCTCTCGCTACACCTGTGCTGTATGTACAGTATAGAGGCGGAGGTTTGTTCTATTCCTAGCTAACCTCCTCAGCAATGACTTCATTACATAACAAGAAGGCAGTGCCCACGCTAGCATGCTGATAATACCAACACCAGGGAAATATCATTGCTGTCAGGCAGAAACCTTGTATCTCCATATTTCCACTTTTTTATGATTTATCATAAATCAATGCCCTACTTCGACATACACGAGTGTCGCGGAAAAGTAGCAAAAATAGCCGTTGCATTGTGTCGTAGATCTGCTATTATCGCTTTACATTTTCTTTTTAAAGTGATTGTAAAAGCGGCTAAATCTGTCTGTGGGTTCTATAAATATGTAACCAGAGAAAGGTACTATCAAGAGCTTATGACTAAATAATAGCTAAATTTGATCCATTGAAACACAGTTTCCTTTCTACATTTTGGACATACAAGGTTTCCACCCAACAGCGACGATATACAACATCTTCAGAATGTGTCTCATCTAGTCATTTCAATAAGATTCTTTATTACTCACGCCAGACAACAGGATTTCACATTACAGTAAGCATCTCACTAAGCGTCTCCTGCGTCTGGACATCCTGAGACTTTAAGTTATGTTTAGTTATGTACTGTACATCTCCCAACTCTGTTTGTTCCAACTCCCAGTACTCACTCTGTTGTCACTGCACATAGCCTTACAGTGAGTGGGCTCTATGGGTCGGCGTGGTGAACAGGATCTGGTGAGCTGAGCTATGTGGCCAGTTCATTTTGGTGCTAGTGGGGGCACCTTGTCAGAGTTCAGGGTCAAGAAATATTGAAGGTCTCTGTGTGTGTGTGTGTGTGTGTGTGTGTGTGTGTGTGTGTGTGTGTGTGTGTGTGTGTGTGTGTGTGTGTGTGTGTGTGTGTGTGTGTGTGTGTGTGTGTGCACGAGCATGCCTGCATGTGTGTGTGTGTGTCAATCTGTGTATGTGTGTGTCTGTCAGTCAAACGGTGTGTCTGCATGTCTGTTTGAGTTTATGTCCATCTACTATACAGCACAGTATGTCTGTGTTCATGAGTACGTGTGTGTGTGTATGTAGATCCAAATAAAAGTATTCAAGTGTGTGTGTGTGTGTGTGTGTGTGTGTGTGTGTGTGTGTGTGTGTGTGTGTGTGTGTGTGTGTGTGTGTGTGTGTGTGTGTGTGTGTGCGTGCGTGCGTGTGCGTGTGTGTGTGTGTGCGTGCGTGCGTGCGTGCATGTGGTGTTGATAGCTTTTCTGCTGACAGCTCTGATGTGCCCTCCGGCCTGCCCCCCTAAAGCCCAATTATGACACAAATGAAACCTGTAGGCTCTGTGAGGCCCCAGTCTCTCTAACTTCAAACTGCAGGGCGGTTGTTCTACTGTTGACGTGGCTTAGAGACAAGCACTTGCCTTGAGCAAAGACTGCTCAGACCTTCTACGTTTGGACCCGGGCAACAAATACAGCGATGAGTTAGTCTTCCATAATATATTATGCAGTACATCGTATACAGCAGGGGTCTTCAACGTTTTTCAGGCCAAGGACCCCTTAGCTGAGAGAGAGATGAAGCAGGGACCCCCACTAGTACATATTGTATAAAATTGTGTTGGAGATTAAACTTTTTCGTAGATTTAATATAGCTTCATAGACTTGTTTGCCATCATTATCATCAGTGTATGTTGGATTCATGTTAATGTGTATTTTCAGATAGTTAACCCCTTCAACCCTCAGTTGACTTAGTAAACTTGACTTTCACTCTGTACTTGGTCTGCTCTTTTTTCCCCTCTACACCAAACCTCATTACCGAAAATAGCCGATCTACAAGCTCGCAACGCCTCGCAGCGCGAGGCGTTGTGAGCTTGTAGATCTGCTATTTTTGGCTGAAGTTCTCCTCAGAAAACGGATGCTAGAGTTCAAGTGGTTAAAGTAAAAAGAATATCCTATCACACAAAGATTTGGCGGCCCCCCTGTAGTAACTCTGAGGACCCCCTAGGGGTCCCAGACCCCCTGTTGAGGACCCCTGGTATACAGTATGTCAAATACCAAGTACTTAGATTATGATACCACAATCATACATTAATCATGTGAATATCAATTTTATGATGTATTATGATGTGATCATGTCTGTTCACTTACCTTCCTAGGGCCCCCTGCCTTCATCTCGTATACGTCGACTGTGTAGTTGGATCTCCGACCAAATGTGTCAAACTGGATGTTGCCTGTCATACCTTGTACTTGCACCTGCCATGAACCAATGCACGGAAGTGATAATAGCAACACAACACTGAGCTCAAATCTATTCTTTGCATCCAGACGGAATTAATCCTGCACTCCCTTGGTGACGACAGTGATGCAAATTGTGTACAGTTCAAAATTGATGTGACCAAATAATTTCTTCCTTTGCTATGGCTAGAGGTCGTTGCTTACCGTAATAGGCTTTGAGTTTACAATTTTCAACAGTTGTTCCACCTTTTTGTTTACATTTAAAAAGGTCAAATAGCCAAAGACAATCAAATATTGTAATTACCTCATGTAGCCTAGTTTCTTAAAGCTATAATCAAGGACTTAGTTTAATGAATAACATGTTATTTTAATCTATCTGTATGGTAGAGTACGTTAATACAATTTATTACACGGCTTGGTTGATTGCTTGATTCTGATTGGTCAATCGCTGAATTCAGCAGTGCGTTATTTCTAGATAATGACAGATGAGCTCAATAACAGACCGCTGTCTAATCAAAGACTCAGAGCACCTGCTCATATCAACCTGCGCTGCTTGATTTTATGCTGTATCCAACATGACAGCCATGTAAACAAACACACCATGTAATTTACAACTACAGTAAACGTTGCTCTCAAGAATGTTTTTGAAAACATTTGAAGAAAATAAATCCCTTCAGGGTGATTATGCACCTCCGCTCCGCGTCGGTGCGTAAGTACCCTGTCGGGATTTATTTTTAAATAATGACCAGCTACCCATCAATTATCCCTTGCATAACTAGCACAGTGGTAGGAGGTCTCCCACTCTTCTATTGAGAAATGTCAACCAACTCTGGTGTTAGGTAAGACACCTACTGGATGACATTGTCAATAAAGTTATTTGAAGTAGACAGTGCAGCGGATTGGACTCGAATGTGCCACTCTACTGTAGTTCGAACATCGTTGCAATCAGCTCTCTCCGTCAGGAGAGGGAGACAACCGACATAAAACTTAGAGATTGTCGCTTTAAATGATAACCACACATGTGCTTTTTGGACAAAATGTCAAACTTAAATGAGTGAATGAGGAAATATGAGAGATGTCTCCTTGTGTTAGTGAAAACCTCCAAGTCCTACCATTTTGAGGGCCCTCTCTATGTCGATGCCTTGGCTCCAGGGCACAGCGGGGTTGGCCAGGCAGTCACCAGCACTGCCCCTTCGTGACACATCCACCCGCTGGCGCCGGAGATACCGGAAGGCTTCAGTGATCACCAGAATGGCATCATGAGTCAGTGCTGACGTATACTGAAACAAAACACCACAAACACCCCTCAAAATCAAGTACACACAAAGCTACGCTGGACTCCTGGGTGTTGAGATACAAGAAAATCAAAGCCTATAATATAATAATAATAATAATTATTATTATTATTATTATTATTATTGCTTATTTCATCTTATTTTATTTTATTTTATTTTAATTGTTATCCACACTGTTGAGGAAGCCCGAGGCACAAGAATTTCACTGCCTACAATGTGCTACTCACTAGCTATTGTATATATGTTTGTGAAAATAAACTACTATTAAATATCTGAGCCAAGCATTACCCTCTTTTGTATAGCCTGTGAACAGAAACAAATAACTGGACTCTGGAGAAAAAGGCGAGAGAGAGTGCAACATTGACAGCTATGCCTTGCTGACCTTCAGTGGAGTGTTTTTCGCCTCAGGAAATTCTCTTTCATCCAGGCGTTCCCAGCGTTGGAGGAACTGCTGGACGATGGGACTTTCTGGATTTATGATCTGGAAGCCTGTGATGTTAGCTCCACCAGCGAAAACCTTGTCCAGGCTCATGTTGGAAAAGCCCTGAGAGCAAAGAGCACAGCTGGTCAGATATACTGTAAAAGTCCATGAAATACTAGGCTAACTCTGCAGCATGTAAAGCAATAAATGTTCAGGTAGGGATGTGTTTAGTTGTTACAAAGACTCACTGTTCTGTTCTTGTTTTCTGAGAGCGCAAATTACTGAAAGTTAATGTTTGTTCAGTGAACTACTGAAAGTTTATTTTGATTGATTGATTGATTGAATATTATTAAACATAAATGCAAACAGCACGAGTACAGTCATACACTTAGTCTAAAAGGATCACACAAAAACGTCCAGTTGACTTGTTTCCATTGAGGTCCTATATATTCAATTCATCAACATAGCATTAAAAAATAACACCAAAAAACAATATCATCACAAATATAAAACACTGTACATTCTGGCAATGTACACAATAGTTAATGTAGATCCTCTGAAAGGTGTTGCGTTTGTTTGGGTTGTAACTTGTGTGGGATTGTGCTACGATATAAGTTCTTACCAGGTTGGCAAGGATGTAGTGGAAACCTCTGCCATTTTTCCCGATGATCACAGCCTACAAGGTAAACAGACAGGTTTAAGCCATGTTAACCGCAATCTATGTACGAACAAAGAGTTTCAATGGCTTCTAATGTGTGGTTGTGCACAAGAAAGAATGGGCAGGAGAGAGACAGCAAGAGAAGCAAGAAAGAGAGCAATTTGAAAACGCTGTGGGAGGTTGTGTGTGTGTGTGTGTGTGTGTGTGTGTGTGTGTGTGTGTGTGTGTGTGTGTGTGTGTGTGTGTGTGTGTGTGTGTGAGAGAGAGAGAGAGAGAGAGAGAGAGAGAGAGAGAGAGTGAGAGAGAGAGAGAGAGAGTGAGAGAGAGAGAGACTGAGAGAGAGAGAGTGAGTCTGTGATGACAGTGCTTGTTCCTTTTCATTAACTTCAACATGTAAAATAAGGTCAGGGCTCAGGCAAACTTCTCTTTCATAATGCAGCTGCCTGTGCTCTTACACGCACATCTTTATCTCAGCCAGGTCAAAGGCCGGGGACAGAGATTATGTTTTCACCCCTGTTTGTCTGTGTGTATGTCATGTGTCTGTGTGTCCACAGCTAATCTCACAAACTACTGGAGCAATGAGCGCCATATTGAATATTTTTTCATTACTTCACACCTACCGTCCGTCCAAGCTATAGGATTATGTCCACAAGGCTATAGATTGGAACTAGCTTATCAGGTGCAAGCTGTCAAGCTAATGGGCTCTTTAGAGCATGTGTCGTTCAACACCAGTTTTACAATTCTTCACCTGTTTCCTAGGCTGTGTGTTTTCCACTTCCTGTCGATTTGATCCAATGAAATCCAATGAAACTGGTCAGATGACCAATGATATCCAATGAAATCGACAGGAAGTGGAAAACACACAGCCTAGGAAACAGGTGAATAGGAACACACACAATGACCGACACAACGCACAAAAACACAATCACACATAGAGACTGTTAACTATGATGCACCACCCACAAACAAATATGCAGCGCACCACAGCAAAAACACAGAGGGACTGTTAGCCCCAATGTGCATGCACACGGGACAGACACGTCTTCAGTTAAAGCCCATGTGCTTTAACGTGGGCTTTAACAGTATCGTAATTCATGTTTTAGGGTGAGCGTTCGGCACAACTGCCAATCAAAGTGACTGTACTGGCCAATCACAGTGCGTCTTTTCCGGGACTTGGCAAAACACATGTATATCAGAGCCTAAGTGCCCGGACCGCTAGACCAGCGATCCGGCCAGTTTCAGTTTTCACCTGATGAAGTGATTCTTGGCCTCCCCCTCGTTATGCTTTGCAGCTTCAAGCCTGCTTAAGTGTGTGAAGACACACTCCCTCCATCTATAAATCGTTGCCTAAATACAGTAGATTAAAGGTATAGTTCACCGAAAAATTACAAATTTTCTATCAATTACACACCCCATGAAGCCTTGAATTCATGGAGATTATTTAGTTTTTGATGCATTCCTGAGCCGGTAATCAAATTATTGGCTTAGGAATGCGACAAAAACAAAAAAGTCTCCATGAATTCAATGCTTCATGGGGTGTGCAATTGATAGAAAATAAGATTTTTTTTGGGTGAACTATAAAGTATATAGAGAATATTACAGGAACAACTACGAGGTAAAGCAGATTACAAATTTGAGGTTATTAAAGCAGGAGCTCTCTGACTGGACTGGTAATGTGCCCGCAGGCGCAGGGACCACCCCAAAAAACACCCACATTTTTTTTGTGTACATGACACAATCCAACTATTAACCTTGCCAGGACTTGGCTCCGACCTTGGTGTATGTTTTGAAATATTGTTCGATGTGCCCTTTGGATGGAATTTGAGCGCCTGCCTCTCCAGCGGTCTCAGTTTTAGAGTATTTAACACGTCTAAGCTACAATATGTGAACTGAAATTGTTGTTCACTTAGGTCTTATACTCCGACCAAGATGATCCACTTCTTCTGTTCCCATCTTTCTTTCTTTTTTTTGTCTAAGTGACTCTGCTTTACTTACATGTTTTACATGTTTTTTGACCATTGAAAGGGTTTTGACAACATAGTATATTATGTTTGTCATAGTATACTATGTTGAGTAGTGTGGCATGCGTTTTTCATGTTGTAAAAAACTGAATGCCGTTCACAAGTATGGGGCTCAGCTTATAATTTTGTAACCAGAAGGTTGGATAAAAAACAGGGATGAGTTGTGCCTGGTTCTAATTCTTCACTGGATACAAGGCAAGGCAAGATACAGAACTTGTTCAAGTAGATAAACTACTACTATGAAGGTAGTTGGTTCAAATCCACCTTTTATAAGCATCTTCACTCTGCATGTAAATCTGATAAGGATAAGTAATTACCATAGTTATCACATTCATCTTTCATGTGTCTGTGGTGCAGGGGAAAAGTCAGTTAAAACCAGGGATGTAGCTGGAACAATGAACAATAGGCGTTTTCCAGCCGCATATTACGCACAGAATAAATTCCACGCAGGTAGTGAATTTCACGTGCAGGCTGTACACACACAGTACAGTCCAGTAATACAACATAATCAGACTGTAGCCAAAGCACGTGCACACCATGTACTGTACACTGTACTGTAGCTATATTACAGTCAGTCAGTGACAGAAACCTCACTGCTGTTGGTTGCTATAGATCCACATCACCAGCGCATCAGACGAACAGCATTTTCATCCAGAATTGGTATTTCTTTACCTGTAAATATTAAATATTGTAGGTATTTGGCCCCTCATTTATTAAATAAATGTAAATATAAACTCAAATATAACATTTAAACCTGCTGCTGATCAGGGATGTGCTCCTGTGTTTAATGTGTTGACATGTGGACAGAAATATTTTTGTTGTGTGGACAGGGATATTTTTTTAACGGAGGAGGGAAATATCCATACACGTGTAGCCCGGGCCTTAGAGCCAGGCAAAAAAAAAAATCATCCCTGAGTCCGTCCGCTTAATCAGTTGTCACTTCTCAATCACATTAAAATATATTGTCACAAATTGTCAGTGGCTCCTACAGTATCTGCACAGATGCTGCTTGTCCTTCCGTTCACATGCCCACCCTTCAGAAGCTCCTGTTTTAGTCTTGCTTTAATATGTCTTAATTGCCTCTGGAGAGAGATGTCCTTGATCCTGCAAGGTTAGCCCTGCTCAGGACCTTCACGCTATCTCAACGATGAATCCTATTACCTTCCTCTCAGGTAGGCTGGATGATTGCATATACGATATACCTCCACCTCCACTTGTTGTTTTACAAATTGTATTGAAAAGCTTTCTGTGTGCTATTCATCCATGTACTGTAAGAGGGAGTAACAGTGAACCAGTGGTCCCCAAACATTTCGTCTCAAGACCCAAAAGATACATTTAGTGTCTCCCCCGGGACCCAAAATTACAAAATTACTTCATGAATTAACCAATTGAGCCATATTTAAAATGTGTTGTGAGCTTGCAGGTCTGCTTTTTTTCACTATACTCATTTTTTTTAATTTTATTAGTTAAATTATTTTTGAAAATGTCAGCTGACATTTTTATTCAGATTTTTGTACATTCATTTTGTTGGGGGGGGGGGACGACTTGTTTTTATTTGGAAACGTAAAAAAATGAATGGTTATTTGCGACTTGTGTCCCAACCCACTGTTTGGGACACAGTGCCCTGGAGTAATAGCACAAGCAGGAGACTGTTGAACAATGACTGTGCCTCAGGAGTCATCAGCACTCACCCATGAAGTTCACACTCTGTCCCGAGCAACTCAAAGTGAGCATGTAAAAACACTAAAATGGGATGTTATGGGATTTGTTTGCCATTTAGTTAATCAGTTGTAGCTCCGTATACATTTTAAAGCATACAGTCTAAAAAAATCCTACAAAACACAATAAAGCCAAACCATTTCTTCCCCTCAGAGTGGTATAGTACAGTACTTGTGGAGTGTGCAGCACAAAGGAAGAGCCTAGCAGTCATTTTGGCTGTGTCTGGTAGGCCACTGCTTCCAAGGGAAACTGACACATCTTCAGTGCTAACTAAACCCTTAAATTAGTTCAATTAGAACTGAAGTGATGAACGATCTTTGATCTATGTTTTTCAGGAGGTAAGGCATGAAGCTGGCACAGGATCCAATGAACGGAGAAGGAAGTTGGACGAGAACATTTGGGCTCAGGAACAGAAGAGAAAATATTAAATTAAACAATACGTACAGTATTAGTCTAACAACGGTGTGACCTCCCTGTCCAATCTCCAGCTATTGGTAGTAAGTTACTACAGTATGTGTGCAGTTTGTGAACTAGAAAATTGCGCTCCTCGGAGTGCAGATCCGCGCCAGGCCTGGTTGCCTATCCAGGGCCGCAAAATTTGGAAGGCAGTCATAGCCAATTCGAATGGAATCTGCTAAATCTGACTGATACATGTTGATCACATGACTCCAGAGATATTATGTTCCGATTATTGAGTTTTGGACACAGTTTGTAGGAGTAGTGTTTTGAAGAAAAGGTTAAATGGCACAAATGGCCTTCTGTATACTGTATATGTGGAGTTTCGTATGTGGAGTTAGTCATGATCCAATGGCTACTATAGCGCCACCATGAGGCTGATTTGAAACATTTGGGGTGGAGATTCTTCCTTGACCTACTGGCAGTGTGTGTGCAAAGTCTCCTGGCAATAGTAGCCAATTGGAAGGGAATGTGAAAAGATGAAGGTGTGGCCTGTGAAAAGTATGGGTGTGGCCAATATGGGGAGTTGTGACATGATCCAAGAATTTCAGGGGAAAAAGATTTTTAACTGTACAACCTACAGTTCAAGAGCCACCATGAAGACAATTTGAAAAATTTGGGGCAGAGGTTATTCTGCTAAGTTTCACGTTGATCAGTCCAACAGTGCCTGAGATTAGCTGTTCATAGACAGACAGACTCACAGGAGCTAAAACAGAATCCCTCGCTTTCGAGCCTCCTGGCAGGGACAATGAAGCTGCTTCACAAATCACTACTGTATGTGGTGTTCAGTGGTGAAGCTGCCCTACATAGACTGGCTGCTTGAGTACATACTGTAAGTGTGGCAACCGTTTTTCGCCTAATTTGCCTAGATGGAAATTATAATACAAAAGTTCTTCACAAGAACAATGCTGGTGTAAACTCCCGTAACTACCGCATAAAAAAAAAAAAAAGAACAGAAAGGGCATATGCACAGATTTTCAACCTCCAGTTAAAGAAGTAAGCCTTGCCGAGCCATGTGACCCATAGAGCAGGAGCCTATCTCCTGTTTCTGTAGCGTGAGGCAGCTTGATGTACAAGTACACCCCGCAGCCATGATGTACAAGTACATCCCCTGGACATGACGCTAGTCTGTCATAGGGACTTACCCCCCATCCAACCCTTGATACTGAGTGCCAAGCAGGTAGGGGGGTGCAAAAGAAAAAGGATATTGTTGTTCCCAGCGATGTGCAACCTATGTGGTTAAATACTCAAGTGGGTAAGGTCTTCAATCAGCTTTCAAAGTCATAGTATACAGCAGTGTGTGACATTTCTATAAACAGCATGGAGAGGAAACTGTGTCACCTGAATTCAAACCAAATAGGCCAAGGATGTGTGTCTCAGCTTTATACAGTATGTATGTACATGTATATATATATATGTGTGCGTGTGTGCGCGCGCGTGTGTGTGTGTGTGGGGTTATGCAGTACCCGTTGTAACGATGGAGAGAAGCGTCGTGTTATCAGCCCAAATAAAGTCATGTACGACATCAGCGCAAATCGTCACCTGCCTATATATGGAGATACCCATGGGCGTGTTTGCCCAAGTTAAATCCAGTGCAAATCCAGTGCAAATCAACCTAAAACCTAATTGTTTTAGGTAAAACAAATTCTAACAGAAGCAATTAGGCAATGGTTTCTGTTGTGAATGATATCATATGTCCATATATGGAGATTCCCGATGACAGAGAGATGGGGGAGAGGGAGAGAGAGAGACTCTGAAAACATTTTCCTCAAAAACATGGAGGGAGGAAGAACTGATTAAAGTATAATTACAATTTGAAAGAGAGAGGGGAGCTACAACACAAATCAGGCATATGGCACTACAAGACTTCTTGAACATCACAAAGTGTCATTAACTGCAATGTGCTTTTATATTTGCACTATAAGGAAAATGGCAACGATAATCACCACAATGATCTTTTTTTCTTTCTTTTCTTTTTACACGAGCAGTGTCTGTCTGTGACCAGAATTTAAAAGAATGGAGCACTGATGTCACTGCTGTGGATATGGATACATCCTCAGCCCATCATTTTAGGTATAAGCCACTTATACCACTTATGTACTTCGTCGCAAGACAATTAGAGAAAAGAGCTGATCTATAAGCTCACAATGTGCTGCCTTGTGACATGTTGTGAGTTTGTAGATCTGCTATGTTCCGCTTCAGAATTGTTTTTGTTTTTATTTTCACATATAATGACTCACATACCCAAAATAGGGACACCCTGGTCCATAATGAGTGGTTAAAAGGCTGCATTATACAAAGAACTCAAAATGTAAATAAATCCATTAGTGGTGTGACAGTGATTCAGCAGGGAATAATACCCAGTATTTATAGCAACAAGGAGGTCCCACTGTGCATCAGCTTTGATAGACAGTCGGGTGCCTCTCAGGAGCAGGACACAGCAGCAAAACAGGAGCACACGGAACGGTTATAGGCACCAGAAAAAAAGGCCTTGTGCTGAATCGTTCCTTGTTTTACTTCACGTGTATAGTTTGTAGCATTTAACGCATCAAATAAAGTGAAAGAATACGAATTAAATAATAATTCATAACATCTACTATATAGTAATGACACACATACAGTACATACATAGAACCTA
The DNA here is from genome assembly GCF_963280865.1 of Gymnoscopelus braueri. Classification (NCBI taxonomy): domain Eukaryota; kingdom Metazoa; phylum Chordata; class Actinopteri; order Myctophiformes; family Myctophidae; genus Gymnoscopelus; species Gymnoscopelus braueri. The sequence continues at coordinate 25,976,544 of NC_137609.1, read as the reverse complement.
GAAATGAACTCTCTCAGTGCCACGCCCCGAGATATCCAGAGTTTTTCCCGAGTACCCTCCCTGCCAGCACGAGAAATCCCGAGTTTTTACTTTTGACTGTGGTTTATTTTTCATGATCACTTTCGCTTCCTGACTCCTTCAGACTCATTGGGTTCCGGTTCTCATTTTTTTCCTGCGGTCATTTTCGGCCAGAATAGGGAAAGTCACAGTTTTTCACACGGTATAAAAAACGAACGGAGAGGTCCACGTCTACTCTCTTTGGTCTGGGTGACGATCAGTCATCGTAGTCGTGTATCACATCGTAATTTAGCCCGATCAACGATTGTCAAAAATGTCAACATCCGGTTATGACCGGATGTGACGTGAGCCTGTTTGGGAGGGGGCGAGTGAGCCAGCGAGGTCATCAATGTGTCGATATGTTGCTCTCTACTGGTAGAACTGTATTATGGGTTTAAAAACCCAATCAGATTTATTTGAATGAAAAATTACAAAATTAAAAAAAAAAAAAAAACGCAAATTGCTGGCACTGGGGGAGTACTTTATGAAAATACTCTTGGCAGTGAAAGAGTTAAAGCTCCAACTCATACCATGGCATAGAGAGAGCAGAGAGAGAGAGAGAGAGAGAGAGAGAGAGAGAGAGAGAGAGAGAGAGAGAGAGCAAGAGAGAGTAGAAACAGGTAAGGGGTTGGGACAACAGTTGTCATAGGTCTCACTTATCTTAATCCTTGGTCTCCCCCCCGCCCCCTGTCTGGACCAGTAAGTCTAGATGTGATTTCATTTTTTTTGTGCTGGGTTACAAGACCATTAGCCTAAGTACTCCAAGGAGAATCTATTCTAATTAAGCACACAGGAGCCATGGCACAGTGTTGCACTTGATTTACACCCCAGTGATTTTACTCCCTTCCTACTGTTGAGTATTCCCTTTGTAAGAACAATTTGTCATCTTGCTCCTGTTGAACCACAAGTGACAAGCCTCACTTTTCACCATTCACTTCAACATGTTCCACCTAAATATGTTGACAACTGATGACGAATTGACCTGAAATATATACTTATGATGTGTACAAAACAGACAAGGCTCTGAGAGCAAACAGTTACACCCTTACTACCTTCCAGGATCTGTATCTAAAGCCTATTGTTATAGCCTATAAGATTTATTTAAATTAAATGTTACATTAAGAACATTATGTATTTTTTTTTAAGAACTGGACCATTTAGAAGTACACTGTACAGTGTAATGTTAGCACTAAATAAATACTTACATATAATAAATATTATTGTGACACATCTTTGTCAGCAATCACAATACACATACTGTAGGTGCTGTTGTATAATACTTATTATAATTGACATATTTGCAGTTGATTATACAATCACCCGTACAGTAAATACAGTACGTGCCGTGTGCAGTAATCTCTAATCTAAAGGCCATTTTAGTCTATTGCTTTTTAATATTTTGGTCCTCAATAAATGTGCTCTGCTCTTTACCGGTTACCTAGTTCAGGTCCATAGCGTATTAGCATTAGTTTTACTTAACGCTTTCTGACCGTACTTATATTTTTGTCATTGACCCGGTTGCACAGTAAAAAATAAAAAATACATTCGCTACTCACCAAAACAAAGACGATCGGGTGTTCTCCTGTGTGTAAAATATTTTTTTTCGGCAGAAAATACAATATACCCACCAGACGGAGAAACTTTTAATCACTCAACTACGCCACCTACAGATTCGGCATTTCTATTGACCAATTAGAGATATTAGAAATATCAGTTACATGGGACCAAACATAATGTTTTAAACACAATCTATCGTCTACTGAACTAGTCTGAACATAATATTAATGACTTCATTAACAGTAACATGATATAGCTTTTAGCATATACTAGTATATGTACCCTCATAGTTTATGTTTATGCTAAATTATTCACGTGATATGTCATGCTACTAAAATAATTTCCTCTGTAATGCAAGTCGGTATGTAAAGCTACCGTTCAGGATTACATTACCTCTACACCGATGTCATTTCAGTCCAGACACATCTCATTTTACTATTGTACTATGCTCCCTTTGGGTGTGGAATTCCAGACGTCCACTGGGCATGTAGCCCTTCTAATGTTCCATCCTCAGCACCACAGAGGATGCTTTATACCTCATGGCTCAATTCCCACTCTGCTCTCCCTTTCTCTCCCATTCCCTCCCTGCTCATACACTCTCATGTGTATAGTGGGTACACACACACACACACACACACACACACACACACACACACACACACACACACACACACACACACAGAGGCCGACTGCACCTATGCACAAGATTGCAGTCGACTGCGCCTCTATTATTGATGAAAAGTATTTGGAAAAGAAGGGCTCTATGTCACTCTTGGTCTTCACCTATAGGCCCAGTTCTTCAAGTCTTAGACCAGTCTTTACTGGAGGGGATGAAACAGACTGACTTTTTAAGTCACCAACAGACCAACAGGGCCCATAGGAGAGGAATAATTCCCACAGCACCCAAATCAAATAAAGCACTACTCTCTTATTGACAAATATACCAAAGTTAAATGGTAGTCTGAGTACAAATGGTTGACGTTTGGCATAATCAGCATATTAATTATAAATAAGAAAATGTCAGATTGATTGGGTCGATATTAAGCCTGGACGCAAAACAAAAAAAGATTAAGCTGTTTGCCAGAGGGAGCGGGGGGGGGGAGGGGGGGGGGGGCTAACTGGGGGGAAGGGGAGGGGTAGATTACTCACCAGGGAGGGAAATGAAGGGGATGAGGCTTAAAGTATGTGCATGTGCAACAGATTCACATTTATGCATAAATGTGATCTACATGGTGACTGGCCGTGTACATAAATAACCTTGGGGCAAATGTGCATGTATGTGTGTGAGTCGGGTGTATCCGTGAGTATGTAAATGGGTGTGGGATCGATCTACTGTAGGCCTATACAGTACGTACACACATGTTCACATTCACATAATGTGGTAAGTATCCTTGTGGGTACTTGCGAAGGTACTGATGTATGTACTTGTCTGTATCACAGTATCCTGCAAGAAATGTAAACAAATGTAAGACTAATGCACATTGTTGCCTCCAAATATTAATTAGCAACTGCTGTGTGCGCATGCGTGCATGTATGTATGTATGTGCATGTGTATATGTATGCACGCATTAAAACAGTGAGTCTGTGTGTGGAATCTGCATGTACTGTACATGTATTATGGTACAGTATGTATGCACGCACATGTACAGTACATGTGCACATAGCTCAACAAGAAACCAATATCAAAAACATTTTCACAGAAGAAAACTAAAACTAAAAGAGGATTTTGCAAGAAAGTATGTTCGTGTAAGAGATCTAAAACATGGTTCACTGTCCCTGTGCCATTATTGAGGGTCTCACTGCTGTTATGGGCAGAAGCATTGTGATTCGCCTGCCAAACCGGATTGTAAAGTTGATTTAAAAATGGTTACGTTTAGGCATGGGTTTGGTTTGGTTTGGTTTGGTTATGTTTAGGGTACGGATGTGGCAGGGACTATCATTGCTGCCCATAATCTGTGATGGGATAAATAATAACTGTGACCTCCAGTCCTACAACCACTCAAAGATTTGTGTCAAAAATGGTTCTCACTGATGTCTGAGTGATCTCAGTTGTGTTTGGGCTCTTTGTGAGAGCTCTTCCCTCAGGCTAGGAGGGTAGGCTATTTATAGTAGGATGATTGTTGTTGCTGTTATGGGACAGTGTGTCCTACTTACACTAGGAGCGGATATAATGGTAAAGTACGTGTTGATGTGACAGCTCACATAGGGAAGAAATCGTCCTTGAGATATCCGGACACGTACTGCTACTCAAGGTGCTGGTCTGACAGACAGATGGCTGCTGTATAGCCACCAACCACACTTGGTCTACAGTACATACAAACAAGACATTGTGACTGAATGCCACATCATTTGTCTGGTTTTTAGATGTGACTCACAGTCAGATCAGGAACAAATTGCTAATTATTAACAATAATTACTAACAACTAATTTGTGTTCAAGTTGTGGCAGCTGGCGGGTGGTGTCTGTCTGTAGCACACTTCACACCGCATTGTCAGCCCAATTATGGACATGCCTGACATCAGCGTAAATCGGTACGTCACATGCCCATTATATGGAGATACACGTAGATGTATGTGGACCTCTGGTGTTCTATGGAACATTGTGGGTGTCAGTGATGAGAAGAGAGAACAATAAAGTTCTCCTCTCACCAGAGCTCTCGGCTGTCCCTTAAAAAATCCCTCAGGGTTAGAGAGTTATATGGCCCCAAAGCTGCAGTGAAGGTTCACAGTAAAACTCTTCAGCCAATAATAATGAGAGATTATATATACTGTACTTACTGTATCAGCAAAGGAGAAATGGTTCAAATGAGTACACACACACACACACACACAGAAAATGGAAGCCACAGACATGCACACACACAGTACAGTACAGAGACACACACATGTCTACAGGTATTTGGTGTTAAGAATCAGTAAACATTGCATTGCATGTGTAGTAGTCAGTTTGAGACATAAATTAGCTGCCCAAAGGAAAGACCTGACATCAATCCTGACATCATTTAGTTACAAATGACAACTTGAATATCAGAAAAAAAAGCAGTTGTCAAGGATTTGAAGCGGCTATCTATCTCCAATAAATAAATTCCATTCGAAAATTTTAACCACAATTTAACCATGTCCTTACGTCACCATGGCAACTACAAACTAACAATGAATGTTGCACTGATACAGCATACTGTACATCTAAAGGAGGCCGCTGTGCACAGCACAAATGAGCAAATACTTCTGAATCAACAACTACCGAGCAAAATGACAGCTGTTGAACACTTAGAGAAACACGGATGAATGGACTTTCAAGTCCAGGTAAGCTCAAACAATGTTAACAACAAAAACAACAAACAAGCCTTCGTTAAATTTCATTGTTTATCTATTTGAACAATGTCTTCCAGTTTTAAGGTCTACAGTAAGTCCTTAATGATGCAAACATGCTTGGAGGTAGTAGAAAGGAAATGTTGAACAGAGAGAGACAAGAGAACGCCTTACTTTAAGAGGATATAATTGGACATAATGGTGAATATGGAACAGCAGGTGCTTAAAGCCTATTGAATAAGAATAGCGCATGGAGTACCGCAGGCTAGATAAAGATACTCTCAGAGAGGTTTGTTTGAAGATGTACACCAACAGACACGTTGTTTCCTGTGTGTTAGTTCTATCTCAATCTGGGAACCCATCGCCAAATAAAAAAGGAAAAGCAGCGCCCTCTGCTGTTTTTTACTCTTTCACTTGGCTCTGGGGGGGGGCTCAATGAAGCACCTGTGCGCAAGGAAACCAGGGTTTTGGTCTGCCTTCAGCCTTTCACTTCTGGTGGTGCGACTATGTTTTCATTCCCACTAATAATATTTCTACACGGAACACTAAGACCACTTCTCCCAGAGAACATGGATCGTTTTGGTTATAGGCCCACTTGTTTCTATGATGAAAGAGCAAGTTAAAATGTGAATATCTTTCCGTGCTTTTGTCTGCTCCGAGGACGCTATTGTTAAATGAGTTTCCGTTTGTTTTTAGTGGGAAGCGAGAGCACAGACAGTAAATCCCGCCCACTACATTTGATTGGGTAAAGCGCGACCTGCTTCCTGATCTGAAGGCACGCCCACTTATAGGCCAGTGCGTACACGTTATGACGAACCCCCCCCGACAGATTCAAGCGGAGAGCAGAATCTGTTCTTGAGAGATTAGATCTAAATGAAAATATACAGTATATATATATATATATATATCAAAAATACAGCTCCTCACACAGGAAAGGAGGAAGCCATTGTTTTTTCATGGTGTGCACTACATAGCACTGATGGTGTACAACCATCACTTTCACTGTTTCAGAGTGTTGACTATAGATACCTGTTCCAGAATAGCGTTGATTCTGTCCACCTCACAGTCGATGAGGAAACGTTTCTCCTGCCGGCGATCCATCTCTTCAATGATGCGTCTGTACTCTGTGGGGTCCACAATGTTCCCCACTGAGCGCGCTGTCACCTGCCAGTTATTAGCCACAGCTGACTCCATGATGGCCTGGAGGATTGAGAAACCTGAGGAGGACAAGGAGTGTTCAGTCACATATCGCACCATGGGGCCATTGTTGTAGTCACGTCATAAAGAAAAGCTCCAAGGATTATACAGGGTGTTTCTAACACAATGTTCAGTTTTTCAACACTGAAAGAATACATGAAGAAAATCAACAATAAAGATTGACCAGCGTTTTGGGTTATCAGTATTAATTTTAGTCGCTGATCCATTTAGACATGGTTGGATCATTTATCTATCTGTACAGTCTGGCTAAAACTGAAGCCTGCAGCCGGCTGTCTGTTTTTGGATAATTGTCTTGACATTGTGCTAGAGACATCCAAGCTAACGGTTGTGTTTAGTGACATGAAACAAAATGTAAACAAGGAAATGCCATTATTGAAAACAAGGAAAATATTCTCAAACTTATGGATGACTTACTCCGCATCCATTACTTCCAGTATTTTAGTCAATGTGGTATTTCAATATTATAACTAGAAAAGTGCACTCCTCGGAGCACAGATCTCTGTCAGGCTGAGCTGCCTACCCAGGACAGTGTCAGTTGTGGGGTGCAGCCGTCAGGACACGAGGAAGCTGCAAGGGCAAATATTTTGTATGACAGATGGTGCAACTATTTGTATTTGTGTGGGCAGAAGTGAAAGCGCTTTAGGAGGTATAATCTCTCAAACACAAATTGTGTTCAAGTAAAATATACTTGAATTTTACATTCTTTTGTACATGTACTGTGTCTTTGGAGCACTTTGCTCATCTGAATTATGCCCTTTAAATATGAGCAAGAATACCAAAATACTTTTGTGGTTCTTGTTAAAATGCTTAAGTTCCATTCCAAAAAACATCCATGAAAATGTTAAATGAAGCTTAATGCCTCAAGGATGTCCACTTAGTGTAATTTTGTTCAAATTCCATGATCGTGGCAGTGACTGGGCTTCACAGAAATAATCCACCAGTGCCTGGGAGCTGGCAAGAGCTATTTAATTTCATATGATTTCATTTAGACTTTTAATGTTCTGGCTGTCTCACTGTGTGAATAATGAATTAATCTGATTCATTCAAATCTCAGCTGTGGGGAATATTTGATTTCCCTACAATGTCTGGGTGAAACGTACAGGATTTTAAAAACACAGTTTGGATGATCAGGCTGAAGTGACAGAAAATTAATTGAATGGGACAGTGGCAGAATGTGGCCAAGTTGTGATGAATGTTAAACTTCTGCAACCATAACAACTACATCATCATAATTTCATCAACTCTGGCTTCATTTATTTATAATTTGTCTATACTTTTTGTAAATCATATTTCTTCACTCTCCAAAAAATGGACTGGACCTTTGATCAATATGCCAATGAATTCTGAGAATATTTGAAACTGATGTTTTTTTGTAATGTTTACAAACATTAAAACACAACAGAACTGTCTTTTATATTAATGGGTTACATAAAGAAGGAATCAGAGGGTTTGTCAAATCCCCATTTATGTGGTCCACCAAGTCAATACAGCATTGTGGCTTTAAGGCTTTCAAAAGGAATAAGAATTAACTATAGGATGAAATGCATTCATGAAAACTGAGTCATTATCAGTGCAATGACCCTTTAAAGGGCAAGAGCCTAATCACAATGTGAATATTATCTAATAACACTGTGCAGTGCGATAAATACAAAATAAAAATGTGGAGCTCATCAACCAAAGAGAGCATGAAAGAGAGCATGAACAGACAACATGAATCAGAAATTTGCATATTTCCATTATCTGCCAAGCGATGTGCAGAATGTCTCTGAAACATGCTGCTTTACGTACTATCAACCTAGACAGAAAAGAACATGCAGTCAGTGATAGTACATGATCCCATAGACACCGAACACACAATAGATTACTAGACTATTGCTTATTCTAGCCAGTGATACAATTGCTGATTGAATAAAATGATGAATATGAGTACTGACGCTGAATATTACATTGAAGTAGATGAAGCTTGGCCATCAGTAGCACAGTAGCTACAGTATGCGAAACCCTGTTTCAGTACAGCAAACCTGTTACCACTGGAAAGGAATTCTCTGAGAGCAGTATTTTAGAGAAGCCATACCGGGTTACTAATCTTGTCATCGATTTATTGTACATTGTGACAAAGTAGTGTAGAGTAAAATATGTTCCTTTGGGTTGTATATCATTGTAAGAGGCTGCAGAGTACCTTAAACCAATGGTTATGAGGCTTGAGTATTAAAAAATAAAGAGTTTCATTTCTCCTTATTTATTGTTAATTTTGTGGAGCAGTCACAAAACCGTTTTAACTCATTGACTGCCATTGATGAGTATACTCGTCATTTGACCCATGGCTCACACCTCCATTCACTCCTCATGTGGTGTTTTCAGTGGTTTACGCTAGAGGGCGCTGTTCCGCAGCCTGTGAATCATGATGATGATGATGATGATGAAGAGCACAGCCAAAGATCACGTGATCACAACAAAATGGAGCTGGTTTCGTTTAGTATTATAGGATTTATAAAAAAAATCTCTGCTTTCTGTTGCTTTTTGGCTAAAACAAGCTACATTAAACGGCCCATAACTATGGAATGGATTATCGCAGCGGCACAATTTCATTCTCCGATTCTCCGAGACCCCCTACGTCTTTTAAAGCGATCGGCGGGTGGATCGTTGTGAAGAAAAAATTTCAATGATTTTTCAAAGGTTACTGAAAACGCTCGGAATCGCTGGCAAGGGCAGCTATAGACGATGTTTTAACTCTGGCAGTCACTCAGTTCATATTTGTTTTCTATATATTTTTAATTCATACAGTATTATATTTCACTGTAGAAGTGGAAACCGAAATCTATAACTGGCAATGGCAGCAGTGGGTCATATACGTACTTATATTCAGATATCACAATTTTAATTAGCTTCCATATCTAATTCCATTCAGCCATTCCAATCCATGTTTGTATTAACAACACATTGACTGCCATGGACGTAATATTACGTCATCTCAAATCCAACACTTGACCGCCAATGACGTAATATTACGTCATCTGGTGTTTTTAGTGATTACGCTAGAATCTATGAATGATGCCTTGACTTCGAGAGAGTACACCCGGAAATGACGTCATCTAAAACATTTTCACCCCGTCCGCTACAATGTTATCAGATTTATAAAAAATATTTATCTTGGATTTCTTTTCGAGGCATGTTGTCCGCAGACATTAGTCAAACAAGATATGGCTTTAAAAACAATAGTGCAGCTCTGCATACTTCTCCAGATGGACCATATTCACACGGCGGCCCCTGTGGGTTGGGGTTTCCCGACCCCCTGAGCATAAGAACAAAATGACATTTTGACCAGGTAAATATGGTCAATAAGCCGCTCAAAAACCAGACGTAACTGGGAGAGAATAGAGATGAGCATGTCTGCATGTTTAATACTCAATAATACATTAACACATTGACTGCCAATCGCGTAGATCTACGCGAACCTATTTAAAGCCGCAGCGTGCCAATCGCGTAGATCTACGCGAACTGCCGGTTCGCGTTGATATCACCAAAAATGCACTTTCGGAATTTTTTGATCCATTTCCGGTTCCGGTTTGACCACCGGAAAAAGAATTATTTGGGATCCGGTTTTGCCGATCCCGTCGGCCCTCGTTCTAATGACGAAACTGAAACTCCATTTTCTCCTTGTAGTTTTTTCTCCTCGCATATCACTGTTTAACGTAAACCGTTCTAACTACAACAATGGAGCTCCGTTTGACACGTGGTTTTCACTGGTAGATTCAGTGAGATGTCGCCGAATGCCGATGTATACAAACAGTGCACAGCTCAATCTTACGGATTTTAACAAGGTCTATGGCGACGTGAAAAAAACAAAAAAACAACAATAACACGTTGGCACTGGTGGTGAGTACATTATGAGATTAACGTCTGGCATGGAATGTGTTAATAACAGGCTATGTGCGTTGCATAGTCCCTCTAATGACATATAATAATATGAGGCTTTTGTTGTCTGGCTGAAGAGTCTAGGGCTGATTCCATCATTGGCCAGCATCTTTAAGTCACACAGACAGACACATTCATCAGATATCATGAGATGATATCGTGATCAGAATATTGTACAGTCTATGTCTGGTAGCACAAAGGAAATTGAAGGGAAAAAAAGAAGAAAAACCAGATGGTGAATATCTGCTATTTTTTCATATTCTGAGACATGATGTTGTATAGTGTAAGCTGAAATTACCCCCCCCCCCCCCCCCCACCACCACGAACAAATGTTTTGTCACTATGCTAAGCAGCATGCTTCAGATTTCCACCTTTATACAAGCTTGTCAGGGAAAAATGTGGGTGCACAATGATAATACAATATAATATTATTAAAACATTGCTAGATAACGTCTAAACTACAAAAAAGTCATTCAATGTTCTTTAACTTCAATAACTATAATTTGAATGAAAAATATGATACACAAACATACTAGTATCACATGTCATCCAAAGTCAATAGCGAATGTTAGTGCTGTAATAATAGTGAAGTACTGTATGTGTTACCATTCTGTGGGAAAACTACAAAAATCAATGACCTTTGGTTCAAGAGTTTTAGTTGACTCTGTAAACAGATGGTGCCTAGCGAAGAAGCCGACAGGTCAACCATCCATAGCATTTTATACAGCTGATTATACAGGACAAGCCTGAAAATCTAAACTCGTTCCAAAATTGGAGCATATTGTTACTTGGCAGTGTAGAGAATGCATTTTTTTGCAGGAAAAATTAATTAATTAATTCTCAGTGAAAGTCATTAAAGGGATATTTCACTTTCAAAAAAACTTTTGCTCATTTTATCGTCTACTCAGGCTTTTGTGAACCCCCCAGACAGTTTTTAAGTTGCTTGATTCAGTATTTAGATATTTTATATTCATTGTATCAGACACGCCCCCTTCCTATACAAAACCATTGTAACTTCAAACTCCATTTTAACCATGTTAGATTCATCAAAAACACCCGTCCTTGGTTTTGGTGATTCATACCGCCCCACTAATACGTGAGGGGGCCGTGTTTTTTCAATTTCTTTTTTCATTTATTTTTAATATTTTTTTGGGAAAATGAAGAAAATAAAATACAATAAAAAAATAAAATAAAATAAATGAAAAAATGAATCGGAAAAACACGGCCCCCTCACGCATTAGGAGGGCAGGGTGAGTCACCAGAACCAAGGACGGGTGTTTTCGATGAATTTAACATGGTTAAAATGGAGTTTGAAGTTACAATGGGTTTGTATAGGAAGGGGGCGTGTCTGATAAAATGAATATCAAATATCTAAATACTGAATCGAGCAAGTTAAAAACTGTCTGGGGGGTTCACAAAAGCCTGAGCAGACGATAAAATGAGCAAAAGTTTTTTTGAAAGTGAAATAACCCTTTAAGTCCATGAGTCAGTCCTTCACTCATGTGGTGGTGCTCTATTCCAGTGGTTCTCCAACCTGTGGGTTGGGGACGTCCCCACATGATTTTGGGGGGGAATCCAGATGACAGTGAAGAGACTATTTAAGGACTTTTAAGACCTTTTCAATACCTAAAAAAAAGAAGAAAAAAGGCAATGCATTACTGCATCAAAAGTAATCTACAAACTATACTATAGAAAATGGTCTAACACTGGCCAAATTGTCAAATAAAATAAGAAACAGGCTCACAAAGCTCACACAGCTTGTAGATCGGCTATTTTCACAATATTTATCTGTGGAACCTAATGCCTCAACTCCTACAATTCCAAGTGCTTGTCAGGGTGGGGGGGTCCCCAGTTCAAATATGATTATTTTGGGGGGCCACGGCCTGAAAAGGTTGAGAACCACTAGCTGCTCTATTCAACATGCATGACCTCTCATTGTGCATTATCAGTGTTTTTGTTGTCGTTATAAACAGGGACGATTAGCCTGAAAGACAGTGACTTGTGATAGAGATCAATATGTCATTTAACATCGCTAATGTGCAATCACCAAGTACAATAAATTACAATACAAAGTGATTAGGTTGGCTTTGTACCTTTGAAACCGTACAATAGGCTCAGCACCTCCACTGTTTAATATGATGGATTTGGTGATTTCTTTGAATCATGGTATGACTCAGCAGTCCTACGCATTCAATCATAAAATGTCTCAGTCCAACAAATACAGTATTTTTATGATATACTGTATTTGGGAACCTTTAACACACTCTCTCTCCCACTCACACAATATACCCAAGGCCATGATGAAACTAAGTGAGTAAATGGCAAGCATACAACAGCTTTATCACCACACACCACTGCCTAGTACATTGATGTACTGACAATCCAAATAATGTGGTTGTTTTAGAATTGTACCCTTAAACCATAGCACTAATACTGCTACCGTCAGGGGTATCACTCATACAATGTTCATCCACCCTAAACAATACAGGCACTCACATTTTAGATAAAAGTGTTATCTAAAGGACATGTTGTTAACCACTTTCAACATGGTGTTCCTTTTTTATGTCGTTATTCTCAACATTTTTCAAATATTTTCAAAGATAGGGAAAATAGAAGAGCTACAAGCTAACAATGTGTGGAAAAACAAGGTTTGGGAACCCCTGATTTAAGTTATCGTGTTCACACAGTTGACTTTGCACCCTATAGCTTGCTTTGTTGTCCCCTGTGTCTTGGGCAGTAGCTCACCTGAATGCTGAGCACTGACCATATTCACATGGCAGCCATTTTTCTTTTACATCATGACGCTCTGTGAATGTGGTCAATGGCGTGCAGTGCACTGCAGTCTTGACTGTAACTCAGTTGCTCCTCCCCCTCCCTGAAGATGGTGGCCTCTTTAAAACGCTCCTGCAGGCATCTGACCTACAGTATGTTGCTGTGATAGGTCGCCTGAAGCTCAGTGTACCACCGGGGGGAATTTGGACAAGACAAGACTGAACCTATTTTAGAAGAAGCTCTAAAACTCTTGAAGCCCAAAAGCAGTTCTGCAGAGGGGCAGAACATCAATAGTGGTGACATAGAAAGCTATGTGTGTGAGGCAAGCGCATGCTAAATAAAGGTATTCAGGCTGAGAAATGGCAGTGCAGCAACAAATTTAAGGACAATTCTTCCATCAACAACTCCCAGTCGCAATGCGGCATGCGACTCCCTTTTCAACGTCAGCTCCCTTTAACTCCTGATTTTAAATGCAAAGAAACATCAGCCAACAGGACACTTTCATACATTTGCACTCCTCCAGTCTTCTCTCTCGCTGCCACTTCACTGATTTTGAAGACACACCTCATACTTGTACAGTATGCATATTTTATTATGCTAACTTTCAGAGCTAAATGTTTCCATGTTGCCTTCTTGGAGACAGATGAAGGTAAGAGGTATAGTGTCAAATAACACAAAATTATGAATACTGTATGGGTTCTACTGAGGCGAGCATCTCTAGTTATTCACACATCACTAGATATTTTACTCTGACCAGCTGTAAAGAGCATGGAGCTGGTTGATTCTTAGGGCATTGGCTATTCTCATTTTACCATATCTGTTAAAGCTACAATCTGTAGGTTTGATGTCTCACCCGCTGGAGAGAGATCATTGGAATAATCATTGGAATGATGTCCATCAAATGGGGGGAATAAAGATGGTGGTGCATCTGGTGTTCAATCCACTATGTTTAAAAAAACATTGAAATTGTCAGGGGCAAAATGTCTCAATTAAAGAGTACAGAGTCTTGGTTAAAAATATGTACAGCTTGGTTAAAATATATATATATTTTATTAAATTAAAACACGTCTGGGATTTCTTTAAACAAACATAAAATGGCCTTGCATCTTGTGCGAACTGTGCAGCATGTATTCGATCAATCCATTTCATAATGCAGAAAGAGTACTGTTCTAATGGATGACCCTCAAAGGAAGTGTTCTAAAATAGATGAGAGGCATCTGAGAGACATTTGGGCCATGGTATAAACAGAACAGCGCTTAATCAAGCAGAGAAGATTTCTATAAGTCACCCGATTCCACATTAAGTTGTAGGGTTACAGAAGATATGGCAAACTGAGACCTGAGCGGAAGTAAATGATAATAATGATAGCTCCAAAAGTCATAAAGCTTGTAACATTTGGTGCATCTCGCAGTGCTTGGCCCTGTGTGCTATTTATTGTATTCTGGTGAAGGAGAGAGGCACAAAGGCTTTGCTGACTCCATCATTCTTTCCCCCAGCCTACGCCTCCATGCTGTTTTCAATTCTATTGAACTTTGTGGTTTTTCTTCTGTGAGGAGCTGACACCAGAACGCACAGCAACAGAGAGGAGAAACCTTCACTTTGTCCTCTACCATGGCTTACTGTATGTGACTGTAAAATCATGACAGAAAATGACTATGATCACATGGAGGATGAAGGTTTTATCAGAAAACATACATAATGTATAGGGGTGTGCCGATACACTAATTTCACGAAACGATACAATACGATATTGGGCTCACAACTTCGATACGATTTCGATACGATACGCACTTTTTTATTATGAAAATATATGGGGGAGAAAAAAAGCAAATGCAAACAAATAATTCTGTTTTTGCATTATTCAGACATGCAAACTTGTAGCTTTTCAGCTACAATAGCCATTTTGAATCCAAATAGGGCAATAGTGTGACACCTGACCCCCCAAAAAAAAACATGTTGTCACCCTTTTCACCTCTTATTATTATTGTAAAAAAAAAAGAAAAAAAAAAACGTGTTTTTTTTTTTCAAAACGATATTTTTTTTTTCTCCAAAACGATACATATCGTCACAAAAACGTATCGCGATATATCGCGGGACGATATATCGGCACACCCCTATAACATACGTTTTATTGTCAAGAACAGCAGAGAGAAATGGAAAAGATGAGTATTAATGGAATATTAATAAGAGTAAATAACATTGCAAATTGCAATTAATATTGCAGTTGGTGTGCTGCCTGTTTTGTTCTATCAAAAATGATGCAGTATTTTAGGGTTTCATTGAACCTCCATCTTACTGTCAAAAACAAAGGAGATGATCATGGACTAAAGGAGACTGCAGGGAGCACCCCCACCCTCTGTGTCCACATCACAGAACACCTGGACTGATCACATCATGTGGCCACGGCTGTCAGAGTGGCAAGACAACGGCTCCTCTTCGTCCACAGACTGAAGAGGTTTGGCTTGGACTCCATGGTACTCTTCAACTTCTACAGGTGCACGATAGAGAGTGCCCTAACTCACTGCATGGTAAAGAAGATGCTCAAAACACCACTGCCAGGCTCTACAGTGGGTGTTTAAAACAGCACATCACCAGAACTGAGCTGCCAGTCATGCACAACCTCTACAACCAGAGGAGTAGGTAGGGTGAACGCCTAGAGGATCATCAAGGATCCCAGACACCTCAGCACTGCTGGGGTGTCTGCTACCATCTGGCAAACGGTACTGGAGCATTGGTTCTCAATCCAGCAGGCTCAGCGACGTTTCTATCCCCAGGCCTTAAAGTGTCTGAACTCAAAAAGTAAGCTGTAACAGGATTACAGTGCAGATGCCAGTCACATTTTGCAGTGTCATTTCAGATCTTTGCTATTATTTTTATACTGCACTTTAGAATGTTCATTTTACTGCCATCAGTTCACTTTACTGCCACCATGGCAGGCACTTAGATGACTGTGCTATAGCACGTATAAATACAGAACGCACTCTCTCTCTCTCTCTTGTATATATATATATATATATATATATATATATATATATATATATATATATATATATATATATATATATATATATATATATATATATATATCACACACACACACACACACACACACACACACACACACACACACACACACACACACACACACACACACATGAACAATTCAGGAAAAGTGTCCATCCCTGCATAAATAAAGGAGTGAAAATATGATGAGGAAACAGACACACAACTAGAAAAAGTGCTCCTCGGAGCACAAGTCTCCGCCAGGTCAGGTAGGTTATTATGGCCTCCTGGTGGCGCTATAATAGGCCAATGTGAAAAGGGTGCCATTTCTTCTTAGGCCTTGCACGGCAATCGGACAGTGCATTCATGATTTTGTTCCAAAAATGTGGTTTGCTAAATTAGACCTGCTGGTGGCGCTATAACAGGCCAATGTGAATAGGGTGGCATTTCTTCCTCAGCCTAGTGGGAATGTGCGTGCAAAATTTCAGGGAAAACGCACACTGCGTTCATGATTTGAGGAATTTTGTTCAAAACGGACCTATCCTGCAAACTTTGGAAGCCAATGTTAGCCAAGTAGGATGGAATATGAAATATCGGACACATCCATCTTGATCACATGACTACAGAGATACTGTGTACCGATTTGTGTGATTTTTGGACAGAATCTGAAGGAGTAAGAGCAAGAAAATTGTTTTACAAGGCTGATCTAAAAAATGTGGGAAAGAGGTTCTGATGTGGCATCCAGGGAGATTAGCTGGTCACAGACAGAAGGACGGACGGACGGACAGGGGGCAAAACATACTCTCTCGCCATGCCTTTCGGCCTGGCGGAGACAATGAGAGCGAGAGAGAGAGAGGGGGGGGGGGGGGAGTGGTTGATAGGGGAACTATCCATGGTACTACACTAGTGGTTTCTGCTTCACAGGAACTATCCAAGGTTACTACACTACTGTTTTTGCTACTATCCAAGGTTACTACAATAGTGGTTTCTGCAACACAGTTACATTTATTTGTTTATTTTGTACAAATATAGCCAAATGGACCCAATTGGTTACATTTGTAACTCTGACATTTGGGTCAGAGTTATACATTGGTAAATTCAATTGCTGTGTAATGCATGGAAACTGTCCAAGGCAATTCCAACAGTGACTTTACAAAGATCAGTGATCTGAATGCTAGCTGTGCATTGCCATGTGGAGGAATACATGGAATTAATTCAAGAGGCCTGGTCCAATGCAATGGTGACATCATTCAGTGGAGGACTCGCCGAAATGAAAGATTGTGTGACGAGTTAAAAATTGCCTCAAAGAAAATGTGGCTTCTTTATTACTTGATAGCGAGCCAGTTTCGCTGAGTCTGTTAGCAGATGGTCCTCAATTATCTGTGTGTTCTACGACGGACTGAATTTATAATTCACCAGCAATACAATTCTTTCAGCCTGAGGGGTAAAATTCGATGTCGTTTTATATCCATCCATTATGTAACAGCTCACTTCGTTGCAAATCGCTTCCAATTTTCACTCCAAACTCTAAAAGCTGTGGCTTAGCCTATTTGCACTTTATTATCAATAATTCAGATATTAATATTTTGTGATCAGGTACAACAGCAGGAAAAGGTGCAATGCTACCATGCAATGTAGGAAGTCAGAAGTTCACGTTGTCACAACACACTGCCCTGCATGCGTGGCGGTGCATGGATAAATGGGCTCCATTTGACGGTGGCAGAGAGTGGAGTAGGCCAGTGTATATCAACCCTGGCAAACGTCCCAATTTTGGGCCGGGGCTACTGCTGAGGTGTGCCGCGCCGTTTGAAGAAGGTTTGAAAAAATATAATTTTGAAAAAAAAAAAAAAAAAAAAAAAAGTCTTTTTTTTTTTTTTTTTACAATAATAATAATCAGGCATAGAAACAGCCCCGAGGTGAAAAGGGTGACAACATGCTGTTTTTTTTCGGGTCAGGTGTCACACTATTGCCCTATTAGGATTCAAAACGGCTAGTGGAAGCTGAAAAGCTACAAGTTTGCATGTCTGAATAATGCAAAAACAGAAATATTTGTTAGCATTTGCTTTTGTATCGTTTCATGAAATGAAAAAACACCCTTAGTGTGTGTGTATATATATATACCGTATATATATATATATATAATTATATATATATATATATATATATATATATATATATATATATATATATATATATATATATATATATATATATATATATATACCGTATATCTAGGTGTGCCCTGGGATCTTTTGGCTATGCCAGGTGTGCCTTGGCACAAAAAAGGTTGATATACACTGGAGTAGGCTATACAAATCAGTGGAGGTTTGGTTGAAGGGAGCTTGCAGATGCAATTAGGGAGAGGTAATACCTCAGCTGTACACTTTGCTGTCTTCACCAGTTAGTGTAAGTCATCCTTCAGTACCTGCACAACAGCGTTCACCTTTTCCAAAAACAACACAGTTAGGGCTGTAAATCAAGAAGTACTGTAGACAGATCACTGTGGATAGCTGCAGGTTGCTGTTATTGAAATAAGTTAGAATTGTGTCCTACAATAAAATGAACAAAACAAAGACCAGTCTGTCTGTCCGTCCGTCTGTATCAATTTTTTATCCTCAGTGGGTTTACCAACTGATCTGACTTGCACACTGGCATTGCCCGTTGCCATATGCATTTATTTTTTAACTTCCCTATATTTAAAGGGATAGTTCACCCCCAAAAGGATTTTTTTCCTATAGATTAGTCACCCCATGGAGACTTGAATTCATGGATATGTTTTTGTTTTTGTCACATTCCTAAGCCAATAATTTGATGACCGGCATCGGTTCCGGTAGGAGACACAGAGTATCCTTTATATCTCTTACCGGAACCGCTGCCTACCGTTCCGCTGGTCATCAAATTATTGGCTTAGGAATGCAACAAAAACAAAAAAATATCCATGAATTCAAGTCTCCATGGGGTGACTAATCGATAGAAAAAAAGATTTTTTTTGGGTGAACTATCCCTTTAAGCTATTTATTTGTAACTCTAGTTACAGTCACGTTCCCATAGCCCGGACGGACGGTGGGTGGAAATGTCGGTATGGCCTAGTTGGAAATAAATACAGAAAAAAGGCAAGCAAGCTCAAATCTGCACACCGCCGTTGCAAATTAGACCGTTATTAATCCCATGGGGGAAATTCAGTTTCAGCTTCACCCAGCTGATGGCTGCTCAGATAAGTGTCTTGCTAAGGGACACTTCAACACATAGACCGGGGCTGGGAGGCGAACCGGTGGTTTCCTCCCACTGAGCTACGGCTGCCCCATCCCCACTTTAACCATACATAAAAATGACAAAATTAAACAACTAAAGCATTTACCATAAGAAGTAATATTGCAATATTACAGCATTCCTCAATCTTTCTTAGTAACAAGAACGTTATTCAAACCTTTGAATGTAAGTTTATACCTCTGTTTTATAATGTGTATTATATGACCCCTCTATTTAGAGGTCTATCTTTTTCAGCGCCACAGAATCTAAAATGTATGCTGTCAATTTCAACTGAATCACTTAAGTGTAGAGCAACTGGATCATTTCTTACATTTCTCAGAATTTAGCTTTTATATTCTTATTCTTATTCTTTGTTTAAGCTTAATGTGCTGTCCAAAGGCAATCCAGACTTTCTAAAGGCACTTTATCATACTGTAGCATCATGCTAACATATTACAAATAACATGGGGACTTTAACAAGTCATGACACCCTTCATTATTTCTTTTCAGTATTGCAATCATCAGGAAGTGGTTTCACAAGAGCCAGATACATTTTTGGTTTTGAATTCATATTGGCATGGACAAGTTTTTCTCTAAAGTTCTATAATGTATTTCCTGCAGATCAAAGTAGTGCTGGCTTTTAGCATCTTGCTATGCCCTTCATAACAGAAACTTCCAAAACAAGGAGAGACAGAAAGGTGAGGCAAGTTACACTGGTGCAACTTCCAGAGTGTGCCTGAAAGACAACATACCCTATAGGGCCTACAATAAGGTCTGGGACATCAAAGAGCGTCTATCAACATCAAGGGCTGACTGGGTTCATTGATACTGTATGTGTTCATCTCCAAGTTTCGGTGCAGTAAGGTACTCACAGCAGTCTCTCTCTCTCTCTCTCTCTCTCTCTCTCTCTCTCTCCTATGTTAATAAACCTGTACGCCAGGCTGCCACGTGCAGACATTTAGCACTGTGCAATTAATCAGACCAAACTGAACAGGGTACTGCAGGGTAGTGTGATTCCACTCCAAATGCAAATGATCCCCCAACTCCGCCTTGGCTCGCTCTCGGAGAAGGGAGAGAAAGAATGGCGGTTCAGTTTGTTCAAGTTGTTCGATTGCAGCCTTTTA
This sequence comes from Gymnoscopelus braueri, assembly GCF_963280865.1. Taxonomy (NCBI): domain Eukaryota; kingdom Metazoa; phylum Chordata; class Actinopteri; order Myctophiformes; family Myctophidae; genus Gymnoscopelus; species Gymnoscopelus braueri. Next base: position 25,956,338 of record NC_137609.1, on the reverse strand, counting down.
CATTAGGATGCAGCAAAGCAAGAACAGGTGTCCTTTATCTTTAGTATACAGTAAAGATGAGATGGGTTCGTATAGTGAGATGCCAAAACTTTAACTGGAAATAATGGCAAAATATTGCTATTACAGTACAATGTGATGCCTAACACACTATTTCACGCATGCACGCACGCACGCACGCTCGCACGCACACACGCACGCTCGCACGCACGCACGCACACACGCGCTCACGCACACGCACGCGCACACACACGTTTGTGAATTACCCTACTAGAACTAGATTATGACTGGAACAATAAAACAAAATGGGAGAAGCACAATGAATGTCTCTCTGGAATTCAGATTATCCTCTTCATTTTGCAGACTCGTTTGGTGAGTTACTGTACAGCTCCATTGTAATGTGGAACCTGCAAGCATGGTACCTGTTTGGAAAAGCTTTCATTGTGATGAGAATTTGCATAAGTCACAAATGCTGCACCTGAATTTGGCGGCGGAAGTACCGTCCAAGGAAATGACGTTGAGGCTTTACAAATCTGAAATACGTACGATGAACTCTGCATTGGGTCCTGACCAGGCTTTTCTCCTCTGAGATGAGTAAAGGCTGGGAACGAGGCCATTGCACATGTGGTCTAGATATAGAGGTCAAGATCTGAATATCTATTTTATATTGAAGTCCACATTCTATTTTGCCTTGGAGCCATGACAAATATCCATATTACACAATGCAGTGTGTGTTAAGAAAGGGATTTAACATTATGGCCCTGAGTCTATAATTCTACAATCCATGGCAAGTGTAATAGATTTTCAATTTCACTACTTATTTCAGTCTGTGACAAGCCAGGAAATTATTATAACCTGGCATATATTTAACCTGTTGAGTGCCACAAATAAATCACAACAACAGCAAAGCAACGTTGTTGTGTTCAATCTGTCAACACTCACATAAACCACAGCGCCCTCCCAGGGCCTCCCGCCCCCCAAAGATTGAGCTGACATTTTTGAATAATGGTGATTGGATTGCGCTACAGCCTTGACATGCAAGGAAGACCCAAGGATTGTCAGATAAAGTACGATGGCCATCTAGGCTCTCAGCAAACACGAGCTGTGCAGCAGGTAGGGAGCCCATCCTAAACTACTGTGTTTACACTGTGCCCCACTGTGGAAATGGGCAGAGTGTTGCAGATGGTGGCATTCCAGCCCAGGCAAGCAAATGAAAGAGGCCATATCAGTCGGTAAGTAAGTAATCTCAGTCAAGCAAAGCTATAAAGTCTAGATCAGGGGTGCATGGGGAAGGTTGATTGTGCCCAGGAGAGACAATAAACTCTGTAATCACTTTTTTTTTTCCTCCACCACACTCAGCCATCCAATTAACAGCTCCTGGGACCGGCCACAGAAACACACACATGCAGCCCAGGCCCCAGATCAATGGAACCAAGGGCTCACCCATTTTGAAAGCAATGGCCACTTTCTTAATGAGGTTAAGCAATAGATGAAACAAATCGTGTACAACACAATAATGGAGCATTAAATAACTAATAATCAAGAAAATCTGTTTAAAAGAAAGCACATCTGTGCCTAATGTCTATGAACTGTAAAACCCTGAGTGTTACTTTACCTCTCAGAGTTACATTTACACTCAGGGGTTGGCAGTGTATGTGAACCACCTTCCTGTGTGGACAGCAGTGAGTAGATAGAACAGTGAAGTAGAATAATAAAGTATAATAATAAAGTATAATGATATTCTGTGAACTGAAGAAACAAAGCTCTTACTTTTATAGATGGTTGTTTTGTGAATTAAAAATATGATCTAATTTATAGGAGCAGACCCTTCTGCTCATGAACCAAGAATAATGTCGAACACAACAAGCATGATTTAGGAAGACAACAAAATAAAGAATAAGAGCAATGTTGCAAATGGAGACATTTGCAACATTTTAATTCAAACATTATTTGCTAAATTTAATAAATTAATTAATTAAAACATTAATACTTTTGTTTAAAACAATTAGGCTTCTCTTCTTCCTGGTATAATTCTGATGCTAACCGTGCATCCTCTCCCTCTGTCTATGGGCCATCATTTACATGGACAGCTTGTTATGTCATTTGTGTTCCTTCTTACTGCAGCCTCTCCAGATGTTGACCCTCGGCCTCTCCAGATGTTGACCCTCACAGGGGTATGATGAAGATCTGCACCTGCCTGTAGTGGAGCTGCATCAGGAGGGCGGTGGGCCATCAAACATAATAGAAGACACAGGATACTGTGCTCTGTCTTTATAATAATGCAATTTGAGCTATGTGATCGTCAGAGACCGTTCGGGATTACAGACCACTAGAAGCATTTGAAGAGCTTCAAAGTCAAACTACAGCACAGGCTCAGCAGCACCTGTGTCTGACGAAGTCCACAGAAGTAGGGAGCAATAGGCTGGCTGTAAAAGCAGCGTTCAGTGACGAGGCCATTTAGGATCATCAGTGGCATAGATTACAAGGCATTAGGCCTCTTTGCATGAGGATCAAGGATGACGGATTTCCATATTACAGAATGGGATTTAAGGGTAGAGAACATGCACTACTTTTCATCGTCCCCATTTTCACTGATGACATCCTCGACATGGGTGGCAGATATAAAAACATGAAAATGCTTATACTCGTTGCTGTCTGGAAACCTTGTATGTCCAAAACTGTTACTTTTCAGGAAATGGAAGAAAGAACCTGTGTTCCCGATGGATCCAATATGTAGTTATCATTGGTTAAATATTTATAAAACCAACAGACAGACACTTTCACTTAAAAAACACCCCCAAAAAACATGTAGATTGGCTATTTTCACTACTTTTGCGACGAAGTAGGCCATTAATTTACGGAAAAAGTAGATTTAAATATGGAGATACAAGGTTTCTGCCAGACAGTGAAGATATACAGTATAATGTTATATATATATATGGTATATCCTATATTCAAATTGGCTAATGGGTCGTCGGGCGGCGCCAAGCGGGCCAGAGATACAGAGATCTCAATATATGGGTATGGCCATATATGGGCATATACTGATGACCTCAGGGTACTCCATATATGACCTGTGTGAGGGCTGCAAACGCAAAGTGGCCCGAACTCTAGAAGTGAGAGTCGAGTAGCCACTTTCAATCTGGTGTCTGTGTTTTGGCCATGTCATTATAGGTCAGCATTTTCAGAAATGTTCAAAAATAGTGAAAATAGCAGATCTACAAGCTCACACACTTTTAAATCAGCTAATTTCACAATTTTGTACAACACCATCTTATGACAAAGTATAAACGCTCTTACCTCGCTCCGTATCGTAGAGGTACACAAACCTCTCCCACTTGTAGTGGGCCATGAGGCTGAGGACGGCTAATCGCAAACCGGGCCTCATCTGGATGACAAACTGCACGTCAGTGTCGGTGGGGAAGCTGGGCGTGATGAAGGAGGTGTGCAGAGCCCCGCAGAAAGAGGTCAGCGTGTTCATGGACTTCTTGTCGTAAAAGCCAAAGATGGCATATACTCCTCGTGAGAACTGGGAGCAGACTGGCAACAGAGAAAGAGAGAGAGAAAGAGAGAGATCAGTCTCCAGGTCAGGGACAGTCACGACAACATACAACCCCTTAAGGTCATTTGACTTCAATTAGTCGCTGGAAGAAGTCACAAACAAGCCCACTGCCAGGGTTCATGTTTGTAAATTTGTTGAATTTTGATTATATTTAATGCTTAAAAATACCATTATGTACTGGGCGCCAACAATCGATGGAAACACAGTAAAATTATGCATGTGAGATCGAGAGGTGAGAGAATTTATAATGGCTTCAAATGCAATGAATCAAAGTACATTTCAATAAACTAGACTTTCAGGCCGTTGTGCAGCCTTAACCCTAACCCTAACCCAGCCCTATATTTCGCTGATCAAAGTAATGGTCACGAGTTATGGCCATTTGATGTGTAACTGCTGTAACGCTGCTATAGTGCCCCATATGTGTGCAAAAAACAGTGTTTGTGCCAAGTCTGGTGTGGATTGGAGCAACGGTGCGCCTGTGGCACCCCAGGGACCCTGGCGGAGCCCCTGGGGACCACATGTGGTCCCTGATGTTGCTATGCTGATGGCATGCCGCTGAACAGTGTTTGTGCCGAGTTAAGTGGCAAGTGCTGCTCTCTGTGGCAATGCTCTGGCGGTGCCCTTCACTTCCCCTTGGACTAGATGCAACTGCTCGGCTAATCAACTAGAAATAATGGGGGGAATCAGTGCATTGGCCACAGCTCTTAATGGACAAATACCCTGAAACACAAGTGTGCAAGCGTTATTTATTTATTTCGTCCATTTAGCGCAGGGCTGTGCTACTAGTGCTACACTATAAACGAATAGATTTACAACAAGCCTTATCTATTGCCATCTGTGGGCTGATGGCAATGAGCTTTGGCTATAACCACGCATTAGACATTTGGTCTAACAAGTATTGGTGTAAGTATCTTTTATTTTATTTGTACATAATAAATTGTACAAATTGCCTGGCTCTGGTTTTCCTTGCTCATCTTTAATGGCAGCAGTAAGTTCTGAGGTACAAGTTGGTGAACCCAGTGAACCCAGCCCAGGGGCCACTACCTCTGACCATCTGGCTGCTCCCTGACATCAATAGTCGGTGTGTCACACTGTTTCAGTGTACCTCATCACTTGTTCAGTGATGAGTGCATTCTAAAGGAATTACAGCCAATGAATCTTGAGGTAATATATAGGAAACCCTTGGCTATTGTAACCATTTAAACTCGATATACTTTGCGAGGGTTCATGTGGATAAAGGCTGGAAACAAAGAGAAAAGATGACTCTGTGATCTCATGATTTTGGGGTTCAACACTGCATGTTATTCAGCAACAGCAAAGCCTGTTCCACTTCACTATGCCATGTAGACACATGATACGTGAACACATGATATTAAATAATGGTAGTCTAGAATGTTTAGACAATTGACTATTACTCACGGTATACTTGACATTACTGGCAGCCAAGTATACCGTGGTTTACTTGATTTTCGAGGAAACCATTGGAATTTGAAAATCAACTTACAAATGCCATAAAGTCCACACAGATGGAATTGTTTTGCCATAAATGTAAAACAATTGTCTATGTTAATGTGCGATATACTGTGATATAGACAATGACAATATTGACATTATTAACAATGGTACAGTATGGTCTTTTAATTGTTGTGTGTTGGGAGGGGACAGGCAAATCTGATGCAATGATGACACCTGCAAGAAAATAATTGAAGAATTGTATCTACTTGCTATAATCAGAGATAGAAGATGGTCCATGGGCACACATTGTCTAGAATCTACTGCTATTTAATTATTCAACATCATTATTCATATGGCTTGATTAATGTCATTTTCAAGACATGTAGGATTTTAAATTGAATGTATCAAACTCTCCATTTCACGCCGTCCCCATTGAGGAGGCTTGAGAGCCAGGAATTTTAGAAAATGTCACAGCAGATGAATTACCATTCACTGTTGGAGCCATCCTGTCCCAGATTCACTTACATGGCACAGCCATGATTGTTTTCCCCAATAAATATCTCATGGTATCCAGAAGGGGTCATAATAAAGAAAGCTGCATGGCTCTCCCTAACCAATTATATGCTGAAAATGGGCAACAGCAGCTTTGGTTTGTCATGGTTAAATAGGCAGCCTGTTCTCCTACTGGACTAATAAAATCATACATCTGGGCTCATGAAGCAGCACTGGTAAACAAAACCTGTCTGCACATGGCCTGTAATAGGGAAGCACGTTTATTAAACTGTATGTGAGAATCAAAACCATGGGCCGTTACGCTGCAGTGCAGTACTGTACTGTATGTGCACCTTTGTTCAGAGCTCTAACCCAGGCATACACGCATGAAAACAAGCCTTTTACTTCACCTCCCCTTGTTTTAACATATCAAAAATATACTAGGCTATATTATAGCCTAATAAATGGCCAAATATTTTGGGGAAGATTTATGGGAGAAAATATATATTGTCCACAATATATATATTGTATAAGTATTTCCATATGGTCCAAAATATATTTTCAAATACTGTACAGTATATGTTTTTAGGCAATTTTGTATAATGATTTTTGGTATGGCTTTATCTTAAGTAGCTTTATCTTAAGCATCTAACATCATTCTTACACTTCCCGATCTAATTAACACCCTCTCCATCAGACCTGCCTTTGTGACAGACATCGGTAGCACAGACAGTACCCTCCCTCTCTCTCTCTCTCTCTCACTTCCCTCTCTCCATGTTTCACTCCTGCTCTTGACACCTCGTTAAACTTAATGGGTGGATGCAGCGGCCCCAGCAGCCCTGACACTCAAGAAAACATAGAGATTTTGAAATCAGAGGGTTAATCCCATACATACAGGCATCTGGTTGTGTGAGCATATTGCACAACTCAGAGATATGAGGGAAGGACCTGCATGTACTGTACAGTCAGTGTGCACCATGTCGCCCAGTCTACAAAGTGAACTCTCAAAGCTCTACTGCTGAAGGCAATGGAGTGAAGGAAACACACACACACACACACACACACACACACACACACACACCCCCCCACACACACACACACACACACACACACACACACACACACACACACACACACACACACACACACACACACACACACACACACACACACACACACACCCCACCCAACCTGGTAGCAGCTGTTTCTAAAAGAACATACATGTACACACCTGCATATTATGCTAATGTTCTTCTAACCATCATATGCCTGCTATCACATATGCTATCTGTATACATCTTTATTCGTTTTGTTTAACCTGATTCTATCTCGTTCCCTTCTGCTCTCACTTCAGCTCTATCCTCCCTCTTCTCCCGGAAATACAACAAAGCGATGCACGCACGCACGGAAAAAAATTATTTCACCCACTTCTTTACGCCTGTAAACCTGGGATGTGTCAAATAAAGCTGATTCTGAGTCTAATTCTGTCCTTGTCTAAAAAGGTAACACCACAGGCAAGTCAGAAAATCTATCGTTATTCATGTGACCAGTGGTGGAAAAAGTATATTACTTAAGTAAAAGTATCAATACTGCAATATATAAATACTCTGTTACAAGTAAAAGTCTGGAATTCAAAATTTACTTGAGAAAAGTACAAAAGTATTGGTATCAAAATGTACTTAAAGTACCAAAAGTAAAAGTACTAAAATATTTGAAAATAGCAGATCTACAAAATCACAACGCGTCGCGATGCGACGCGTTGTGAGCTTATAGATCGGCTATTTTCAAATAGCCTATGTATAAAATAGGGCTAAAGTGGTTAATGTATGTTTTATAATATCATAATTTATATCTGAAAAGTAACTAGTAACTAAAGTTTTTAAATAATTGTAGTGGAGTAAAAGTACAATATTTGCCTCTGAAATGAGTAGAAGTAAAAGTATTGAAAATGGGAAATACTCCAGTAAAGTAAAAAATCACACCCAGTGTGAAGTGGGCGGTGTGGTCACAGTGGTCATCACAGTGATGGAAGTTCACTTAAAGAAAGGTTATATTTCTGAAGTGGGTGGTGCTATTTATTAACAATAAACAATAAATAAACAATGGTTGGTCCACAATGGGTGATTCACTTAAAAAAAACATAAATGTGTTCTTTTTAAGTGCATGGTCCTATTTATAGGGCTATGCACATGTGTCATGTGTTTCACTAGCCAATCACAGTCCTGAATAGAGTCAGCCAATAAAGTCAGCCAATCATATTACAGCTAGCATTGAATGTGTAGGGGTTAGGGGTGTACAATGGTGGCCAATCACGGTGCAGGGTTAGGGGGGTACAATGGTGGCCAGTGATTTGCATTGAATGTGTAGGGGTTAGGGGTGTAGGGGGGTACAATGGTGGCCAATCACAGTGCAGCGAATGTCGATGTCCTCACATATAGGGGCGGTTGCACCGCCCAAAAATCCTCAAAAGTGTACTTACGTAAGTACAGTACTTGAGCAAATGTACTTAGTTATTTTACACCACTGCTGAGAACCATATATAAGAAGGCAAGAAGTACTGTCAGAGGGGTCTGAACTGGAGGAAGACAGAGGTAATACAGAGGTGAACACCTTGCACAGAGAACTTATAAATATATGATGGAGGAACGGAAAGGAGTCACTGAGAACTAGGAGCACAGAGGGAGTGTGCAATATCATTGTGTTTGTGCACTGTGAGGACAGTGGCATATCTCTCTGGGACATTAACATATAATCTGCTAATGTGTGCACTGTTACCTACTGGGGGGGGTTGTTTTTCTATAGCTGTGTTAAAAACCTAGTCCTCTGAGCTACTTTGGAGGTATTGAGAGCAGTAAGCCTCGAGTTGATCTCAGTAAAGTGGCCATCTAGGTGGAGAGGCAAGGCATGTTCACCGGGGCAAAGTGTCGAGGCTGATCCCAGAAACATGGGGATGTCTGAGGGTCTGATATGATGTTGAGTGAAAGAGGAGGACTGAGTACATGAGACACAAAATGCTCTCTGGAAAGTTCTACCCAGCGGATTTTCCGTGCAGAAGGATCAATTTGCCATAATTTTCATAGAGGGTGGTTTGAACACAACACACAGTTTAATGGGCAGGTTTGGCTGACAACAGCGGCAACAGCTGCATTACTCTTTGAAGGATTCTCTCTCCTCTGTGGCTTAACCATCAAATCGAATTTTAATGTTCTGCAGACAGTATGAACCGTTTTAGCTAATACTTGTCTCTTGCCTTGTGTTTTGTTTTACAGAAACTTTGCAGCTTTTGCTATTGTGTTTAATTTCACATACATCACACAACTACTTTTCTCCAGGTGGGTGTAAGGAGCAGCATGGCCTCTAGGGGGCCAAACTGTGGAATTATAATGACCAGACCACCACCACCAGCCTACTTCGGAAGTACTTAAATCGGGAACAATTTAACTTGGGAACGCATGCCCCTCTGGTTATGCAATACTCGTTTTACTTGCTGCACCCGTCTATCTGTGTCCCTTTTATGGCCATATGGCAGTACTATGACTTCATATTGATGATGATATCATGGTATTCCATTATGGGTATTTGCGGATTTATCAATATTTTTGGGACAACCGGTGGATCACACCCTCGGTGCTCGGCGATACGCACGCTGAGTTTGAATGTGAATCGGTCGTTAATTAATCATCATTTTCAGCATGAGCTGACATTTAAAAAAAATTGGCCCTGAAAATTCTATACTAAACCAAATGCATAGGAGGATGTACAGTCTTATTTATCAGTTGTGTTAGATGAATTGCTGCTGGTCAACCGTACCATAAAACCCTGATAAAATTACCTAGTGAGACAAAACACTATCTGAAGCTGAAAAACATACTGTATAAATAAACTGTCTGTTGTTAAGCAAGCATAGGTATTTCTGGATGTTTTCTGAAGAACTACTGTCGGGGATGTTTAATTACGCTCACAGTTGAGCAAATAAAGAGAGAGCCCAGGGAATGCATTATTCGCACTGAAGGTTGAGTGGGCATTTCTCCTCAGGTATCATGATTCATGGTTACATATAGATGTAAGAAACATGTAGGTTCCTCCATTTACTAAACTCGGTTAATCATGCTTAAATGGTGAGGCTGCTTATTTAAAATCATCTCCTGCTAAGTTGGATTGTCCCTAATCTGAGAACCACTTGTTGTATCATGCAGCCCACACATACTGTACTAAAACAACATCGTAGGAGGAAACCAGCAGCAGTGAAAGACAGACAGGGCCAGTAGACTCTTATATGGAAATTTCACCAGGGCTGTGCAGAAGCGCTGGTAAATTCCACCTACACATGCTTTGCATGCTGCAGGAACAAGAGCCCCAGACCATTTTAACAAGAGGCAGGGGAATAGAGCATGCTCTATACAGTCATGTTCTTCAAGTAAGTGAATTTTGTATGCTCTGCAGCAGAAACGTGACAGTGGAAAGTGATCATACTGTCATGTGTACTGTAAACAACTCATACCAAAATGAAAAGATGATACGTGGGGCTTTTGAGGAAAGTGATAGATTAAATCATTTGGCATGCAAAATAGTAGCAGCAAAGTCATGATGGTGACATTTCCTTGCTTGAGTTGCATATTACAGCCTTGAAATATAACAAGAAAACTTCACCTGGAGTTGTACTTGCTACGTTCATGACATCATCACAGTTCAGTAATCCTTACATTCATCATACATTCCATTATTGTGCCATGTAAAGTACCATTGTGCACATTTTATATGAAGCACATGCAAGCACATATTTACAGTACAGTGTAAGCGGTTTCTATATCACAAATAGTTACATACATTTAGACAAAATATTGTAAAACAACATCTAGATAGTAATCACCTTTATGTATATAAGAATAATAATACAATTCATAATACAATTATGAAGTGGACTTAAGTAGGAAGTGCATGCAAGTCTTTGAAAAGCTGCAACTCCAAATTATTCAGTGCATCGCCGGCATGGTTGACCTTCTTATTATTAGTCTATGTAGTTCATAGCTTGTCCTCAAATAATGTTTAGGAAACATTTAGTGAATTGTAGCAGCTTTCAGAGGCAGTGCTGCTTTGTGGGGCACATGATTAAGAGTGTTGTGTAAGACAGGAATATTGTGCCTCACTGCCATCATTGTGGCTTGTCAGTAATGATCACTGTCGCTCTGACATGTAAGCACTTTCTGATGCAGTATTATGGGGGCACGGCACATCCCACTAGCTACTGTAACCAACACAACTAAAGCACAGTTCTGCCATTTTACAGCATCATTATCCACAGCACTGCTGCCTGGACAGCCTAGAAGAGGTGGGGATGGGTTAAGTGAGAAATAACAAGATGTCCTCTTCTGACATAATAGTTGACACACACTGTACTGTACATACATGTGGCTATTTTTGACTGAACAACACCAGTGTCTGCGGTTACTTCAAGTGATTTCTAACAGCCTCTTCTTTAATTGGCACTATGATAGTTTAGATAGAAACAGGATTTTCTCCCCAAAATATTCTAAGCCATTCGTGTGGTCTCGTGAATGTGACATGGACCGACAATCCTTAGGAACAAACTAAATCCCGAAAAGCAAAGATTCTATTTGGAAAATTCAAATAACAGTAACACTAACGCAAGTCACACTGTAAACATCAGGCCACGTTAATGCCTTAAAGAACAGAGGCTATTTCAAGCTGTCTTCAAGTGGGCCAAAGACCCCCACACCACTTACTCTTCCACGCGAGCAGTGAGAATCCAATCCTGCTTTCTTGAAAGCTTCCTTAATTTGATTCTATGTTCAGACTGACTACATTCAGAACAGAGCACAGTGCAAGCAGGTTTAAAGCCAGCGAGTCTGAGGATGGGTTTTGTATTATCTTTGTACGGAAAAGACACTGTGCATGAATGTGCATCGTGTAATCGTGGAGACATGTTGGCATGTTTTCAAATATTCTGGGATGCTATCATCTTGTGATTACTTCATTGGACATTACTAGTGGTGCCTTAGCCCTAAACGTATCCCATTATCTCCCTGTGTGTTATCTTTTTTTAATTTTTTAATTTAGAGTAGCCAATCATTTTGTACTGCCTTTTTCTCCACAATTTCTTTATGCCAATTATTCTGTGTTGTCATGTCACTGCTGTTTTATCCTACTACTCACCTGGCAGTGAGGAGACCCCACCGGGAGGACATAGATCCTTCGTCCTACTCCTCCTGCCCAACACTCCCTGCTGACAGTCCCAGCCCGTAGGAACACATGCAATGACCAATATCCCCCTCCCCGACCCGGCTTCCCTCCCCCGAACACGGGCCAACATACGTGTGTTCGCATAGACGCCCGACAAAGCCGGCTGCACCGCGGGTGTTGTTAACTTTTGTACCACATCTTGGAGCTTCATTGTGTAGTCATAGGACCAATATTCATGTTCTGACCATGGTGACACATTCATTATCAGGGTATTGACAGAAGTCTTGGCCTTGCGAAACCCCTGGTTGACTTGAGAGGTGAAATTCAAATATCAAACAGTGTACAACAGCAATCTTGGAAAGGCCCACAGTTGAACCCTGAGGCAGCTTAACAGCAGTGGTACAATTTCATAAGCCGTCACACACTGAGCATAGATGTCTCTGTTCCAACCAAGCGACAGTTAATCAGTGGTGCTGGAAAATGTTCAGCGCTCTCTCCAGTGTGGTATTAAAGTAATACTGGAGCTTTGCTGTGCCTCAAGAGAAACTGGAAACTAGCTTGAAAACGCGTTATAATGAAATTTGAGGAAAGGGACATCTATTTCTGTGATGAGCAATGTTGTTGTTAGCTATGTAAAACACAGTATAAGAGGTCAGGTCAGTAAGAAAATGCATTATGTGGTTTTTGAGAATGCCTGTACCGCTCTGTGATAAAGCATCTCTGCTACACTGTCAATATACTGCTACAGTACATTGCACAGTGCAGTGTTATGAGACCATAACGCATTTGCTAATTCTTCTTCAATTTATCCAACATGTAATGGGTAGATTTTTTCAACACTTACACATCTGAATGCCTAAACGAATTACGTATAATAACCACAGGTCTACCGGAAAAAAACACTTAATGGATTTTGTACAAGCTGTGAAATTGCCAATACAATCTTATTCATTTTCCATTGCCTGTCATTACTTCAATTTGAAACTTTTAATAGAACAACGCCTCAGCTTAATTCCACACTGACTAGATTAATAGTCAGTCCAGTCGAAGGACTGTGGCTGGAGCCTTTTTCTCCACCCACTCTCCCCTGTTTTGACCCCAGCCTTAATGGACGACATTACGACCTTCCCATCTCTGCATCTATGCGCACAAACCCTCCTAGCCTGGGGCAAGGTGTCTCACATCAACCCATGTACAGTAGTTCCAGTTGAGTCACAGATTGGTGACATACTGTAGTGAACAACACAATCAGCCGTCTTTGACCAAGGCAGGGAAGGAGTATGCTCTACAATACAATTAGCCTAAGCATTCTATTTGCAATGAACAAATATAATACAATGACTCAAGCCATGTGTAATCTCCGCTATTTGACATTTTGTTGCCCTTTGTAATTTAAAGATCACTGTATCGTAGTTACAGTATGACAAGCTCTGGAATAAAGTATACATTTGCATTTAGTGAGGTATAGATGATTTTGTCCATACTCAAACGAACAGGAACGGCACACTTCACTGCCGGACCGAGTCCTTCCTGCTATTGACCCATTGCTGTCAATATCGCAGTCAATGCCATCAGGGATCTGCAACAATCGTTACATAGTCACCCAATCAGAGGAGAGTATGTGGTGTCCTCCTTTACTCTGCTCACAATCCATACGGGCTACGCTAGACATAAATGAAAAAGTTGGTTGAATACATTATGACTTCCTGTCTTTCAAATGATTGATGTATGCTCTGCTTTCTGTTGTTGGAGACAAAGAGGAAATCGTTTGACCCATTCAGTCCGGGGAACGCATCTCTGTCATTTCAGATTTCTTTGGCTATTCAAAAAGCTCATAGCGCGGCACTTGGCGCAGCGCTATGAGCTTGTAGATCTGCTATTTTTTGAAACATTTAGAAAAATTGTGAAAATCTTTGAATATGCATTTTTTTAAGCGAACATTTGTAACTCAAATCTTTGCTTCTGGGGGGGGGGGGTCCCTGGAACAAAATATTTTGAGATGGGGGTCCGCGGTCAAATACATATCATTTTGGGGGTCCTTGACATGAACAAGTTTGAGAACTACTGATATAGCAACATACGTTGTTTAAAAAACTGTTAGGATTTAGAAGACATTTGTAGAATATATATTCAGAGATTTGCACAAATTGTCATGATCTTTCTAAAATAGCAGATCTACAAGCTCATAGCGCGGCACTTGGTGCCGCACTATGAGCTTGTATATCTACTATTTTCTAATAGCCAAAGAAACCTAAAATGACAGAAATGCGTTTCCCGGATTGAATGGGTTAATGAAAGGTCCATCCTCTGCTCAGGAGCTCCACTGTCAAAGCTGGATGTTCCAATCCATAGAATGAGACATGCAGTGAACTTAAGAGTTAAACAGCAACGTGTCATATTCAGATCACTAGATCATCATTTAGGTTTAGGGCAGTGGTTCTCAACCTGTGGGGCGGGGTCAAGTCCCCAGAACCCAGTGGTTTCATTGAAGCCAAATGGACATGCTGGCCATTCATGGTACTGCAGGCCTGGGGCCTCAACATGAACGAGCGAAAACGGTTTCGACCAATGGGCTCGACTCACGAGCGTGCGCACGGGGCTGCGCGCTTCTGTGATGCAAAACGCGTCACATCTGTGATGAATTGGGCCCATAATAGGCCGCGCCTACCAAATTTCCAACCCAGAAGGGGTGATTTAGGCCCATGCGCTGGGTGAGCAACTCAATGCAAGTGGATGGGAGGAGATTTCTGGTGCCCTCTCTATTATTTTTAACTCTATGGGCGGGGTCCACTGGTGGGCCGTGATGACATTGCAAGTGGGCCCCCAAATAATTGGCAAAACACAAGAGTTTATGACAGAATACAGAATGTAAGAAGATGTCATGGTATTTTTTTTCTTTCTGTAAAACCTTGAAATATGAGTTTTCATTGTGATACAGATACATTGGAAGTATGCTACGCTCCATTGATCCAAGCCAGAACACAATTGGTGGATTGATCATTAAAATACACGCGGCCCACCCATCTGACCTCTTAATACGGCAGCCGAAAGTTCTTTAAATCTACACTTTCAAGATTTTCAAGTGGGCCCTGATCCAAAAAAAGGTTGAGAACCACTGATTTAGGGCATTATGAATTGTGGACCAAATTAAAAAAAATATTTGGTTAGTTAAATTTTTTAAGCAATATTTGGCTTAACAACCGTTAGTCAAAAACATGTCATAACGGGGACACTTCCTGCACTTTGGCTATGTGAAAACGGGGTAATAGTGAGATGGTTGAGCTCTTTCAATTGTAATGCATCTAGCTTAGATGGGAGATGCATTTCTGGCCACGATAAACTCTGACTTAGCAAGAAATAAAATACCGCAATTTCTTATCCTACAGCAAAAAGTTAGTTTCAAAGACCTTCTGATCCTTGTGATACTCACTATACTGTACATCCACAATCCACATGTTCAAGTCCCCAGGATTGACAATGAAATTGCTTTTCCCAATTAATTTGTTGACTACTGGTGGTATTCTAAACCTCTGTGTTAAAATTGAATTACTTTTCTAATAAAAAGATAATAGCTCAGTGTTCCCTCTAGCGGTTCAAACTGCAGCAGGTACAGTAGCACTCTAAGGAATTAACTTGTGACAGGTATGGGTTTTTGCAAATATGATTGCACTATACCCATGGCGATTTGTAATCTGGCACATGGGAAGGACTTCAATTATGTTCCTAAAGAAGCGTTTTCTTGAACTAATGTAGATTAAAGGTAGAACTCAAAGTCTGAAACACACAAAGATTGAAAGTATGCTGGATTTGTAAACTCAACTATTTTTGGGATGGTGATTAAGGAAGACAAGAACACTATTTTTTCTAAACTAAGCTATGACAGCAATGTCATTTGAAAAAGAAATATTACGTTACATCACCGTAAAGATGTCATAGATGACTAACTAAATAGACTGGCCTCCAAGTACGTTGAGCCTGTTTCACGCATGCAAAATAACCCGGGCAATGTACAGATACATATAGACAAGTCAGTACTGACATCATAGTACTGACAGCATAGATGTTTTATATATATATGTGTGTGTGTGTGTGTGTGTGTGTGTGTGTGTGTGTGTGTGTGTGTGTGTGTGTGTGTGTGTGTGTGTGTGTGTGTATGTGTGTGTGTGTGTGTGTGTGTGTGTGCGCGCCCTTCTAACGCGCGCGCATTAGAGGGGCTTGGACTTGAGTTACTGCTGTAGCCCTGATTTGGCCTTAACACTCTTCACTCCCTCAACAACTACTGACAAACACTCTTGAGCAAGTAGTGACTGGAATAATGATGCCAAATAACCTCTTCAGACAATATTTATAATAATAATTAATAATATACAGCGATACAGGGGCCAAGGAATGCAACAGGAAATGTGGAAAATGGAATATATGCAACAAGCCATAGAAACAGAATGGATTGAACTTGAGATAAAGGAGCCTGTACATTTAACAAATGAGCATTCTAAACAGCTGAGCACTCTACCACTGTAAGAAGTTAACTTTAAGGCTAAAATATAAAATAAGCTACACAGCACCGCCATTTTGTTTTCACAGGTCAATATTGAAGGTCATGGTGATGTTTATAATAATAATAATAAAGACCTTAAATTATTCCAACAGGGGAAACTACTTTTCAGCTTGACCCAGCTGATGTGGTCATATTTAGCACAGGGGAGCAATTAGGGGATAAGAATCCCACTCATGGACACCTCAACCCATGGCCGGGGATAGGAGTCAAACGCTTGACCTTCTGACTCACAGGCTGCCACACTACAAATTTAGCTAGAGCTTTGGCCACCCTGATGGTCTCTGTTGACTCTAACACAGTCACTAACACTACTCTAGTGGTTCACAAACCATTTACCAATACAGAAATTTGATGTCTCCTTGGAAACAAAACTAGTGAAAATAGCTGCTCTACAAGCTCACAACGCGCTGCTATACGAAAGGTTGTGAGCTTGTAGATTGGCTATTTTCACAAGGAAATATGTCATACATTTAAAATAAATACCCTCAAAGTAGCATTTCATGTTATCTTTAAAAAGTGTGCATGCATTAATTAATACGGTCAAGTTTTGTGTGTGGCAATTTAAACGAGCCTGCATAAGGTAAGGCTCGAAGCGGGGACCTTGTGACCTACAGACAGTGACGCTATCACCTGAACTACTGCTACCCCCAAACTGTGAAGAGAGAAGAGGAACCTATGCAGCTATAAAATGAACATTGGAAACAGCTTAGCAGTATACTGAGGGATTCTGGGTATTGTAGTCTCTTTACTATACAATATTCATTGGCCCCTGGAGGCTTCATTTTTTCACATACAAACTTCTCTTCAACTGGGATTTTTGATCATCCATATATTGTGTGTAGAACGTTTCACTCAAATCACTCAAAAATCCCAGGCGGTGTAAGGATTTAAGTGTTTTTCAAAATGGCGGAAAATCTAAGAGCGGAGCTTACTGGTCAAAGAGACAGATGCATGTGTTCCTCGTGATTCAAGGCACATGTGTAAGCAAGTTGCATGGCTTTAGGCCAAACGAGGCATGACTTATGCCTGTTCAAAGTTTGCATTTTCAAACGATTGCTATAGCACCCCCCCTTTGGCCAATTGGAGAAAGATTGGTTTCAGCGCTATTTGGAATGACCCTCTCTCCCATACTGCAAAGTTTAATAAAAATGTGACTCTGCATTCATGCAGCTAGGGGCAGAAGAATAATTTTCATAAAACTACAATATTCATTGGCTCATAAAAGCTTAATTTTTTCACTTAAAAATAAATTCAGTACGATTTTTGGTCGACATAATGTCCAAAGTTCATGTGTAGAACGTTTCGTGCACATTAATAAAAATCCCTGGAGGAGATAGATTTTAACAGTTTTTCATATAATTCGAAATGGTGGGAGATCTTAAGTTCAGAGGTCATAGGTCAAAGTGACACATTTGTTCCGCATAAGGAGACGCATATGTGTATTGAAGTTTTATTGCTGTCGGTCAAACGGTTCATGAGCTATGCCTGTTCAAAGTTTGCATTTTTCAATTGATTGCTATAGCGCCACCCTTTGGCCAATGGTAGTGGGTTTCGTGTCTTCGCCATTTGACATAGCCCTCTACCATATTGCTGAGTTTCGTAAAAAACGACTGCATGGTTAGGCTAATACTGCGATTATGCGGAAAAACTGCGGAAGAATAAAACCAAGCAAAACAATAGGGGACCACGGCACTATGTGCTTGGCCCCCTAAATATGATAATTATGTTCACTGACATGGTTAAGTTAAAATATATTAGCTTCTGGGGGGAAACTAGGCCAATATGCAACATTGAGCTACAACCTAACATACCTCTTCAGATCAAATCTTCATTACAATGAAGAAAAATGTGAAGTAACAAATATACAATATGTTGCTTAGTCTACAATCTAGATCACTCTTGATTTTTATCAACAGCAGTCAACAACTTAAAAATAAACAACCAAGATGGAAATAGGCTAAAAAGATAGCCTCTATGCATACTGCATTATCATTTGAACTGTATGAAGAAGCTGACACACTCTGGCTGTGGAGCAATGTATGTTTGTGTCTAGTAAGTTTAGCAGATCCATATACCATATTAGCATTTTTTTTCCCTACCCTGAATCACTCATGCTAACATGTCCTTGAGCAAAGCAATAAACTCCCTCCTCCTGCTTGATGACCATGGCAGTGGGACACTCATTGCCAAGGAGGGAAATTACCATCAGCCACCACCTAAATTATGGTGAATTATGTCTGGTGCCTGATGTGCAGCCATTTGGAAAGTGGTGAAATATTCGAAATATTCAACAACCACTCTGAGGACAGTTTTGCATTCCCAAACCGTCCACAGGTGTGTGTGTGTGTGTGTGTGTGTGTGTGTGTGTGTGTGTGTGTGTGTGTGTGTGTGTGTGTGTGTGTGTGTGTGCGTGCGTGCGTGCGTGTGCGTGTGTGTGTGTTCATGAGAGAGAGAGAGAGAGAGAGAGAGAGAGAGAGAGAGAGAGGGGTTGATAGAGGAACTATCCATGGTACTACACTAGTGGTTTTTGCTACACAGAAACTATCCAAGGAACCATCTCCTTCCCTGATGACCGGTTTAATCAATTTCCCTGGTTAAAAAACGAAGTACACTGGCATTGCACCTTACAGAAATAGAGCTACTTTCACAAGTCAAAAACATAGGACAACCTTCACAATAGGCCCTTAGTTTAAAACAAAATACAGAAAAAGAAAAACAGCAATCAACTTCAGAAAAATCTAGATAATAATAAGCACACTGTGTCTGTGTGGTAGGCTAGCTGGCTCTATGGCTGAATCCCTAATACAGTTTGGGGCAACAAGAGGTTTACATGAAGTTGTTAATTGAATAAAAACACATATTTATAAAAATGGCATAATTGTGTCATGATACTCACAAGCATGTGTGACAGAAAAACTGTTTGAGGATTCAAGGTTGTCGACATTGTAATTGAGATGGAACGGTTTCTCCGTGACATTCTGGTTTGTGTTATATAGTTGGACAGCAAACCTGAAGGCGCTGTGTTCCTGCACTGTAGAGCGCATGAAGAGTCCACCTGTACATGAAAGAATACAATACAAATTATTGCAAAATCTACGCTGCTTAAGATAAATAACAACCTGTCTTTTTCATGCCACTGTGTTTCTTTTCATTGAGATCATGCAACACATTAGCCTATACGTATCGTCAGCGGCTATAATAGAAAACATGCAAGTGAAGACAATCTTAGCTAACAGCCCCACTGCAGAGGCTGAAAAACTTCTGTAGCGATATGCATTATTATGTTTTTGATTATTTCAACTTCAGGGCCATTTCTACCCAACCCCACAAAGGAGCGCAGAAGTATTAGGCTAACCTTTCAGTGTAAGTAAACTTGACAAAGAATTATTATGCAAATAAACCGTGATCAGTGCGACGTGAAACCGACACTTGTACAAACATACCCAGTTTAGACTATAATAAAAAATATATGCAAGTCAGGAGAGTAAACTTACCTATATTGATCTGATTTGGAAATCCGGCAAACGATTTCCCAGAAAAATACAATAAGAAAAGGACGGTCGCTCTTGCGCGATACCACATCTTCTCCGACAACTGAAATCAACTCCTTGGACGGACGTGATCAAGATCAGGGAAAATCATGAACACAGGCTGATGCGCCAAAGAAATTCCTCAAGATGTGTCCGCTCTCTCACTGTGTGCACCGACCCACTGCAAATGTGTCAATGCATGACAACTACACCCGCCAATTATATCTGCCGCTAAGAGAAAAAGGCACTGATTTATCTCAAAGATGGTGGTGGAGCGAGAAGCTGGTCTTATTGTGAATGAGGATCATCCAATTGGGCCAGCAATGCATGGGGACGTTTATCAAACTTGATCTGACGTTGGATTAGAAGAGCAACCTCCGTCCTCACGTCACTGCAGAGTTGTGCTGCATGTGTGTGAAACGGCGCAGCCACTGGTCTACTGTTTGGCGGCATAGTGCAGTAGCCTAGTAGTGAATGCAGTCTATGTGATTTATATACATTTTGGTTACGTTTTTTTGGCCCGTATCAGATCATAAATTAATAAACCATCACATCCAGCCCATTATTCTTATGAATTATAACTCTAATAAACAATTTCAACCCCATTTGAAACAGCACAATAGCCTATAGGCTATACACACACACACACACACACACACACACACACACACACACACACACACACACACACACACACACACACACACACACACACACACACACACATATATATATAATATACACACACAGTGTCTTCTCAACTGTATATGACCAAACCTTCCTTAGCTACAGTATCATGTATGGCAGCAGATTTTCATCCATGTTTAAAGATACAATAATGAGTAGCATTCTGAAACTTGTTGCTTGTAAATCGGAAACACAACTCAGAAAGTCCAACAGAAAACATCTCTGCCTCATTCTGCACTGACTGGTCATTCCTCTGGAAGATACGCCTTAACAAGCATTGATTGGCCAGCTGCCATATCAGCCCAAGAAGTTATAAGGCAGCTGACCAATCAGCACAATCTTATTACCCTCCCAGGCCTTTTATCACTCCTCTTTCCCATGTCAAATAAAGGCTGGTGCAATCTCTGTATACACGTTTTGTTAGACATGGCTGTTTTCTGTGGTCTGTGTGGAGGGGCTGAAATCAAAGCTTCCAGTTAAGAGTGATGTAACCAGTGCAGCAGAATAGGACACACAGTCAGTATTTATTGATTTGAATCAGGGTGATTTGGCATACAACTATGATCATTTGCAATGTATGACTGATGGTGCTACTGCATAATACAGCAAGTGCAACAAAAGTGGTTCAAAATATTGATGGAAGGCATGAAACATTTAGGAAGCTCTACCATCTCAAAATCAAACTACTAGCAAAATGAATAAACGTAGCATTGTACTGTAGTGTTTATAAGCCAGTAAAATGAGCTTTTTGTACAGACGATAAATTATGCTTGAAATAACGTCTTCTTTTTATGAAATCATATATTGTAAAGAATTATGTGATACTGATGTCTGGCTATTGTAGTCACTCTCTTCACTACAGGTTAGTCTGCGGGTGCAGTGAGCTCACAGATGGCAGATGAGGCCACTACACAGCTCTATGGCAAACTACAGACAGGTTACTGCAGCCCTGTGCTGCTGCTGTTGCAGGCAGCACTGCATCATGAGCCCCTCTGGTTTCAAACAAGACAAGATCATTCTGGCTGTTGTGAGACTCCAAATCAGGTGGTGGTGAGGTGATCTTGACCAAAGACTCAAAGTCACCTTTAGTAAGGTCTTCAGGTTATCTTTAAAGTGATTCTTTGTCCCGAATGGGGGCAAAAAACGATCTGCTTAACCACACAAACTCTACCGTCCCTATTCTGTGGTAAACATTCAGCAAAAAATAGCAGATCTTCAAGCTCACAACATATCATGTTGTGACACATTGTGAGCTTGTAGATTGTCTATTTTCAGTGAAGAGATTTGGAGTAGCGGGGGAAAAATGAGAGGACCAAGTATAGAGCCCTGGGCTGGGGGATCCCGGTCAACAAAGTATATTGGGTTTAAGTGGCTAAGTAAGCGCTCTCTCTCTCTCTCTCTCTCTCTCTCTCTCTCTCTCTCTCTCTCTCTCTCTCTCTCTCTCTCTCTCTCTCTCTCTCTCTCTCTCACACTTTAATAAGGCTCAATTGAGTGTAAATGTCAGCATGCCTTTCCAGCACCTCCTATGGAGTTATTAAGTAAAAATGGCATTTATAAAGTGTTGACCATATGGTGGGTACAATTAATAGCAGGGTGTTGTTCTGGCGTTGCCAGCAAGAGCTTAAATGGCACTGTGATGACAAACCTAAATAGTTAGTGACATAACATCTCTCCAAATGTTTGCCTCGGGTATTGAATGTTGTTGGGATTGAACCACATAATTAGACACAGACTATATTGGACAACCAGATAAATACAAACATTGCAGCACACATACTTAATATTACTTGTCAATACAAATCTGTCAGAGTCTGTGAACTCAGCTCTGCTTTATATTTAGTAATAGCTTGTTATAACCCACAGAATTACGCACACAAGTTGTAAGCCTGAGGGAGTAGAGTGGCCTAAATACAGGCAAATGCGGTGTCCCACAAAGCACCATGAAGCGCATGCACAGAGCTACAGTCAGACACATCAGCCATCTAGAGTAATTAAGTCAGCAAAATCGTTTTTCAACACTCCAGTCTGCCTGCTTTTAATCAGAATCTTTTCAATTCAGTGGAAATCTTGTCAGGCAGGCCACATACCAGAAATAGACTTGCGTAAGAAAGCCTTGAATATAATCACTTTTTCATTTATTTCTATGATCATTCATATTATTCTTATTCTTAGTAGTAGAAGTAGTAGTACTGGGTGGTAGCACCTGAAAGTATTGTTTATGACAATGTGTGTCTAATGTTTGGCCATCACTTCCCATTGCTGGAACCTGTTAAATTGGCATGTGGACATTGGCAGGCATACGAATGCTGGATGTGGTTGTGCATTTCACATTTAACTTGACATTAG
Organism: Gymnoscopelus braueri; assembly: GCF_963280865.1. NCBI lineage: Eukaryota > Metazoa > Chordata > Actinopteri > Myctophiformes > Myctophidae > Gymnoscopelus > Gymnoscopelus braueri. The sequence goes on along the minus strand of NC_137609.1, from coordinate 25,933,510 downwards.
GGCCAAAGCCTGCTAGGGGAATTGAAAAGTGCACAGAAGAAGTACTTTGATGCATGAACAGCCTCATTCTCCATGGGCAGATAAAGCAAATGAGGGTTGGCACTGCCTAATTAAAGATGGGAAATCCAGTCATAAATAATGTCTTCCAATGTAAACAGCAAACTGTGAAGATTTTGTCTTGGTGAGACATCAAGAGTTTGCAAGTGAATGCAAATAGAGTGGGACAACCAGTTTTATTTGATGATGGGTGATCCAGCATATGTGATTGAATGTATTACTTTATGCATGGTATTAACCACTTTCAAACTGGCGTCTTTATTTTGGGAATTGGACATTATAGGCAAAAACTCATTAAAAAAATAACAAAAATACAGCAGCAGATCTACAAGCTCCCAACACGCGCTGTGAGCTTGTAGATTGGCTTATTGTTTGTAGCTGTGTGTAGCTACTCAAGGACAAGACAAGACAAGCCAAGAATAACCAGACTATGACACGTCAGAAAGTTGAGAAGATACAAGGAACACATTGATTTCTATCAAAGTCTCACTTTTCTAATGTTCCCTAACAAAATGTCCAAATTAAAGTGTTGATGCGGTTTCTTTCAAGTACTGTACTGTAAGTGCTCTGAACTGACCAGCAGGTCAGATTTTTTAATCCAGGGTTTTTACCACTTGCCACCTAGCTTGCTCTACAATACAATGTATTTCTATTTCATCTCATACTTGTAGCAGTCACTCTACCATTATGATGGTGCTAATTTATGTTAAGAGGTTGCAATACAACCTTAGAGAAGGAGCGTACAAAAATATAGTAGGTTCAAAGATCTGGAACTTGTGACCTTTAAGGTGTAATTACTTTATTGTCTTTGCCAGGCCAGACAGCCAAAGGGTATACAGCCAAAGGCCGGAGACTATGTTTTCGCCCCTGTCCGTCTGTGTGTCTGTGAACAGCTAATCTCCGTGAAACTTTGCACACACACTCCCAGTAGGCCAAAGAAGAACCTCTGCCACAATTATTTTAAATTGGCCTAATCGTGGTGCTAAAACAGGCTACTTCAAGTTTTGGCCTATACTGTAACTCTTAAACCATTGGTTGTACAATCAAAATTATTTTTGGATCATGACGCAACATAGGCTATCTGTCATTTAGGGTTTAGTTCAAAACACGCTTTCTGCTACTACTACTACAGATTTTGTCCAAAAGTCACATAAATTGGTACTATATGTGGTCAAGTGATCAAGACATACATGTCCGAGGTACCAAAATAATATGCTCAGCTTTTGTAAACGAAATAACAAGAGGGCCGAAATCCTGTAATAGAAAAGCCTATTTGTACAGTGCTGATAACCACAGAGACGTGAGGTGCAGCAGCTGAGCTGAGTGATAATGGAAATTTGATTTAAAGATTCCCTGTGTCTTCAGTTGCAGAATATATTGCTGACAAAGTGATTAGAGAATTATATAAATTGGCCTGGCAATTTGCAATATCAATGTCCTGCTTTGTCAAACAAGCCTTTCCTGTTCCATCTAAAGACAAATTCACGATGGACTTTTTACATGATATTAACTGAATCTTTCCAGGACAATTTAAGTTCCTTCTATCGCCAGGAACTTGAAATGACTTTGTGGATCCCAAAGATTCCAAAATGAATCAATCTAAAACTCTCTCCATGAACTTGAACAGCTTTGTAAAGTCTTTTAACCCTGACATTACAATATTTCACGCTTGTGTCAAATACTGTAATGAAACATTGCACAATTTGCATAATACATCATAAAAACCCAGAAAGCTAGGATAATGATCTTTGCCTTTTTTGGGGGGGGCTAGAAATAGGGGAAGCTGATTTCAAATCCGGCTTAAAGGAAGGGAAACAGATAAGGGACAACTTTACATATTTACATACTAGTCTATCTAGAACATCAGTTAATTTGGAATTATATGGAAACTAGAGGTTCGGGTCGGCCCGAACACCTACAGGTGTACATTGCACCACCGATCTGACTGATATGCCCATATATGGAGATCTCTGTATATGTCAGTCCTTGTCCCTTTTATTTATTTATTTAAATTTTTTATCCCACGATTTTGTAACACATTTTTCACCCAGTTCCAATTTCCTAAGCTTGTAATCCTGGCCGCTACTCTCCCTCTGCCAGCCTGGGGAGAGCCCCGAACTGAGCTCATGCTTCCTTCAATGCATGAGGACTTAGCAGGCCGGTTCTTATCACCTGACAGGGGGGAGTTTCCCCGTTAGGACGTAGCGCGTGGAAGGAACACGTTATTCCAACCAGTTCCTTTCCCCTCCATCAGGTGCCCCGGCTGACCAGGGGGAGGCAGTATAGAGACCAGGATTACAGCATGTTTTTTATGAGGTTACCTACACTAGGGGACATGGGGAGAACATGCAAACTCAACACACTTTCCAGATTCATCTCACCTACTGTGTCGCCTACGCACCTGCTTGTAAAGGAACTGGCTGTGCGGAAGTTTTTTTCCGCTAATATAGGATGACTAAAATGAGAAGTTCTGTAAAGGTGACTGCACAGGTAGCAGAATGGAACTGCAGAGTAATGACATCACGAGTGGAGGAAGTTGCTAGTTGTATACTGCATTAACCATACTTGGAACAATATTGGCCTAAATGTACTTTGTAAATGCCTCTCTACTGTTAACAGTGAAAATAAAGGTATATTGATGATTTAAGTATCCTTGTATTTGTTTATACAGAGTTTGGGTGAGTTTACCAAGGTGGACTTCTTCCACTCCTAACATCACAAAACTGCTCAACTTTATGATTACTGAATGTTGCTGTTCAAACACCATTTTCCAACATATATATAAACCATATATTTATTGTTTATGAGAATGCCAAATTATAACATACCGTAGGCAGGCTAGTGTTTTCACATTGTTTTAATTTACAGTGTTTAAATGATCTGTTACCCTGTCTTTAACTGCAGTTGTCTGACCCCTCCATGTGCAAACCATTTCCTTTGTAAAAGCCTTCTATGGTCAATGTGTGATGAAAAACAACAGTGCTCAATATACACATACATACTTTGTATTAGTTTAACACCATGAGTGTACAAATGTAACCAAACAGGTCCATCTGGCTACATTTGTGTAGGAACATAAAGAATGGTTGACTTGAGCCATACTTTTCATTCACAGAGTTGACTGTTTTGGTAACTTTTTACATAAGTTCTAAGTGGTCAGTACACAGCATTTGCTTGACCTTCAACAACACACAAGATAAGGATTAGCCTCATTCTAACTCTCTACAGGGAAACAGCAAAATACTGTAGTATAATACTGTAAAAGTGCCGCTGGCATTCAGTTTGAAGATTGGACAGTTCAGTTCACCGCATTCCCCCAAGCAATGCCCCAGACATCCTACATCTATAAATAGGGTTACTTGGCTGCCTCTCTGGCTGCAGTTTTACCCTGTAGCGTGGCCTGCAACGGCAGCGCTCAACCATCCACCATCCTCTGATCCAGCACAGAGCGCTGGTGGTGGACTCCACTGACTTAATGGATCACATCAGCCTCACACACAGCACCAAGTTTGCTCTGGCCTCAGGTCCGCAAGAACTTTGACAAAATATGGATTGGGGCGCACAATCCAAGGTACATACCATAAGTGATGCGTCCACAGTAATATTCTCTTCCAAATACCAAATAAAGGAATGGAATGCTTTCTCCACAATACTTGGCAGCATCTGCATGGTGCTAAATATGACTTTGGGAGTACAGAATGCAGAGCTGATGTTAATTAACGATACATATTAATTGACACTATGGCTAATGAAAGCAGGATTTATTCATTTAACCAGGAAGGTCAATGAAGAACAAATTCTCAATTACAATTATACCCTGGCAACAAGCCTCTCATAGGGAAGCCTAATTGTGAGAAAATAAATGCACAGTAAACATGATGAGGAGCACAGATGGATAATACTAATACAAAATACTATAATACATGGAAAATGACCAAAACAGTAGCAGGTAACAAGAGGAGTATACTGTAAAATTCAACAATAGTATTTTCTAGTGTCTTTGAAAGTATATAGGGAGGCGAAAGTGCCCTGTTTTAAGGCATAGTCCAAAGTGTGTTGTCTGTCTGCAACACACTTGAATGAGGACTGGCCTAGGGAGGACAAGAGTTTGGGGACATATTGGTAATATGTGAAGGGCAGAAGATATATTATGGCCGAAACATTACGTTTATAATAGGTTCCCCATCAGGCCATCTGGACTTTCATAAATGAGCATCAGGCGGTGGATTTTTTTTTAACTGGATATGTGAGACTGGCCAGTTCACAGAGGAATACAAAATGCAGTGAAGGCAAAACTAGCAAAATCATAAAACATCAAGAGCTCAAGGAATGCTTTTGCTGCTCTTTCAATGACAGCAATATAATCTGCATGGGTGAAATAAGCTTGACTCATGAGCTTCATATGAATCATGTGAACTCTGAATAAAGCCCCAGGAAAGAAAACTGAAGAAAAACAGTCACTAGCATGTACAAATGTGTTTACTGAATAAAAGGAGTGAGAGATTATATTTGTTGTACGACAGTGCCGTGCGATGTGTCATGAGCTTGTATACTGGCTATTTTAGGCGCACAACACTGTGGTATGACAGGGCATAAGTGAGGCATATGACAGGACCTTGGAACACACAGTCACAGGCCTTTGTAAAAATCTTTAAATCAATGAAGATAACGTATACTTATAGAGTGTACTGTGTCTGAGCCCACTAGAGCCAGAATGCAGTGATCCAAGGTTGTTTGCTTGGAATGCAGAGATTGGCACATGAGTGAGTTTTGTATGCTAGGAGCACCAACTTGCTCATCCCACTCACTTATTTTACATGCCATTAATTCTGAATTGTTAATACAATGAGAGCTGAGAGCTTGTCTCCCTTGCATTCCTCTGCTCAATTATTCATAAGTTACTATGTTATTTCGCTTTGCTATGGTACTAATCTTCCAGCCCAGCTGAGGAAAGTGAACTGATGCATTTTCTTTTTACCTGGCTTATGCATTGCATGGAGCAACAGTTCTGCGTTAATCAGAAACTAATTGACTGTGTTGACACATTATGTTTGCGAGAGGCATGCTGGAGGGCAAGATTCCTCTGTGCAGTTATTTTACATTTAAATCAAGTAGGCCAATGGTTGTGGATTATTCTCATGATAGTCTTCAAGAGACAATAAAGTGGCCGCACACACTGGTAGCCAAAGTGCCAATATTTTATTCTGGACGCAGAGTGATAAAAAACAACGTTTCGGCAGCTAACTGCTTTCTTCAGGGTATGGGATGTGGATTATTCTCACCCATACTCTTGTCAGCCTAGGAACCTTCATCTATTGCCTGTATGTTATTGTTATGTAATGTAGTTTATTGTGCATACATTCATAGTCCTGATCTTCATGTTCGACTTCATTATTCTCAAAACAAAGAAACTGTATAGCTAACCACGAATCAATAAAAACCAGAGACTAAAAATCATCCAATTTATTTAATAACACTGCCCTCTGCTGGTAAAGGAATATCAACACACATTTAGATTTTTATTTGCGGTTATTGCTACTGGAATGAAGGCTATTGACATCCCACAGATATTGACACCTACTGTTCATTATGAAAATTGATTGGTAAAAGTGGTTATCAACACTATGTGTTCAACCAATGTTTGGAAGCAACATTTTTTTTCTTTTAGGTAATGCCATGAACACTTTTGGAAACATGGACAATGTAAATTTCATGACATAATGTAACAGCAGCCTAATTACTAGTAAACATGCTAGTGAGGCATACACTAAATGCTGTTGAGATGTTTTCTGCATATACTGTATAGATGACACCAAAGCCACACGAATATTACCATTATAAAGTTTATAATTATATATTTATTATTATTATTATTATTATTCATGGCTGGATTACAGACATATACAAGAGTAAGCTTTGTCTACGTGTTTTTGATCCTGTTAGTAACAGAATGAGTCAGACTAGACATCTGGTATGACAAAGGAGGTGTAAACAACCCTGAAGGCGGGTGTGGGGCCGCTACGCGGTCACACTAACTAATTTCAATGATGAAATAGCCATCTGAATAAAGGCTTTTTAACATTTTTTCCTTTGTTGAGGTGCAAACCAACTATGACCTCAAGATTTACAGAACATGACTTCAGTAGATCATTCCACTCTGTCAAATATTGTCTCAATAATTCATGCAAATATTCATAAATATGAAAAATAATTTATTAGCTCACGTTTACAAAAAAGCATGGTAAAGCCAGTTAAAAATACTACATATCCCATCTCAGTGTGTTCATCGGTCTTCCACACCAGTGCAGAAGATGGAGCCAAGTTCTTTATTTATTTGATATTCCTGTCAGGCTCCACTTTGCACAGAGGCACAAGGAAAAGCCCACTGACTCTATGAAGTCATCAGTGTCTGGTCTGGCCTTGCAGACAATCAAAAACTAATCCTGCTTTTCCAGACTCATTGATTTGCTGGGTATTAGTCATATGAAGACCTTTTTATTGCTCGAACCTATCACTGCTTTGGCGATTATCACTGAATCCTCGAAGCAGTGATGGATGTTGAAAACCTTACTTGACTATCAGCTGTGTGGATTGGCTACGGGTGGCCCTACACTGTCCACATGTCCCTCCTCCTCAGCTGAGTCTTCTGAACTGTTGACAACGGCAGCACTGAGAGCCTGGAGGTCATCCAGCACAGACAGGAGTGTCTCTGACAGAACACAAACAGACCATTGGTCAGGTTTAGTCAAATGATAGATTGAAAAAGTCTCACCTTACTTCCAGTGGTGTGAATAGACAATGTAACAGTGGCTATGTTGAGGAAGGAGGTTAGGCCTGAGTTATACTTAGTTGCGTGCGGGTGTCGCGCACCGAAAATAGCAGATCTACAACCTCACAACGTGTTGCAGCTTTACCTTTGGCATGGAGCTGGGTTTCCCCTCTGACAACATTCTTCTCTGAAGGCCTTGCTTGTTCCCCAAGAGCAGTCGAGTGCTGCAGCACCGTAGTGCGAGCCTTCTTGTACTCGTTCATCAGTCCTCTCTCATGAATAGTGGCCTGTAGAACACAATTGAGCTCAAATGAAGACAAAAAACAACATGACAGAGGTTTATCATTAATGCCTTGGCATTGCATTAAATGTCTCACCAAGAGTAAGTTTTTGTCTTTGTCCTTCTGTCTCAGTCGCTTATGCAAATCCTCGAACTCTCTCTTTGTGCGTTCACTCTGCAAATGTTGCCCTTCCTTCTCCTGATCCCGTTCCCTCGCTGCGTGCCTCTCAAACTGTCTCAAAGTCATCACTGCAAGAAGCACGAGAGAAACAGTTATTGGATTTTTTCATCCAATAATTTGGATGAAAAAATTATAATCATAGTCACTAATATGTTTAAATATTGCACACAATAATCTGATAAATGAGAGTAATCAATTTATGGAAATAATTCAACTGATTAATTTTCTTTACATCAACCTCAGGGGGAGATGCAATGATCTTAACACATTTCTCAGGGAGAAATGGCCAGAGAGAGAACAGACATAGTTAACATTGTACTCATTGGTCGCCGTTTCAGCACAAAAACAATTTAGGTTTTCTTGTATTTCAATTAAGTGTGTGCTGCGTAAATACTAAGGAATACTAAGGAAAAATATCAATTCTAATTGATTATGCTAGATGAAATAGAAAGATCTTGGGCCCTATTTTGCACGTCTTACCAGGTATCATAAGTACCTTATGACTTCACTTAAGACGTGGAGGCCACTCAAAAAAGCAAAACAGCATTGGCTTAAGTTAAGTCATAAGACCTGGTACGTGCAAAATAGTGAATGATTTTTCAGCATCAATTTTAATAACGGTATAAATAAACCAATCCCTCTGTGGTCTTGATTGTGCAGTTTTTGAGGATGGGATAGGTCTCCAAATCTTCTCCCCAGTGGACCCTGTATAGCCTACTCTAGTTTGCGAGTTTGCAATAATAATAATAAGGAAGTGCCCAGTATGTTATAATGAGACTGAAGGTCCTGGAATACTATGAGACAAATGTTCAACTTTTAAAAATGTTGACGCAACGATATATCAGGCTTTAGTGGCTGGTTGATGCCTTCATACCTGCTTTAGTGTGCTCTCTCCTGGCACTGTTAATCTGAGCCTCCATCTCCCTCAGCTGCTCAGCACAGCGGCTCTGCGTCTCAGACACCGTCTCCCGCAGGGCTGATGAGAAACAACAAAAACAAACACTTCAGCGTCTCAGGTAATGAGAAACACAGTCCAGCCTGTTTTTCAATCTACCTCAGGGGGAGATGCACTGAATCTTAACACATTTCTTGAGGAAGAATCGTCAGAGAGAGAGAGAGAGAAGAAATCAACAACCACCAAAAGATTTGACTGAATAAAATAATCAATGTCATGTGGGTATAAGGCCAGAGTGACATGTCTGTCTGACCCTGTTCACTGTGTTCCCGCTGGGTGTGCAGCTCTGAACGGAGTTGTGCCAGGTTGACGTTAGTCTCCTCCAGCTGTGTCTGGAGATGCTGCAGTCTCTGCTGCGCCTCCTCTCTGCCAGACACCGCCTCATGGCGCTCCGCCTGACTCTGTTCCAACTCCTGTCGCTGCTGCCGCAGTTTACTCTCAACTGGAAGGCACATGGAGAGATACAATGTAACTAAAAACCAAGATACGTTGCTGGTGGTGGAGAGTGTAAAGATGCGTACAGAGTTGTACAAAATGCTCACACTGCTCTCTAAGATCAGCCACAGCGTTCTCAATGAGCTCTGGGGTTCTTTTCAGTTCCAGCGTCAAGTTGTCCCTCTCCTCACACACCGAGTTAACTTCTGCCTGAAGGCTTCTGATACTGCCCATGTAACGCAGACAAAGAAAGGTGATGATGCAATGAGGAAGGCAGAGGGGCAGAAAAACATACAAGCAAGTCCAAAAACAAGACATTTTAAGTAGGGATGCTATGGCTATGTTTACATGTAATGTTCCTTTAACAGGACTGTAACTGTGTGCCAAAATTACTAGAACAGCGCAATTGGTCAAAACTGTACAATCGACAGGAGAATACTAGACTAATAATAGGTTGCCGTAAAAGCTGTTTATTCTGATTTAATTATGAGCATTTCTTTGCAGATTAAACATATTGAACAGCTGATGTGATTGTAATTATTTTTTCTATCCTATATCCTGTTTAACTCCTGCACTGTTCACCTTGTGAACTAACAGTTCCAGTGGATAACAAAGGACAGTAATAGCTGACAACGTATTTGGGCTAAATCCTTATGTAAGCCAAACACAGTTGTTTTGCTTACATGAATGCTATTCCAATGCAACCTTCCAACGTCTTTAGTTAGGCTGGACACCAATTGACCATATTCACACAATGGCCATTTTGCTCTTACAGTATGTCATACTTGTGTAGTAATATGGTCAGCTTGTTGCTGACAGGTATACAGCTGATAAACTCATACCTGTCATCAGCCTGGTCTGTCATTTTAGCGGACTGCTGTACTTTCTGCAGAGCCACCTTCCTCATCATCAGCCCTGTGAAGCAACAATATAATAACTTCAAGTTCAAAAATAATTCTGACACACATGAACTTGTGATGTGTTATTGTTATCACTGTCTGCAACTATACCTTGGATTGTCTGTACTCTTCTTTTAGCAAACATTAGCCTTTGGGTAAACATGTTGAGTCGTGCTTGAGCTGCGTCCACTTCTGCCACTTTGGCCTCAAATTCAACCCTGAATCTATGGAGTACAGAGATATTCATCCAGTAAAAGTACTGTATGTGTTGTAATGTGGTTCAGACATTACAAAGGCATTTACATTTTGGTAGGTACAGTATGTGGTGGTTACTAACTTACTATGCTCTGGCTCTCTATGGAATGTTAATGTACAAGCCATCTTCCAGTCTGTTATTGATCTAATTTATTTCATCAACATTGCTCATTATTGATTAACGGGATCAACCCACTGTATGAAGGTAAACTTACACTTACCTCTCGAATGCTTCAATCAAGGTCTTCATATCAGAGTCTGCTTTCTGACTCTGGGACTTCAGTTCTAAGTTTTCTTTGACAACCTGGGCCAGGTCCTGTTTCACTGTCTGGGAAGACAAACCCCATATGCTGCTATCAGATTAATTTGTACAAAACCTAATACACAATTATGAAAACAGTTCAATACTCAGCTGTCTTCTTAACCACTTTCATCCTGGGAACTGGCGTCCCCATTTTGGGCATGTCATTATAACGTTTTTCAAAATGTTTTCTAAAAGAGCAGATATACAAGCTCACATTGGGATGTGCGGCAATGCCTTGTGAGATTGTAGAATGGCAATTCTTTCTGCCGTGACACCATTGTATGGAGAAGTATAAGATTAGTGTCAAACTTCCCAACTTCTGATAAAAAGCTATATTTTGTCATGTGCTGTAAACAGCTGCTGTAGAGAAACATACATTTTATTTGTCCCATTCCTAAGAAACCATAGATTATTCTGAAATAATGAGTAAAGTAAGTAATGAAATAAAGAGACTTGTATGATTTGTTCTTGCACAAACCTCCCTGGCCACTCTCTCCAGGTCCAGCTCAGCAATCCTGTCATGCAGACTGTGCTGGATAACACTAGCCTGGTACTGTTCCTGTTTGACTTGCTGCTCCATGGACTGTATCTGTACACAACAACCAAACAGCATATTCTAACATTACAGAAGCATTAAACCATTAAGACCTGAAGCTGATTCTACAAATGCCTTCTAAACCAGTAGTTCTTTCAATATTTTTCAAAAATAGCAGATCTACAAGCTCACAGTGAGCTTGTAGATCTGCTATTTTTGAATAGCCAACGCAAAAAACTCAAATGACACAGATGCTTTCGCGGTTTTAATGGGTTAAAAAATGATAATAATAACAATCAACAACACGGTACTGTATGTCCTTATGCCACTTGATGCGTTATCTCATGTTTCAGCTGTGTGAGTCTTCATACCGTTGAGAGGAGTCTGTCCTTCTCTGCTCTTAGTTCAATGTCTTTTGAGCGAAGCTGGACACATAACATGAAGACTTTCTCTCTCCAGAGCTGTAGAACTCGTAGCCCTTTGGAACCAGTTTTCAGCAGAGGGTCTGACAACGTCTGTGGACAATGGTGTTAACACACACACGCACGCGCACACACACAACTTTAACAGGAGCTTTGCCACTTTTATTTTGGGTCATTATACAGTATGCAAGTGGTTCAATTGAAATATGTAGCCGTATAGTAACACCTTCAAGTGAAGGGAAACGTGGCTAGCATTGCATCATATAATGCTGAACTTATGGTGGTTCATTTGATTAGTGAAGCTATTAGCTAAATGCATTTCCACTGAAATAATAAATTGACTTACACTTTTAACAATTTTCTCCTCTTGGAGGGCCAATATCTCATTGGCAGAGTTTAGTCTAACTGTCAAAAGCTCTGTGGTCATCTGAAGGGCCTCTTTCTCCTTATTCAGCCTCTACGAAATGAGATTCAAGTTACGTCCACAATACACATGAAACATATCTTGAACTAGGGATGCTCACTTAATGGAATTTGAATTACACTAGTGGCGTCCCACAATTATGAAGATAATCAAGATAAAACTAATATTGTGCCACATTGTTTTTTCAATGATGCTTGTTTTAACTTGATATCTTGAACAACAATACTGTGCAAGATTTGTTACACAATGCACCACAAGGTCATATGGTCTATGACCAAAGAATATTGTTTATGTTTATAAAGTCAATGTCTAATCACGTTAAATAATCACGATCTTAGTATTGACCAGAATAATTATGATTATTGCCATAATCGAGCAACCCTAGCAAGTACATTCATACATGTTTTTAAAACATTTAGAAAATAGCCGATCTACTACGCTCACAACGCTGTGAGCTTGTAGATCAGCTATTTTCGCTGTCTTGTACGATGTAGTTTAAGTGGTTAATGATAAAACTTACAGCATTACTTTCTGAATCCACAATATAAAATATTTAATCACTGCTGGGAACGGTGTTTCCAACATGCACTCTTTTGTCATTGTACAGAACAGTGCATTGATTTCTCTACCTCAACCATTTCAGTTAGTCTCTCCTGCTCTCCTCTCTCAGGAGCAAGCTGTCCAATGTAATTTCTAAGACTCTGCAACGTTGCCGACTGGGTCTCAAACGCCTCTCCCATTTGGCTGGGGGGGAAAAAAAGAAGTGACAATATCCAATCAATATCAGGGAATCTTTGTACAATGCACTTTAAAAGTTTAATTAAAAACACAGCATAACAGTGGCCATTATATATATTTTAAATTGAACACAGCACCTTAGATTCTCTTTCAGGCCATCTCTATCGGCAGACACCTCCATCAGACTGCTCTTCAACTGCATTACTTCTGAGGTCACGGAATTAAGTCGACCCTGCAGATCGCCATTTGTTTGTCTTGCAGATGCCAGTTCTATGATGTGGGCATCAATCAACTGCTGCAGCTAGACAAAATATGTAAAACAATTTTAAAAAAAGCAATCACTTCCCTTGCATACAGTGTAAATAAATGCGCTCCACTAACCTCGATCTCACGCTTCCTCCGGGATTCCTCCAGTTGTTCTGCCAGTTTAACATTATGTTGTTTGGCCTCATCGCCTGCCTGCAACCTGGCCATCTCAGCCTTCAGACCCATCCTCTCAGCCTCTTCTCTGCTCCTCTCTATGTCTCTCTTCAGCCTTAGCATTTCCTCTGCATACTCCCCTTCAAGTCTTTCAAGCTGAATACGGAGACAGTGTTGTTCAATGCAAGGCTAAATTATTAACTAGGGAGAATATTAACCATTCTCAAGCTGGTGTCCCTATTTTGGACGCCAGCTTGTTGTGACCTTGCATAGCACTGTGAGTTTGTAGATTGGCTATTTTTGTTACACAACACTATCATTCACCATAGATGAGTGGGTAGAGAGGCCAAACAGAAAGCTCCCTGGTTTTGAGTCGAAGTGTCCCTGGGCAAGACACTTAACCCCTAACTGCTCCCCGAGCTCTGTACTAGTAGAGCCCACTGCTCCTAATAGTTAGGCCAAATTTCACAGATGTGCAAATATACAGTGACAAAAATACCCCAAAGGAGTGGGGACCGAATTATTACTATGTTTAAATCAGGCTTAAGTGGTTAACTGAATACACTGAGGCTGAATCAAAGCTTCCCAACAATTCACAAGTGAGTTGACTACATACTTTGATATTTCCATGTACTGAACCGTGCTGCGGGTAGGGTATTACCTGGGAGGCTATTTTATCCTTGTCCTCCCTGCTCTGATTGAGCTGCAGTCGCATTTGGTCCAGTTGAGTCTTGGCCTTACACAGCTCATCACGCATTGCCTCCATTTGAAGACTCTGCCTACAGTACAGAAGATAATGGTTGACACAAATCACAATCACAAATCACAAATGCCACATCTTCACAAATACCTTTCAAGATTCAAGAATGCCTTTCAAGATTCAAGAAGCTTTATTGTTCATTTAGTCTAACCACACATTAATGTAATAAATAATGCTACAGGCATATTTACAGTCTGTACTCTTCCTATTTTGTGTTGATTCTGCCAACCAAGGCAGTCTTCTTTTGTTTTTGCTTTCCATTTCAAATTTGTTTTCCTATTTTTATATTTTTGGGGGGATTGTGTTCATGTGTGAACATGAGAACATCCTACAAAACCCCCAAACCCATGCATGTGAACATACTCTGCCGAAAGGATTATTCTTATCCAGATCTGTGTAAACCCAAGTTCACATCATTTCACTGAGCCTTAACTACATGGACAGATTACCTGCTGAGGGTACTTTCTTTGTCTCGCATCTCGTCCCTGTGCCTCCCTGCAGACTCTTTCAATGCGTCCACCTGTCCTCTCAGTCTCTCACTCTCAGCCTTGTACTTCTCCACTTCCTGGCGCCATTCTGTGTCCCATCTGGACCACTGCTCACTTCTCTCCTCACATCTGTGAACGAGAAGAATTCAGAAGACTCATATTCCTCCCTGTAGAGATGATGCATGTACAGTATAAAATACACAGCATTTAACCGCTTAAACCCCTTACAGTGCTAGTAAACTGGAAATTAGTTGCCTCTGTACTGCGCTTTTCCCCCTCTACACCAAAAATAGCCAATCGACAAGCTCATGTTGCGACACACTATGAGCATGCTTGCAGATCTGCTATTCTTACCTTGCTCTGGTGATCTGGTGATCTGTAGGGTTCTGCCCCCTTGTGCCGTCTCCTTGTAACATCATAATCCTCTGGTTTTCCTTTTTTAATTTCAGGATTTCCTGCTGAGCTTGAGTTATAGCAAGCCATGGATCGGACAGACCAGGAAACACTGGCGATGTTGATGTTAGCGTTGGTGTCATCCAGGAGACAGGTGCTGTCCCTTGGTTCAGGGTACCTCTAGGTATCCATGCAGACGCAGACTGAGCACTTGACATGAAATGAGATGGGGGCACCAGGGTCTTCTGCACGTTCCCTAAATAACACAACTTGATTTGAATGTATACTGGTCCAGGCTAGCTGTAGAATACAACTCTCGTAGACGTATTTATGATTTTGACGTTTTCAATCTACGAGAGTTGTAGGGTTCACCCCCCATGGACACAGGGACTTTCAGCACTATACCCCGTAGACACTCCAAACATGTACAAATTGAAAATAAAGGTGCTTACCCCACGCCCCAAATGTTAACTCTCGCTACGGGGTAGTAGTTTAATGTAATAATCCATATCTTTCAATAAAGAAGTGTTTTAATGCCGTCTGTGGCCGATTCTGTCGGACGTTCCCAATGGGCAGTAGTGACGCGCCCATCTGGTGAAACCCGGAATTACACTCAATGTAAACAGGAAGTAAACGAGGGTGAAAAAATGGCGTTCGGACACAGACGGCATTAAAACACTTCTTTATTGAAAGATATGGATTATTACATTACACTACTACCCCGTAGCGAGAGTTAACATTTGGGGCGTGGGGGTAAGCACCTTTATTTTCAATTTGTACATGTTTGGAGTGTCTACGGGGTATAGTGCTGAAAGTCCCTGTGTCCATGGGGGGTGAACCCTACAACTCTCGTAGATTGAAAACGTCAGAATCATAAATACGTCTGCGAGAGTTGTATTCTACAGATAGGTCCAGGCAGTCATTGTGGGCACATTTCATATATATAATCATGGTATTTCATGGTTTCAGGTTATTATGTTCTCTGCTCTGAATAATGGACATCCATGTCAGTACAGTACAGTGACAAACTACTTACCAAGACGTACAACCTAGTGTTGTCACATTGACCCACCAGTAGTCCATTGCTGGTCCGATAACGATAAGTCAACCTTTGGAAGTAAGATATTTAAACAATGTTGTAGTATGCTACTTACTTGGTGCAATGAAGTCTTCGGGGACATTCAGCTTTTCCTTTTCCGCGAAATGTCTCTCCATTCTTAATCTTTATGTGGTTTGTTGTCCCCCGCCGCTATTCGCGTTACCTAGTTAACGTTACCACACTCACCACTGCGTTAACTTTGCGTCGGTTGAATTATTCGCCTCTCTTACAGCTGGGCCTGCCCTGGGCGTACTGTAAAAGTACACGGTACTCGTAACTAGAAACGTGCAACATGTCAACAATCCAAACACATACAGAACTACAACAATCACATCACTGCAAAACCTTCCTTCTGCCGTTTGACTCGCGCATTGCATCACGGGAGTCGGGAGAGTCGCCGTGGTGATTGCGGAAGTAAACATTGCCAATGCGGAGAGAACGGTGGAGAATATATTGTAGTAGCCATGGTTCACATGACGCTCGTCTGTCACAAGCGTCATGGTGCAACTTGTTCGTGGTTTTTAAAATGTCTCCATTTACAACCTGTACATCTACATAAACGTTCATATTTCAAATATAAAGTGCTTACCTCGCGGCCACAGATGTAACAAGTTAAATCGCCTGGGTCTAAGTACTCGTATCTTCCGTATTGTTCAATAAAAAGCATTTTAAATCCGATTGGTGGCCATTTTCTCAAAAGTTCCTTCATAGGCTTTCAACTACGCGACTTTATTGGTTGGGGGTGTATTGCACTCTGATACATTATAACACTTTATGAGAAAATGGCTGGCGATCGAATTAAAATGCTTTTTATTGAACAATACGGAAGACACGGGTACTTAGACCAAAGCGTTTCAACTTGTTACATCTATGGCCGTGGGGTCAGCACTTTACATTTAAAATGTGAAACTTAATGTAGATGTACGGGTTGTAAATGGAGACATTTCAAAAAACAAGAACAAGTTGCGCCATGACTCATGATAATGATATGACAGTCATGTTTCAGGGCTAATATTGTAGCTGTGGTCTCAAAACGTTTCAAGTCAAGGATCCCCAAATTGCTATAAATATATTTGGCCGCGGACCCCATCTTAAAATGTTTCGTGCCAGGGACCCACAGAAGAGAAGATTTATGTAAACAAAAAAAAACAATTCAAAATCTTCCAAATATTTTCGATATTTTTCAGAAATCTCGTTCCGCGCTGCTATTTTTGAATAGCCAACATATAAATAGATGAAGTGGTTGAAAGTGATTGGACCCCTGGGGGTCCCCCGCCGGACCCCACTTTGAGAACCACTGTATTGAGCACTGTTTCCCAAACCTGGTGGGTCGCAGATCAATTTTTTTTTATTGTTTCCTAAATGTTGTTATTAATTATTATTTTTTAAATATTTTCTAAACACTTACACAAAATGCACACATTTTCATGAACAAAATAAAAATAGTTAAAGAAATTCCAAAATTAGAAAACAAATGTAAGAAGTAGCCTAGTGAAAATAGCAGATCTGCAAGCTCGCAATGGGTGCGAAGCGATGCGTTGTGAGCTTGTAGATTTGCTCTTTAGTTTTGGGTCCCGGTGTTTCAAATTGTAAGGAGACCAGATCAAGTTGAGACCGCGTCTACTGTCGTCCTAGTAACAGCAGATGTTGTCCCCGGTGAAAAAAACACGTAGCTGTCCTCGTCAATGCCGTTTTTTTTTCATATCACAATGTCAAAACATACCGATCTGATTCTTGTTTGGGTGAAGAAACGCCAGACAGACGAACACTCACGTTGCGTTGTGGACGGCTCTCCGTTGGTTTTGTTGTTGTTGTTGAGGAAAAGGAAGACAACCACTTCCTGTGTCAGTCTCTCTAACAATAGATTTACACGTTTTATAAATGCAACTATTTGCCATTGGAGTCGGAGTCAACATGTGTAAGGTACAATCACTATTCAGCCCATTCAAAGCGTGCAAATAAACGCATCAATGAATTAATAAATATATAAATAAATGTTCATTCCCTCCTGGGATTCGAACTCTTCCCAATGTCAGCATAAATACACCAGAGAGGCGCTTACTCCGGTGCGCCATTCTTTTCACAACAAATAGGTACCATAAACAAATCATAGAGTATACAACCAGCCATTAAAAAACAAAACAGACATGGTCACAGATTAACTTGAGACCTCAGTCACCACACTGATTTTATTTTACTGGTCTCCAACACGGCTGTTTACTACAGATTTGTTTCTAAAATATCTCACCATGATCATCTATTATTCATTATGTTATAGGCTACTTAGAAATAGTAAATATGACGCATGATATAGGTTAGATAAACTGTTTATAACATGACCAATTATAGAGAAAATATGGCCAAAAGTGTCTGAAACCCCACATTACAGTGACGTGATTATTGACCAGTCAATTTTAAATGTCCTACAAATTATTGAAGCTAATGTTTATGTAATCTAATCACCTGGAAATAGTATGTTTAAGATACAGTTGCAGTCGCTGCACAGAAAATGGCATTTCAAGGCATGTCCATTTAGAGCTCTGGTCTCCGTTAGGAGCGGTGCTCCTCCCATTGACTGCAAATTCCACTACCGTGCGAGGTCTCCAACTGTAGTAAAACTAAAGAAAACGATTTTGCTACTCATCGAAACAAAGGCTGTTTTGTGTTGCTGAAAAACTATTCTCCACGGTGGGTTACATCTCAGCACACCACCTTCTCTGTATAATACACTTTTTGTGCAGAAAATAAAATATGTATTGCAGGTGAGTATTAAATTACTCACCTGCGCCCTCTACAGATCTGGTCAATATAAATAACCATTGATCATTAGGCCTACCATTGATCATAAACGAACAGTTTATCTAACCTATCATGCGTCATATTTACTATTTCTAAGTAGCCTATAACATAATGAATAATAGATGATCATGGTGAGATATTTGAGAAACAAATCTGTACTAAACAGCCGTGTGTTAGAGACCAGTAAAATAAAATCAGTGTGGTGACTTGAGGTCTCAAGTTGATCTGGCGACCATGTCTGTTTTGTTTTTTTAATGGCTGGTTGTATACTGTATGAGTTGTTAACGGTACGCAATTGTTGCGAGAAGAATGGCTCACTGGTGTAAGCACCTGTCTGGTGAATTTATGCTGACATTGGGAGTGGTTCGAATCCCCGAGGGGATAAACAATTATTTATTTATTTATGTATTCATTGATGCGTTTATTTCCACGCTTTAAATGGGCTGAATAGATATTGTACCTTACACACAATGACTCCAATGGCGAATAGTAGCATTTATAAAACGTTTAAATCTATTGTTAGAGAGACTGACACAGGAAAGAGTCTTCCTGTTTCTCAACAACAACAAAACCAACGGAGAGCCAGCGCCCAACGCAACGTGAGTGTTCGTCTGTCTGACGTTTCTTCATCCAAACAAGAATCAGATCGGTATGTTTTGACATTGTGATATGAAAACAAAAAACAACAGGCATTGACGAGGACAGCTACGTGTTCTTTCACCGTGGACAACATCTGCTGTTACTAGGACAACAGTAGACGCGGTCTCAACTTGATCTGGTCTCGTCTTAATCTTTGTGTTTCCGGGCAAACGTAAAATTTATTTTTCGGGTCTTGACTCTCGAGACAAAAGGTTTGCGAACAACTGTAGAAATAAATTCCTTAAACTAAACTGTGTGGGAAATGGGAGAAGTTGTGGTAAATGTGTGTGGAAAAGCGGCGCCGGGTGCCGCGAGGTTAGGTCATCATAACTCTATGGTTAGGCGGTACATGTACCTATTAATGAGTTGTTTGTTGTCTGTCTCCGTGGCAACAGAGAACGCAGTACGGGACGGATGATGACGGACGAAGACACGCCTTTATTCCAAAACAAATAATCAGCAGTGGTGGATAAAGTAGGCTACTCAAATGTTTTAGTTAGACTAGATAAAAGTATCAATACTGCATTATGTAGAAATACTCTGTTACAAGTAGGAAAAAGTCTGGAATTCAACATGAGTAAAAGTAGCCAGCCTACACAAGTATTGGTATCAAAATTTACTTAAAGTACGAGTACCAAAAGTAGAAAGTAGTCTACTCTACTCATTATGCAGAATGTCCCATTTCACAAGTTCAAAAATGTAAAAAATCTTTAGAAAATAGCAGATCTACAAGCTCACAATGCCTAGGGCTATAGGGCTATTTTCAAATGGCCAAAATA
This sequence comes from Gymnoscopelus braueri, assembly GCF_963280865.1. Lineage (NCBI taxonomy): Eukaryota > Metazoa > Chordata > Actinopteri > Myctophiformes > Myctophidae > Gymnoscopelus > Gymnoscopelus braueri. The sequence goes on along the minus strand of NC_137609.1, from coordinate 25,913,879 downwards.
TATAGACCTTAAGTGGTTAATGTATGTTTAGTAATACAAATCTAAATCTAAGAAATAACTAACAAAAAAATTAAAATAATTGTTGTGGAGTAAAAGTATAATATTTGCCTCTGAGATGTAGCTAAAGTATTGAAAATTGGAAATACTCCACTAAAGTAAAAAATACCTCAAAATTGTACTTGGGTAAATGTACTTAGTTACTTTACACCACTGATAATCAGCCACCTGTATTAACCAACCCTCACCAGCTTTTCCACACAAAATATAACTGTGGGCCTACTGTATGGCAAGTTGTCAATACAACCATTTCAGCAATAAAATTAAGATGAAAATTGTATTATTAAAAAAGAACATTTTAAGTCAACCCCTCCAGGGAAATACATAGCCTATAATATTCTGTAGTAGGCTATATGTATAAATAGCATGACAGAAAACTGCATGAAAAACTAACCGAGTGTGCTTTTTCCCTGCAAATCTTCTAATTAAAGTTTTCAATCAATCAATCAAAAACAATAAATTGGGTATACTGTGGAGTGGGGAATTTATAGTTATAGTTATAGTATAGTTTGTTTTGTTATGTTATGTTATGTTTATATACATAATTCTTCTGAGCAGGGAATATGAATGAAAAAGCAGCTTAATAAGCATAAAACGACTGCTTGAATTGTAGAAAACAATAGCAAAATGTTATGTCCCAACATTAGAGCAATTAGGTTTAGTTGACCCATGCTCCCATTTGGGTATTTCTTAAAAAGACAATCATGTATTTATAGGGAAGTTCCCTTTATTCTGTGCAAGGGAACAGAAAAAAATATTTAATTTAAATGTGCCCTTGTGAGAAGCAATTGACTTCATTGAGGTAGTACAACAACATGCACATTCAGGTGGCCTATATTGTCAGCTTTCAACAGAAGACTCAAAAAGGATTTCCGCCACTTCAGTTTTGATATGTTCCCATATTGCTGTATGAATATGACACTAAAGCCCCATGGTATAAATTTGACAATTGGCAATACAATGACTTGTAAGAGATGAGAAGCAGACAGAATTGACCATACAATATAATATGAACTCCCAAGTATTTGCCACAAACAAGCATTAGGCCTATACTTGTCACAGGAGGGAATTCCCTCTGTGAAGTTATTTGTGTTAAAAATGTATAAGTTAAAAGCTATTGCAAACAAATAATTAACTAACTACATTTTCTAACTAACTAACCAACTTTTTATTATTTTGTCAATTACACAGATTTGCAGACACAAAGGCTGTTTGTTACAAAACCATTTTATAAACTCCAAGATAGCACTTGAAAACCTGTCATATGGCAAATCCTCTTAAACCAGAGAGAAGAGAGCAATAATGCATCTTGTTGATCTTAGAACATTTTAATCGACTCTGTTTATTGATTGATACATCTTTTTGTTTGTTATTATTATTATTTCTGCTGCACATCTCTTGGACTGAATAGGCGTATTTATTATGTTTACATATTTAACATTGCCCTACATGTCGCTCAGTGGTGTAAAGTAACTAAGTACATTTACTCAAGTACTGTAGGCCTACTTAAGTACAAGTTTGAGGTATTTTTACTTAACTGGAGTATTTCCAATTTTCAGAACTTTTACTTCTACTCCACTACATCTCCAGAGGCAAATATTGTACTTTTACTTAGTCTCCACTACAATTATTTGAAAACTTTAGTTTCTAGTTAGGCTACTTTGTCAATTTTGATTATTATTACAAAACATACAGTAACCACTTCAACCCATATATACATTTTGGCCATTTGAAAATAGCCGATCTACAAGCTCACAAGGCATTGCGATGCATTGTGAGCTTATAGATGCTATTTTCAAAAGATTTGTATACATTTGAAAACTTGTGAAATAGGACATTCTGCATAATGAGTAGCCTACTTTCTACTTTTGGTATTTTAAGTGCATTTTGATACCAATACTTTTACTTTCACTTGTAACAGAGTATTTCTACCTTATGCAGTATTGATACTTTTACTTTTTCCACCACTGAATTGTCGCTTGGCCAGACGTATCCTTTCTTAAATTGTACAGTAGCTATACAGTATGGCTACTGTGCTGTACTGTAGCTACAAATAGTGTTTGCTCGGGCACAAAACGGGTAGCCCAGACAGTTGTCCCAGGAAGGTTGTTAATAAATGTCTAATTATAAATGAGGACTTGTCAGTTGTTGGCGTTTGGTGTGGAATCTGAGCAAGAAGCGTTAATTTAATGCTCTGGCGTAGGCTATCTCAATGGTTGCCTAGCAACGCGTTGGCAGTGGGTGCCATAGGGATCTCTATGGTGGGCGCTCCATTAAAACCGTTGGCGCTCCTGACCTTGGCGTCGTGAATGCGCAAAGCGCACAGACTTCTGCGAGCAATACATCCATCGGGATGCAATACGCTAGACCAGAATATGACAGTAAAGACATTTTCCACGGAATCAGGGAGAATATTTTAGCCTGGATGCTGCATTTTGCCTAGAGGACTGACAAAAATGGTGATAAAGAAAATCTCGGAACGGAGCGCAAGACAGCCTCTATGAAAGCAGGTGAGTTGATTATTGTATTTTCTGTGAGAGATATAGGCGAGCTTCATTTACATCGATCAGGGATCTAGGATAATTATTCCATGCAAAGTTGGTCCCATGCTTGAGATCAGTTCAACATTTAGGTAGCCATATAATCCCCCCCCCCCCATTGTTCCAGGTCCTATATAGACCTAGATTAAACAGCTCCTTCATTATGAAATAGCCTACAGACTACAGCAGGCTATTTGGGCTGTGGCTTGGTATCCAGCACATCAGGATTTCTATCTCAAATGAGTGTTCGTTTTTATTGTGGCACCTGCTCATCTTATATGTGCATTTAAGGCTATGTCAATCTCCTCTTTTTGCATTGCTACATTATGGTGGTACGGTAAAAATGCGTGTAAATGACATCAATCTAATGATTACAAGGGCATAGGGAGCCCACTATTATTGAGCCGATCAGATGATATGCTGGGCTTTTCTAGCCCGTACCCTGGGCCGCGGCAAAATGGCCTTTAAAAGGAAAATGTTATGACAAAAAATATTTCATATAGGCAATTTGAACATGTCAGTCAAAAGGTATTGATACAGGCTACAACTTTTTCGGCAACTTAGATGAGCATGTTCTCATGAGATAGAAGCTAATTGCATAGGAAACATTTGATCCTGTTACACTTTTCCGTAGCCTGCCTACACCAAAAACAAGCAGTCTAGCTGTGGTAACCTATAGACTATATCCTAATGAACTCAATCTAGATATAAGCCTTTAAGGATTTGACTCAAGGTTAAATTTATGTGTTATATCTCAATATCTTAAGACATTTCAAGAATGTTATTTTGTTTGTTTGATTAATATTAGGCATATAGGCCTATGGCAATATTGAACACAAACATCTCTTATAGGCTATAACGCAGTAATCTGTGATATAACTTCACAAACATAATCTCCCCATGTTGTTAGCTGAGTTACAGAACTGTAGAAAACAAGCATTTCCATCATTCCACAATTTTGAAGGAGACAAACTCACGTCCTGTTTTTGGTTTGTGGGTTCACTGGATAAAACAAACCTAGAAATGTCATGCATTTATGAGAATAAAAAGAAACCTGTACATCCTTATCTATTAAGAGTAAGCTGCATGCATGCCTGCCACATTTAACTTCTGAAGTTTCAACCTCCCTACTATTTTAGTCACAACGGATAGAAAGTAGCCTATGCCTAAGGTTGTGGTCATCATTGTTCAGTTAGATTTATTACTGCAGTCTTTATCAGAAAGTAGGGTGGGCTCTCTATAGGAACAACCATGCATTTTGTTCATATACTGTACAAAGCACTATATCAGGTTATTCTGAAATACAAATCAAATATATGTGCCACGCTCAAGAGTCAGAGTGTCTGTCTTTAGACATTGATTCCTCAGGCCAACATTGACTTAAGGAAGTTAACATCAATTATTATTCCCCACATAAGTGGAAGGACCTTCAGAGCTCCGCAAAATTGGACAGATTGATTCTATTTGCTCAATTGAAATGTATCTTGTATGATATGCAATCTGAGTTTACTGATGTCTTTTCTTGTCTGACAATTTAAACTGGTGTTTTATGTGTTTTGTTTTAGCCTTCATACAGTTGTATGTTATATGTTTTGTAGTTCATCATTGAAAAAGAGAGCTTTCTCTTAACTGGCCCTCTCAACATTGAATAAATAACGGTGTGACCTCAGCTATGTCTGTCATAAGAGCATGGGAGAAATGTGATCATGGCACCCGATGCCAGATGTGTCCATGTGTTCAGTATATCAAGTTAATTTGCCGTAATTGCACAGTTTGCATGACAATTAAAAGTGTCAACATTGTCATTGTTCATTTACAGCTTGTAGTTGAGATATTATCCACACATGGTCTAATTAGTCAGGTATCCGAAGAAGTCAGACTCATAAACAGAAAAAAAGCTCAATGATACTCAGGACAATATGCACTGATAATTGTTTAGTAATTAGTTTAACAAGGTTGTTTTAGCATTGTCACTAACAAACCAATGGGAATGTCAAGCAATATGAATGCAGTTAACCTAAGTCTAGATTCATATAAAGTCATTCACTGGGTGACAAAATGGTCACAGTTTATGCCCCTGTTTGTGTTTTCATGTGCTTTGTAGTGAACTTGTGATACAAGAGTGAGGTGGTTTTTGAACAAGATGTGAGTATAGTGAGTGTTGTATTTGTAGCATAAGACATGAAGAAAAACAACTTCTCAGAAGATTGTAGTGGAGCCATTTTGAATGAAGTGCATTTAAGGTGGTAGAACTCTGCCTCATTTGATTTAGTTAAAATAATCAGTGAAAAGGATTTTATTTTCACGAGTATAATAAATAATGCATTAAGAGGCCTATATGGATGAGTGATTTTCTTCACTAGGCCTACATCCGTTTCCATTTTATAAGATTGTTATACTATACAAGCCTGGCCTCTTCAGACATTTCAACATTCAATATTTCATCCAACTGCTAATACATCTGCAACCAGTTTCCTTGTTTGCTTTTTCAAAATGCCAATACGTATTTATTTGATGTGAAACATTTGACTTTGACTTTAGAACACACTAAGCAAAAGTAAAATATGTCACAGGGTGGGTGGGTGTCACAGTGAAATCAGAGACTTATTTTCATTGTAGTCTTCACATACGTTCCCATCCAGTGCCCACCTCCTTTGCAATTTTTTTACATAATTTCTTAAACTGTATAAGTAAACTTTAGTTTCAGGTACCATCTCTTGGTAAACAATGGACAATGGAGAAACAATGGACAATTTAGAACAATATACATGGCCTGCTTTGTTAACACACTCACATGTACTTGTATAACATTCATATAGGGTTTGTTGTATTGTTTTTTCCTTTCTTGTTTTTATATTGATAAACATTTTTCTTCTGTGACATACAGATAATGAGGTATATTTTTAGAGGCTTCAGTTTTGCTCCGATCTGATATAGTTCAAATGGTCTGATATAGTTCAAAATAGAGCAAAACACATAGATCAAAAGTAGGCGTGCATTATCTTGCACATGATGTTGATATGTTTTCTGATCTGTTCTTGTTTTCAGATCTGGTCACACTGCAATGAAAAGTAGAACTGGGTTGTGAGGATACACCTGGCTGAAGAGTATTTAATTTTGACAGTATTTGGAGCCAAAAGGCACAATGAGCGATGTCTGGTTAACAGGATCAGGGGCAGAGTGACTAAGAGGACACTGTAGTGGGCATTCGTGTTGTACGAGGGCACTGTCTTGCCCAGACCATGTGGCTGGCTCCATTTAGAGACCATCTGTTGCCTGCACACCTACTACATCAGCAAGGGACTGTGACCATCACCCACTGTGCCCTTCTTTGGTGGATATTATGCTCCTGCTGGTCATTCACCAAGGCAACAAGCCAGAAATTCTATCCAACGGTGACCACCCAATTTGGGAAGCTGAGAGGCCTCAGGGTGCCCGTGCCCAGTGAGGTGCTTCGGCCCGTCGACCAGTATCTAGGGGTTCCGTATGCGGCCCCTCCCGTGGGCGAGAAAAGATTCATGCCCCCAGATCAGCCCTCCTCGTGGTCGGGGATCAAGAATGCTACCCACTTCATGCCCGTGTGCCCACAGAACATCCACAACACAGTACCGGAGATCATGATGCCCATATGGTTCACATACAACCTGGACACGGTAGCCACGTACATTCAGGACCAGAACGAGGACTGTTTGTATCTAAACATCTACGCTCCAACAGAGGATGGTGAGTTGGTTTGGTAAACTGGACAACAGTGACTCGCCATGTCCGTCGATCACCATTGTGGCCGTGATGTCATTGTAGAATCATTATAGAGCATGGGCATCATTCCATTTCATTACCGCCATCCGCGGTTGATTTACCATCCAAAGATATCTCACCATCTCACCATCAGTTGCCTTGCAGAAAGCCAGTTTGTGCATAAAGAGGAAATAATGGTTTTGTGGTAAGCCTGAAGAATCTATCTCTCTATATATCTACACTGTGTACTTGAAGGGGAACTAATAGTTGAGCACTCTTTTGTTCTCCACTAATAGACATCAAATAAAATAATGGCAAGGTCAGGGTTTTTCTTCCAAACGACAGTCCATGTACAAATAATATCTTTGTTTTCATGTTCAAAATGATGAGACAAGCACACTTGGATGTTTCCACTGAGTAAACAGAAAATCAATGCTTGACACAATGATAAACCCAATCAAAACATACCATACCACGTGTCGGCTGGGAATCTATTGGTACAAAAGAATGCTCAACTTCAGTTTTCTCCTCTCTGATTACCCTGCCTGTCTTCGCACCATAAACCAGACCTAGTCTTGTTATAGGAAAGCTTCATCTCATCATCTGTTCGTTTTAAGTGTTTTTGGTGTAAAAGCTATTTTTATACTGTCAATCATCTATAGATTCAAATAACATTAAAGATACTGTAATTAAGGAAAGTTTTCTGCAAAAAGACACTGTATTAATATATATTTTACAGATTCAGCTGCCTTTCCATGGATAAATAGTGCTCCCCCTAAACATTCAGAGAATTGTGATTATTCCATCCTTTAGAGTTGAATCTGTTTCAACTTTAATAATATGCAGCACGCTTCTCTTTCACCAGCGTTCCTGGTGGTACACACAGTAGCATAGCAACAATTGTTATGCAACCTGCTTGAAAGGCTGCCTTTTTAAAAGTCCCCAGTGTGAACACTGTCAGTGTGCAGCTGCACAGCAGAATGCGTGCTATCTTGGATTTGTTATTACATCAAATATTATGGAAATGTGTGAAACTGTAGCGTCCTGATAGACAAATGCACTGATCAGCAAGTGTCCAGTTCAATTCCCGTCCAGCCGGACTATTTCCTTTATGTCATTCCCTTATTATCTCTGTATTTCCTCACTCCACTGTCACTATCAAATAAAGGCTTAAAATTTGCAATGTGGCTCTATTAGTGCAGGCCAGTTCCCTGTCTTTGTGAATGTCTATTTCAACAACACCTTGAACTTTCTGAGCCTGAGATGTCAGTCTGATGGGTGGAAGGAAAAGAAAACCTTCTCTGCACTTTTCAGTTTCTTACACCTTTGCCCCCTTTTTTTTAGAAATGAAAGAGTCTATCTTTGCAATCTCAGCTTTTTTATATACTTTAAAGTAGCTTGCACCCTGACCAAGTCAGTGTGTGCATTCCTCTCTTTTCAATATATTCATATACTCAACCACACATCTTGCCACCAATGAGTATCCTGAGGTGACACCTAAAGAATCTGAAACCAGCCTTCTGACTTACTGAAATAGACCTAATTGAGCACTACCTATTGAAATTGTATAGTTAATAAACACATAAGACATTCATTATTTTTCTGTCATTTTAGTATCCATTCAGTGTGTGTCTGTGTCTATGTGTGTCTGTGTACCATTCCTTAGCAAATCTAGCCAGCACATATTATATTTATGTCCAAATATTTTTTGCTTTGGAATAGGGGACATTTGTGTAATTGTCCTATGCATGTTTGAAGAATTAACAATGCCATCTCCAGTTTTTATGAAAGCAGTGGCTGTAAAGCATTTTACACACAAAGGCATACTTTTTTCTTTAACTTTTGCACTTTATTTTGTGGGCTAGACTGGACATCGGATTCAAAACTATAGGTTTAACCAATCTTGCTATTTTGAATTCTGTACTTCTTTTTTCCTCATGTGACTCCCAGGGTCCCAACACAAGAAAAAGGGGGCGGCTTTCTCACATGGTGACAGTGATAAATCTGAAGGTATTTTTTAGAGCTCAGTCTTAATGCATGGATTCTTTTTGCTCTCTTTTTTAAATTTTTGGGGCGGTGCGTGGAAGACGCTGACTCAGAATCAAGTTCATTCTAAATAGTTTCTTTTTGCCTCGTCTCACTGCTTTGAGCATAACAACAATTTGTAAGGGACACTTTTTAATTGCCACCGATTTTGATTTTGGCATGACATGATCTATTTTGCCTCATTATGGACCCCCCCTGAAGACAACAGCTACACGGAAATGTACATATTCACCATTTCAGTTTTTACTTTGGATTTCATGAACTGTATGTACCAGGGTCCTGATGGGCTGCAGCTCAGAATACATGGGGATGCATTTTTACAACTGAAAACCTCTTTTAACACGGTGAAAAAGACATGTTCATGAATATTGCACATCATATGGTGTTTTTTATTCCTGTGCATGAATGTCATACACTCAAAGATATTGATACAATGCCATTTTCATTTTAGAATATCTGCTCTCAGTTGAAAGGGTCTAATTAAAATTGTGTGTGTTTTAATGTTATCTATTATCCTCCTGAGCATTGTGGGTTCACTTCAGACCTTCAATGACAGGGACACAAAGATACAGTATACGATGCACAAAGCTCCACTATGCTCTTTGGAACATGCCTAATTGATAAAAAAAATAACAAAAAGGTGTTGTGGTTAGTCTTCACCATGTTTCGTGCTTCATTGACCAGCATCCCCGGTCTTTTTTCCCTCTACACCAAATCTCTGCATTGAAAATAGCAGATCTACAAGCTCACGTGTTGTGAGGTTGTAGAGTGTCTATTATCGATGAATGCACACCTATTTCCGTCGAATGTTCGCCTATTATGGCATGCCCAGGATAGGGATGCTACGGTTCAAGTGGTTAAACCTTGTGAGAGGGTACTACACATCACTATATTTTGCTTCTCGCTCTACACTCAGTGTCTCTATCAAACTAGTATAGAGCTGGGAAATAGAGCTTTGGTGTGGAACATTTCAAATTCCATCACATTACTGTTGCCAGTGCAATTGTTTTGTTGAGCATGTGTTTGTTGCCTGATGTTGCAGATATACGGGACTCTGAAGCTCGTCCTGTGATGGTGTACATCCATGGAGGATCCTACATGGAAGGAACGGGCAACATGATGGATGGCAGCGTGCTTGCCAGTTATGGGAATGTTGTTGTCGTTACACTCAACTACAGGATTGGCATACTAGGTGATTGAAATAGCCTTGTATTTAAATGGGGGAGGTATTTTGGGCTTCAAGCTTCCAGTCAGTGTGCAGTGAGTAAACTTTGGCATTGGTAATTCAATTTTCGGTCGCAATATCATTCTAAACCAATAAATGTAAGAAGAAACAGTGAGGTGATACTATAAGTGAAACATAATATGAGGTAAACATCTGATTTTGGCAGCATCCTGTACAGTACTGCATTATGCAATGTGATTTGTGTTTAAGTGACCTGTGGAGTAAACACTCATCTTACTGTGCTGAAAATAGCCTACTACTGTAGGAGGGAATGGGGATGCAGGGAGGTCAGGGGTATTTCTTTCCCTAGTGTTTAACATCCAAATACAATGGTAAAGGAAGGAGGGGCCAATGAATTATAAGTGCTAATGGTGGCCTCTCTAGTTTCTAAACATTAATGTAAGTAATTGTCAGAGACCAATTAACACTCACACAAAGACAGCATCAGTAAGGCCTCATTTATGTTTCTTCATACAACAATGCTTAAAGCTTTAGGTTAGTGGTCCTGATGGGTATTACGTTACTTAACACCTAAGCAAAACAGCAACTATGTCATTACCACCTGTGTTCTTTCTCTGTACTGTGTATGTTAGGCTTCCTAAGTACTGGTGACCAGGCAGCGAAAGGCAACTATGGACTCTTGGACCAAATCCAAGCACTCCGTTGGATCAGTAAGAATATTGGTTACTTTGGCGGAGACCCAGGTCGTATCACAGTGTTCGGATCAGGGATCGGGGCTGCCTGTGTCAGTCTGCTAACACTGTCCCACCACTCAGAGGGTAAGACTGTGGGAGCCACTGTTCCAAACCATGTTCCAAACCATCATACACCATAGGAGACATGCACATACAGTAGGCTACAAAAATGTACGCTCGCTCGCGCACGCACGCACGCACGCACGCACGCTCGCACGCACGCACGCACGCACGCACGCACGCACGCACGCACGCACGCACGCACGCACGCACGCACGCACGCACGCACGCACGCACGCACGCACGCACGCACGCACGCACGCACGCACGCACGCACGCACGCACGCACGCACACACGCACACACGCACACACGCACACACACACACACACACACACACACACACACACACACACACACACACACACACACACACACACACACACACACACACACACTTTGATGATGACACAGCTACTTTTACTATTTCATTTCAAATCCATCTAATTACTTGGAGGTTTTTACAGTATACATATTATGTACTTTAGACTAGAGTCCAAATGTAGCTGTTTATTGTCCGAGTCCACTGCAGCTCTAAGTGGTCCATCATAAGCAGTGGAGTGTTCTCATGTGGGAGCAGTGTAGCTGGGGTTTTGGTTAAGTGAGTCACTGCTATTGTTCGCCTCTCCTCAATCCAATCAGGCTAAAAGCTTTGCCTCTTAAAGAGAGAATCTCTTAAAGGAGCATATCTGTGTCATAAAATTTTCATCATCTCATCATGTTCACCTGCATTTCATACATAAACATCTGCTGTTTACCATTTCACTTGGTTCATTTCTTAGTGTTTATTATTGTTTATGTTTAGCCCTTATCGTGGGGCTCCGAGGATGGCAATGCCAGTCAGTCAGTCAGTCGGTCGGTCGGTCGGTAGGTAGGTCGGTCGGTCAGTCGGTTCTGTCCGTCTGTCCATCACTTTGTTCCCAAACAACATACATATCTCCAAAACTACTGGCTTGATAACCATGAAATGCTGTGCACATTCATGATCCCTAGAGGATAACACATTTTGTTGACTCAATGGCCTTTCCTCTAGCACCACCCGTAGGTCAACATTTCTAATTGGACACACAATATCGCAGAATCTAATGGGCAGATTGCCAGGAAACTTGTGTTCAGCAAGGATGAACCCTACTGATTTTGATTTTCCCATGTTCTTTCCTCTACTGCGTCCTTGGGCTACACTTTCCACTTTTGCAGAGCACATTCATGCTCCCTGGAGGAAGAACCCTAACTATTTGAGTGATGAGTAGAATTGTATATGGATATCATGGCCCTGTCACAGGGATGTTAGACCCTGTCACAGCCCAAAGCCCTATCATGTCAGTATCATTGTCAGTATCATTGTCAGTATCATTGTCAGTATCATGTCAATATCATGTCAGTATCATGGTCAGTATCATGTCAGTATCATGGGAGGGGGAGGGTCATTTCTGGTGTTAAGCTTAGACTTAGAATAGGACCAGTTACCATTTGCAGACAGGTGCTCTTTTATGGCGGTTTTGAAGGCGGGTAAGCACTAAGCAGTCACACTTTTTGATGTCTGTTGGTATAGGGTATTCCACATTTAGGTGGCATAGCAATAGAGCACCGAAGTCCTGACGTCACTCGTTCATCCCCAGGTTTGCGGAAGTAATTTCTCTATGGAGAATAACATTGGGTCATCTTAGAATCGTCTCATATAAGAATTGTGGTCCAAAAATAAACACCGCGTGTCGGCGTTATTGTCAGGGAGGAGGTTCTGTATAGTTTATGATAGTCAGTCACTTATATTTGATACAGTCTGTTTCTGGCGAAAATGTAACTAATTTGGCGGAAGTAACATTAGCGTTTTCTCACCGTCAGTTGATGCTTCATATCCATAAGAGTCAACCCGCCGTGGTCATTTGTTTATTTTTGGAACACAGTTCTTATTTGACGCGATATTAAATACGTCTATGGGATTCAGAACGGGGGTGGAAAACTGCGAACCAGGTAGACAAACAAAGGATGTGTAAATGACGTCAGACTTCGGCGGTCTATAGAACAAATTCAACCCTATGTTTGTGCCGAATCTGGGTTGAGTGAGATGAGTGGAGCTCCCTCTGGTGTTGTGCCTGTGTGTGTCTTTTACGCTATTGAAGTAGTCTGACAGGTACATGGGTATCACTGTTTTCTCACGTATCTTGAAGACCAGGCCCATTGCAAGTTGCTTTACTCTGTCCTCTACCCTGAGCCATCCCAACCTAGCATAATGAGCAGGGATTAGGTGAGTTCTGGGTGTGAGTTGTAACCTGACCAGTTTGTTTGGAGAGGTCTGCAATTTAGTTTTTAACGCCTTTGTGGCGCTAAAGTACCATGAGGTGCATGCATAGTCGAAATGACATTGGATGAGTGCTCCAGCAAGTGTCCTCAGTGTGTTCCTACTGACCACTGAGGAGATCCTAAATAGAAAACTTGTTCTTTGGTCGACTTCTCTGATTACTTTTGCCATTTTTTCACTTGAAACGTTGTCCTTTAAGATACTACCCAGGTAGGTAATTTCATCTTTCCTTGTGATAACATTGTTACCCACTTTGACCGTGAAGTCTATGGCCTGGCAGAGGGTTATTCTGGACCCAAAAAGCATGTATTCAGTTTTTCCTAGGTGTAATGATAGTTTGTTATCAGTGAGCCAGGTGCAGATTCTACCAAGTTCAGAGCTAAGGGCTTTCTCAACGTGCAATTTGTCCTTGCCCGAGAGCGGGAGTGCTGAGTCATCCGTGAACAAGAACAAATTGCAGTCACATGCTGATGGCATGACGTTTTTGTTCACCAGGAAGAGTAAAGGTCCTAGTATGCTTCCTTGAGGAACGCCACAGCTCACAGAGTACGGCAACTTGCAATGGGCCTGGTCTACAAGATACACCACTACATTGGGATACCCATGTACCTGTCAAAGTATTTCAAGTCCACAACACCAGAGGTAGCTCCACTGATCATGTCCAACCCAGATTTGGCACAAACAAGAGGTTGAACTCGTTCTCCTGCTATGCAACAAAAATTTGGAATGCCCTACCAAAAGTAGTGAAGGAGTGCAAAACCCTACTCACTTTCAAAACTGCCCCAAAAACTGCCTTCAGGAGGCTGCAATTCCAAACCGGTCCCTGTAAAAGTCATAACCTGTCAGGCCCTGTCACCATGTAACCATGCCTGTTACCATGGTAACATGATGACTGTCAGGCCCTGTCACAGGTCACATCTACATGCCAACAACGCGTCGCATCGTGACAAGTTGTTGGCTTGTAGATGTTTTCTTTTCAGCAAGCAACACCGTCGTACAACGGAGTATAAATTGGGCTTCAGTAGCCTTTCCAGATATGCTTCCACCTGTACAAACCTCATTCAACAATCTAGCCAATCTTCCATCATTATCCCAATAAACAACGAGCAACTACACACAATTCAGAAACCACGCCTCATTTGACTGCAGCGTTAATGAAAAAAAGTCTTGGATGAAATGAAGAAAATGTGCATTTGAATATAACACTGCCCCCCACCCCCGTGAGCACCTCAGCTTATTTTTATTATAGCAACAACCAACTTCAAATCTTCAGCTTGGGGTGCCTGGTGGCTCAGCCAGTGAGACCATATGCTTGTGAGCATGAGGGCTTGGTTTGAATCCAGTCCCCATCTTGTTTCTCATGTCTCTCATGTCTTTCTGCCCTTGGTTTCCTATCTCTTCACACTGATCTATCTGAAATAAAGCATAAAATAATAATTAAATACAAATACAAATCTTCATCTTCATTGTGTGCATCTCCCATATTGCAAAACCTCCCTCATATTGTGTTTACTGTATATGGGGAGGCAGTGAACCTAGTTGCAAGGACCAAAATATTATATTTACTTACTTTTCCTATTGTTGGCAGTATCAATATTATATATAAGAATGAATTGTGTCTTTTTTCACTGACCTTATTGTTTCTTTATTACAATATTGCCCTGGTGTGGCTGTCACTCAAAGTAGTATTTTCTAAAGCAATTGCTGTTGCAATTTCTAACTGCTTAAAGTCATGTAACTTTTTCAAATAAACACATTTTATTTTTAATTGAATCTTTCACTGGTATATTTTTCACAATAACCATTCCACATAAATGTGTTTTTGACAAGTTCTCTACACACAATTAAACACAATTTTGTATTTGCGAGGACACACACACGGACGGATCTACAAATATCACAGCAACTGGAGCGGCTGAACTCGTCAGGCACATCATTAACTACAATGCTGCAAACCAGTGCTCACCTTAATGGTCCTGCAGTGGCATAGTTCTAAGGATGGCTGTCCGCCCATCTGTCCAGAATTTGCCATGCAGGTGCACAGCAAATTTCCAAACAATAATACTTCCCAGGAGATTAATCCTACTGGTTTTGGTGATCCCACTGCCTTTCCTCTAGTGCCAAAATTAGGCCACTTGCACACAAGATATCTCAAAATGGCCACATCTCAACTTTGCACAAAAGATATTTCATAATCTCATCGATTTTTGTGACCCCATGGCCTTTCCTATAGCACCACCCTTAGGCCAAACTTTTCACATGCACACAAGTTATCAGATAGCTATGAAAATTATGGAGCACATTCATGCTCCGTGAAGGAGGAACCCTAACCATTTGAGTGACCCAATGACCTTTTTATTATCACCACCCAATTTCCGCTAGTTAAAATAAGCTATTGACCATCGGGTAAGCAGCTGGCTACCAGGGCTTTTAGGCCCTTTTAGTCTTGTTACAGAGCTAAATGAACATTCAGGATTTTGCTCTGACTTTGCCTGATGTCTTTTTGTGTGGCATGTTGTGCGTTCTCAGGTCTGTTCCACAGAGCCATCATCCAAAGTGGCTCAGCTCTGTCCAGCTGGGCTGTCAACTACCAGCCTGTCAAATACACACGCCTGCTGGCCGAGCGGGTTGGCTGTAACGTCCTGGACACAGTGGACATGGTTTCTTGCCTGCAGAAGAAGACCGCCAAGGAGCTGGTGGAGCAAGACATCCAGGCCGCCCGCTACCGTGTGGCCTTTGGACCGGTCATTGACGGAGACGTCATACCAGATGATCCAGAGATACTCATGGAGCAAGGCGAGTTCCTCAACTATGACATAATGCTTGGCGTTAATCAGGGCGAGGGGCTGCGCTTTGTGGAGAACGTGATGGACCTGGAGGACGGCGTGTCTGGCAGTGACTTTGACTTTGCTGTTTCTGACTTCGTGGACAGCCTGTATGGCTATCCAGAGGGGAAGGACACCCTGAGGGAGACCATTAAGTTCATGTACACAGATTGGGCTGACAAGGACAACCCAGAGACAAGGAGGAAGACTCTGGTGGCTCTGTTCACTGACCACCAATGGGTGGAGCCCGCAGTGGTGACAGCTGACCTTCACGCCCGCTACGGCTCCCCCACTTTCTTCTACGCCTTTTACCACCACTGCCAGAGCCTAATGAAGCCGGTGTGGTCTGACTCGGCACACGGAGATGAGGTGCCATATGTGTTTGGCATCCCCATGGTGGGCCCGACTGATCTGTTCCCATGTAACTTCTCCAGGAATGACATCATGCTCAGTGCTGTGGTCATGACGTATTGGACCAACTTTGCCAAGAGTGGGTGAGTAAAACGAATGTCTAATTTGTACTCTGTCAGACGACGGTGTAGCTTGCTTACAAGATCTGTTTGTCAATAAGTGACACCATTATGAGATGGAGTGTACTGAGTTTGAAGCTAAGGTAGCCAGCTTTTGGTCTGATTTATTTTTTGTTGCTCGCCAAAAGTAAGCAATGAAACCGGTTATCTTCTACAAAAAATACAGTTGTAGCCCTAACTGTTAGGAAGCCATAGCAAGAATGTTGCGTATTTAAGCCAAGTTGTAAAGTGATTGCTACTTTCAGAGAAAATAAAACTGTTAAGTTTAAGAGTTTAAGAGTAACTGTTGATAGTGGAATTTCAGGATTCAGCCCATTAATATTCATTATTTAGGATACATTTTCCTTCTATGTGGCTTATCTTTGATACAGAGGCAGTCCATAACCCTAAAAAAGTTGCTCCTCCTTACTTCCGCAATGCAAACAACAGCACGGAAATTCAAGACAAAGCCCCAGGGGTAAAATAACAATACAATTATAAATAACTGAATGAGGGAGCAGCCAGTAAATATAAAAAACAACAGCAACAAAACAATTTATTATGGGACCTACAGCAGTATCCCAAAACATACAGGATTCAAATAGAATCTGGCAGCTCCCTTATCCTGTTTATTCTACTTTACTTTACTTACGTTCCCTTAGTCAACCTCAGCTCAACCAACCTCATTCATTGCTTTAGTTTAAAAAAAACTTTGAAAAAATAAACCAATTATCTGAGTCACTCTTCAGGGGTATACTGTAACTCCTTCTGTAATTCTTGTAGAATTCTTTCTACTCTTGGCACATTTTCACTGCTCTGGGAGTGGGGGGTGGGTTCCAGATAAGTAATTTTATTTTATATTTAATTAGACACTTTTGACATCAGGGTCCCTTCAACAGAATAATTTGAAAACACCTGTCCTAAGACACATATCAAAAAGTGCAAGCTATGCAGGTTGGAACTGTCATGTGATTTGAACAACCAATGACAAAATAGCTAATTCTCTACAGCATGGCTCTTCAACAGGGGTCCGGGACCCCTAGGGGGTCCTCAGAGTTACTAAGGGGGGGCTGCCAATGTTTTTGTGTGATTTGCCAAAAGATGTCTGAAAAAACACATTAACCACTTGAACCCTATACACATGGCTGACCGGGGCACCACAGGGTGTCTATACTTGGACCCCTCCATTTTTTTTACACCAAATCTCTTGCTGAAAATAGTAGATCTACAAGCAGATATGAAATTGTAGATCTGATATATCCTGTTGCATACTGTAGATAACATGAAGCCAACATATTATTAGCAAAGTGTGTAAATGAACACACAAACAACAAAAATAATTAAATTTACACAGCACTTGGTGATAGTGCTGTCAAACTAATCTATCTGCTGCAGCACTTGGAGGCAACCCATGAGCACATGAGAACAGAAAGAAAAACCTGTGGAATACTTCCAAGCTAGTCTCATAATAACCCTCAATGGTCAACAGATATTGATGAGACAGTCAGCTAAATATGGTGAGCTAGCTTTGCAAGCCTCTTACCAAAATGTATATACCATAAATATAAAGTTCAATATGCAACACAATTGTATATGTATAGTTGGGGTCCTGGCTCTGTCTCTCTCAGCTAGGGGGTTCTTGGCCTCAACAATGTTGAAGACCCCTACTCTACAGAAAATTATAAAACATCGCAACTCAGACTCTCAGTTTGTTGGGGTGAACCTAGCATTCTCTCAAAAGACAATTATGTAACTTCTCACGCATATGGCCTAATGTACAGTATAATTGCAATTACTGATAATTGCAAAGGAAAGCATGATGTTGAAAGGATAATTCAGTAGTCGTACTGTATCTGACAGGTTTCTAAATCTAAGATTTCTTCATACTGTGTCCAACATATGCACATATTTAGTATCTGTAGAGAAAAGAAGCACCCATGATCTACTATGCAGCTTCACTGCACTGCTCCCTTACCGGTGTTACCCAGAAAATTGCAGCAAATGCCGCCATTGTAAAAGGTGACCCTGGCAGTGGCAGCAGCAGACAGCACAGGGTAGATCATTTTGGGCTGCTGACTAGTATGTAAGAATAAGAGAATACTGAGCCCTTGAGGGGAGACAGCAGCATTGCATCACAGACAACACTGCTGTAGCCTACTGCAGTGAACAGAGATGCCATTTGTAGTTGGAGCATTATATTTGGACTGGCAACACTTTGATCTATTAACCACGTAAGCCCTATATACTTCACTATACAAGGAATAGCTAAAATAGCCTAGCTACATACTTCAGCTGTTTCTTGCTATTTTTGACTATATTTGACTATTACATCCCCAAAATAGGGATGAAAGTTGTTAAGACATGCTTTCTGTCTGTTGTATCATTAGAGATCCTAACAAGCCAGTGCCGCAGGACACGAAGTTCATCCACACCAAGGCCAACCGTTTTGAGGAGGTGGCCTGGTCAAAGTACGACCCCTATGACCAGCTCTACCTGCACATTGGCCTGAAGCCTCGGATCCGAGACCACTACCGCGCCACCAAGGTGGCCTTCTGGAAACATCTGGTGCCCCATCTGTACAACCTCCATGACATGTTCCACTATACCTCCACCACCACCAAGGTCACACCGCTGGACTCCACACAGGCCAATGGTAAGGCCAGTACTGGTCGAACTTCTGTATCCACTGCCCACGGCAGTGACGGGGAGGGAGGAAAGGAGATGGGCCCTCTTATCATGCCCAACCCAAGAGATTACTCTACAGAGCTAAGTGTCACCATCGCTGTGGGGGCGTCGCTACTCTTCCTCAACGTGCTGGCCTTTGCCGCCCTCTACTACCGGAAGGACAAGCGCAGCCGCCAGGATTCGTCCCAGCAGCACAGCCCTCGGCGCCAGAGCAAAGGCAACAACCTCAACCACACCAGCACCATTGACGAGACGGTGTCCCAGATGAACCAGTGTGACTCCCTCCTTGACCCCTTGCACGTCTCCCCCAGCATGGACTATTCATCACTCACACTGCGCCGCTGCCCTGATGACATCCCCCTCATGACCCCCAACAACATCACCATGATCCCCAACTCCCTTATGGGTCTCCCCAACATGAGCCCCTACAGCACTTTCCCCACTGGCTACAACTCTGCAGGCATGCCAAGCACCCACTCCACTACTCGTGTATAGCCTGATTTGACATGGACTGAGAGAGGAGGGTGAATAGCGGAGTAAATACAGTAATAAATGTAAATGTAAATTCATATTTAGGATTTGTGTGGGTAAAATAGGCTTGAATGTTCATTCTGTCTTTTCGGGGGCGAGGGGTGGGGGTCTGTAAGACATTCTGCCTTTGCTTTCTCATAAAAGGAAGTCTATCCGCAGAGTCATTTTATAATACTCATTTTCAAAGGTACTGTAGTGAAAAGAAGAAAAAAAATTACAAAAAAGTACATTTCATTTTCCACTTTTGTCTTTGAAAGTCACATTTTTTGGAACTTTACCTAGTAAGAACTCAGTATAATGTTTATACAGTTGGATTTGTATGGGGAGCTTTTTCTTACTCTATGATACGTATTTTGATCTCCTGTGTGGAACAAAGTGAGATTACGAATCCTGGTGGACAGAGAGGATATTGTCGCTATCGGGTTGAATCCTTCTATGTCCAAATCTGTTGCTTCACTGGAAATGGACAAAAATAACTTGTTTTCCAATGGATCTATTGTAGTTATTATTTGGTCACAAGCTCTTGTTAATACTCTATATTGGTTCAATACTTATAAAACCCACAGTCAAACTAAACCACTTTCACTTTCCCTTTAAAACATTTTCAAAAATAGCAAAAATAGCAGATGTTTATGCATCACATCACGACGCGTTGTGAGCTTGTAGATCGGCTATTTTTGCTACTTTTGTGTGACACTGTAGTATGACGAAGTAGGGCATTAATTTACAAAAAGCTGAATTATGGAGATTAGGTTTCTGCCTGACAGCAACAATATCTGGGGAGAGCTGTAAAAAGTAGTGTTACTATTAAGCTGTTTTATACATATTTCTCATGGTACATTACTTATATTATTAAAAGGGTATTTTTACGGTATACTTACTTAAAATGGCTTGTGCTACCACTTGCTCATATAGGAAATTAACATGTTATTGTAACTACAATGCGTTGAGATTTTACTGGAATAATGTTAGTGGTGAAAATATCAAAGTTATCCAAAAATATTTCCATTTTATATTATGCAAAAATATACCAATCCTCTGTATATTAGTATGCGTGTAGATGTAGGTGTGTGTGTGTGTGTGTGTGTGTGTGTGTGTGTGTGTGTGTGTGTGTGTGTGTGTGTGTGTGTGTGTGTGTGTGTGTGTGTGTGTGAGTGTGTGTGTGTGTGTGTGTGTGTGTGCGTGCGTGCGTGCGTGCGTGCGTGCGTGGGTGGGTGCGTGCGTGCGTGCGTGCGTGCGAGCGAGTGCATCTGCCTGTTCATGTATTTATATTGAATGTGGGTGAGTATGTATGTGTGCGTGTGTGCATGCAAACAAATATGAATGTGCATATTTGCTGGCGTGCACATGAATATATGGGTGTGTGTGAATTCATGTTATTGTGTGTATGTACTGTATGTGAGCGCACATGCGTGCGTGTTTGTGCGTGCGTGCGTGCGTGCACGCGTGCGTGGTGCGCACGTGTGTGCGTGCATGCGTGTGTGTGTGTGTGTGTGTGTGTGTGTGTGCATGGCAAGACGATATAAAACTGTAAAATTAAGGAATTATTTGATTTTAATTTGGTTAAGTTTTTGCATATATATATATACGTATACGGTATGTTGTACAATCTATTGTAGTCTATTTGAGTATCTTTGCTGTATTTTTCTTTCATGTGTCTACTTTTGTTTAATACATTGTAAGAATATGACTTTTGCTTCATTATAAAAAAAGACAGCTGCTTAAAATGTATTCTCCTATTCTAACCAGCTCATCGCTCTTTTGGCTTGGCTTGTTTGTATAGAATAAACTTAGACCAACATTTTATTTGTTGTTTATTAATAGCCTACTGTAAGGTCTCAGAGAGAGATTACTGTAATAACATTGTAGTTGAACGTATGTATTCCACCCGAGTCATTCATTTAAAGAGGAGTTTCACACAACTTTCACATTAAAACCCGATTCATACCTCGTCATGGGACAGTGTCGCACGTCGAAAATAACAACATGTTGTGAGCTTGTAGGTCTGCTATTCTCAGCGTGCGACACCATCGCACGATGGAGCATAAATTAGGCTTAATGCTCCTTTTGCTCAATCCTGCAAATAATCAAAGTTGTATCCAAGAATTATTGAGGTTCTCTGGTTCAAAGTGGTGGCTGTTGCATATGTGAAGATGCACATCAAGCAGGGGAACTGCCCACTTTGATTTCTCTGATCCTGTCATAATGTTATTTAATCTAAATGAGCTGACTATTAAAAGATTTTTGGAACTATGTATGAGTCATGTCGAAACTCCACCGCCCATCTAGTACGTGTGTTTTTATCTCAGAAGCAACCTTTTAACATAAACCTTTTAACATAGACATTGAAAATTTCAGCAGTTACCATAATGCTACACCTCCATAACTGTGCCATGTGGAGAGTACGATGATGTGAATTTGTTTAAATTGCATGTTTAAGGGAAGTTGGAACATTGTTAAAACATTGCAGAGTTTGCATGCCATTATACCCACCATAAGATACAAAAACAGACGTTTTTTTTCTTCTATTCATAGTGTTTATTTAAGCTGTCTATCTATAGCTATTTTTGACCTAACCTTGTTACAGTAACATTTGCCTCCTAAATCCATTGAACATGCATTCATCCTGTGGGTACAACCCTGGACTGACATCACTCTAGTCTACTGTATACTTCAGTAAAACAGTCATGAGAAGCTTGGTTTTGTGAAAATATGTGTTTGTTTTGACACATCTAACAGCATGAGAGGTGACTCCCAAAAGATGGCACGGTATTTGCCCCTGACCCACACTGGCTCCTTTGTACTGAACCCAGCTTTGACATCAACTGGGTCAGAAATGAGGGAGGGAGGGACAGAGGGTAGCAGCCTCAATGCCCCCTTGTTAGCCTCCTACATCATCAATGTCAGTCACAGGCATATGAGTAATTTAGCTCTGTGTTGTCTATGTGTGCTTCTTATATCTGTGTGTCCTGAAGATGCTGCTCTCTGTCAGACACATTAACAATATCATGTTGACATCTACTGTGCAATGTGCCATTCATTATGTGCAGGCAGAAAGCATATTGTCACTGTCGGACAGAAAACTGGTATGTCCAACATGGAACGACATTTTACAGAAATAGTGAAAGTCGCAGATTTACAAGCTCACAATGCGTCTCATCGCGGCACATTGTGGGATTGTAGATCGGCTATTTTCCCTAATTCTGCTTGACACTCTTGTATTATGAAGTAACGCATTAAACATGAAAAAACATATACAAGATCTGAACCACTTCAAGCAAACAAACTGTCCTGATGCCTACAAAACAGTAAAGTACTCTTGTGTCCAATAATCCTACAAAAAGGACTATAAAACATATTTGATAATCAAATAAGGTCTATGTGTTGATTTGTTAGAAAACCAACACATAAGATATACAGTGAAACTTCACTTGCATATAGCAACTTGAGGAAAACAAAGCCTTAGTGCATCAATTGCCCAATACAATAAATGTTGTAAGTACAGGACTTTCAACATCAAATGCATTTATGGTAAAGTGTATACAGTGGCTTTTGAAGAAACAAATGAATGCCATCCCATATGTGTGAAGGTATGAAAAGAAATTTGGATAAATATCTCCTAGACTCGCTACACCTTGCTTCACATTAGAAGCAGTGATAAGTGTTCATTTAAGTCAAATAGAGCAAAGGGACATTCCACTGGATAGTGGATACCACCAGACACCAAGAACAAGCCTCTTATTGGAGTCTGTGACCCGTGCCGTGTCCTCAGTACTGAACCCACAGCTCCATAAATAATCACTGGCAGCTGAAATGGGACTTTGTGACTTTAAGATGTGACTCTGGGACATGGGGTCAATCTATTGTTGATGAGACAAAAGCGCAAGTCAGATTCATATAGGAGTGGTGGGGAATAAGTTCTCATATCCTCATAACACGGTCACAAGTCAAGCAAAACTTCCATAACCCCATACTTCTGTCTGGACATGGGTGAGTGCTATTTTTTGGTGTTATTTATTATTAATGAGGCATTTGCATAGATCTGCAATATATTTCCTTCAATATATCCTTTCTACACCTACAGTAGTAAGGAACTTACGGCTTGTTGCAGATGTATCCTATGGCTTTATTTGTTATTAACATTATTTTATGCACCTTCGCATTATTGGTTTATCATAGATGATATGTGCTTTCCAGCAGTTTTTGTGAAGTTATGTCAATATTTATTTGTAGAAATAAATTAATGATTTTGAATTACCCAGTAATCATTTGGGGTTTGAGTAATGCAAATTAAATACACAGACTCAGTCTGGAGAAGGGGAATATTTACCAAAACCCAGTTTGGTATGCATTAGGCCAAGGACCCCATAACTCTGACAACAACTCAGTGGAACCCAGGTCCATTTGGCTCCATTTTGTCTGAGTTACAAACCTGTAAGGGTTCATTTGGTTCCTAATTTTGCTGGGGATTCCATGGAATCCCTTCAAGGACGCCCGGGGAAACCCGGACCCCATTTTGAGAACCACTGGTAATAACAATAATAATAATTTGGCATTTGACCCGCCTAATTCCAACACACTTTGCTAGTTTGGGATGGCTCAGGGTAGAAGACAGGATTAAGCAAGTATCAATGGGATTGGTATTTAATAAAGTATTCTATCAATCAAAAAATATATATTTACTGGAACCAGAGAAGTGGTAGATCAGAATTAGTAGAACCAGAGCAGCTCACAGTGGCAGTCAGTGACCTCCTGCAAGGCCAAGGCCATACAAGGTCACTCGTGTCAATGAGGAAAGATACTCCAGCAAGAAAATTAGAAAACGTCCCAAACTGCTGCCTTTTGAGTTGAGATGAATCTGTTCCGAGTTTACTTTATAATCTATAATTTTGCTTTGAAACATGTTGGCATGGTGCTTTCTGCTGTCTTTGCTTTTTCATTGAATGCACAGAAGTTAACGCAACTTACTTGTCATGCTTACCACTGTTGCTGAGAACGTTTGAGGTGTGGGTTTCTAGAGCGAATTGAAGAGGTGAAAGACTCGCACACCACAAAAGATTTAAGGATTAGTCCTTAGACAGAAACTAGAAAAGAAACATAGGACAAAAGTTTCGGTCAGAAGACTATCGTCAGCACCATATGAATGAATCCCAGACAGTAGGGCTCTAGGTCAACACAGGTGAGGATCATGCAGGGTCATAAGGGAAACTAAACAAGGTCATCACCATGGCAACAATAAGTGGTAATTTCAGGACCAAAGAGTACAAGGCATTACAAATAAACCACAGAAAATCATAATATACACTGTACAGACCATATCCCATATAAACATGTCACTTTGACCCCATAGTAGTTTAAACAGTACATGTAGTTGTAGAAAAGTAATTATTTGGCATGTTTTATAGATTCAATGTATCAAAGTTTCTGGAACGAATAATATTTTTAGGAACTCCAATACTGTTGCAGCTTTTATTGTTTGACAATTTTTTTAATGCACCTCTGCTCCCTCTCACTAAAAGGATGAACAGTAAACAGAAACTTTGAGAACACTTTCTCAGCATCCGAAAATTACGTTGGCTCAAACATTCATAAATATCTCTCAGTCATACAGTGTTGAGAAGCAAGGCTGTTGTTGTGAAGATATTCAAATGATCCCTCTCGTTCACCCTGCTGCCTCCACCCTCTGTTGACCTCTTGAACTTAGCCCCCGCAGACATTGACGCTCTGCAGAGGTACCAGTACCAGGCTCAGCCAGCTGTGGATGTCAGCCTGCCTGAGTGACGTAATTATTTGCCCTCAGAATGCTGGCAACCCTGCAGCAACCAAAGAGTTGATTACTAGTGTGCATGTGTGTGTGTGTGTGTGTGTGTGTGTGTGTGTGTGTGTGTGTGTGTGTGTGTGTGTGTGTGTGTGTGTGTGTGTGTGTGTGTGTGTGTGTGTGTGTGTGTGTGTGTGTGTGTGTGTGTGTGTGCTCACATACGTGAGTGCGTGCGTGCTTGAGTGAGGGAGTGCGTGTGCGTGGTGGCACTGTGGTCTTTGTTTGTTTGACCTCGATGCCCTTTGTTCCTCTCTGATCGTGGCAAAGACAAAGGATATTGTGTCCCCTGCCACAAAGAGAAGTTGTTTCGTCAGGCCCCTGAAGCACCATGTTCCACTACCATCTCTCACTTGCTTGGTGACGCCTGTGACCAGTGGTGAAGGAGGGCTGGACGAGAGACAGTAAGGGCTGAGCTGTGAGGCATTGTCACAAGCAGAACAGCTGTCACATGCGGATGAAACCACAGCAGCGAGTGTTGTCTTTCAGTAGCAATACATTGCAGACGGTCCAGTAACACACCGGTTGACGTTGGAATCTTGCTTGTTTTGCGGGAGTACGGGATCAAAAGCAGCAAATGTTTCCGGTCAGGCAGCCTTGGCTTTGCAAAGCCTTAGGTGCTTTTCCTCTCTCCCATTTCTACCAATGCAATTATTAACAACCTGGATATTTGCTGCCTACAGTATACCTGCTTGAACAGCTCTGCTTACTCTGGAAGAGTTGTGTGAGACTGGTGGCTGGTTTTGTATGGACGCTTTATTGGGACTCACTGCTTGAACACTTGGCTTTCACTGCTGTCGTTAACTTTTATGTTGCTTTCATGTCTGTTGATGGAGTTGGGTGTACTATGCTGATGGATTTGGCAAACAGAGCGAGGCCATTTCCTTAACTCCCCGCAGAAGGGTGAAAGGGGTCAACGCAGTGGCTTAAATGTGCTGTGTGATTATATGTGCGGTGTGTGCCGCTGGTGTGCTGATATATTATGCCCCCTCAGGTTGTTATGATTGCTGTATCCGGTGCTTCGGGGCAGTGCCCTACCCATCCTTGGTGGCCACATTGCTGTGCTTTGCGGGCATGGCATTATTTTGTGGCTGCGGGCACGAAGCGCTCACTCAGACTGAAGTGCTCGTCGAGACGTACTTCGCTCGCAATGCCCAGGACTACCTGGTCCTGTCATCATTGTGAGTGGCACATAAATAAACCCTTTTTTTTCTTTCTTGCAAGCAAAATCTATCTCTCAGTTGTATCACCATACAGTAGCATCTCTAACTTTCCCTTATGACTTTGTTCCAGTATCCAATACTTCCAGTACGTGATCTATGGCCTGGCATCGTTCTTCTTTCTCTATGGCATCCTGCTGCTAGCAGAGGGCTTCTATGCAACCAGCGCTGTCAAGCAGACCTTTGGGGAATTCAGGAGCACCAGTTGTGGACGCTGTCTCAGTCTGACTGTGAGAAAATGGAGGGGTGGAGAGGGAATGAGGGAGGGGGAATATGAGGTCATGGTCATGTCATTGTTGCTGAATGGTCATCTGTTTTAGCTTGTAAACACAAGGTTGCTTTGGTATGTATGTGTGTGTGTGTGTGTGTGTGTGTGTGTGTGTGTGTGTGTGTGTGTGTGTGTGTGTGTGTGTGTGTGTGTGTGTGTGTGTGTGTGTCTGTGTGTGTGTGTGTGTGTGTGTGTGTGTGTGTGTGTGTGTGTGTGTGTGTGTGTGTGTGTGTGTGTGTATATATATATATATATATATATATATATATATAGTATATAATGTCATATAGATTGGGGTTGAATTAAAGACAACATGGTTCACAACAGCTACTGCAAAACCTGCACTTCTGCTGTTACATTACTTGTCTCTGTTAACCTTCTGTATTGCTTCCTTCCACAGTTCATCATAGTGACGTACATCTTGGCTGTCATCTGGCTGGCCGTGTGGGCTTTCACAGCCATCCCTGTGTACTTCTTCTTCAACATGGCTCAGACCTGCCATAACATAAACCTCCTGGCTGAGGGCTCCCCTCTTACTCAGCATGGTTGGATTTGCATGGACGCCAGGCAGTATGGTATGTTGTTTTTGCTGCAAACCCATGACTTTAAAGAAAATCTATACTAAAGAATAACTGTAGTAATTCTAGTTGCATATAATTATAACTATAATATTAAATGATTTGGGATAGTTTATACTGTAGTGTATAAGAAGCTATAACTGCACCTGATCCTCATTTGAGAATCTGTTGCATGTTTTCTTACTATTTAACTACAGAACTATGCAAGACATATAGACTAGAGCATAACCATTTCACGATGACACATGATGCCATCCTCTAACCCTGGGGTTCTCAAACGTTTGAATTTCAAGGACCCACAGTTTGGCATTAGACCGCTGACAGCGTACCAAATTATTGATAGTTAGGAACCACAGAAAATCATGAGATGTTTGAGGGAAATGAATAATTGCACTTTGTGTCACAATGTCTTTATTAAAGGTCTGCTGCCTTGGAATGCAATGCCAGGAAAGGCATGTGGGTTGACCTTGGCATCCATTTGTAAAAGCAGTGAAGTAAGTAGATGTATCCAATATTCAATGATCACTTATCCTTCATATTGTCCTTACACACAGTATTGTGAAGCAGGCTATTGTTAAAAAAAAATCCACTTTCTTAATGTGGTGCATCTAATTTAATGTAGCCTGGATGGCATAAATCAAAATTTAATTATTCACAATTGGTCAACTCAATAGCAAAAAGAAAGGATTGATGAACCTCTATTGAACTACATTGTGTTTGATGTCTTCACAGTTCCATCTCACATATGACTTGTACATTGCTGCATTTGCTGGTGCTGGTGTTGCTCTCTTAGCTTTGGTGAGTAAAGAGTTTAGCCTTCCTCTCAAGTAAATGGCACTAAAAACTATAGTTGTAGTAGTGTTGAAATGAATGCAAAGTACCTGGTTACCTTCCACATCGCTACACATGTGCCCTCGAGGACTTGCTTGCATCATTAGTGCTGACCTATGTTTCCTGCTCTTCTGTCTCCTTTACTTTTGTCTTCCATCCTTTTCCATCTCCTCTATAGGTTCTGTACGTGGTGGCAGCCACCTATAACTATGCAGTCTTGCGGTTCCTGGGCAGGAAAGGGCTACGCTGGTGAATGTAGGCCTTCTGACCTGTTCAAATCAGTTCCATTTGGCATGGAATGGACAGTGGACAACTTGCACACCACATCCTCTGTACACCAACAAACCCTGCATCATCTGCTTATACTGTTTAAGATTTGTCCAATAACTGATGTCATGATTGGTAAGAATAATTCATGTACACTTTGTCGAACAACAGTGTCACTCGCCAAAAAGATTTTTGACTAAAAAGCACAACACATCAACACTGTCCGACAGAGTATACATTTATGGCTTAAAGGGTATAGTTAGATTTCTGATATGTCAGTTTGATATCACGTTTCATGAGATATACTGGTCAAATAATTGAAACCTCCTTTTCAACTGGCACTACTGTTACTGAGAAATGTCCTTCCCATCCGTCAATGGAAACGAATGGATCAGCTAGCCAGTATCTAAAACAAAATGCTGGCTAGCTGTCGCTGACATTACCATTGCTACAACATGCTGACAAGCTTTCGGTGGGCATTTCTCAGTGCCTACCAAGAACTGCCGATTTTAAGCTATTAAACAAGAACCATGGGAGGTGCACTAATAAACCAAAATACATATATCAAAAACTGTACTATCCCTTTAAGGTAGAGGAATGTACATAACTCATAGCAACCAATAACATGCTCTGCTCACAAAATCCTACTCTCCTACTTTGTCTTTCATTACAAGGGGTCGATTCCCTTAAGTTTGTGATTCATTTCCCCCTTGGGGCAGCAAATCTCTCATTTTCATTTACACATTTTGTGGTGCTGATGTATCTGCCAAGAGCAGGATAAATGACAGTTCCCTGAGCTAATCATCCTTGCTGCATAGAATCCCTACAGATTACTGATGTCTGTATCTATTTTGAATATCATTTGCTCCCATTGTGTTTCCTATGATCATAATATGATACATAATATTATTATTATGTATCAAAATTTCATTTTCACTAATACAAATAAAGAACAATGCATCGAAGTTATGTGCCCACAATGATGTCTAGGCTGTAGCCTCTCTTGTGATTATTTCCATCTAATTGTTTGGCATTCACACATAACACATTTTTATTTTCTTTAAATACCACTGTGTGGGGGGAGAGAGATCATGTGTCAATTTTCTGGGGGGTATGCTTTAGCTGTTGCTTAAAATAAACCATATCTTGTCCACTGGCATCGTGGTGCTCTTAACAATTTATATTTGTATGTTTTATTCCCAAGTGGCTTCTTTTTGATGTGAAGTCCAACCATTTACTGAGCTGGGCTGTGTGTATGCTCTTTTGAAATGATGACTTTGATTATTAAAGCTTTTGAATCTACATTGTAATTTTATTTCATTCTCATGCAGTCCTGTAATGAAAGTACATATATAGTAGAGTATTTCCATTCAACATTTCAACACATTAGCATATGTTTTTGAACATATAATTTGGCAATACAGTAGACTTAAAGATATCATAACACAAGACAAGACAGTGTAAACCTCTTTGCAGTCATACAAGGTGCAACTGGCAACTACAGTACAGCAGAAATATTACCCAAAGATTTTACATTATTTCATGACATACTATTTGTTACTGATTTGTCTTTATCTTTTATCACTAAAGTGTGTGTATACAAAAAAAAGAATATAAATATATATATATTTTTAAGTGTAACGGTAATGGCAGAAAGGTTCCTATTCACTGTAATCACAGTATTCCTGATGGTCCTTCCCTTGGGTTTTGGTTAATTAAGGTCTAGATAGTTTTTGCGAAGCAGATTCCACAGTGGATGACTTGCTCATGCAGGAACATTGGTGTCATCATGTCTCCCAGGGCCATGCTACACGCACCACACTGCAATAGTAATCATCACATTCAATATTAGATTTGATGCTGCTGCCCTAGAAAGATAATGTCAACCAAAATGAATGACATGCAACCACCGACGCATGTACTGTATCCCAACAGGTACAGAACAAACAGAACAAACCTTCAAGCAGTCGGGGTGGCTGTATGCTGGAGGGTAACTAATTGTGATCTTGATACTTCCATCCACTGCCTTTTTACAGTATGTACAAATGGGCATACCGTCCCTTTAGTGGACAAGAGTTAAAAAAATATATGTGTTATGATGCAGAATATGATGCAGAATATGCAGAAGACACATAATTGTTGTGTTATTTGAGCTGTTAAAATTGTTAAAGTTATACATATTGTCAAAGAAAGCCAAGGTTACTCAAATATAGTTAAGTTACACTACAACTGCTGTGTTGAGCATGTAGGTACTACAGTACCTACATGCCCCCCCCTTCATGCCATAGCTTTTGTCTCTCTCTGCTGTCCTATCTTAATAATGGATAACACTCCCATCTATAAATAAATTAAATCAATCGTGTCACAAAATACACAGAAATTCTCAACTCACTTCATCTCAGGTTGTGCCAGAGCACTCAGCACATCCACCGGAGGCTTTTCAAAGGTCTCAGTGCTGAAGAAACATTTGCCAAGAAAAAGAACATTTTCTTAAAAATGAAGACAAATACATATGGCACAGTCAGTGTACACACAACAATGATCTTTATGAAGAACACTCACATTAATACTGTGTTGGTGCTAGCAGGTTGTTGATTTGGAGTTAACTCCACGGTGCTTGAATCTTCTGCTCGGTCCACATGTTCACCTACAGCTTCAACAGACTCCACCTGCAGCACATCAGCCAGTTCAAATGTACTTTCCTCCAACTGACTCTGCGCAGCTTGAGCAACTGACTCACTTACGGGTTCAGCAGGAATCGTAACACTGGAACAATCTGTGTGATCAATAGCAGCGTCAGGTGTTGGTCCACAGCTTTGCTCTACAGCAACATCCGCAGACTGGACTTCATGGGCAACTACAATGGCAGCTTCAGGCTCACCCACAGGGACAGAGACTGGGTCTGATTGAGCTACGGCTTCGACAACACACGTGGCAGCCGTTTCTTCAGGAAGCTCATTGAGAGAAGGAGTGACTGGTTCTGCAACAGCAGCTGGGTCTTGGACCACAAGTTCTGCTCCTCCTGGTGCAGCATTGGTTACAGCAGCCTGCTCTACAGCAGGCTGTGTAACAGGTTCTACAGCAGCCCCCATTGTATTATCCTCAATAAGCTCCTCTGCTGGCAGGAGAGTTGATTCCATTCCAACCTGCTCCAGCTTGGATTTGCTAGCTGGCTCTTGGTCAGCAGCAGGTTTCACATAGGGGTTCTCTGTGTTTTCTGCTTTTGGTTCATCTGTGAGCTCTACACTGATTTGAGAATTGTCTCGACTCAGCTCTGTTTCTTGACTCAGCTCTGCCATGGCCTCCGCTGATGATTCTTCAACTGGATCGACATGGAGGTCTGCAGAGACCTCAGTAGCTGTCTCACTGGGTTCTGCGTTTGATTGGTCAACTGGTGCATCAATATGTTCTTCCTTATGTTCAGCAGTTCCATTGGCAAGAGCTTTCTCAGTTGGCTCCACCACAAAGTCTTCCACTGAATTTCCATTTGTTGGATTAACTGGTTGCATCGTGTCATTTTGTCCTGTGGGTGTTGCAGGGCTGAGACACAGACAGGATTATTCATTCCCAAATATGCTTTCAGGAGGACAATATAACAGTTTCCACAAAATGGCTGTGCATATCGTCATTTCTGCTGTGTGAAAATGTTGGTGTAGTATGATTTAAAGATGAGGCCAGGAGTTTTCAAATGAAGAGCGATAAGAAAACACCAGCGGTGTGTTCAGTTACCTCAATAATATGTCAGACACACTAACCTTTCTGTTGGCTCCTCAAAAGCTTCAGTCGGTTGGACGTCTGTCTTATTAGGGCTAACATTGTTGTTAGGTTGACTTTCTGAGCCACTAAGAGAGAAAACAACACATTACAAAAGGGATTTCGGCATTGAACATTCATAGCCTACCAAATTCCATCTGAAATCTACTGGCTATCATGGAAAAACAATATAGTAGACTATTGTTTACACCTTGGACAATTTACACATCAGAATACTGAAATGAAAGCCTTTTAGTCACAAATTCTGGGAAGTTTTCTGTTGTTGGGCTCACTGGGGAGGACACTGATCTGAGGGGTGAGAGACCTAGATAAGCAACTTCCATATCCAATATAAATGGAAAGTTCTGACAGCTAACAGTGTACAGTTCTCTATTTAATGTTTAAAGTGCTTAAAGGGATAGTTCACCCCCAAAATGACTTTTTTTCTATCGATTACACAACCCATGGAGACTTGAAATCATGGAGATTTTTTTGTTTTTGTCGCATTCCTAAGCCAATAATTTGATGACTGGCGGCGGTTCCGGTAGGAGACTCAAAGTGCATCTCTTTCTGCCGGTCATCAAATTATTGGCTTAGGAATGTGACAAAAACTAGAAAATCTCCATGAATTCAAGTCTTCATGGGGTGTGTAATTGATAGAAAATAAATACTTTTTTGGGTGAACTATGCCTTTAAGTAGAAAAGTTACTTTTTTTGTTTTAATCTAATTAAATTCAGAGCTACTGTCCAAGACAAAATTTCCGGGGCGATTCAAGATAGAAAGAAAATACATTTAACATCAGATGTTGGCCATGGTTTTGTAGACAATGTATTTGTAATTACTTATTTATTACATATACATATTATTTACTTTAGCCAGGTGAGGTTCAGCAATGCCCTGTTTCACACTCATGCCGTTACAAATATTCACACCTGGGAGCTGCCCAGTCCTATACTTTGTTGTAGTACAACCCTGGGATAAGTACAGATTGACTGCTGATATCTAACAGATTATTTTCTGGTTAGCAGTTGAATTAATGGACAACTTTAGTAAATTTGCTTACACAGTAAGAGACAAGTTTCTGCTTTTTTTTAAAGATCAATATTATGAACATGTCATGCACTCACCCAAATTTCTTGGCTGTTGAGAGGACATATGAACTCTGTCTAACCATAGGAGGTCTGGTCTCCACAGCATCCTCATTTCTATAAAAGAGATTAATTCATAGTGAATGTACAACATGATAGTGATGATAGTAAGCATTGCTTTAGAGTGTTTGTTCAGTAGCAGGTGTCTCTCCAGCTCTTTAATAAACAGAAAATGCATTTTCAGGTCGTGATACCAATTTTATCCAATCACGAGAGAGAACTCATACAGGATACAGGATAAACAAGTGAACTTGGAAGGGATGACAAAGACAAAATTGGAACTGGAACAATATCAAATTGAAGCTGATAAATGGGTGCTCTCTCCTGATTGGTTGAACATTTTCTGTTAATTAAAGGGCTGGAGAGATGGGGGGGGCTGTTATTGAACAAACACTCTATAGCAATGAATACTATCAGAATATCGTGCTTTCACCTTTTAACAAATAACCTTTAGTTTTTACAAAAAAAACATCACCCTATTAATTAAGTATGACAGCTTGCTCTTGTTGTGACCCATTCACTACAAATGTGATGTCACAAACATAGACCTGCAATCAGTGAAGAGTCCTCTGGGATTGCATGATCTAGGTATGGTGATGAAGCTGTAATAGTCCTTATCCCAATGTGGTTTCTTTGACATACAATAGAAACATCAAAGTCCCATGGCATCAGTGGCATGCAGTTTCTGAACTAGTACATGCCAGAGTGTGCACACAGTTTCATTGAATCCCCTTTCTAATATTCACAAGCCATTTTGATAAATTATGATCTATGGTAGTTCATGCCATAGATCTACGGTAGTTCATAGCCTAATTCTTCACTCCTGCATTATATAATTTTGCAAGATGTTAGAAAACACATTTTTCATGTAATTAGTTGAGCCACAACAAAATGCAAAACTTTTATTGAGGATGTCTGTTGGTTTGTTTGTATGTGTCTAGTATTCTACCTAAATAACCAGGGAAGCTGCAATTCTAACTGCATATTCTGTATATCCTCAGTCCAAGGGAATGTGCAATTCAAAACGATATCCTAGTCTATGGTCACTCACTACACGTATTAGGGTTTACAGTTTATTACTTTTTTATTTTATTTGACCATTTTTATACAGAAGAAAATCCCATTGAGATAAAATACCTCTTTTACGAGGGAGCCCTTACTAAAATATGACTCAATACTACTGGCAGTATCTTGGTCTGTATATTATTTTTTATTTTTTATTACCTGTGTATTATATTTTGTAATATCTGCTGGACCTTAATTGGACAGTTGCAAAGTCTGGTGGAGTCTGCTCCACTGCACCAACATTTCACTGCTCATACACGTATGAGTATGTGACAAATAGAATCTGTGTGTACAGTATGTCATTCTGTCTGCAATTTCTTCTGCCAGGGAGTGCTCAAAACACTACCCAAATGAAAGATGATGAGTCTTGCTCAACTATGCACACCTCTAGGGTGCCTTGATGAGTGATTCATTACTCACTACTGCAGTAGCAAGAGTATATTTCTTAACACAGACATTTACACTCAAAGGACCACACAGTAAATAAGCTCTCGAGCTTTAAAATAAACAACAAAAAAAGAACAGACTTTGGGGCACGATACCTTGGTTTCTCCTCTTCAACTGCTGCTGTACCTTTATGGATCCAACTGCCATCTCCCTTCAGATTTGTGCGCACCCTGGTGGTTTGAAACACCTTGGCTTTGTCAGTGTCTGAAAAGACAGACAGAAAGCACACTTAATGAACAACTACACAAACTCAATCACTCACTCACTCACTCACACACACACTCACACACACACACACTACGCGCACGCACGCACGCACACGCATGCATGCACACACCGCTTGACAGTATGTCTTGCATAGTATCAGGACCTGCACACCTGTGTACACAAATAACACTGATGCAGCATACAGTAGTATTCAAACTGAATTTACCTTTTGACATAATG
The DNA here is from genome assembly GCF_963280865.1 of Gymnoscopelus braueri. Classification (NCBI taxonomy): domain Eukaryota; kingdom Metazoa; phylum Chordata; class Actinopteri; order Myctophiformes; family Myctophidae; genus Gymnoscopelus; species Gymnoscopelus braueri. The sequence goes on along the minus strand of NC_137609.1, from coordinate 25,878,830 downwards.
ATATTGTTTTTCTCCTCAACTTGTCAATCTGAAAAAAGAGAACCAAAAGTCAATAAACAAGAAATGACAAAGTCATAATATACCCGCTTGCGGCAGGCTATTTTTGCCCCAATCTGCAGCACAAAATGTAAAAGTTGTCATTGTCAAATAAAATCTCAGCCATTCGAATGCAACAAAAATAATTCCACAGAGGTTCATTGGTTGGCTACCAATATAAAGTGTGTGTGTGTGTGTGTGTGTGTGTGTGTGTGTGTGTGTGTGTGTGTGTGTGTGTGTGTGTGTGTGTGTGTGTGTGTGTGTGTGTGTGTGTGTGTGTGTGTGTGTGTGTGTGTGTGTGTGTGTGTACAATATCAATGATAGTGAAAATAATTGATCTACAATCTCACAGATCTGCTATTTTCACCAGCTGATATAGTTACTTCATAATGTAGCCTACCCTTACCCAAGTCAAAACTACAGTGTTTCACTTAGAAATGTATGAAGAACAAAAATGAAGACACACACACACACACACCCAGGAGGACTGGTTGATAGTCTTGTATGCATTGTTCCTGGACAAAAGACCGGTGGTGACCAGTTAGTATTCATTTATGTATGAAAGAAAGAAACTATTTTCACAATAAACGAAGTGAGTCCATAGAATACAGGTAGCGTAAGGGCAGTCATGTTAAAAACATCAACAGTGGTGGAAAAAGTACTGTAATGTTTTACTTAAGTAAAAGTATCAATACTGCAATGTAACCCTAACCCTTTATAAAAGTGAAGCGCACAACTTGTCTTTTGATTTCACTGTTTGAAACAGCTAGGCTTGAGTTGTAATGCATAACTGCAAGTTTGCCCTTTTCACTACTGGCTTACATGAAAGAAAAACCCAAATGGGTCCATTTGGTTTCATTAATGTCTTTTGTAAATGAAGTATTCAATAAAACGTCATAATAAAAAATAGCAGATCTACAAGCTCACAAGGCGGCGATGCGTTGTGAGCTTGTAGATCTGCTTTTTTCTGATAAAATGCAGCTGATTTTAGCGTCATACCTTACATGAAAAATGTTGCTACAGTAACCTTGGTTGTAGTGTGTATTCATTCATTTGTAAACAGGGCAGTCATGTTAAAAACAGCAACAGTGGTGGGAAAAGTACTCGTACTAGTGTTGCCATGTATACTAATTACAAGCGACCTTGTTTTCTGTGAAGTTGCTTGTAAATGTAGGTAGTTGCTTGTTATTTGTTATTATTTTGTTGTGAGCTTGTAGATCGGCTATTGCCAAGTCGTCTATTATCAAATAGCCGATGCATATAGGTTTAAAGTGCTCATGTAGCCTAATAGTCACTTAAGTCTTTGGGCTTGTTTTCATTGACCTGGTTGCTTATTTTTCTCTCAAAATCTGGCAACCGTGTCATTGTTTAGACCAACGAAGAAGAAGATGGCGGAAGTGATCCTCTTTTCCAAGGCCCGTGTGAAAGACAGTATTATGTTGAGAAAATATAAAGTCATTACAGCACCATAACATGGTTAATACATTTTATTTTGGGATGTACAATACATGAAAATTACGAGAGTAATAACGCGAATTGCGTCGATAACTAATGGGGAGCGGACATTAGCGCGCTTGGCTAAAAACAGTTAGTTAGTAACAGCATACAAGCTAACTATTAGCCAAATTCGGCTAGCGCTCGGAGGACTGCATAGTCCCATAGCTTGGGAGGACGAGGCCGCCCGTTCAGAGTATGGGAAAGTATCCCATTGGCTTAAACGACAGCCAATGACGCAAATCTGTCGAATGCAAATTAATCTGTCGAATGCAAATGAATCTGTCGAATGCAAATTTGTCGAATGATGAGTCGTAGGTCTGCCTCTTCATAGACCCGCAGCTTTCGCTAAGCGGGTAAAAATGGGAATATATACATAAATATAGACGCACGCACGCACTCACACACACACACACACACACACACACACACACACACACACACACACACACACACACACACACACACACACACACACACACACACACCAAGGGTATTATTGATAGTCCTATATGTTAATCAATATCATTTTAAGAAACCCTAAGAGTCTGCATGAATGCGATAACAAAGGACTCGTAAGAACCTCATACTTGGCAGTCAAGTGTTACTGAGTTATTACACATAGATATCATCATTAACCTCACATCCAATTTATGAACCAGAAGCAACTTGCACTGCAGCATTCTGCAGCACAACAATAGGAATGATAAGTATTGCTAATTCCAGAGAAAGTATTCAGATGGAGAATGCCAAACTGAGATAAGCATGTGCACAAGTGTTTCAAAAAGAAAAGTTTAGTTTAGTTTAATTTGGTCTATACAGCACATGCTTGGGGTGCTTACAGCACATCATGTTTTTATAAAACAGCTCTGATATCAATGCTTACATTTAATTCAGCTATCATTGAATGTTATTTAGAGATATATTTAAGAATACTTTCAGGAGGCTGCAATTCCAAACTGGCCCCTGTAAAAGTCATAAACCTTTTCAATCCTATTTAGTTGACCCTGTATTTTGAACTGTACTTCCATTTGCTTTTTTTCTCTGCAAACTTCTGAGTAAAGTATTCAATCAATCCATCAATCAAAGATAAACCCTAATCGAGTGCCAGAGTGAAATTCAGGTGGCATATCAGCGGCAGCAGCAGCAGCAGTAGTAGAGTGAAAAATAGGACAGGTAAAAGAGTAAAAATTCAAGAACCAAAATAAAAGAAAACAAAATAGTCCATATTCAGCAGAACAGACAATGTCAGGTCAATATAAAATGCACTAACACGGTTCTGCATAAACAGAAGTATTAAATATAAGCATGAGCAGCCCTCACCTGTGACCGTCAGTGGTGTTAATGGTGTCTATTAGATGCTCGTCCTTTCTCTTCCTAACACACCTGCCACCCACCCTCTGATGAGTGATGACCCAGACTTCAAACCGTCTTTAACAGGTGGAAACACTGCAAATTCCATACCATGCAAGATTCCATCCTATCATTCGGGTGCCACTCCTTGATGCTGGTATGCGGGGTGTGTGTGTTCGTGTGTGTGTGTTGGGGGGGGGGGGGGACTGTGGCTGGCTCACCATGGGCACATTAAGTTGGGTAGTGTGCACTGCATATGGTTTCTGACACTTCCAATTGATGTCATCTATATATGATACATATATTGAGACACAATGACTAATTAACTTAATTAAATTAACAATGCAACGCTGCCATCCCAGATACATTTGTTCAGGATCGTGTTCTGAGATTAGTTGTAGGGGCTCCTTGAATGCAGAAATAAATTAAAACAAAGCATTAGACCATCACACATGCAGCAGTACACAGTATGTTTCAAACAACAACCTGCCCTCAGGCAGTAGATCTTTGTTTCCTTAGGAATCAAGAGGGACCAGAAGTAGGCTATCCATTTTACTGCCAAGTCAGCATTCTGCTTTAAAAACCACTGAGTTAAATTAAGCAACATGTGCAACTGCATTGAACTGCACCCTAAAAAATCACTCTCCCCGCAATACAAGATCATGTAAGAGTGCTGAAAGTAAACAGCCCAACAATATTGAGTTATAGCTTACTACCCGCTGGAACTGAAAGTGGAACACACACACAACAACAAAAATAATCACATTGCCAGTTTGTGTTTTATTGTCTGGAGAAAATATTGACATGACGTCTGCTTGCCATCCATAACTGTTATGATATAATTTGGCCCCATTCAGTACTTGCAAAGCATCATTCTGTGACTGAACACCTAAAAAGAGAAGAAGCCCCAAACGGCTCTCTCACAAGCACAGCTGCATATAACTAAATGCATAATAGCACATGTACTATCTCTCTCTCTCTCTCTCTCTCTCTCTCTCTCTCTCTCTCTCTCTCTCTCTCTCTCTCTCTCTCTCTCAGCACTCTTGGATCAATGTGGTACAGTCCTATGAAACCAGAGCGATATTATTGATACACAGGGGGCCATGCCTACTTTCCCTTAGCCCTATGTTCCCTTACAGCAGTGGTTCTCAAACTTTTTCATGTCAAGGGCCCCCTAATCTGAGTTCCCAGAAGTTTTCGCCAGCTCGGCGAGGAACCCAAATGTATTTGGCCGTGGACTCCCCCTGAAGAGAAGATTTATGTTAAAAAACATTTGTGTAAAAATACCAGATGTACATTCTTGTAGATCTGCTATTTTTGAATAGCCAACATTATAAATGAATAAAGTGGTTAAAATGATTGTGGTTAAAATGGTTAAAATTACTTTTGCTGGGGACCCCCTGGAATCCCACTGCCTTACAGAAAATTAAGTCAGCCTGTGGCCATGTTTCCCATTCAACCCGGAAAACCCCCCTCCGTCCGGTGCCAGTACTGCTCCCGGTTTGGCTACAATGGGAAACATGGCCACAGGCTGACTAAATAAGCGATTTAAACGGGTAGTTAAGTCCCCGACCTAAAATATTTTGTGCCCGACCAAACCTTAAACATCCGTGCGCTTTGGAATCTACCATTAGTTTTTAGATACGATGTAGATAAAAGGGTAAACAGCGGAGCCTTTGCGGCCGTTCAACCGATTCTGGGAGACCTCGAACCTCATCTCGGCGCTGTATAGCGGAGTGAGAGGTTCTTATTACTTCTTAATGGGGGCGGCCATAGCTGAGTGGTTAGTGAGCCCGCCTAGGTAGCCAGAGGCCCTGGTTGCCCCAGGTTCGATTCCAGGCCATCCCAGCATGTGTCGATGCAATGAAATTTGTCCCTGAGCAAGACTCTTAACCCCTAATTGCTCACAGGTTCTCATTGGAAACAAGACCGCAAGGACTTTCATGAACGACCTGTTAAAAGGAATTATCCTTATCCTTATGGAGCTATAAGTATATATCTCTGCTGTCCGGCAGCAACCGGCTAACTCCAAAATGTTCACTTTTCAGGAAATGACCAAAACAAAAAGTGGATTTAGGAGGTTTTGTTCATCATTGATCAGAACAGCTGAATGGACCTCCAAGCTCACAATGAAGTTTGAGGTCAAAAGGGGGTGGAGCCTTGAGTCAGCTAAACCAGCTAACTCCACCCCCCTTTGGTGAACTTAACTGGTTTAGCAGAAAGTTTGATGACCCAATGGAGTTAGCTGGTTTTGTCAGAAGCGCTTTTTAATACTTTTCATTGGTTCAATATTTTTTTAATCAACACACAGACGTAAAGGGTGTTCAATGGCCCTGATTTATGGAAAAAATGCAAAAGCGGAAAAATGGAGTTAGCTCCTGCCGGACAGCAAAGATATGTATTTTAGTGGGTGGGTGGGTGGCATCGAGAGTTGGTTGGGTATGAACTCATTCACACACACACAGTGTTTGCATCTGTGGAATGTCGTAGTACCTGCCCCATAAGTATGCTCCCATTAAACGACGACAACCTCAGTCTAGGTCTAGGATGATGAATTCTAGGAATTTTAATCTACATCACGTTATCGAAACATGACAAAGGCTATCTGTCACCATAGCATATCATGTCATGATAATGACCAGTTGACACACATTGTTTATATTGAGTGAGACGATTGTACAATGAATGCAGCTTTGGCAGGTACATTCTGACCTAGTTGGAGTCTGTGGTTGTCGCAAGACAACAGGTGAGATAGTATAACAATTATATAATCACACAGGTATTTTCATTTATTTGCTCCATTTTGACTGCCATTCTCCAAACTAAGTTCTAACAAATATTAGAATGGTCAATTTGTCTTGGAGTTCATGGCGACAAATGCAAACCAATTTTGCAGGTAACCTGCACACATTGCGATTGAGTGCAGTTGGACTTACACGTGGACTTCTGCACTGCATCCATTTACTGCTTTATCTCATTATTATTATCTCAAGCTAGGTTCTACCCTTATGAATCAAGAGAATCAAGAATCAGGGGGGGTTTTGTCACTCACTTATAGCTACAGATGCAAGCAGCAAAATGCAGGTGGGACATGCTGGCACAGCATGCTACTTTAAAGAGAGTGCAATTACACAATTAACCCTGACACTGCTGTGACTCACCCCCCCCCCCCCCTCTCCACCATAAACAGACTTGATTGAGAGTTAGGATAGAATGACAGATAGAGCTTTCTTGATTTTATGGTAGGATAGTAGGATTTATAGTAGGATTGTAGGATTAGGATTATAGTAGGAAATAGGGTAGGATCGGTTGGACATACATCTGTCATTAGTACTTCAATAGGGTTGCTTACCTTCTCAGTGTCCTGAACTAATATTTGAAAAAAGATTGAATATATAATACAGGAAGCTCCTTGGAATGCAAAAACGGTTGAATATTTATTAATAAGAAAGCCGCTAAGAAGTCAGAAACACAGGTGGGTGTTTGTTTCTCCGTCTCCTGAATTCATCTCTGGCTTTTAACAAACACATCATAACTTCAAACACATTACTTCTGCTGCACTGCAAACAAGTTCACCAACATTATTTTACACTGCAGAATGTAGAAGGATAACCAAACAGTTTTACATGCTACAGTATGACATAACAAATGCAAACAGGAGATTATTTACATTGGGTGTGACAACCTTGTCCTCAGGGTGGTGTCTTTTTTTTTGGAAGAGGATGACAGAGAAGGCTACTAGTCAGATAAGACAGATAGTGACTTACTTGTTGTGGCAATTAAGTCACTTCAAAGGAAACAACGTGTTCTATGAAAAACATACTGTAGGATGCTTGTGTTCCTGTGAGAAAGAATTTATCAGTTGGTTTAAAAGACAACTTGATATTAGCCTATTGGCTCCATGTCTGACTTCTTCCTAATTCTCCAGCATTTCGTCTTTTTAACTACCCTTTCATAAATTATATAAAAAGGTAGTCAGACAAAAACATTACAAGCATGAATTTACCTCATAATGAATTGATAATTAAATTAATCATTAGATTAAAAAGAAACACATTAGGCCTAAATGCCTACTACTACTACTACTACTACTACTACTACTACTGGATGGAATGGCATCACCCTCGCATTGAAAAACATTCTATTTGTGAACATGTCAAATAGCGTGACAGTATATGTCTCCTTTGCTCAAATGGAAATAGCAACCATTATAAATATATCCTTTGTGTTTCTTAACAATGTTGGTATAACAAAGAGATTCACTGAAAAAACTATTTTCTCTTAACCAGGCATTTCCAGGTTGTGAAGACTGTCCATGCTGCTTTTGTTTATTCCCTAACGTATGCACTGTCGAACGATGGTCATGCACTTATAATAGCAGATCTATACGCTCACATCAGCTATTTTCGGCTTCACAATCTTATACATGGCAGCATGAGCTGTGATTGGTTTTGAGAGGACCTACATTCATAAATACAGACAAAGCCTGTTAAAGATGGCTTGGCCTTCGGCCACGCTGTATAATATTATCATGTGGCATTTTCAAATACATGTCTATGCTGTAGCTGCATCTACTCATCAGAGCACGGATGTGTTCTCTATTAAAAATGGCTGACATCATTCAAGATAGAATGTTGCAACTTGAGAGGATGGACTGAAGACCAGCCAGGTTGTTTTTCCACTGTAATTTGTCGTGCAGCAGGGAATGGGATGCTTCAGGAGATGAATTAATGAGCTGGTGTTGCAGCCACTAGGGAACAGCACGTGCAAAGCAAGCTGAGTCTTGCAGATACTGTAGCATCATGTACAGTCTTCTTGCCACATACAGACAGGGAAGACACTGCAACAGAATTACTCCTAATCATAATGTTTTAGGAGTTGACTGCATTGAGATTCCTCAAGCATTAGTTACATACAGACAAAACAAAATGAACAAAACTGTTAAATTGTTTTATTTGTATTAGAATTCACTATAGGGTAAACACTTTGTAAGCAATTCAACCCAATCTTGAATATTTTCATGTGAGATTGCAACATCACATTAAGAGGAAGCACATGAGAACCCAAGCTTAACTGTGAGCATTAGGTCTTTATACTCAACCACTCCACTATGGAGCAGCCCTACACTGCTTTTCCTTAACTGTGTGCTATTGTAATTTGGGGTAAAATATTGATTAATGTAGTGGTTTTCGTACTGCAAGGCAGCCCTGGCTGCTGCCACTGATGCTGTTCTAGGCTTATTGATTTAAATTGCCTTCTAAACCAATTACTAGCCTAGGCTGCCTTCAGCATGACAAGCATGTTTTTAAAGGGACACTATCAAAATGTTCAACTAACCCGAAATCCTAACCCCAATGTTACATTTTCCGTTATAACACTGATCAGATCACATCTTCTAGTTCGCTGTGTTTATGGCAAAAAAGGGATCTTGACTTCAGAAAATAGCTAGGCCAATGTTTGCAGGAATACAGAGAAAGGACAGGAATTGCATCGTTATTCCTATAGAGTAGACTATGATAATGATCAACTATGAACGGAAAAGCGTATCAAAAGATTGATAGTGTCCCTTTAAGTAGAGAAATGTTGAGGTCAGGGTTTTCCTGGCTTTCCATCAATAGAGCCCTCCCCTTCCTGTGAACCAAAGCCAGTGTCCTTGGAGCTGCTGCTTCCTGTTGGAGAGGGAACCACCTTTGTGCTTACTGGTGTTACAGTGCTCTCCTTCACACCAGCCTTCTGTGCTACAGTATCCTCCTTCTTTTGATCAGCCTTCCCCCTTCCCTCCACCTTCTTTTCCTTCAGTTCTGTGTCTTTGAGCCTTTTCTCTTCCTCTGTCACGTCTGCTATGTTGACCTTTCTGTCACGCGCACCTCCACCTGCCGTATTGGCTTCTAAAACCTGTTCACCTTCTCTACCCCCACCTTCGAGTCTTTCACCCTGACTTTTGTCTTTAACGTCAACCTTTTCCTCTACATCTGTTACCATACTTTTTTCTGTCCTCTCTTCGTTCACTATACCGTCTCTGTTTTTTTGTTTTTCAGGTGGCTCAATGCTTCCCGCTTTCTCCTTTTGCTCTTCGACCGCTACCGTTACCCTGCCTTCTTCCATTCTAACAACATCAGCGTCTGTGACCTGCTTGGATCCCTCTTCTCTGTCTCTGCCCACTTCAGCCTTCCCCCTCTTCTCTGCATCCACCTGCTCTGTTTTCTCATCTAATACATCCTGTTCTTCATCTACATGCTTGTCATGTGACACAGCTTCCTCCGTATGGTGCTGAAGAGGCAATTGTGCCTCCTCTCCCCTTTTACTGAAACCCCTGAAGTTGTTTTTTGCACCCATGATGTATTTGCCCAGAATGGAGGAGCCTTCTTTTGTGGATCCTTGCCGTGCAATGTGGCCTTCACCCACCAGAGTGTGCTTCAGCTGTTTGATGTCACCGTGTAGCCTGCCCATCACTTTGCCCAGCTCTGTGATCCGATTGCCAATATCTGAAATAATCATAGTAATCACAATGCAGCACTTGATGATGGAATGTCTTCCTATTTCTAACGCTGTTCAGGATTCAAGTCAGCCTTTTGTATTACAATGCTGTATTACATGGGTATTCAACGTTTTTCAGGTCAAGGACCCCTTAGCTGAGGAAGAGATGAAGCAGGGACCCCCACTACATATTGTATAAAATGTGTGTTGCAGATTAAACCTTTCCATAGATAGCTTCATAGACTTGTTTGACAGCACTGTGATCTGTGTATTTATCAGACATTTAAAACTCTCAGTACTTAGTAAACTTGACCCTAGGCTCCGTACTTGGTCTGCTCCTTTTCCATCTACACTGAGAATATAGGGATATAGGGTTCAAGTGGTTAATGTAAATAAAAGAAAAAGGTCCTATCACACAAAGATTTGGAAACCCCCTGTAGTAACTCTGAGGACCCCCTAGGGGTCCCGGACCCCCTGTTGAAGACCCCTGCTGTATTACTATGACTGTGTTGGACACAAAAGGTGACAACGCAGCCTGTGGTGTGAACCCTTGACCTCAAAACACATAAATAATAGTTTTCAATCTACAGTCTATCTATTATGTCTTTCATGCACTGCTGTTGTACTGGAAATACGGGTGTTTTATTGACCGAGGACATTTTTACATTATGTATAACTGTAATGTTTTTTATACACATTACAGAGGTTATAATCATATACCTTTTCTTTTGGTCTCCTCAAACTCACGGCGCGCTGATTCAATGTAGCGCTGAACCAGAGCCCCGACCACCTGCTGCCGGAATGTAGCCTGGCTTTCATCAGGACCGCATTCACCGGCACCGCCCTGAATACAGTAATATGACAGATAATATAAAACAGTGATTCTCAAACCTTTTTAATTTCAAGGACCCCAGTTTGGTATGCATTATGCCACAGAGCCCCACAACCATAAGGGTCTATTTTGTTCCTAATTCATTTAGTTGGGGAGTAGAAGCGTTTATCGAAAAAAGGAAATATAATTTTAGCATTCATTACACATTGTATTTGAGCAACAACAAAAAAACACTTACCATGGAAGCTATAGGGGGATAATCTGGCACCGACGACTTGCATTTACAGCAACAGCATATTCGCTTAAAGATAGCCCTTGAACACAAAATATAAATTAAATAAATACAAATATAAATTAATACGGTGCGTTCAGTAAAACACAAATCTCAACCAGGAGGCATAACCTAATGATATAGCGATGTGTGCAGTTACATTTCTACCTACAACCATGAAAGTGTAGTGTGGTCTGTGATTAACAGTTGTACATAATCTCTATTGTCTTCCTCCCTCTCTCTCATACACATTCATTGCCAAAATCTCTCCATCTTTTGTTCTGGGGCATGTGACGACAATGTTTTGGGGTTGTGGGCCTGTGGTATGAAAAGGCACGGGGCAATGGGCTTGTAAATCATAATATCCAAAGTATAAAATAGGGCTTAATAGGTTCATGTATGTTTGTTAATAATAATCTAAATCTGCAAAGTAACTAGTCACTAAAGCTATCAAATAATTGTAGTAGTAACAAGTACAATATTTACATCTGGGATGTAGTGGATTATTAGTATTGAAAAATGGAAATACTCAAGTAAAGTTCCTCAAAATCGGTGTTAAACTAAGTGTTATTTAAACACTATAAAATAGCGCTATTTACTGATAGTAAATATTGAAATAGAATGTTTTTTCAGTAACAGGGATGTTCCTGTCTGTCCAGCTCTTTATTAAACAGATAATACATTTTCAGGTCAGGGAACCAATTTCATCCCCGGGCTGTATCCTTGGCCCCCTGCTTTTTCCCTCTACACCAAATCTCTTGGTCAAAAATAGCCAATCTCCGAGCTCACAATGCATCACATTGCAATGCGCTTTGAGCTTTTAGATCGGTTATTTTTTCTGAATGTTCACCTATTTTAGCCATTTTATTGCCTAATATGAAAGGGACAGGGTTCAAGTGGTTAATAAAAAAAAGTGACATACTGTAGTTCAACTAGTTCAATTAAAAAAAAATATCGAAAATTGAGGTTCTTGGCCTGCTGACAGTGTGCGCAAGAAATTACACTGATTAGCCTAGTCTGCAAGACGGACACACAGACAGACACACAGGGCCAAATGCATTATCTCCTTGTGGAGATAATTAAACTGGCCGCAGAAAGATTTCTAATTATTAATTTCTAGAGAATGTTGTAAACATTTCTTACCGTAAGAGGTAATAGAACGCCTTTGGAGAAGGGATAATATTGAAGGGCACAGGCATAGTGAGACCATTTCGAAAGTAACTCAGATACAGCTTTGACCTGGCAAACTTCCACTCCACGTCTGCGTCATCCTGAGATCAAAACGACAAACACAGTGAACACCGTCTGCATGAATGCCTTGTGTGCAATATCAGACAAGGTTGTGCCACTGGATTAACGCCATCTACCACCTCACCTCGATCTTTTGGAAAGAGTTGGTGATCATAGCAATAAGCATGTTGAGCAGGACGATCACGATGACAAGGGTGTAGATGCCATACAGTATCCTGCCCACAAACTCTGCCACCACATAGCTGGGCATATCCACATAGTCCTGGTTGGCGACGCCAAACATGGTCCAGAACAGGAAGCGAAAGGTCTCGTTGAATCTACATGGGAAGGGTTGAAATGATTATCCTGATTAGCGTTAATCAATCTAACTGTTAATAATGATGAATTCTTTCAGTTGTTGACTCCTTATTTAATCTTGTTGCAGATGATGAACCCATTCTTACTACCATCGCCCTGGGGAAGTACTTGGGGGGAAGTTGGTGTTAAATGCAAAAACAGTTTAAAATGCATTACACTGTTTGTACAAAGAAATTGAGTTTTGTTTTCTGCAGAAAATGTATGGTAAACATTTGCGGGCTTCTTAAATGATAATTTTGTTATATCTTAAAACACCCACTGGCATCAGTGTTTGGTCAAAACAAACAAGACAAAGTGGGCCCTGACAATTTTCTCAGCTGCAGTGGAGTGTGTAATGAGCTCTCTGTAATGAACTGAAACACTGAAAATGATTCAGGATCATCTACAACTGTGGCAGCATTCTGAACAGAATAGAATTATCTCCACCCGCGGTCGTTCGCCCCTGTACGTGCGTGCGCCTGGAGCTACTCTCAGAAACTACTGAACGGATCAGCACCAGTAGGCCAAGGAAGTCACCTCACCCCAAAAGTTTTAAATTGGCCTCATGGTGGTGCTATGCCTGCTTTACGTTTTGGTCAATAGCTCTTGAACCATACAATTAAAAAAAGTCCCTGTATTCTTTGGTTCATGACACAACCGTATATTCCACACTCATTTCACATTGACAGATTTTTTTATATTCCATACCAATTGGCTATAACTAGCTTCCAAGGTCTGTGGAAGGAGCCTATTTGACAAAAAAAAATCTAAATTATGAATACATCAACCCCAGATTTGAATCACATATTGAGGGGCTTCTACACAACCCGAAGCCAATATTGATTTTATTTAGACCCATTAGGGGTTTCCACAAATGCAACAAATCTTTGTTGCAGAAACATGATTTCTTGATTTTGTATTATTATAGTTTGCAACAATTTTCACCAAATTAGGTACACATGATCTCGGCAGTTATGTGACAGTGAACGTCAAACAACCTTTTGATATTCCATACTGTTTTCCTATAATTGGCTTCCAAAATGTCCAAAACAAGACCTTTTTGTGCAGTCAAAAAACATGCTTTTTCACTTTTCCTATATTTGCCCATATTGTCTATTTTGTGATGTTTGTTGTTAGTTTTTTTTTGGGGGGGGGGGGTCAAATGCTTTGGATGATAATGTAATTATTATTTATGTTGTTTTTATCATTTTGAGTTAGAGCCATAGCTTTTTGAATAATTGAGTCTTGAACCTCTCTTACCTGCCAAGTCGTGGAGAGATGACATACGGAACATAGATATTGTTGATACCACAGAGGAAGGCTGTTCCAATGATCATCAGAATGAACATGAATCTGAATGAAAAGAAAGGTTGTAGTTTTTTCCCCCCATTTACTGTAACTGTGAGAGTAAAACAGTAATCTTCCTTTTATTCTTTATTTACTCTCATTCGTTAAATGAACATTTTACTGTGCAATATTATACAGTAGTATCATACCTCTATGAGTCACTGTCCAGTGTGTGTGTTTATTTATTCATCATACAGTGTTTCTTCTGTCTGATATTAAAGGGAATAGCACAAAACCTTTACATTGCCGTTAAGCCGGGTCTCTCACCTCATCATGTCGTCAATCATCTTCCCTATGGAGATCTGCAGCGTCCCCAGAGACTCATGGGCAGGCAGGATGTATGCCAGACGGGTGAAGCTCAGCATGCTGGTCACAGCAAACAAAACCTCTGCTATGAGTTGAGGGTCTTCCTGAAACCACTCCTCACGCCCTACAACACAGCATCACATGAGACCCATTCACATACAGTGACTTTCCAAAGCCATAGCGAGGTAGCCGGATAAACCCATTAAATCTATTCTCACCAGTTTGAGTGAAATAGATGCAGTCGTCATATAATGCTGTCATATTAGGAGCCAGAGGAGCCAGGCAGAGGAAGTGACCTTTGAGCATGATGAGCACACGTAATGTAAAGGAGGCGATGTACATGCTGAGCACCAACACGTCCAAGCAGTTCCACCAGTCCCAGAAGTAACTTCGCAGCCCTTCAAGAAACACCTCCTTGCACTCGTACCAGAAGAATCCTACATAGTGACATCATGGCACAACGTCATAGTATGATATAAGAGAAAAATGGTTGCTGCGTGAATATGGTCTATGGACACAAATAGTAGGAAGGTATTACAGTAGAAAGAGATTTGCCTACCAACAACCCACACCATGTGGAATGAGCTGTGCAGGATGTTCTGCTCACGTGAAGCGAATTTGTCTCGATATATTTCCATGGTTATCGACTCTCCGAGTAATGTGGTGAGAAACCACAAGTAAGACGCAGCGTGAAGGAGGAACTTGATTACAGGAATCTTAAGTATCTTTCCCATCTGGTGAACAAAAACATCAAGGTTGAGGAACACTGTCAACGGTAACGTATGCAATGTGCATTAATACCCCCTGTATCACAGCTCACTAGGAAATACACAAGAAAAAGAGCAACTGTTCTAAACAAACAAGCCATCACCAAAATGGTACTGTTTCATGACCTTTGACTTGGGTGCTATCCAGTAGATGAGGGAGAGGAGAGGCATGAAGAAAAAGATTCCCAAAGAGACCAGCAGCTTCCAGGCAGTTCTACTGCCCCTCCAGCCTGACAGGTTTCCACACCAGATAGATGATAACACCTGCTGGCAGATCGGATGGGCCACAAACTGCAGACAAAAACATGCAGTCACACAACCAAAAGCACAGGAGCGATGAAGTCACCAGACTATATTCCTCTGCCTCCATGCATGTGTGGCAGGGTACTGTAACCAGTGGCATCTGTACATGCGCGTGTGTGCAGTGTGTGTGTCTGTGTGTGTGCGTGTGAGAGAGAGAGAGAGAGAGAAATTGAGAACAGATGGGCAGATTTTCATTAAACTTGGTGGGAATAATCAGTAAGGTGGGGTACCTTACTGATGATTAACTTTAAGGTGAAAAGGGTCAACGGTCAAGGTCACAATCATGATGAGATAGACAGATTTTCATGAAAGTTAGTGGTAATGATCAGTAGGCTGCTCCAAAGACATGAAACTTTTTGACAAAAGATAATAAACAATAAAGGCCACGGTAACCATCAAGGTCAAGGACAAATTTGAGGACAAATTGACATCTTATATCAACAACGGAGGGATATATTACAATGTTGGTGCGGGTAGTGTTCGCGCTTCCAGGTCCCTTTTTTGAGATCCTCAAACCAAGCACTCCTGGCCATTCCAGAAGGTCAGTTAAATTCAAAAGGTTGCATGGCCTTCGCCTTCAGGGCCCCTACTCTTTGGAATGCCCTACCCCTGGAGATCAGGCTCACTGAGTCTGTCCCTCGGTTTAAATCCCTCCTTAAAACCCATTTTTATAGATTAGCTTTTAATCCCCACTCCTAGTCAATTATACTAGTCTATCTCCGCTGGTTTTTGCACCGGTATGAAAGTGATTTGTACCTGTGCATTCCTGCATTGTTTTCTGCATTGTTTTTAATAATTTTTTGTTACCGTTTTCTTTTCTTGTTTTCTTTGTGAAGCACTTTGTAACCCAGTTTTGAGAGGTGCTATATAAATAAAGTTTTTTTTTTTTTATTTATTTATTTTAATTAAAAAATGTATGTCGACATTTGCTTTGTGGTTTCTTAATATACACTTCATATATACTTAATATTTCTTTCTACCTGCTTGTGGTTGTATTTCACAGCAAGTCGAAGACGTGACAGGGTGGGTATACCCTTTTCAAAAGCCTGCTCCACAGCATCGTCGCTTGTGAGCCCATAGCTGTTCAGAATGGTTGTCACCTCACTCTGGTTGCGACACATTCCCAGCAATTCCACAGCGAACTCCTCGCAGACCAGCTCCAGGGCCAGATATTCAGGCTTAGGAAAGAGGTACCACAACATAATCATCAAATACTCACAGTATTTCTAAATGCCCAAAACTCAATCCATGCAAGGAAACAGGTTTTTAAAACAATGTCAGACCTTAAACTCTGGTTCCTTCTTGGCGAGCATGCGCAGCTCCTTGCTGAGGGTAAAAGCATTGAGCATGGCGTCTTCAGACGTGATGCACAGATAGGCACGGCTGGCGATGCCACGGTAGGTGTTGATGCGGGATAAAGAGAATTTTAGCAGATCGTACTGCCGGCCATTTCGACACTCCAGACAGTCACAGGAGATCTTGTGTGGCAATGGGATGGAGTGGCCTTTTTTGGTGAGCATGGTGACTATCTCATACAGGTCCTTCTGGCAGGCTAAGGTCAGAGGGGTCACCCCAGGGGCAAACTGGGAATTGTCAATAGAGCTGTCAAAGATAGCCAGAGAGAAGGACCGCACATCCACCTTGTTGCCTTTCTCCAGGTCTAGTCGGTCCAGCAGACGCTTTACCACTCTGGGCTGATTGGTGTCTACAGCAACTAGCAGTGCTTCGTGGATCTGACGGAAGTCAAACTTGACCCCCTGCAGGAGTGCAACCATGGCATCCTCGATGCCCAGACGGATGGACAGGTTGAGTGCCTCCCTCCATAGTCGGTCTTCAGAGTCATCCAGCTGGCGGATGATGCCATCACCAGTCTGCAGCAGTATACCGATCCTATCCACTTTCCCTTCCTGGATGGCGATGATGAGTTCCGGAGGGAACATCATCTTCTTGTTCACAATCTCGCGCCATTCTTCTGGCTGGAAATAACAAGGAAGCACAAAGGACAATATTTTGTGTCTACTGTCACATTGAATCAACAAATTGAACATTTGATATTAACGGCAACTTCCAATGAAAGTAAGTCATTGTTGTTAACAAATGACATGTACAAAATCTCAATTTTATTGGTAATCAAAGGTGAAACATTGGGCATAATCAAGTGATGCATTTTATGACATTCTAATATATATTTGATATATAAGGAAAACTATAAATGAATGTCATTAATTCCTGAGTTATTCATTTAAAATGTAAGTACTTACTCATTCATTAAAAAAAACTGCTGGAATATGCTGGATATGCAGATTATGACAAAAGCATAGCTCATCAATATCAATTAATGGTATTGTATAAATAAATATGCTTACCGATAGGTTTTCCATTGACAATTAACAGTACAGATCCGAGTGTTGTTTTCCTAAACTTAAAACAGCATCACTCAGCTGAGCAGATGAAACTATCAGCGGGTTATCACCAACTAAACACTATGGAGCACTGTGTTCATGCGCTAGTCGCTGACTGTTCAGACAATGGAATCACACCCACAAACCAAATAACACATAGTCAATCCCAGGGGCCAGGGCCAATTAAAATGTAACCGTGTGTTTCACGCTTGGCCTGGCCCCTCAACTCAAACAGGATTCATCTCTGCCCTTCCCAAAGGAAACACTTGACGATACAATTAAGGTAGCTGTTACCATCTCAGCAGCAGCTGCCGTTATTCCCCAGAGGAGTTGGGAAATACGTTTTATTTCACAATGGTGAAATAAACAAGGAGCGGGCACTATTTTAAATCTTTCAGGTTTGTTCGGGCCAGCACAAGTGATGCACATTGCCCATAGCCTCTGTTGGAACACCAAGCTTAGATTAGGACTTCTGTTGGACTGCATTCACAATCAAAGAACTACAACAGCAGTATAACAGTAAGACATCAATGACAGCTGATATGAAACACATAAAGCATTGGGTTTCACATTTTATTTACAAATATAAAGTTAGGCAACAACACAGGTAAAATATTATTGAAGTTATAGTGAATGCTGTATCTTTCACAACTTCCAACTGATGAGATTCGTGATTTTCAACTCATCAACTAATAAATCCCAAATATGGTCTGCATGTAGGCGATAGCAAAAGAAAATAACTGGGCCTGTTGTTGTGGATTAGCAAAAAAACAACATGCATGTAGCATCCTCCCTCTGCAATCAAGTACCAGATAACTATGACAAATAGAAATTAAAATTAATTTCCTAAGAATTATTTATTACATTCTTCAAACTGCTACTTCAATAAAAATGAACATGTTTTATTTATTTTAAAACTCTTACATATTAAGCACATTTAAAGGAATATTTCACTTTGGTAAAATATCTTAACTACCTACGTTTCTTTTTCTTCTTTTTTACAATATCACTTCTTCAAATTCTTGTTCAAATGGACAAAATAAGAAAACTGTTTCAACAGCCAACCCACATTTTAGACAAAAACCTAAGTAAACTTAGCCAATAAGTTAGAAACTTTACTGGTTACTGGGAGACTTCTTGTGTCCGTTATGAATACTAAAACAATAAACATTACACCAAAGTGAATAACTAATAACAATGTAACTGAACGCATTAACTGAATGAGAATGCATTCAAGAAATTACAAGAGGACTTTTGACTTTGTCCCTGACAGAGTTCATGAACAGTCAACCACAAACAGATAAGTGTAGATCACTAGAGCATCATAGCCACTAATTTTGATTAGTGTTTAGCTTATTGTTATGGCTACCGAAAGCCTAAACATTAGCAGTGACAGTGGTGGAGGTCGACTGGTCTTGAACAACAGACATAGGCAATTTAAAATGAGAACATTCTTCCAAAGTGAAATATCACACTAAAGATAAACTGATTTGAAGAGTACATCATCACCAACAGAGCCTGATAGGTGATGTACTTTGAGGAACATAATCATGACTGGAACATTTGAGATTAGTTATTATGCCAGTCAAAAACCGGTAAGTCAGCAGTTCCAACGACACAAGAGGGATGACTATGATAAAAGAACAAACAGAGCAAGAGAACATTCCTGAAATAAGTGAAAATAATTTCTCACATAATATTCACAAATTAAAGTTAATCTAAAACATGGTCAGCCATGGAAACTCCAACACCGCAAATCCAATGAATGAATGGTAAAAAAAACAAAAAGCCTTGCTCAATTAAAACACTGTATGAGTATGTACTGTGTGATTATGCATAAACAAAACAGTTCTCTATATACACATATTGCTCTGCAAAAGAAAATTGCTCACAGAAACACTTCAAGTTTTAACTAAAATCTACACCAAATTTTTTTTTTCTTCCTATTTTTTCACTTCACTTCATGGGAAGACACAAAGAAACCAGGGTTTATGTTGTGGTAAACAGTACTGTGAATGTCAGGTCAGTGAGGACAAGGTCACTCCTTCCTCGATTCAGCGTCCTCTTTCATTTTCTGCTCCTGCATGCGACTTCGAGTGGAACCTAATTGAAAATATATCATCGTTAAATTAGACATACAGATGTCCCTAGACGTACATCCAAAGGACAGACCATAATGGTGCTAGTGACAGAAATTAGATTAAGATCAAATTATGGCCTCTAGTTTGATGGTGGTAATGACAGTGTTTATCAACAGCGGAATTTATGGGTTTGAAACCGTGACACAGCAGCAGAATCAGTACATTAATGTAGAACCATGCCATTTTACTTCAAGTGTTCACATAGGAGTCAAGTTTGACGTTTCATTTATGTTGACACTCAAACTTGAACTTAAGGAATCATGCTTGTACCTACCTCTAAAGAGGATGCAGTTGCACCCAAAATAATGCAAATACTATGAATTGGTTTCAGGCTTTTTGCACAGCTACTATTACTACATGCAATGGTACTAGGACAACCCACCACACAAAAACAAATACATTTATTTTATTCTGATAACTATACTGTAGGTCTGTGTGCCCTAACCAATCTAGGTGGTTAGATGGTTAGAGGGTTAGATGTTTGTAATAGGCATTAGTCATCCAACATGCACATTGTCAGTGGAATATTGCTGATACACCTACATTAGGATTTAAGTGTTCTTGTTTTAATCTTTGGACGTTGTAAATGTGCTCTATAAATAAAGTTGGAGTTGAGGAACAGCAGCTCACAAAACACTGCACTGGGTACAGCAGTTCCCAGCAGAGGGCACCAGTTTACCACCCTAAAACTAGAGTTCTTTATCTCTAAGACAGTTTTCACTTACTAATCTCTGCAAGCTTCTTGTTCATTGTAGAATCTCCACCAGTTTTGCTGTAAAAATAAATAAATAATAAGTCAGCAATACAGTATATATAATAATATATAAACATTATTTTACTTCACTAACATAAACCTCTTGAGAATGAGAATTTCTGCATGTACAATAATGTGGGCACAGAGTAAAAAAAAATAAGAAGTTTTCTTTAATGTAACTCAGTGACCAGGTTTCCACTTCCGCCACTCTAACTTGTGGAGTGCCCCAAGGTTACATTTCTTTATACAGAAGTTGCTTTCCCGTGGCAATATTATACATAGACACCAATGTTATGCATTGCAGACAATATACAATTGTATCTTCCAGTGAAGCCCAATAACCATACAAATGTGTCCCGTTTAATTAATTGTCTGGGAGATATTGAAGACTGGAAACAAGACATGAAATTCTGGCCCAGATCACTTGAATTCTCAAATTTAGTCATTACTTGGTTCTTTATTGAACAATGTCAGGTCTGTTGCCAAAAAATTGGTGTGTTATTTGATCACAGCCTAAACTTTGAGAGCCACATTCATTCAGACCTTCATTATCACTTAAGGAATATCTCCAGGGGCAGATACATTTTGAGTTTTCATACAGACTTTTATTTTTTCGCACCCTGACTATTGCAATGGTGTTTAACATGTCTTAAGAAAAAAGAAAAAAAAGGTCGACCAAAAAACACCTGGAGGCGGGATCTCCAGGCAGACTAAGATACACCTGGTATCTCTTGAGGTCCCTAGTAACTATTTAAGCAAAGAAACCCCTTAATGGCTCCAAATTCTACAGAATGCTGCTGCTATACCTTTAACTAAATATTATAAGGATAAGAGAACATAATACTCCTATTTTAACTTTTCTACACTTATTTTACTGATTACTTTTAAGGCACTTCATGGCCTGGCCCCTAATTACTACATTTAACCCTTATGAGCTTACTCGAGTTGAGTTGACTGTGCTGTCAGAACACCTCCACTCTTCAAAGACAAGCCTGAGGAGTTTTTATTTTCTTACTTTCTATTTTATTTTATTTATATTATTTATATTATTTTTTGTTTCATGAAGAGCACTTTGTGACTGCTTTAATAAGTGCTTTATAAATGTATAATAATAATTATTATTATTATAAATATAGTAGCCAAGGTTGTACAAGTGTTAGGTGCATAGAACCAAAAATAATGACCTATTTATCATTCACAGTCACTGTACCGCTCTGTACACATAACAATACTTTGCGGAAAAGAACTGGGGAGTGTTGTTCCATAAACAACAATGAAGACCACATCACAAGCAACGTGGGGGGGGAGTTTGTGCCTTGATCAACAACAACTGGTGCAAAGATGTTAAAATCCTAGATAGTCACTGCTCACCAGACCTTGAACTTTTAATCATAGCCTGCCGTCCTTTCTACCTACCACGCGACTTCAGCATTGTGATTGTAGCCGTTGTTTACATTCATCCTGGAGCTAATAAGGACACAGCTATGAGGGAATTACACCAGGCGATCAGTGCACAAGAAAATCGCCACCCGGACTGCGCAGTCATCTGCCTAGGCGACTTCAATCGGACAGACTTAAAAAAGGTCTTTCCCAAATTCCACCAGCATGTCGCCTGCAGTACCCGTGGTGACAATATTCTTGACCACTGCTACACGCCCTTCAAGGATGGATACAAAGCTCTCCGCCGCCCACCGCTAGGAAGCTCTGACCACGACGCCATCCAGCTGCTACCTGCCTACAAACAGAGGCTAAAAAGGGAGCCGGTCGTTGAGAAGGAAATCCGAATCTGGTCTGAGGACACAGACGCTATGCTACAATCCTGCTTCTACCAGACTGACTGGGGGATGTTTAAGAACTCCGCTGGGAATAACATCAACAAACTCTCAGACTCAGTCACTGGCTTTATCAGTAAGTGCATAGATGACAGTGTCCCAAAAAAGACAGTTCGGATCTATCCCAATCAGAAACCATGGATGGACAGCGGAGTACGTGCACATCTGCATGAACGGGATGCTGGTTTCAAATCTGGCGACGTGGAAACGCGCAACACGACGCGCGCGGCCCTAAACAGCGCCATCAGGAAGGCGAAAAAGGCCTACACAAAAAAGATGCAAGACAAACTCAGCAATGGCGACATCAGGAGCACATGGCAGGCGGTACACACCTTGACAGACTGCAAAACAAGAACCAGAAGCGAGGTGAACCCGCCTGCCTCCCTCCCCAACGAACTGAACACTTTCTACGGCCGGCTTGAGATCAGCTCCAACCGCGGCAGCCAAGCGGGGCCATCAGCAGCACCAGCAGAGGAGAACCCTCTAACCATCTCGGAGAGAGAAGTGCGTACAGCCTTCACACGGGTCAACATCCACAAGGCAGCCGGACCTGATGGGATTCCAGGCCGGGTCCTTAAGACATGTGCAGACCAGCTGGCGGGTGTCTTCGCTGACATCTTTAACCTCTCCCTCTCCCTGGCTGTGGTCCCTGCAGGGTTCAAAATGTCAACCATTGTGCCCATTCCCAAAAAGTGACATGCCTGAACGACTGGAGACCTGTTGCTCTCACCCCGATCGTCAGCAAGTGTTTCGAGAAACTGGTGAGGGAATACATCAGCTCCACGCTACCTGCCTCGCTGGATCTGTGGCAGTATGCATACCGCAAAAACAGATCCACCGACGACGCTATTGCCATGGCTCTCCACACCGTCCTCTCGCACATGGACAACAAGCTGCTGAAGGACAAATATGTACGTATGCTGTTCGTGGACTACAGCTCAGCATTCAACACCATTGTCCCAGCAATACTTGACAAAAAGCTCAGAGACCTAGGGCTACACCCAAGCATGTGCGACTGGATACAGGACTTCTTGTCCAACCGACATCAGGTGGTGAGAATGGGCAGCATCACATCCGACCCCCTGACCCTCAACACCGGAGCACCCCAGGGATGCGTGCTGAGCCCTCTCCTCTACTCCCTGTACACGTATGACTGCATAGCCACACATGTCTCCAACACCATCATAAAGTACGCGGACGACACGACAGTGATAGGCCGAATCGTCAACAACGACGAGTCTGACTACAGAGAGGAGATCAAATCACTGGCACGCTGGTGCCGGGAGAACAACCTCTCTCTTAACGTCGACAAGACCAAAGAACTGATCGTGGACTTCAGGAGGCCGCGGAGAGACCATGCGCCCATCCTCATCGACGGTGCTGCAGTGGAAAGGGTCAGCGAGTTCAAGTTCCTCGGAGTACACATCGAGGAGGACCTCAAATGGGAGACGCACTCCACACACGTGAGGAAAAAGGCTCAGCAGCGATTGTACTGGCTCCGCCGCCTGAAGAAGCTCGGAGTAGGACGTCGCATCCTCAGGCTGTACTACAACAGTTCTGTTGAAGGCATCCTAACAGGCTGTGTCACGGCCTGGTACGGGAACTGCACTGCCCGAGAAAAGATCAGCCTACAACGAGTAGTGCGATCGGCAGAGCGGATAATGGGAATCGAGCTCCCAGCGCTCCAGGAACTGTACAAAAAGCGGTGCGTGGTCAAAGCCAAGCGCATCATCAAGGACAAGCACCACCCAAGTCACAGACTGTTCAACCCCCTACAACGACCGCGACCGGGCAAGGGGCTCTACCGCAGTATCAAGAGTTCCACCACCAGGTTCTGGTGTAGTTTCAATCCGGCTGCTGTCAGAATGCTGAATGGGGCATAAGCCTGAATGAGGCATAGGCCTTGTTCAGCAGCCTGACAACAGGCGGCGCAGACTTTTCTGGCTCTTCCTGAACACACCTGTGGATTATACCAGGGACAATGACTTGGACTTTAGCCCCCCCTCGGACACACCTGTGGACTACACCAGGTACAAATGACTTTTTGTTGCACTCCCTCATGGAGCTACTTGCGGATTATACTAGGGTCAGTCCACTCTAGGTGGACACGCACTGACCTTTTGCACCTTAATCCCTTGTATAACGCACTGACTTTTTTATTGTGCTCCTTTTCCTCTAAGCACCTTAACGTCCATTGTCTATCATGCACAGTATAAGTATAACATGCACAGTATACAATACATTGCTGCTATGCTCAGGCACCTTAGTTTAGTTTTTGTAATTTGTAAATATGTAGATAACTTGTCTGGCCTTCTGTTGCTCTCTTGTTTTGATCTCCTTCCCACTTGCCCCCCACCCTCTTCTTCTCCCCCCCCCTCTTCTTTCTATGGAAACTAACGTTGCGATGGGAACGATGTACAAAAAAGAATTTCACCCACTTTTTTACCTTGTAAACCTGTGATGTGACAATAAAACTGATTCTTCTGACAAAGCACCAGTGAGCATGCAGGCAGGTAAGCCATGAGACCATTTGTAACCAACCTGCCATCAGCTTCATCCTGGCCTTCCATGTCGAATCGTAGCTTTTTCAGGGGCTTGGGGGAGGCGCAAAGGTCCAATTTCCTCTTGAAGGAGCGGTCACCGCTGCTCACCATCTGGTTGATCTTCTGGAACCTATTGGACAGCTGCAAGTGGAAAAACAAAACACAAATGAAAAACAATGGAAGGACATGATTGTCTTATCAAAGCAGGTCAATATAAGAACTGTAGGATGCAGTTGTTTAGTATGTTGCAGAATACACATAATAGGCACGTACCCCAAAAGTTTCACCAATCGATACCAGCATTCTGAAAAGACAAAAACAAACACTGGTTAATAAAATGACCGGGAATTAAGTTAATTTCAGAGGATATAATTTACTGTGATTATATTGGCAGTATTTATATCAATGGGTTCAAAAGTGATGTGGCACAGTGGTAAAGTAGCTGCCCACCACCGCGGAGTCTGGGGGTTCGAATCCACCGGCTTTGTCGAGCGTCTATTCGAACACAATTGGCCCGTGTTTGGGGGGAGGGAAGCCGGGCGGGGAGGGTGATATTTGTACTACACATACTCCTACGGGCTGGGCCGGCACCTGTCAGCGGGGAGTGTTGAGCAGGAGGAGTAGGACAAAGGCTCTGAGTCCTCCCGGTGGGGGGTTCTCACTGGCAGGTGAGCCAGTAGTATACAACAGCAGTGACAACACACAGAAATGTGTGTGGGGAGGAATCAATTGTCATAACGACTAAATTGGAGAGAAACTCTTGGCCTGGGCCGCAGCGTGGCGGTCCAGGCACCATAGGCTGCAACGCCAGCCTGACAGCGTGTCGCGGGTTCGAGTCCCGATCCCGACGACCCTTGCTGTGTGTCACTCCCCATCTCTCTCCCCATTTCCTGTCAATTTAATGTTCTATGAATAAAGGCATAAAAAAGCCCCAAAAAAACAAATCTTTAAATTGGAGAGAAAAGGGGAAGGAAAAAAAACGTGATGTACTGACCTGGAGCGAGGCGTCATGATCCCTGGGGACATGCGTGGGCTTTTCATGGGGGAGATGTACACATTATTGCTTCCGGGCACACGTAGAGGGGAACTGGGGAACTTATTATAGGGGCTCCGTGGTATTTGTGGGATTGGAGAGAGGGTAGGGGGCTAGAACAACAAAACAAGGATATAATGTTGATTAATTTTATTCCGACTTTGTCTTCATATTAGTACAATTATTATCATGGTCACTTGGTTTCTCATATTCTCTCACCCTGGTGGAAGCGTACTGCAGGATGTTGGTTTTCAGCTTTTGCATGAACACCTGGTTGTAGAAGACGATGATGGAGTCGTAGTGGCCCTCGGAGATCAACACATGCTTAAAGGTCTGCAACAGAGACATTATGTCGACACGGTCAAACGACTTTCACACACATCTATTTGATTCTTAAGTGCAAAGAATACCTCCCAGCCTGTGGGGTAAGTCATGGTTCAATCATTGCCTCACCTCCTGATGGGTGTTAGGCATGTTCTTGTAAGCCGTGACGATGGTCTTGAAGCGCAGGTCCACGTTCTTCACTTTACAGATGGCGTACATGGCTGACATCATCAACTAGAAGAACAGGAGGAACAGTGGTTAGGGAAATGGTGGTAACGGAGGGAGAGAAGGAGGAAGGGAAAGAGAAAGAAAGTGAGAAGCCAAAATATAGATTATGTATACAGATTTCTTTTAAACGGCATATCCTTGCTGTCGGGCAAAAGTCATGTATGTCTAAAACCGGTACTTTTCAAGAAAGTAAAAAATAACTGTGTTACAATGGATCCAATGTAGGTATTATTTAGTAACAAGCTCTTGTTCATACTTTTCATGGGTTAAATATTTATAAAATCCAGACAGAATTTGTAGGCATGTCATTATACAGTAGATGTAAAAAAAAAAAAAAAGCTGATCTACAAACTCGCAATGTATCACAACGAGCGTGTAGATCGGCTAATTTGGCTATTTTGTACGGCAATGTATAAAATAGGATTAAAGATGACCAATAACATTAATTCATGAAAAAACGTAGAAAGATAAGATGGTAAAACGTTTCTGCCCGACCGCGACGATATGAAGGTTAGGAGTGGTTCTGGTTACCTGGTCAAGGTGGCGGTCTTTCATGAGTTCATATTCATGCTGCAGCGTGTGTTGGAACAATGTCCACATGATGGGCTCCAGTTCAGGATGAGAGGACAGCAAGTAGGAGCACAGCATTTTAAGCCTCATGTAGGCCAGTCGGTACACTACAGGTAGATGGAAACACAAGAGAAACAATGAGACACAATAACTTCAGGACCTACAGTAGTGCTTCTTCCACCATAATAACTACTGTTGAAACACTTTTTAAGCATGTTTCTACTGTGTGGCTCTGCAAGAGGCTATGAAGGCAGCTCTCCTACTGGATAATACCGTCAGGAGAAGGCGTGCTCTACTCAAGGGGAGTCTTGAGGAGCAGTCTCTTGAGTTTAACTGGGTGCAGATTCTTGAGGATACATACATTAAAGGATTAACCGCACTCTCTTCAGTTATATTCTTGATTTATTTTAGATGAACAGCCGCAGCAGACAGTCTATCTAGATAAACGGACGCATTTCGGCACGTCGGCCTTCCTCAGCGTTTCAAACTAGAATACATCAAACAGGAAGTGACATATATAGCTATGTGATAATGTACAGCTGATTCTCATTGGTGAATATAATTCACTCACAATTCATAATACAAATGTTTACCTTAATAAGCATTATACATAGTATTTGTATTTTAAAGATTTTTAAAACTCTTCTTTACTCTTCTTAAAACATTCTTTGATAGTGCTCGTCTGTGCCCCTCTCACCTCTCGCTGCCCTGACTATATAAAAAACCCAGTTGTACTCGCTACTCTTAAAATCTGGAACCAGTTCAGAAAACACTTTAGGCTTCAGACAGCCTCGTCATACAGCCCGATTTGCAACAACCATCTGTTTAAACCCTCCAGCTCAGACGCAGCCTTCAACCTATGGAGAGAGAGAGGTTTGACCTGTTTCTCTTGCCTCCTTCGAAGCTCTCCGCACCAAGTTTAATTTACCCCACTCCCACCTGTTTCATTACTTTCAGGCTTGCGACTACGCCCATACCCACTTTACACCCTTTCCCCAGTCCCCAACAGGGTCAGCGGTTAGTCAAATACTTTCTCTTCCAAAAGCACAAGGCGGGATCTCGACCCTATACGACATCATATCATCACTGAAAGTGTTATCGCTCGTGGGGGTCAGAGGTAAATGGGAAACGGAGCTTGAGTTTGACCTGGCAGATGTACAGTGGGAAGAGGCAGTCTTCAGGGTCAATAATACATCCTCATGTGCTCGCTTAAGCCTAATCCAGTTCAAAATCTTGCACAGGGTTCATTTTACAAAAGCCAAACTAAGCAACCTTTTCCCAGGAACGAGCGACGCCTGTGACAGGTGTGGCTTGTCACCTGCCAACCATACCCACATGTTCTTCTCCTGTCCCAAGCTGGCCGAGTTCTGGTCTTGTTTCTTCGACACGCTAGGCAAAGCCCTAAATATCAACCTAGACCCTTGCCCCTTGGTAGCCATCTTTGGGGTGCCCCACACACTTGCTGGTTTCTCCAGGAAGGAACTAGACGTTCTAGCCTTTGCCTCACTCATTGCCCGTAGACGTATCCTCCTGCACTGGAAAGGCTCAAACCCACCATCCACCACTTCCTGGCTCAAGGACTTAATGTCATTCCTATCATCGGAAAAGGTAAAATACTCTCTAAGAGGCTCAACTGCCACTTTTTATGACAGATGGCAACCACTTATCTCATTCATAAACACCCTCACGTCCCTATACACCGGTATGTGAGTATGTATATATATATGTATATATACGTGTATACGTGTATATATATGTATATCTACTTCTGTTTTGTCTGCGTAAAACTTTGTACTGTTTTGTTTTGTTTTTTGTTTTTGTTTTGGTTAGTCTTTTGTTGTCCCTGGTCTTGTCATGTCCCATAAAAGCAAAAAAAAGAATCATGGTGATATGTTAACACCGTTAACCATCCTTTCTTTCTCTGTACCACCTGTTTCACCAATAAAAGATATATAATAAAAAAATAAAATAAAATAAAAACATTCTTTAAGAATCTTTCCTAAACTTTCCTAAACTAATAGCACAAAATGTAAAATATTATGATGTTTTGATATTATCGTTCTAAATGTTCAATAATGATAATGTGTTCCTGCAGTTCTACAAACAGCCAACCAGTTCAAGAATTAGCATAAGCTATAACCTTTGTTTTTTATGAAATATTGAAGACCATTAGGGTTTTATACTTCTGAACATGCATTCTATTGCTAATTTGACCAATTCAAATACTCTTTCATCTTAACCACTTGAACCCAAGCATTCCTAGTCTGTGAAAATAGCAGATCTACAGGCTCACAACGTTTCACAACAAGACGTGTTGTAAGCTTGTAGATCTGATTTTTCGGTGAAGAGATTTGGTAGAGAGAGAAATACTCGCAGACTTAATATAACCCTGGAGGACCCCAGTCAACTAAATATATAGGTTTAAATATAAATGATTGTCTGTTTATTACTGTAGGGCTTGACTTTACCAGGGTTATGCCTTATTTATACTTGGTTTCGCTGTTTTTTGAGGTGGTAACAGATAAGACAATAATATTGCAGATGTTCAGGCACTTCATTGGATCATTGGATGTTTCATAGTGTTAGGTAAAATTACTGCTTGGTGGTGAGTATGGAAATAGAAATATAGAGAGCTACTGCTCTCAACGCTAATTTTACACCGACACCACTTGAAAATGTCTAAGAAACTAGTGGGATGGACAAAGGGGAAATGAAACTGGGGATTTCAACAACTTTTAAACAGCCACTCTGTGGTTAAAGACCACAACCCTGGGTAGTTGACTCATACCCTGGGTAGTTGACTCATACTTAAAACTCGTGAGAATCGTGTCATGGATTCATATTTTGAATTAAGCCAACATATTTTTCCCACATCATCCTTCACATCTCCATAAATGTATTCATTGCAATATATGTTTGCTTTCAATTAAATTTAAATATTTGAATTACATTATAGCACAGAGAGTCAATCACAGACTGCAGCGGAGAACCGCTTAGAGTTTTTATGAACATTTATGGCCATAGTGAAGTGAAGGGGGCAATGATAATATTTCACTTGTCTACATATCGGTTTTGAAAATGAAAGTTGGATGGTTATCATAGGTTATGTCAGTTATGTTAAACATCGGTTTAACATCAGTTATGTTAAATGAAAGGTGTCAGGACACAGAGCAAACTGAAAACAACTAACAAACCCATTTGTTCAATACAATGATGTCAACCAAGTCGACAGCAAACTAGTGATGAGAACCCAAGCAGAGGCTTACACTTTTTGTAGAAGAGGCTGAGCGAGTTAGATCTAGGGTGTCGGGGGGTCTGGCTGGCCACCTGGGAGGCAGGTTGGGTAGAAACCTGAGAGGCAGATTGAGAACTGGGCAGAGTCGGAAACTCAGGAGGAGCGACGGGATAGTGGCTTGGACGAATGGGGGAAAGGTATCTGTACGGGCAAGAGAAAGAATCCAATGAGCACTTAAAGTGTGAGTTATTAGTAAGCAGACAAGCCACAACCATTTGAAAATGAAAATGTGCAATGTTGTAGTGCCTCTTTTACAGACTTTGTTGCATGTACAAGCGTGACATGTTATGTATAATGGTGTGGAACGGTGGACTCACAAGTCAGCTGCAGTGTGGTTGTGCTGAAGAGGTTGGTTAAAGGTGGCAGGGGGCTCAACCTGTTCTGCTGGCCCTTCCTCCTGTGCCTGTCTCAGCAGTTCAAACAGAGGGGAGTCCTGTGGAAAAGAAATTACCAACATTGGTCACATTTAACATCTGTCACAAAAATTCTTTAAGTGCACCTAATACACAATATGGAAACTGATTGGGGAGATATGATTTGAGACAACTGAGGAGGTTGATCGAGGGCACATGGTTTGTGTTGTCTATACTTGAACTGTTCCTAGACCCAGATTCAACAACAAGGAACATGGCAGGCTAACAACATTCCAGGAATTCACTGCTCAGATAATTTACAAATGCGCCCTTAATATTTACATCTCTATGAAACCCAAGATCCAGTGGCTACATGTAAACACATGACTAACAATACCTTTTGGACTTCACATTTGTTGATGTAAGGAGTAGCACTCCCTGTCTTAGATCATATGATTATACAGTCAGGTAGAGGGTGTGCTCAAGTAGCTACCTATATTGACTAAAACATGTGATTTTCCCTCTAAAAATCCCTCTAAATTAGAGACAGAAGCGATAGTGACAAACTAAGCAATGCACATGATTTCGTTAGCCACAAGTCAAGCAACATTTCAATAGAGATGGTCACTATGCCCACCGACAAAATGCGATCATGAGGCATTGTATTAGGCTTACTGATCACAGACTCAAATGGTGAGTCTGCAGGTATAGGCATGCTATTATTACAACATTCCACATCTTGTCATATTTGCTGCTCCCTGCTGACGCTATTGGCAACAGCTTTCAAAAGTTCACTAGGTGCTTGAGGCAAGGGATGGGAAATGATAAGATTGATTTTATTGATACCAATGCCATTAGTGATTCTGCTTATCGGTCTGATTCTTTAGCAATTCCCTTATTGATTCCTAAAAACATTGATAAAAGAAATTGATGAGCTAAACAGTTAGCAATTCCAATTAACAATTTCGGGTTCTCAATTCCTTTCCCTACTTCAGGCATTTAAGATATCCAACACTGAACATTACTGAATTGAAACATAACACTGTTAAATTGGCTGTATAAAATCACCAAATAATGACAGCAATTTGCTGTATAATATTAAAATTAGGAGTGAGATTGTTTGATATTTTCAACAGATAAGGATAAGGCTTAAGCAAAAAATTATAATGAGCTGATGTAAAAAACGTAAAGCAACAAAAGAAAACGGGCCACACCCGTCTTTGGCTAAGTCCCATTGTTGAGAGACAGCAACAGATTGCATACACAAGGCTGATACTGGGAGGACTTTGGCCAGTATATACTCCACCCCCTTCTTTCTGCAGCCCTGTGAGCACTTTGTGTTAGAGCGTTCGCCTGGAAGCCTGATAAGGCAGAGGACAGGCAACAGAAGGGTGACAGGCAACAGAAGGGTGACACCCCTTTTTAGCACGATAGTAAGCTAGAACGAGACTGATACAGGTGCTGCTACAGGAATATACAGGAAAGAAGCAGAGCAGTAAAAAGCCACTCGACTACGTACTGACTTAAGAGGCACATTACTTATTGCAAAAGCTACACATTTCAACTCAAAACAGGGGACAAATCTCATCAAACCTCCTTCAAACAAGGATTATAGGAACCAGAGGACAACAATTGGGATTTCTTCATTACCGAGCCACTGGATATATATTGGTTAAAGGAGGGGTTCCTTCAAATACAGATCTTCCTAAGGACTTTGGATACAATACAGGTATTAAGTGGAGTGGCAGACTACTCCCTTAAACACTTCAAAACATTTAATAACTCATGTGAAATTATTCATGGGTGCATTTGATGACTGCTTTTAGCCTATACTTTTTCTTCAATCAACAGCCCACAGTGAACTAAATTACTTGAAATTGGCAATTATTATCACATAATTGCAGCTTAAGTAACTCCAGAATTTTGTCAGTTAAACTGGACTTTGTCATTCCGTGTTTCAAACCACCAGTCTTCTCTAAACATGTATAATAGTACTCTACAAATTGCTAATATCACTTCATCAAGCTCCAACGTGAGCTTCAATAACACGATTAACACGTGCAGGAGAGATGAATTTAAGTACACCCTCTACAGTTCAGTTTTCAGCCTGGTTTTCATAATTGGACTTCTATTCAACATGGCTGCTGTTTACATTTTTGCGTGTAGGTTAAAGTTGCGTAATGAGACCACAACGTTCATGATGAATCTTGTGGTTTCAGACTTACTTTTTGTTCTCACTCTACCTTTTCGGATATTCTACTTCATCAACCGTGAGTGGCCATTTGGGGATTTCCTCTGCAAGCTATCCGTCTCGTTGTTCTATACAAATATGTATGGCAGCATCATGTTCCTCACCTGCATCAGCTTGGACCGTTTCTTGGCCATTGTGCACCCATTTCGGTCCCAGACCATTCGCACCAAGAGGAACGCCAAACTGGCCTGCCTTGCTGTGTGGGTGCTGGTTCTGTCAGGCAGCCTACCCACAGGCTTCAACCTAGAAATCACCTCCCGCAAAAACCAAGCCGACGTTGATCTAAACTACTGCTTTGAGAACTTCTCCAACAAGCAGTGGGTATCCAAACTGTCCAAGGTGGTGGTATTTATTGAAACAGTGGGCTTCCTCATCCCACTGATGGTCAATGTATACTGTTCGGTTAGAGTCCTTCAGAAACTGAATAATCCTGATACTCTCAGCCGTGGAGGCCAGCTCAACAAGACAAAGATCCTACGGATGATCATCGTGCATCTACTCATCTTCTGCTTCTGTTTCGTCCCCTACAATGTCAACCTGGTCTTCTATTCCTTGGTCCGTTCCAAAGCATTGACCAGCTGCAATTTTGAAACAGTGGTCAGAACCATCTACCCCATTGCCCTGTGCATAGCGGTGACCAACTGCTGCTTTGATCCAGTCATTTATTACTTCACCTCAGAGACCATACAGAACTCCATCAGGCGAAAGTCAACACACAGACAAAAATCGGCCTTCTGCAGACTGCAGACAGAGAGCCCAGTGAGCAGCCCACAGTGCAGTCCTGCAAACAGCAACCTGCAAGTTCTAAAAGATAAAGTCTTTAACAGCGAGTCTACAGTGTGATATCAAAGAAATTACACAATCACCTGTCAATGGGCCAGAATGAGCCTGTTTGTGAAAGAGAGACTAAACTATTTAAAGTGGAAGATGACAGCAGAGACAGTGGACATGGAGATATATATATTTTTTTAAACAGCAGAGTTTCAACTTCTATACACTACTATACAGTATATAAAAATGGATCAAGAAGAATTGGCCACCGACTAAACATGGACTAATATACGTGTACCGATGGCCAACAGACATCTAATGGTTCAGTGTGGACCTTTAAGATTATATATCTCAGCATAATCAACAACAGTACTGAAGTTTGGAATCATTACCACCTTTTCAGGAACAGATTGTGTAAACAATAGCCTGGTGCATGATAACAAAAAGACTGTGTGGCAGCACGATACATTGAGAATTCACAGATCTAAGTATCTGCCCAGAAACCTTTTTAAAGACTTCTGCCATAGCAATACTAAAACAGTGTTAGAGCTCTTTTAAAAAGTATGTTTTGCAACAAATAATTGCACAATAAATGTGGCATGAACGAAAAAGGTTCCAAGCACTTTACAGAACCTTTTCTCCAACATGCTTTCTAACGTGAATTGAAAATTGATTAATCAATTAATAAAAACTAAAATGTATTTGACTGTTGTTCCATTTTGTGGTTGGAAGAGTGAGATGTTAAGGTTCAATGAAAATGTTTTACATAAGACATTTACCTTATTAATCATACAGCTACTAAGTAAATAATCTAGAGGCAGGAGTATAAGGCAAATACTTGTATGAATCCAATGTTGGTTAATGAATTCAAGGTGCAAGTTTCCAGATAACATTTAGGTGTGCTCTACAAGGCACAGAAGCATAGGCCAATATTTACAATTTCAAGATCCTTTGTATAAAATCATCCGTCAATTATGTGGAAAACCTAGGCTACCTAGGAGAATATACTAATTCCAGGTTGACTGAAAGTCCTTCAAGTAAGGACAATCATAAACCATTCACAGACTGAGATTTTTGTACGCTTTTGCTATGCACACTGACTGCAGAGCCATAACACCACCAATTCAAATGAATTACGAAACAGTCAAAGTGTGTGAGTCAAACTTGTCCCATCTTATAAGAACATTGCATGTTAGACTAACTGTTGCTACATTCCTGCTGAGGTATAGCCCCAGGGGTCGTCTCCAACGACCTCACGTCATCACAGATCTTCAGAAAGAATTGTGAAAACAAACCAGGCAGGTACGCACATGCCCCCCTTGGGGAAAGTATGTAGATTATAGCTTCCAAATATTTAAGAGAAGGCATGATAAATCAGACAAAAGTTATTATTACATTGTAATATGTATTAGGGGTGCAACAGTTAATCAAACCAATCGATTTAATCATAATAAAAACATAAGATTTTTTTTAAAATGGCAAAAATAGCCAGTCTACAAGCTCACAAAGCAATGTAGACTGGCTATTTCCATGTAATAATTCAATACAATAATTGCTAAGAAGATAATCAATATATTTATAGTAATGAACAGTTTAAGAGCTTATTTTGCTTTATAGGGCTCTTGCTCTGCTGAGTAGAAGGTTGTCTCAATGATAGATATAACCCACCCACCAGGCAGTGTGCCCAATCACTTTCTTCCATCTTACTATCTCTGTTGACTGACAGTGATGACCCCAGACAGTAGTACCAGTGTAATTATTACTGGCTAATTCAATGGTTCGACAAAAATGCTCAAGTGATCAATACTAATTAAACTACTAACTAAGACATAAAAATTAAAAAAAGGAAATATTTTTTTGGCTTCCTCCTGATTAAGGAAGGCAAGAAGATAGAGCAGCACTTATTTAGACCCAGATATTTTGGAGCCAGTACCCAGATTATTTTACAGTTTTTTTACACCAGTTATTCAGAATGTTATGCTGTACTACAGCCTATCTGCGAAAAGGGAAAGCTTAAACCGGAAGTCTCGCTAGATGAGATTGAAACCTCAAGGTTTCAATCTTGTCTAGCGAGGCTATTAAAATACATGATTTAGTGCAAGAACCACAGGCGCCATCATTGAAAAGGTGAGAAAACGGTGGGACAAAATTCCCCTTTAAAACTAAACTATACAATAGAATCCACATTTGTGCAAAGATTATTGGCCAAACTACTTTCAAGCAACTCACAAGAAGAGCATGCTCAGATTTGCAACCAGTATCTCCTCTGACCCCTTGCATGTTTTAAGTGGAGAATACCAACTTCTGCCCTCTAATGGTGTTGTTTGAGAGTCCCTCGATTTAAACGCAACAGGCTAAATAATTACTTTAAATATCAATAAATCCTGCTGCTAAACCAAAATCAGTGTGCTGATAACAGATCTCATTCCAGTATATAATTGTGATATGTAACATTGTCATGACAAAAGTGTAACTGTATGTTTAATCCATGTTTAAACCTCTTCAATGGAAGGATGTGAAATAAATTTCAGTGTAAACTGAAGTTTTATTCCATCATATCAGAACCAAAAGATTTGTGAAGTTGCACAAAATTAGGCAATCTACACAGTAATACTACATTACGAGCATTTAACTTAGAGACAGCTATATGGGCAGCTTTACATCTATTTAAATCCATCAGATTTACTTCTCTATATATCTAGCATCCAAGAACAGAGTCCTTTTGGGGTTTTATGTGCATTGAGTATTAGGAGACAAACATTTTCTAAACTCGATTTTACCAATAGTGGCTCAATACTTGAATTTATAATTGTTATTTACAATTATAAATTATCATTAATTTGTTATTTTAAAATAGTGTTTTCTTTAAATGATTTAGCTGTCTTATCAAGACAGACCATTTACCCATACCATTCCCAGGGAGTTACTGTTGCACTCTAAAGCCAAATTTATGCTTTGACGCACGACGTGTCGCACGTCGAAAATAGCCGATCTACAAGTTCACAATGTGAGCTTGTACATTGGCTATTTTTGACGTGCGATACCATCGTGCGACGAAGTATGAATTAGGCTTAAGTGTGTGTAAAAGAGCAGCTGTGTGTAAAGGTGGGAGTGACTATGGAGTGTACAGCTGTCATTCTAAACTTACTAGGTCCACTGGTAGAGTATGACAATTCAACCTTCCGCGGAACATCTGCAGACTGGAAAGGACAATTGCATTGTGTGGATGGATTCCCAATACTGGTGAGTGTCTTTCCTATTTCCTATTGTCTATTTCCAAATTCTTTATTTTATTTACATTAGCATATTTAAGGAATGAAATATTACATAAATATACGGGTTTACATGCTGACTGTGAATTAGTGGAATCTGACCATTTAAACAGATTTATACACGCAAGCCCGGACATTCCAAATAATTTATTAATTACTAATTTCCCATACAGGAGTTCAATAAATATCTAAGTATATTCTTCTATATGAATAAAGATGCATGTGGTATATAAAATAGGGTTATGCTTTATTGATTGTTTATTTATTGCTGACAGTTTGCTGTGGGTCAGTATTAACACCATTTAAAATCACCTGTTGCATATCGTTACTGTCGGGTAGAAACCTCATAGATCGGCTATTTTTGCTACTTTTGTGTCTCACTGTAGGTACAGCATTAATTTACAAAAAAAGCATAAAAAGATTACATGATAACATAATAAAAGGTTTCTGCCTGCCGATATGTTGGTCACTATTTACTTTAGAACACCTCACAGCAGAAATAATAATAATACTTGTTCAAACTAATACAAAACAACAAAAACAGAGAGAAAGATAATTAATCATTGATCAATTCCAGTTAATCTTTTCAACTTCTGTTATATCTTTGGCTTGATCAGTAAAAGCTAAGTGAATGAAAGACTAAAATGAATGGGATTCATGATAAACAGACATGATATGGATCACATCTGCCAAACCAAGGATGGCTGAATAGCTATGAACAGCTAAGAGAAAATCAATGTCGGTATTTCAGGGCATCTCAATATCATATGGAAAGGGGGAAAAAAACGAATTCCCCTTTAATCACTACGTTCACAGGGTAACAGATGGTGGTACTGCAGGGGAGACATTTTATTTGTATTAAAATGGCATTTTAATTTGATTTTGCCAGAATACAAATACATTGCATTGAATTTTTACAACTAAAGTTACTTTTGTTTTGTTACCACACTGTTGATGAAGCTTTAAGTACAAGTATGTCAATATAAACATTGCCTATAGTGCAGCTACTAACTGTATTGTGTGTGTATTATGTGACAATAAACACCTTGAGATGGAAAGTGGAAAATGCCATGTACTGTGGTACCAGGTGCATGTGTGTGTGTGTGTGTGTGTGTGTGTGTGTGTGTGTGTGTGTGTGTGTGTGTGTGTGTGTGT
This sequence comes from Gymnoscopelus braueri, assembly GCF_963280865.1. NCBI lineage: Eukaryota > Metazoa > Chordata > Actinopteri > Myctophiformes > Myctophidae > Gymnoscopelus > Gymnoscopelus braueri. The sequence continues at coordinate 25,841,133 of NC_137609.1, read as the reverse complement.
GTGTGTGTGTGTGTGTGTGTGTGTGTGTGTGTGTGTGTGTGTGTGTGTGTGTGTGTGTGTGTGTGTAAGCATGATTTATGAGAATGGGGAGCGGCAGTTAAGATTTTGTTGACAGAATTGGATTGACTCTCATCCAGCACATCAAACACAATTCAGCTGTGTCAGCAGTGGTCCCACTTTCAGGTCGCCCTTCTGCAAATTTACACTCCATAAACTATATTTTGAGTTAATTAAAGCTGCACTGGCCACAGGTTTAAATATTGTCCTTATCTCCCATAAATATCTTTCATGAAGAGTTTAGCCCCCTTTTCCCCTCTGGCCACAATTGTTTTTGGCTGGTTAAATGAAGGTTCTTCAACAGCAGCTACTGGATATTTACTCATGAAACCTGTTGTTCACTTCATTTCTTCCAGAGACGATGATGGAGACGCAGTAATCACACCGAGTAATGGAGCTGTGGAACAACACTGACATTGTGACCAAGCCACTCTCCTCACTGTCCAACTGCACGGTGGACACCAGCTACCGCTTCATCTTCTACCAGGTGTCCTACAGTGTCATCTTCATGTTGGGGCTGGCCACCAACAGCCTGGCTCTGCGCCGGCTGTGGCTCTCTCCCTACACTTTCACCAGCACAGCCGTCTACATGGCCAACCTCTCCGCGGCGGATTTATTTTTCGTGGTCTCACTGCCACTGAGGATCTACTATTATCACCTAAAGTCCCGGGCCTTGCACGCAGAGTCTGGCGACCTGTCTTCTTGGATGCCCAGGGGGGCATTCTGCCAGGTCACCTTCACCCTAAAATACATCAGCCTGTATGGTGGCATCTTCTTCCTGGTGTGCATCGCCGTGGATCGCTACTTCGCCGTGGTGCACCCATTGGTGTCGGCCCCACGCCGGCTGCGCACCGCCCTGCTGGTCAGTGGGGGGTTATGGTGTCTGGTGCTGGGGCTGAGCGTGGCCCTGCCTCTGCTGCACTCGGCCGCTGCCCACCATCATCAGCCCTGCCTGATGGACCCGTCCTCCCTGCCCCAGCGCAGCCTCATCCTGACCGCCTTAGGCCTGGTGCTGGGGGCGTTCGTGCTGCCCACCGCGGTGCTCGTCTTCAGCTACTGCAGCGTGCTGAGAGCACTCCGACACCCTCGACACCGGCAGCGCCTCAGCCGCCGGCACACCCTCACGGTCATCTACTGGGTGCTGGCCGTCTTCCTGCTCTGCTTCACCCCCTACCACATCAACCTGTTGGGGTACACCCTCACGCACGTGGGGCTGCTGCACAGCTGCAGCCTGGCCAAGGTGACTAAAGTCTTGCACCCTGTGGTGCTGTCGCTAGCCAGCTCCAACTGTTGCCTCAACCCGCTCATCTACTACTTCTCCAGCAGCCTGGTACACAAGGAGCCTGCCAGCAGCGGGGCAGTGGAAGCCAATGAGAGCTTCACTGCCTCACGACAATGACCTGCAGACTTGTGTAATCTCCTAACACTGTATGCCCAACCCATGAAAATACTGTATGGGACTATTATAGGCGAAAATGTAATTATAATTTTTTTTTAAAGAAGAAAAATAGTTGCAACACGTTGTAAGCTTATAGATTGGCCGTTGTCAGGTGAGAACCCGAAATCGTGGTCCTTGTGTAGTGTACTGCTGATTTAGACATTACACACCTGCTACTGGACCTCTCCTCCCACATCTGGGAGACACCAAAGGAACAAGAACTAACAGTCAAAAAAATGTGGCAATATGAATTGAGAGGGAGTGAAGACAAATTTTACAAGACCTGGCAACCCTTCATCGACCACTTCAATAAGTGCACGCTGACACCTCCTACATAATGGTTAACTTATAATAAAAAAAAAATCTTACAATTTTTTACAAAAGATCTGTGCAGGGAGAGTATGAGAGCAAGAGTGTCTGTTGTTGTTCTGTTTTTTGTTAGTATCTGTATAACTGTGTTGTTTTTTATGTTGTATATTTTATTTGAATTCATACCAAATTATTTGTCATTGTCTTTTCTTGTTTTATATTTTATAGTTGTTTATACTCTGATGTGTTTATCATGTTACTAAAAAATCCAATAAAAATGTATTAAAAAAAAAAAGAAATGTGGCAATATGCCTCAGGTTGTGAATTTGCCTGTGCGCTGTGCACCTCATGCCAGTGTGCCTCCCCCAAAACAGGGCCCTCAATGTCTCCTTAATGCTAATATGTGCTCTACCTACACATTCTCAAGAGATGCGAGGTCCAAATATGACAAGGGATTACCACGACGGAATGCAGACTATGTGTATTAAAAACATTGAAAACAAGTTAAAAACACTGACAACAAGGCTGGTAGAGAAGCGAGCTTGAGCCCCATGAGGCACACCCCGTTAAGGCGTTAGTCGAGCGAAATCAGCGAATGCCCGTGCTGAGTGAAGCCTGTTTCTATGTACTCAGCACTGTCTGAGTTGAATACCAGTGGCACAAGTGGATTATGATCATTCCGTTACTATTAACATGATACATGAAAGGGCATCCTCTCTCTGCATCAGCATCAGATGCCACCGACCAAGCGACAAAATATTACGAACAGGGCATGAGAATGAGAATGCATTGGCTTTGTGTAAAAAAAAACTGACCGTTCTCCATGCAATGGTCTCCATGATGAGGTGTTCACAGCTCTCCAGATGTTTGACTATGTCTTTGCTCAGGCTGGGCTCAGCTTTGATGAAGCTCTCGATGACTTTGTAAAAGTCAAATGCAGCTAGCTTGAACACATCCAGGATCCAGGGGAAGCACAGGTCCATTTCCACTGAGTCAGCGCTACTCCCATGGTTGTAGCCCCCACTCTTGAATGAGTTCCCTGTTTATGAGGGGCAATTGACACAAATTATACCCTGAAAATAATATCCACTGGATGTGGACATATTTATAAACACCATTTTGCTGTGTGTGACAAAGTAGAAAAGGACATAGGGTACTGTAAAATCAGTGTCAATTTAACTCTGAGAGTGAAGAAATTGACCCGTACTTTATGAAAAAGTATTTAGGGAGCTACCTTCATAGGTTGCCATGACCACTTCCAAAGCACACGCCAACAGTGATGTATGGAATGTGGAGTCGTTGAGTAGTTTACTGGAACGGAAATCACATGTTTTATCTCAAGGTAAAGAATGCATCAATGCACATCAGAACCAAAGAGAGGCTTGTATGCATTCCCTTCTATCACATGTGAGAACAGCTTTTGATTCATCCGTCATGCTTTTTTAATGAAACTTGAGGACACATACCTGAAATTTTGCACCGACAATCTTTTCTCCTCCTATAGAATTAAAGCATGAAAGCAAGGTCATGCATTGATCTATTTGAATCAATGGGGGAAAAAATATACGCATTGTAATCTTTCATTAAAAGACAACCTAAAACTTACTGATTTAAGCATCGACTCCATGACTCTGTAATACAGGCGCACACCAAGGGTAAATCTCTGAAAGGTGGAAAAGAATATAATAGACTTGAGTGTTGCAACTCTTTTATTCACAACCACATCATCATTGTGTTTTTGAGTATTAACTGGTACCTGTTTGCCCAGAATCACACAACGTGGGCCGACTGCCTGCGCAAACCTTTGGCCAAACAGCTGGCCAAGTGTCTCCACTCGCTTCAGCACCTCCTCCGTAGGATCCATTGTGCAGTTCTGAGCATGGAGAGAAGAGAAATAGTAGGAGATGAAAGGCTGTTATGACGAAAACAAGTTGTGTATTGTGGAACTACATTTAGAAATGTTTCCAGACTATGGAGACCCACTTTGAAATACATAGCGAGGTTAGCAGAAGGTTGGTCCCCACTGGAGGTGAGATCGACCCTCAACTGCTGAATGGAGTTCATGGCGGCTCTGATAACAGAAGGATGGGATCAGACATATGCAATACATTTCAGACCGTGGTCCGTACACTGAAATTAACACATTTGAGGATGCCTTACACACAACATATACATCAAAGTACACGAATACCACCCTCCTGCATGGGCTATTAATGTGTAGATACATTTATTTGTCTATGTATTAGCCACATAATTAAACAAAAATAGTAGATATATAAGACCACAATGCTCCACACGATTTTCACAGAATGTTTGCCTATTATGACAGGCTCAGAGTAGGGACACAATGGGTCATGTGGTTAATGAATTATGTTTGGCTTCAACATGCACCCCCGCTCCTTCCAATCCGTTTCAACTAACAATCCCCATTAGGCCTGGAGTATGCCTCGTTGGCTGAGAACCACGTGAAAAGGTAAGCATTAAGTGCACGTGGTGGTTCTTGAGGGTCACGAGAATGCATATAGATCATATAGTCAATACACATTCACAATTGTGCATTCTGCGTCTCAGAGATTAAAGAGGGAAGTAGCTCATTAGTGGGACATGGCTGTTGTTGTAACCTAAAGGTCGGAGAAGTGGGCTTGTGACTGATCAAGGTCAAGTTTTTGAATTACATTTTTTTTGCTCCCTACACAACTATCATCAAGGAGCCCTTGATGATATTAGTGTTTGAACATTGTTTAAAAAGATTATGTGCGCTCAGCACATATTCCTTCCATAAACAATCATGTACATATCAGGTCATTCTTTCTCATTTCTGGGAAGTAAAGATATTAAGGAAGGATGGATAGATGAAAGCCTGGCTAAGAGGGTGCTCACCTAACTGGTGTCTGGGGTGGAATGATCACTTCCTCCTCAAGGTGGTTCTTCTTTGGCGTTCTCTCCACCTGCATCCTGGATGTTTTTTGTAAACAATGATTTAGAAATGCAATAAAGAAATGCAATATGCTGTAGGAAAAATAACAATCACAAAGGCCAACAATTTATCAGAATACTGAGGAACTGATGCAGTTACATTTCTATTTTTGGAGAAAGAAGAGTCTCATCTCCGTCCAGGAATAGCCGTCCGTCAAAGTCTCTGCTCTTGAGGTAGTGTTCCTCGTACTGCATGTTGAGGTCACTGGCCTAGGGAAGGGGGGAAAAAGTTCAGTATTCATTCTGAATATATATATTTTTTTAAACAGCTATCAAAATGCTGATTTGTCATTTCTGCAATTCAGATGCAGAATTGTTTCCATAAGTCCCACATTAGTTTGCCTCTATATTAAACACAGCCATTTGGCGTCTCCTTTAAACAGTGATATTAATAATAAAGGAACAGATCTTCAGCGATTAAGATTGCTGTGGGTGGAAACAGGGTAGTAGGGGCAGATCACACCGGACATTGTTTCAGCCTCTGTGGGTGTCTTTTTGTAATTGTTATTAATGTAAATGGAGCCTTTTGTTAGTTGCTTTTGCCTTTCGTTTAAAATGCGCCTACAGTTTAAATATATATATATACATTACAACTTGAAGGGCTCAAGATCATTGCTGCTTTTTCCCCTCTGTTTAATCGGATGAGTTGAGAGATGGCCCTTCTGTCCCACACAGGAGAAGAAGAACATTCAATGGCATTGAACATGGTAGAGAAGTTGGTTGTGGCTGCTACTTCGTATGATTTTGTTACTAAACGACAGAGAACTGATGAACAGGCAAAGATATTGTTCTAAAGACAACTCCTGTGTTATCGGGTGGAATTTAAGCTGTTTAAGCCATTTATTTGCATTTTTGCCATGGGCTATGGGATCTGTAGTGGCAGTTGCGGTCTCAAGTCTCTAGTCTGCACATCGTTTGGGAGCATGCATACTGTTGTGTTTTACCTTTTTCACATATCAAAGTGCTTATATGTGCAAATGTTACACTTCACATATCAGTGAAGTGAATATACAAGTTAAGTTATTATATTATTAGTATTTAGTATTTGGTCCAGATCCATTTATTGTCATTCACATTAGTGTTTACTTTGTCTATTATCCATTTAATTCAATTCAAATGAGCTTTATTGGCATGAAATGCCAATAAAGCGGTACACATTGCCAAAGCAAAGTCAACAACTTCAAATGACTGTAGCCTGACAGGTAGACTATCAAAACAATATACAATATGACAGTGGACAATAGATATACAATAGAGAAGTAGTCAGGTTAAAAATCTAAATAGCATCTAAATTAATGTACTTTTCTTATGACTTTTATAAAACATATTCTTTATCCTGCCCATAAGCCAATAACAACCAGAACAAATAATTATTTAGCCACCAGCTGGAGTGAAACACTTTTGAAAAATGCCCAGTCTCTGTTACCAGGCAACTACAGTAATGCTAGCATTATAAAATATGTACCATTATCCTTCGTCAATTTGAAGCAAACAACCACATCCTGTCTCAGGTGGTTTTACATGTGCCGCTGCATTATACACCTCCATGTCATACTACTACTCTGTGTGCTCAACAAAGCCTTTTCCAGACACCATGCATGGAAAGCAAATATAGAAGATGAACTAAAAGAACACTGCACAGCTGTCGGACACTCACACATTCTGCCATGCCTATAGCAGCCTGGAACAGTAAACTAATGGCAACAGCAAGACAGGGAGGTAATGTTAATGTTTATCAATTGATGGGTTCGGAGGTTTGACACACAGCAGCTTAATCTGTAGAGCTGGTGCTAAATGACAGGCATTGTGTTCAAACTAATGGAAGTTTTGTGTGGCGGAGGGGCGCACAATGGAAAATGAGCAAGTGATTCCATTGCAATTAAGCTGCTAAATAACAATGTTGTCGGTTTGGAAAGGTGTGAGAGCTCTTAAAGTCTGTATGTGTATTTTTTTAATACATGCCTATGGTAATTATTGATAGAGTGTTTGTTTAGTAACAGTACTTAAACAGTAGTTTGTTCCCATCTCTCCACCTCTTTAATTAACAGAAAATAAATGATCAGGTCTTTACAGTGCTTGCTTCCAATTTCACAGTATTCTGTATCATTTCAAATAAATATCACTAAAACTCCCGTTAACTCATGGCTTGGTCTAGCCTCTTCCTATCACAGACCTTTTAACCCCATATGAGTAGGAGTGCAGCCTGAAATTGCTAATTACTAATTCTTAGACAGGGCCCTTCTAGTCGTTTCAAAGTCTAGATTTACAGGTGGCTTTGCCACCTGTAAATTACCTTTTTTATGCACTTTTATTGTTTATTGCAAGATGTTCCTTCCTCACACAATGTATTTTTTAATTATCTTTGATGCTGTGTGTGAAGCACTATAATACTTAATTCAGCTCTGTCAAGTGATTTGCAAAGACAATATTTAGAGTAATGATTATGCCAAGCTATGAACAAGCTATCTGATAACAAAGCAAGTGGTTTAGAGTAGACATTACTGTTGAATATCTTGCTCCTGTCCTTGCATTTGTTTTACAGGCTTTATGAATCAATCAATCATGTCTTCTTACCAAACATAATGATCTGTTTTGTTAGTGCCAGTCATTAAGCAAAAAGCTGGTAACATATTCAGCCTAGTCCCCTAGATAACTACAGGCCAAGAGATTTAGCCAGCGTACTGTCAAAAGTCCTAGAAAGAATTCTGCTGGATAGAACAAATTAACATATTAACTTCACACTAGTTCCCTCCACGTGCCAGAGCCTCCCCCAGTCCCGGCAGAGTAGTTCCGGAGAAGCGGACTGAGTGGCCCTGTCTTTCCCTAAGAGGTCTGACTGTGGGTAGCTACTGGGACTTAAGTCGGGGCTTGATCAACCCTGGCTGGGTCACCTGGGCGAGGGTGTATGTTGCGAGACCCGAAACACCCTATGACCCCAGGCTACAACACTGATGAATCGTCCCAGGTGCATCCATGTGATGTTTTTTTCGTTAATATGCCACTGACTTGTGTATATATGCCTTAGAGCAGTGTCTATCAACCTTTTTTGTGCCAAGGCACACCTGGCATAGCCAAAAAATCCCAGGGCACACCTAGATATACGGTATCTATAATTATATATATATATACGGTATATCTATATACACACACTAGGGGTGTGCCGATTTTCACATTTCACGAAACGATACGATACGATATTGGGCACACAACTTCGATACGATTTCGATACGATACGCACTTTTTTATCGTGAAAATATATGGGGGAGAAAAAAAGCAAATGCAAACAAATATTTCTGTTTTTGCATTATTCAGACATGCAAACTTGTAGCTTTTCAGCTTCCACTAGCCGTTTTGAATCCAAATAGGGCAATAGTGTGACACCTGACCCGAAAAAAAACATCATGTTGTCACCCTTTTCACCTCGGGGCTGTTTGCATGCCTGATTATTATTATTGTTTTGTTTTTTTTAATGTTTTTTTTTTTCAAACCTCCTTCAAACGGCGCGGCACACCTCAGCAGTAGCCCCGGCCCAAAATTGGGACGTTTGCCAGGGTTGATATACACTGCCTTAGAGGACATTGTAAACAAATAGAAGTCAAATCTCATTCCAAAGCATTTGATCATGTTCTCATTGTCTTCATCAAAGAGGGATGCCCAAATAGAATCCGAGGTCAGTCTTACTGGTATGCCCACCAGACTATGCAAGTAAAATGGGTCAATATTGTCAGAAAAGTGGGAATTTCAGGGTTAATACACATTTTGACATATGGACATTTCAACAATATTTCATGACCAAACATTCCATGAAAAGTACACTGTAGTACATGGAAAAGTGATGGAACTGCAGCGAGGGCTGGATTTAAATGCAATATAAAAGCAACATAAACAAAACAGTGTTGCTAGCAGTTGATGTGACATGCTAACCCTACCTGAGGGAGATCCTGGGATCTTGAGAGGTCCACTGACTCCAAGAAAGCAGAGAAACTGGTCTGGTACACATTTCTCACCTGAAAAGTGACATTGAAACAGAAACCGAGTGAGACAATATTGTATTTTGTTTGCAAGACTAGATATGACGAGATGAGATACTCAGAGCTTTATTTGTCTTAAGACACATTTTACATCAGAATATTGAAAACAACATCAGGTACACATGTAACGTGAAACATCACAAGACATTAGAGACATAAACATGTAGGACATGATAGATACATGATAGTTTAGCATACATAATGTAGTCCATACATCCACAGTAAAATGCCCTGTTAATGTATCTATTTACGAATCCACTTGGTTACATTCATACACTGACAGTGTTGTATTAGCGGTGTTTTTACTGTGTAGTGACTAGTGAGTATAACTAATGTAAAGAGAGGAGAGCACATACCTCTTCCATGTTGCAGTCATTGTCTTTGCACAGGGTTTCAAGCAGCTGTACGTCCAGCTCTGGCTCTGGAGGACGCGATTTGGCTTTGCTCTGACTGCGACGAGATGTCCGTGTCGGGGGACTCGGAGCTTTGTTGAGGGCTGATTCTAAAAGAAAACACAGTCAGCCTGTATTAAAAATATGATCCACGAACATGATTTCCTCCATCACGATACACAGCCAGGTTATCCAGAAATCCTAGGAAGGAACAATTAGGAAGAAAAGAGTGGGATGAGACTGAGGCTTACGGTAGAGTGGCTGCAAGAGGCCTGGAGGGCAGCGCTTGATGAAGAACTCCAGAACACACAACAGTAGTTGGAAAGATATGACCAAGTCATCTTCCATCTGCAGAACCCTTCCTGTAGACGGCAGAGATGCAACGTGTGAATAGCAATAACTAATCTAACGGCAATACTATAAGCATCACCGCGAGGACAAAACAGCTTCATTTCAATGTGTTGTTCTTAGGGCATGTTCACGGCTCCACCCATTACCTCATCCTAGTGGTTTTCATTCTTCAAAATGTGTTTTTGTTTATCTGCAATAAAGGTTAACCCACCTTTTGCTAACAGAAACATTGTCCAAATGTTCTCGATTGTCTCCTTTTCCCTTAAACACAACACATGGAGCTATTAATCAAACAATAACTTCACATCTTTGATTGTGCAACACGAATGATCACAAGTGAGACGACAAACACACAGTTGAAGGAAGAATGCAGCAATTCATTCAATTAATGTGATACAATGTTCTTTAACTTACTTGCCATCAGAACCCAAAGTGAAGACATTCTTGCTTATTCTGGAATAAAAACAAAGGTAATAATCAATGAATAACTCATAACCAAAAAAATAGATAAATGCACAGGTGTACAGAAATACAACTGTTAGCCTTTATTATCCCCCTGACAGGGTGGTTAACAGCAAAATGGCTGCCATGTGAAAATGGTCAATGAGAAGTGATGAAGTGACAAACAGAGAATTAATGAAGCTATTGTATTGTGCTGTTCCTACGCTGTCACTCACTTCTCAAACCTCTGGTAGAGAGCCAGTGTCACATCATACTTCTTCTCCAGTCGGGTCAGTACTGAATTAACTTGGGTGCTTATAGTATCCACGTTCACATCCAGTTTCCTCACCAAATCCAGGAACTGCTTCAAACTACAAAAAGATAAAATAAAATAAACAATATATTCCGTAGACCTACAAGTTATGCAGTCCTATTCCCGCCCCAGTAATGAATGCATTATACTTACTTCAGATCTACAGCTTTCTGAATCTGTGTTACAGTAAAACTGGCAACATCAAGGTCTGTCACAGTCACATATAGGCATGCGCCCCAGAGCCGTTTTTGCATGTCCTATATCGACAGGTTGAGGAAAAAACATTTTAAAATCTATAAGGTTGCAAAACAAAACAAAATAATTTATAGTAACAGTGCGACTATGTGCAGGTCTGGCTCATAGGCTAGTGGCAACAAACAGATAGTGATATTCAAGTACTTATATGATTAAGTTCAGATAATATCATGATGTGGAACTATATAAACATTTAATACATTTGAATGTACCAATTTGTTATAACATAGTCATGTACCCAATACGTCACAATGCAATTTTCACCTGGGTGTTCTCCAGGTAAAAACAAATTCAGATAAAAGGTTGGGCTTAAGTTCTTACAGATGCCAAGAGCAGCACTTCAAGACTCATGGCACATAATGAAGTACTAAGGCAATAACACTATAATGCTTGGTGAGTGGTTTATACACAATATATTCCACCTCACATATACATAACATCTGGACCCGCGACTATTGTCAACATGGGTTGGGTTTACTGCTCTGTGTGTATGCCCAGATGTGCATACATTGGAGACGGATACATACGGGAGCATCATCCATGGATTCTTGAACAGCCTTCCATAACGTCCAGGCTCGGTCACACACTGTGTCTGTCACCCGAAGGCTCTTACATAGGCTCAGAAAGTCTGTGTCCTTTTCCCTGTGTCTAGTTGGATGTAACAAAACGAAACGAAAAAACCTTTAGAACATATTGGGCTGGGAGTAGCCTACAGAGGAACATACTGTATAACTAACAATGACCTTTAAGTACAAGACACACATAGACTTACTATGCCATAGTGTGGTTACACATAGCAATTCAATTATCCATGTGTAACTCTGGGAATGTTCAAATGGAACCAAATTAACCCTAATACCATTTCATTTGGTTCCATTTGTACACTCTTTTTGGATTAACAGATGACTTTGCTGTGTACATGTTTGTTTGTTTGTTTGTTTGTTTGTTTGTTTGATTGACTACTTTATTAACAGTTTGCAACAAAAAAAAAGCACAGAAAATACAGTTCTATAGAAAAGGATAAGCTAAAATGATTAAACCACTATGGCTTGTTATCATTGGGGTCCTGTGTATTCAATTCATCGAATCAATACATTGTAATTGAGCAGTTATTAACCGGGTCAGGTCAATCTGTAGGTCCCCCATTATGCCTAATATTTGACACAACAAACAAACACCAACAAAATGGCAAAATATGTTTAACTGGACGCTTTTCATCGACAGATAGAGGTCGAATATATCATGTTGTGTAGCTAGCTAATGGTTTGTCAAATACAATACAGTAGTAGTACAAAGCAATGCTATCGCCATGGAATTAAGTAACACTTTGATGAGGCAATATCGTGTCTTGTAACGCAGTAAACTTCACTATTACTATTAGCACAGATATGATAGTTTATGTTAATGGCGTGGACCGGGTAGCCAGTGTTGCCAGATTTTGCGAGAGAAACAAGCAACGAGGTCTATGAAAACAAGCCCAAAAGAAGCGAGCTCAATCGCCCTTTTAAACAGAATACATTGGCTATTTGAAAATAGCCGATCTACAAGCTTGTTGATCTGCTATTTTAAAAAGAAAATCTTGAAGAAAATGTGAACATTTTTGTATATTCTTTGTAACATTTTAGCAACACAAATCTTGAATGGGGGGGGGGGGGCTGGCATAACATATTTTCAGATGGGGACAAATACACATTCATTTGGGGGTCCTTGACTTGAACATGTTTGAGAAACAATGGCTTAAACGACATTAGGAAACAAGCCCGAAATAAGCCACAATACTTTAGAAACAAGCCCCAAAAAATCGCAACCAATATTTACAAGCAACTTTACAGATAAACAAGCCCAAAGGCGCTTACAATAAGCGGACATGGCAACACTGCGGGTATAGCTTACTTCTTAATAGAGAACTCTGGGGTCTCCTTCTTGTCTGATGGGGAGACACTTTTAACTGTCGCACAGCTACGCTTTTTGGGTGGCATGGTCCTCCTGACAGCCGGTTATTATCCGAAAAGATAACACAAATATGCAAATGAAAGTGACACTGTTTCAAATACAATAGTGTCTCTGTTTGAAGTTGTTTACGTAGTTTTTAAATCCCACTCCTCCTCCTCCTGCGAGAGTCCGTGCAACGACACAACAACACAACACGAGCCTGACTTCCTGGAAGCGCTGGGAAGAGGACGTTCGTTTAGTCTGTCCGGAGTGCCCGCTACTAGTACCAATACCACCACCAGTGGTGGAAAAATTACTCATTTTTTTTACTTGAGTAAAAGTGTCGTAGAAATACTCTGTTATATGAGTCCGGAATTCAACATTTACTTGAGTAAAAGTACAAAGGTATTGGTATCAAAATATATTTAAAGTACAAAAGTAAAAGTACTCATTATGCAACATTGTACTTAAGTACAGTACTTGAGTACATGTACTAGTTACTTTACACGACTGCCCGCTAGTGCCAATACCACCACAACAAGAACCTCGTTTCATTCATTCACGTGTTTATTTATCCGTAAATAGGTGTAATGCACGTATATGCGTCTGTTTCAGCTAGTATTGCAAAATGCCAATATTATAACGGAAGTTAATTCGCCCTGGCTCAAAGTGAGACGAGAAACCGCATTCCTGTTAACGCGTGGGTCACGTGATACAAGATGACACTATCGTGACTTTAAACAAACGAACCCAAATCCACCAGATGGAAACGCGGGAAAACCTCCGAACGCAACATCCGCCCAAAGCCTCCAGCCCGCCATCCCCTCCTATGATCCCCCCACGACTGACTCACTGTCAGTGTTGCCATGTACGCTTATTATAAGCGACTTTAGTTTTTTTTTCTGTAGTAAAGTTGCTTGTAAATATTGGTAGTTGCCGTTGTTTTTTTGGGCTGGTTTCTAAGCTACACTTGCTTATTAATGCTTGCTTCCAAAACATATTAATCATTATTGGTAAACCAGTGGTTCTCAAATATTTTTCATTAGCCAGGGAGCATTTGTGTTGTTAGAATATTTTTTTAAATATTCAAAATATTCCACATTTTATTGCAAGAGTTTTTGAAAATAGCAGATCTACCAGATCTACAAGCTCGTAGCTTGTCTTGTAGATAGGCATATCGGTTTATAAAGTGCTCTTTTGGGCTTGTTTTCCTAGACCTGCGGTTGCTTGCTTATTTCTCTCACATAATATGGCAACACTGCTCACTGTCACACAAAGGATAGCCTGAAAACAAATCAAGTCAAAATACTTAGGCTACATATAAATCCATTCATATAGACGTTCTCAAGCTTTTTCCTTTCAAGGACCGCTAATTTGATATTCATTATTAGGCAACAGACCGCAATTTGAAATGACATTTTTTGTGGGATATTTATTTTTTATTGTTAGTATGGTGGTCATTATTGGTCATTCTTGTGCGTTCTCCATTTACTTGCACAGACGGTGAAGATTGGCCTAACTTGGTTCATTTCTGTATTTCAAGTACTAAAGATCTTTTGAGATTAACATACAATTCATTTTAGCCTACTTACGGTATTAAAGAGGTAGCTGATATATTTGAGTAGCCTAAATATTTAGGCAAACAATTAAGACAACTATGCTTCTCATTATTAATTTCCATGTCTTTTGTTGCAACTGATACTGTTATGGCAGTATTGGACTGTCAAATATTGATCTATCATTTCATGTTTGTATGTATATTGAGATTCCATTCGCTCCACACACCCACTGTTGTTGGTAGCCAGAAGTGTCACTCCTATGATAAGGAGGGGGCCACACCCCACCTGATATCCCTGGCCCTGGGGTATGACACCGCCTTTTTGTGAATTCCTGCATAGAAATTAGATATAAAAGTGACTGGAAGAGACATGTAGGGGCCAGGGGGGCTTTGGTAAGGAGATGGGCAGACTGAAAGGACATGGAATGCTGTGCCTAGCCCCGTTTGGAACCTCACACTCCACGATAGCTCCGAGATGAGGTCCCGCTGTCTCGGGTACCCGCAGAGGTAGAGTCTGTCCAAATGCAGAGAAGATCACCTTTTTCGCAACATCATATTCAAAAAGTAAAAGGTAGCCCGAGACACCTACAGATGTTTGACATTTCGCCGGGAAGTAAAATTTAACCGGCGGGGTTATATCGCTTATTGAGTCATCTTGTGCCATGTTTTCCCATTCAACCCGGAAGAACCTCGACGGCAGTACTCCTCCCAGTCCCGATTTGGCTACAATGGGAAAAATTTGCCTGGCATTGCCAGACTGATGATGTGGATTCACTCACACGTTCCTCCATGGTATCAGTCTGGACTTCGGCCCATAGGCAGAGGGTATGAGAAATCAGAAAATGACCGGGCCAATCAGGGGCTGCTGTTGTACGGACAGCAGTTGAAACGCAGTCACTGATTGGCCCGGTCATTTTCTGACTAAGGCTGACTACATAAGCGATTAAACGTCTTTTTCAACCCCGTCGGTTAAATTTGACTTTCTGGCGAAATGTCAAACATCTGTGTAGGTGTCTCTTTACTTTATGGATACGATGATGCGAAAAGGGTGATCTTCACTGTATTTGGACGGACTCGAGACAGCGGGACCTCATCAAGGAGCTATCGTGGAGAGTGAGGTTCCAATTTAAACGGGGCTAAGCGCAGCCTTGTGAGGGGAATATGCTGTTGGCTTGCTTGATACTCTTCTATATAAACTTGTACTTATGCAGTCATCTTCTGTAAGGACAATATACTATTTTTCCATAACAATAGCATAACTGGACATTTGTAATACTTTCCTTGGCTTCAAAAATATGTAAAGTATCGGAATGTGGTTCAAAACATTTGAATGCTGTTCTGGGGAATGGAAGAACAGGTTTATTTCGCTAAACTACCTCGCCTTTATACAACAGAAAAGTATAAATTGTAATATAACCCAATTCTTTCATATCTACAAAAAAAAGGTTAGAAAATACATACATAGCCTACATTCAACATACTGTAACATATTTAATCAAGTAAGGCACACACATTTTTTAAATGTTTCTCTTTTCTTTGTTATACGAGTCATTGTCGGGCTATATGTGCAGATTCAATGCACATTGACCGAAGGTGCTCTTCCAGCTGTGCAAAATAATTGAATACGTAACTACAATACAATGACAGAAAATGAGGCCATTTGAACATGAACTGGAGCACATAAACATAAAAAGAAAAATAATTATACATATACAATTATTTATAAAAAAATAAACTATGCATGGAAATGGACATTCAATATAAATAAGAAAAACAAGCTTACTATTGAGTTGATGCGTAACAGCAATTACAGTATTCAAGTTTTGCCTCCAATGTGCCTCTTATTGGGAAAGCTGTCATCTCTTCATGCTAGTAATCTTATGGTAAACTTTGGCCCCAACAGACACTTGTGGGGATTTTCATCCTCACACCCAAATTGTTTATTTATGTATTCACTATCAAATTATTAAAATCATATTAATTAGCCTGGTAGTTAAAACTTGGCAATAATCTGACCAGTGTCACTTCTGCTTCATTAGTCAGTCACTGACAGGAAATAAATGCGAGTGGGGGGTAACAAGCATAATGCTTCCAAGTTGGGATCTAACCCATAATATCACAAAAAATGCTTTACTCTGTTGTGGCAGCAAGATAGAAAAAGCTTTCCCCCTAACCATCTAAGTGTTCAAAACAAGCATCTGCAGGCAACAGTCATTTAAATTGTATAGCCCACTTTTGTAACAAACAATATCCAGTGGATATGAACTTGATGGACCCTTCTCACAACAGAAGGACACCCTGCGAGCCTGACAGAAAGATTAGTCCATTTATGACATGAAGGCTCCATTGTGATATGTTGCCTCTACATCTAAAGTGGGAGCATTTAGCATTACGCAGTTTTGTGTTAAAACACAAGCCTCCCCTTCCCTTCATATAGATGTGTTTTACCAGAATACCCTTTGTTAATGACACCAAAATATCAAAATCATGGGTTTACCCACGTTTAAAAACATGATACCCATAGTGGCTAAAGATCAGAGCCCTACAGGACAGATTTTCAGAAAACGTGCGACTAAGTATTAATTAGATTTACTCTTGCATATCTATGAAGAGCTTTGAAGGTAAAAGGTATCTTAAGATAAGCCATGGTTAGACTTTTGCAGCAAAGCATAAATCAAAATATAACTGTGACAGAACAGTATAAGGGGAGGACTGGTCAAAGCAGGAAGGCCAACATGTTCCGAACAATATATGGAGTCTGCTCACTTTAAAAGCCACTTCATACTGCCGTCAGTGTAAATTCAGTCTATTGCTACCATAAACATAAATCACTATCAGCAGAGATACTGGACATACCACCCCCCTTTCAAATGCCCTGTATTAGTCAAGCCCTACTACATTCACCCAGTATTTGATGATTCTGCACTTAGTTTTTCTTTTCTTACATGATGATGCAAACAAACATCAAATTAGTATAAATAAAAAATATCCTGCAGGACATACAGTCTCTGTTGATACAAGGACACCAGATTCTAGCTGGGCCCTCCAAAAAAGTAAAGAGTTGAGTCTCTTGAAAACACTGTTCTTTTAGAGCGGTCATGTATCAGTTCCTGACTCCCATGTCATAGCGGTAAAATCCATGTCTGTAAGTGTGACTGTGAAGGGAGCCTCCACTCTCTCGTGTTCAACCCGCTCCTCTGCCCTTGCTGTGCTGTTCAAGTTGTTTACCCTCCAGGAGTTAAGAGGTCGAATCGCTTTATGAAAACGCTGCAAACAGAGAGAAAATCAATAAGTCTTGTGTCTATATTACAAATAGTCCTCATATAGACCACTGTCCATTGACCATGTGTAATCTATCTATTTATCCATCTATACACATACGTACAAATCAATATATATATAGATATATATACACATATCTATCCATCTATCTATCTATTTATCTATGCACATACAACACAATAGTTAAGTATGAATCTGTCTAAGCTGCACTGAGGCGTGTGTGTAACATGGCCCTCTGCTGATAGAGTTACACTGAGGTGATACTGACGTCTTTCAATGTTCCGGATTCCTTGCAGATAGCCACAGCGGCCCAGATAGGGATCTGCAGACAGCAGGTGGCGCCCATGCACACACCTAGTGCCTTTCCCCAGCGTGGAAACACATAAGACCCATAGTGGAGTGGCGTGTTGTACATCTCAATGAAGATATAGGTCAGGATGAACTGGAGCCACGTGGAAAGGATTACATGGGAAAAAGGTTATTTCAACATGAAAAGCTTATTCCAACAGGTTATTTAGACAAAATCAAAAAAGTGTGACAGTGGAAGTAATTTAGAGGGAAGCTTGGAGGGGGGTAGATCGTGTGTCAGTTTCTCCTTTTAATTATTCACTTGTTAACATTCCATCACAGAGACTGAAATTAAATTTAAAAATTAACGTTCCGCAATTTTACCTGGGTCAGTTACTAATTTAAGCAGTCATTTCACAACTGCATTTAAGTGATTCTGTGGAATAATAGTGGAGTCTGGTTCCATTTGATGCTCAGTAGATTTGCCTTTTTTGCTGTACAGTGGGTACTTGTTGATAGCTGATTGCATAACAGATAATTGATTAAAGTTAGATAACCTACAAGGCACTGAACAATCTGTCTCCCCCCTACCTATTTGATCTCCTCAAACGTCATGTTTCCCTCAGGTCTGGTGACGCAAGCCCCCAAGACCAAGTACCTTACCTGGGGCAACAGAGCTTTTGCTTTTGCTGGCCCAACCCTCAGAGATGCCCCCACCCTCCAATCCTTCAAAACACTGCACCGACTCCTGGCCAGGCACATGGTCATTATAATAATAAATAATAATACATAAACACCGGACCGCTCATGGTCATTATAATAATAAATGGAGAGAGAGAGAGCAACATTACAGTCTATGAAACAAGGCACGCTCATTTATGGCAAAAGTACAAAAGTATTGGCATCAAAATATACTTAAGTAGAAAGTATAAAGCTACTCATTATGTGTCACGTTTTTCTTGTATTATTATGAAAAAGCTTTGAAACATGCTGTAACTCATTCACTGTGACGAAAACCCTCTTTCTGCGCCGAGTAGCGCGCGGTGCGCACACGGAGAATGCGGAGTCTGTCGCCCTAAAACACAATCGCCCCGGGTCCAAATCCAGCGACCATGGAGCGGCCGTGGATGGCCCGCTCAAAAGGTGCGTGGGGCGTAGTGTTTTGGGACGACCGTTCCGGCTGCCCATGTAATGAATTGATTAAGTAAAACTCATCTGTTTTCGCTGCAGCTGCGCCCTAATAATGTAGTTTATTTATTTTTGTTCACGTATGCTATTAAAACAATGCAGCTATTGCAGTATTGGGCCTTAACATGTGATTAAAAATGTATACGTATTTGGCCCCTCATATATAAAATAAATGTAAAATCTGATTTAAAATTGAAACTTGCAGCTGATCAATGCGTTTCTGCGTTTACGTGTGGACAGGGATTTAAAAAAAAAACTTTGTCATGTGGCCAGGGATTCTTTTTAAAAACTGAGGACTAAAATACCCGTTTAGAAAAAGATCCATATAAGTGTAGCCTAGGCCAGCAATCCTTGGAGCGTCCGTTCTCCTGGACAAGTCTGGGCTCAACCTTATTAAATGACGCTATAGAATAGAATCATTCATTTTATCCCGCAGGAGCGACCGTGGCCGAATTAGAGATTTGATAGGTCATTTTTGGACAATTCTGACAGCACTATAAGCACGGACATGCGCAAAGGAATGCATGTATTCCAAACAGAGAGGAGCGTTCGGAATAAAGTGTTTACATGGTCATTTCCGATTGGTATATCCCGATTCAAACGGTCTATACCACCCCTCCTAACCCGAATGAAAATTCATTCGGGTCAGACTGGAATGGAATATTCTATTCCAATTGAGGTGTTTACATGAGCATTTCTATTCTGAATGAATTCATCCATTCATTCATTCCGAATAGAAGTGTATTCATTCCGAATGAAACTGTCCATGTACCCGCAGCCAGTGTGTATCAGTGCCAACCACGCACGCATAATTAGCCATGTCTAAATTTGCTCTGCTTACCAGTAGAAGGAAAGGGGTACAGAATACCCAGCATGTTTTGAAGTAAAAAAGCACTTTGGTGCACCAGGTAGGGCAGGGGCAGATCATGTCAATGATGTCTTGACAGAACTGGTTGACTCCTAAATGCAAAAGAGCACAAACATCATCATCAACAGAACAAAGATGGCTGTTGAGCACTGATTACTGACGAACAACAACAAAAAAGTTGGAAAATGACTAAAGCTATGTCTGCAAAGATGTGTTGAAAAAAAGGTATAAGAAGTGTAATGAGGGTTAAGCCTGATATATACTTTATCGTGCAACATGGTCGAGTAATTAGGGGATGAGGGATGTTCTACCATAGAAGAATGAGATGCCAATGCACATGAAGAGGGTGATGATGATGAGGCCAAAGCTAGTTGCGAAGGAGTCAATGAGAGTGAACCAGTAAATCCCTCCCTATGAAGAGACGGACATTGACGCAAACATGAGTGCAAACCAACTGTATAGAGAACAAGTACTGTACAAGGTAGAGAGCATGCAGTTACACTTTACTTGCTGCTAACATGCTTACAGAGGGTCAATGAAACAACACACTCAAACTTACATCAGTGATTAGCAGGAGACCCATCAGATAGAAGCAAAAACACAGCAGACCCAGGAACAATGACTTGTGCTTCATGTTCCCTCTAAGTTGTGGAAACTCATCCAGGACCGCTGTAGTGATGCCCTCCATATTACCAAACTATGAGGTGGCAGAGCAGAAAAAAAGACTGATAGATATTTTTTCTATTACCAAACAACACAAAATAATCTTGTTAGTCACAGATAATAAAGCTTAATTATTTCGGCCAGGCCGAAGGCAAGGGGGGAGGTTATGTTTTTTCCCTCGTCTGTCCAGGGTTAATCTCGCAAAGTGCTGGACTGATCAGTGCCAAATTTCTTGCATACGCTGCCAGAGGCCAAGTCAATAATTATGTTTTATATACAGTATTTTGGAAATATTTATCTTTGATTTTATAATGTAAGTCAGTGGGGGTCTGATCGGGCTGAAACCATTAACAATGGATTGCAAAAAGTTAAATAAATTAGTATGAGTATATATGAGGCTTAATGGGCCTTACCAGAGTGTCGATGCCCAGCATGAACAGCATGAGGAAGAAAAGGATGGACCAGAACACTGAGCCTGGTAACAGAGCAAGGGCCTCTGGGTAAGCCACAAAGGCCAACCCAGGACCTGGAGCCACATAAAAAAAGAAATATCATTTATTATTATTAATAAATAAGAGTCAATAATATTTTAATTAAATACTACTATACTGTAAGCATTTATCAACAAGGATATTTCTTTAATTAACACAAAGAACAAATTAACAAATAATTCTGTACATTCTGATTAAGCTAAACCGTTCTGACAAATGACTAAAAGAGCTTCAACTTTATCGCTGAGAGATGACCAAAGTAACTACCTGTGTCTGCCACCTCCCCGACAGGAACCCCCTTCCTCCATGCCATGTGACCTAGGATTGAGAAGATAGCAAATCCTGCAAAGAAACTGGTGCTGCAGTTCCCTATGGTGATAATCAGAGTGTCCCTGAAATAAACAGCACCACCATGATTAAGTTCTTGACTCTCGCCATGACTGTTGCGACAAGAGCCAAATGAGAAACCAGAGCACATACAAACCTGATGACGTTGTTGTCAAACTTATTATAGGAAGCCATTGACAGCAGCCCTCCTACTCCAATACCCAATGAATAGAAGATCTGCGAGGCTGCATCATTCCAAACCTGTGACGTATCATTCGTTAACTAAGTGATAGTTTTTCCAATAATAACAAAAGCAATGTGAGCATAGTTTTTTCAATCTCACGCTACCGTGACAAATACCTGTGCACTAGCCAACCGTTTCCAGTCCGGTGTGAGGTAGAATGCAACACCTTGAAGAGAGCCTTCCAGCGTTGCGCCTCTGATTATCAGAACAATGAGCACGAGGTACGGGAATGTGGCAGTGACATAAACCACCTGAAAATACAGTAGTGACGCGTCACAAGACACATTTTGCTGGTAGTGAGGACAAGGGATTTAGAATAACATTGTGCTGACTCACCTTGCCAGAGCTGCGTATGCCTTTGAGCATACAGAGGAAGATGATGATCCAGGAAGCAAGGAGACAGAGGGCTAGAGGCCATCGGACAGGGCCTGGGTCATGGAGGCCCTCGCTATTTACTACACCCAGCACACGCTCACTAGAACACACACACACACACACACACACACACACACACACACACACACACACACACACACACACACACACACACACACACACACACACACACACACACACACACACACACACACACACACACACACACACACACACACACACACACACACACACACACACACACACAGTTATGTCTGAACAAACTAGGATCAAGTTTTAAAAAAAGAACCGAGGCATGTCTCAATGCCACACCTACCGAGCATAAGAAATAAAGCCAGAAAGCAACCATGCTAAACCCACTCAGCTAAGCTGCATTTATATTGGATCACAACTTCATTCATCACAGCATTTTTGTGTTGGTGTGAGGGAAAAAATAAGGGACTTTTTCTTCCAAGTTCTTGGGTAAATTGTCATAGTTCATTATGAAGAAAAGCCCAATAGAGCTTACTGTACAGCAGGGGTAGAAAACCATAGGCACATGTGCCACCATTGGCACGGGGAGGGTAATCACTGGCATAAGTGAGAGAACAACAAGTTTTTTGAACATTCAACAAATATACTATATTCAATTAACTTACAGGTAGTAGTTTTGTGTACACTTTGAAGCATTTAGCCTACGTCACATGCCAACTCACAATGATCGTGTAATCACACCGCTGTAGTTCTGGCTCATAGAACAATACCAAAATGGCAAAGTAAGCTAAAATAGATGTTTGGGCATTCCAGCCTTCATGGACCGAAAAATATGGTTTTGAAAGGTCGTTTGCCAAATAACTCTGAACTCTGACTGATGAATAATATGGGGTGGGAGTCTAGGAGATTGATGGGGTTACTGGTCTGAGTACAAATCCCTTTACATTACAGTGCATATACCCTCAGGTTTGGCAGTTATTTGCTCAAGGTCATAAACATGAGTGACATCCACTGCAAATTCTGTACAGATATCGTGTTAAGTGCTACATGGATGAAAATGTTTATACAAAGTATTTATAGCGTTTAGAAACCGTAGTCCTTCACCAGTCTTCCCTTTGTGATTGTACACGCGATGTGATTCTTCGATAATGATGGTAGAAAGGCAATGCAAGTGTCACTTACTTCCAGAAGACCTCTGTGGGGCTGAGGCTTCTGCCAGAGGAGCTGTTGCCAGAGGTGTTGTTGCCGCAGAGTGCAGCATTGGACAGAGCTTCACATGTCCATGGTAAGGGGCTCTGGAAAGAGCTGCCCAGGTAGTAAAAGGTCCAGGCTATAATGACATTGTAGTAGAGGCACACCAACGTGGATACACAGAGCATCCCAATGCCAATACCTACAGCAGGAGAATCAGTGAAGAGTTTAACAACACCTGGATGCAAAGTAACTTATGTAAAGCATCATACTATATGAGAAGAGGCCTGATTCAACTTTGAATAACCTGAAGTGGAGTGTGTCCACAGGATCAAATAAAATAATGTAATGGATAGTTCAATGTAAAAGCGCACTGTTGTGATCCTAAAAGCCTTCATGCAGTTGAATGGGCTCAGAGAAGAAGATGACAGAAAGGTACACACAGCATGATCTGATGTTTATTAAACACATACAGATAATATACAATTGCAGAAGTCACATACATGTGACCGGAAGATATGAATAGACACTAGGGCCAGGCGCAGCTTAAGAGTGATTAAGTATTATTAGTTCCACTTTTATTTTCTGAGTTTGGAGCCCATACACCTGGTATTTAAGTATATTAAGATTAACTAAGAAAACAAGTCTTGTGGACCCTTGGTCTAATGTGCTTACACACTCGCATCATCTTATTGTTCTGACCTACCAATGCCAAGTGGATAATATTACTCCAGTTCTCAGTACTTTACACTGGCACCTGTCTGTTAAAGACGTTTGATTTCAAAATACTGCTGTTGGTTTGTGGCCAAAAGCCAAAACACATTCTGATCTTCTGCTACATTATGAACCATCCACACCTTTCAGGTAATCTGGGGCAGGTCTACTTTATGTCTCCAGCATCAAACATAAAAGCAGCATTCACTTTGTATGCACCACATACCGTATCTGGAACAAACTCCCAGAAAACTGCAGGCCTCAGGCCTGCTACAACTCTGTTCTGTTTGCGCTGCCTTTTACTGAGCTTTTTGATTCATCTCTTGTGCTACTGTATATTGTAAAATCTTTTTTTTTATTTTTTTAACGTAGTTATTTTTTTTAAATTGTATTAAAATGTATTTTATCCAATGTATACAATCCTCTGCTGATCTGACACATGTTGTGTATTTTATAGTGTGTTTCTTCTGCACTCTTAATGCTCTTAATGTTTTGTACGAACTCTGAATTGCCTTGTTGAAATGCACTATAGTAATAAACTTAAACTTGCCCTACCTTCACTGTATGTGCAACCAAATACCGCAACCAAATCAATTGTTGCATTTCAATGATTTCATGCAGCTATCCTCCTTTCGTATTGACTGTATCAGATGCATGAAAACAGGACAAGTTTGTAAAAAAAAGTATATATATATATATATGTATCCAACTGAAATAATTATGCCTCAAAGGCCTGCTATCTACAGTATAGAAAGGAGGATACACTTTTTTTCCACTGATAAAGTTAGCTGCTAAGTTGCTATGTTGTCAATTGCAATATAATGTTATGAGCCTGCAAACCAATGTAAGACAATCCACCTTGATGCAAGAGTGAGAGGATCAAGGTATCATGGTTACATTGTGAAATCTGGATAATGTTTTTGTCAGACTTGATGCATGACTGCTAGGGGCTGTGAGGACACCTTGTAATTTATTTCTTCATATTGTTTACAAGCATGCCAAAAATGTAACTTGAACCTGGTTTGATAACTCATTTCAATATGGTGAGTTTTGCTGGAGTTTTTTTTTATATATTTGGAATTGATGGAAACCGTCATATACCATCCAGATAATTAATTCATCATCCAAAATTATTCTTCTGCCAGATAGATGACACAATTGCACACTAACTCTGCGTTCATTTTCACCCTTACAGCTCCGTTTGGTTACCGTACGTTTGTACACTTCTTGAGTTAAATGAACACAGAGGATTTTACTGTGTAGTAGCAGTGTGCTGGATTGACATTACTGGACTAAAATAATAATAATGATAATAATGATAATAATAATAGCAGCAGAGCAGGACGTTACCTTTGAGCAGAGGGCAGCATTTCCACACAGTGATGGGACCAGCTGCTCCATACTGGCCAAGACTGAGCTCCATAAGGAACAGTGGAACACCGGTGAAGAAGAGCATAATGAAATAGGGGATGAGAAACACGCCTGTGAACATAATATAAATAGGTCAAGCTAGAGAAAGAGTTTCATGTTCAGTACATTATAATACTCAGATCAGTAACAGCCTAGACACAGCAGCACACAAGCAGTCTCGCCTGATATATACTTAGATGAGCGCCGGTTTTCGCAGCAAAATTAGCTACTGTATCAACGTACAAGCTCACAAAGCGATGTGCCAAATATAACTCAGGCTTTTTGTTCACTCACATCATCTATACTCGATCTAAATAACACAAAATGTCTTCCTCTTTCGCTCCTTGTTAACTCTCAACATGTGTCAGTGTCAAATGGAGATTTAATTCAGTATGTAATGATGTCAACAGCGTGACCAGGTTCTCCAACAGACCACAGGCCTGGGTGTATATCTGAGGACTGTACTTTTTCCTCTTTTAGGATTACGTACATTGCTTGTGCTGCAGTTTCCCTGCAGGTTACCATTGATATCTCTTGATTCATTTCATGAAATAATTGACCTTACTTAGAAGGGGTGGTGCATGACCTGAGGCTGGGTGAAGCAAAGCTCTTTCTGTATGGGTGTAACGTGTCTGGCATTGAAGGCTTTTGTAGCTTTGGGTAATGAACCTGCTTAAGGATTACTCACCTCCGCCATTGCGGTAACAAAGGTAAGGGAACCGCCACACGTTCCCTAGGCCCACACAGTATCCGAGACAGGACAACAAGAATTCATACTTCCCTCCCCATTGCTCCCGTTCAATCTGTGGGTTTTGGGGAGGGGCCGGAATTGGCGGATGTGATTCTACCTCTGGCGTGGGGTTGGCTGCATTCGCTGGAGAATGCCCATTCAAATGCACAGAATTCTACAAAGAAAGAAAATTATAAAACAGTTGGCATTAACATTACACACAGTAAAATCAAATCCTCACTGCTAATTTAACACAGAGAGAGTAAATGAAAAATTAACAATGAGGATTTTACCACGCAGCTAAAATATCAGTGCCAACGTGCCATTATTCAGATAATTATTGTTACCCCCCCCCACCAAATAAGGACCATATACTCTGTATATACAGTGTGTGTGTGTCTGTGTGTGTGTGTGTGTGTGTGTGTCTGTGTGTGTGTCTGTGTGTGTGTGTGTGTATATACACACTGTATATACACACATGCACACTGTATATACAGAGTATATAGTCCTAATTTGGTGGGGGGGGGGTAACAATAATTGTGTGTGTGTGTGTGTGTGTGTGTGTGTGTGTGTGTGTGTGTGTGTGTGTGTGTGTGTGTGTGTGTGTGTGTGTGTGTGTGTGTGTGTGTGTGTGTGTGTGTGTGAGAGAGAGAGAGAGTCCGCATGCATGCGTGCGTAAATATATATTTTTAATAAAAGACACTGTATTAAAGGTCTTTGAGGGTGTTTAGCTATACAGTATTGTGCTATCACCTAGTTAGTTTACCAGTGAAGTAAAGAAACCATTCACACGTTGTGTTAGTTCCTGCCTGCAGGGAATGCTTTTATTTCGGAACAAAAGGGGAACTAGTTTCACTGTAGATGTAAAGTTTAATGAAGGTCACACTGAGGAAGTACTTATAAAGAGGAATACATCTAGATTTCATATCTGATGCCAATGGCCTATAAATGGTTTATCAACACTGTGAACATGAACAATTCTCTTAGTTTTATTAATTTAACTTCTGATATTGGCTCAGTGAACACAATAGGACCTAGAACAGAGCTTTGAAGTTGCCTAGATACGACCTATATAAGACCCCAGCATCTAGACCTAGTGTGTAGCCTATATCCCCAAAATGTTTACACAGACCAAAAGCATCAAATAGAGCTAGAATAGAAGACCACCACCTGGCTGCTAGTAGAAGATAATATCCATAAGGACTACGTTTAGAAACAAGTTCATTTCTTATATTTCAGAGAGGAAAGAGATGTTTAGAAATAGGCCTACACGTTTTAAATGGCAATGATATGTTCAGACTTAAAGACAACAAAACAAAGTTACAACTACATTTAATTTGTATTATCACTTTTTCTTCAACTGACTGACATCTGAGTTGTTGTACTGTGTAGACCCCGGCAGTGGTGTAAAGTAACTAAGTACATGTACTCAAGTACTATACTTAAGTACAATTTTGAGGTATTTGTATTTTACTTGAGTATTTCCAATTTCCAATACTTTTACTTCTACTCCACTACATCTCAGAGGCAAATATTGTACTTTTACTCAGTTATAATTATTTGAAAAATGTAGTTGCTAGTTACTGCATAGATTTAGATTATTATTACAAAACATACATTAACCACTTCAGCCCTACATTAAATACAGCTACAAGCTCACAATGCTTCGCATTGCAACACATTGTGAGCTTGTAGATCTGCTATTTTCAAAAGATTTTTATACATTTTAAAATTTGAAATGGAACATTTTGCATAATGAGTAATTTTACTTTTGGCACTTTAAGTACATTTTGATGCCAATACTTTTGTACTTTTACTAAAGTACAATTTGAATTCCAGACTTTTACTTGTAACAAGAGTATTTCTATATTGCAGTATTGATACTTTTACTTGTAAAAATTGTGAGTACTTTTTCCACCATTGGACCCCGGTATAATTTGTAACAATATTAATATTAAATTGTGTAAATGACGCCCATAGTTCAAACAGGTAAAACAGGTTAGGCAACAACTCCTGTCGGTTAGCCAAGTAGGCCGATGGACAAATAGCCCATAGGCTAACTTTATGAATTAATCAATTTAAAAGTGATCTATTCTACACTCAACAACACATCTATACCGTCATACGCAGCAGGAGTGGAGGCTGTAAAGTGATCCCATGATTAACCAACTACAGTCATATACAAATATTCTTTACCTGTTGTGGTTCATTCACAGAAATGCCGTTCCCAGGTACAGTCGTTTTCGGATCTTCGTTCTTCATTTCCCGCGTTATAGTTTTTTCTGTTAATCAGAAGCCTACATTTTCACGACACAATGCTATTGGGAAATACATGTTTTATAGTAAAAAAAAATAATAAGTAAACAGACGTTGGCTGGTCAGTGTGTGTGTGTGTGTGTGTGTGTGTGTGTGTGTGTGTGTGTGTGTGTGTGTGTGTGTGTGTGTGTGTGTGTGGATCGGCTTATGATGATGACAAGGAAATGGGCTAAAGTCCTGGGACAGGAGTGAGCAGCGCGCAGGTGCAGGCGCAGAATGACAGAGAAGATGACACTAGTGTGTAGGGAGACGCCTATGGACTGCTACTGCAACCTACATGGTACAACCCTCTGCCTCTGTCAGTGTAATCCGTGAGTTTCACCCGGGCCGTGAGTTCCAACTACCCGAGATTTGAACCCGGTTCCCCCGCGTGGAAGACCAACCTTCTGCCGTTCTTCAAGACGAAATACTTGGTCAGCCCAGGGGAGATAGAGCGAGTATGAGCTTCAGTAGCCCTGATACGTGACTGTCATTTATTATATGACAGTCATGGACGAACTTCAACATAGTGTTTACACTTTCTCCCTTTTTGGCCCATACATCTACATAAACGTTCAGATTTCAAATATAAAGTGCTTACCCCATGGAGACGGATGTTAAAATTATGTACGGGCCTTCAGAAGTACCCGTATCCTCCGTATTGTTCAATAAAAAGCATTTGAATCCGATCGATGGCCATTCTATTCGTATTTTCTCTATGTGCTTTCAACTAATCAAACCTATCGGTTGGGAAGTGTACTGCACTCTGATAGACTATAACTCTATGAGAAAATGGCCACCGATCGGATTAAAATGATTTGTATTGAACAATACGGGGGAAGATACATATAAGGTACATAATTGTAACATCTGTGGCCATGGGACTAAGCACTTTATATTTAAAATCTGAACGTTTATGTAGATGTACGGGCCAAAAAGGGAGAAAGTGCAAACACTATGTTGAGGTTCATCCATGACGGTCATGACAGATGACCGTCTTGGATCCATGGCTAGAGCTTCAGAAGCCTACGGCTAGTCTACTTACCACGAGGGTGTCCTCCAGATGTAATGTGCTCCAACTTGCAGATGTGCTACAATATAACTAGCAGTGCTAGTTATGTCTAGCACATCACATTTGCATTTGGTTAAAATGTTGTAACATTTTAAACCATTTCAACCAATCAATGAACATGTTTAACCAATCTGTATGGTAGAGTAGGCATACCTGACCTACCCCCTAGCCCTAGAATGTCTATGATCTAATCTTACATACATTTCATGTATTTAAAATACATGAAATGTATGTAAAATCACAGACATTCTAGGGCTAACCTACCCCCATGCAAATTGGTTGTTTCATTCATTCAAATACATTTCTGATTGCTAATTTGTCAGCACCACTGCCTTAAACATGTAGTGTTGCCCAGATTGCAGCTTTAAATTAAGAGTGTACGAATGGATAAACGAACACAGATCATTTTACTATGTAGCACCCAATGACTATATGGCTAATATAGTCATAAATCATTAGATTAGCTTACCTTACCCCATCATAATAAAACATACTCAATTAATTCACAACAAATACCAAACCTATTATACCCCCAAATGTAAATACAAGAAATAGCCTGTAATTTAACTTGATAAAAGTATTGGGATTCATGTTCATAATCATCATTTCTCTATCAATATCCATAAGGGAACACAAATAAACTAGAGAAGACCACCTACTTTGCTTAACTTTCAAAATGTTTTCAAAGAGCATTTAAACACCAAACATGCATTTTTCATTATATATTCTGTCGTATATTTACAGATATGCATGACAAACAACAGTTTTGTATTTGTGTGCACTTGGCCATTACCAGCCAGATTGGTTACAGACCCAGGCATATTGGCACTTGCAACTGACCTCTCTCTGAGGGTCAACACTCATAACCTCTCCACTATCTCCACTTTTGCTCTTATACTTCACAGTCTGCATCACTAATAATAATATAAGTTAAACCATGGGTTCCTTAGTGAAGTTTTTGTTTTTTTAATTAAGACCAATTCTTTTTAGCCCTTTTTAATAATATTTTGCACTTTTTTGAAAACGTTTTGAAATAATAAATAAAAAACAAAAATTAAGAAATGAAAAATAAGGGAATATTTACTCATAGAAAATTTGACCCATAAAAATGTGTCCGCGACCCATAAATGGGTCCCGACCCAGTGTTTGGGAAACAGTGCTGTAGGGTTCAATTCCTCCACAGTGCCTCTGGCTTGGCCATGTGCTCCAAAGAATGGCGTGTTCATGGGTGGGAATTCTCTGCCGCAGCAATAGCAACTCTACAGCACTTGTTCTCAACACCAGGTATGTAGCAATGAATGAGTTTAATTTTATAGTGTAGAGTGGGGTCCTAAAGATACAAAAAAAGAAATAGATCCATTTTGTACACCCTCAGACTTTCAGACCCATGGGGGCCCTTTTGGACCCCTGGTGGGCCCCAGACCAGATGGTGAGAAACAGCGTCCTACAGATTGGTTGGGACTTCTGTTCATAGAACTTAGAAGGATAGAGACACACGGGGACTACAAATTTCACGCCCACTTTTGAGACAGCGCTGCTACTCGAGGTCCGTTAGAACGTTGAACTGCAGCTGCCAATGCATTCCCTATGAGAGGATATGAAAGTTAGCCTACTTTTAAAATTATCCTGCATTAACTGAAGACGATATTGATTTAAATAAAAATATGTTTCCAAATGTATGGAGTGTCTTTGTCAACATATCTTCTTGTTTTCTTAATAGTTGATGTGTTTCACATTTAATTTGCCACTTTAACGAGTTACCCATAATGTTAACACAGCAGAGGGTAGACAGCAGACAGACAAGTTGTCGCATTTCAGTGACATCACTGTCTTTACGAGCGCCGAGCGCCGACCAGTGGCGTACCCACTGTAGAGGCAGGAGAGGCGGTCGCCTGCCCAACTAAGATCTCGCCTCCCCTAAAAAAAAAATAACCCGAAAATGTGTCATTGCGTGCTTAATGTCCTCAAAGTCACGCATCCAACAAGCTTTGAACTGAGCAGATTGGACCTTCTGTTCCAGAGATAATGACCAAAACCTATTGAAAACGGCCACTTTCGCCAGTTTTCTGGGTATTGAAAACCTCAAGGGATGCGTCCGTGACGTATATACCATGCGACCACTTAAACTCTGGATCTCCGATGCTAGCGGTTTTGACATACTGATGGAGTATATTGTGGGTAGTATATCGAGATGAAAGATATGGGACATTAAAAAGGACAAATTAAACAAATGGGACAGATTATTAGAACACAAAAAAAATCGCTACAGCCTCAGTAGTTAACCAGTGAAATGACGGTATTTTACAATGCCTCTCATAGAGATTGCATTGAGAGCTGCAGTTCATCGTTCTAACGGACCCCGAGTGTCAAAAGTGGGCGTGGATTTGTAGGCCTTCCGCTTCCGGCCGTGTGTCGCTATAGCTAGTGGCTGGTGACTTATATTGACTAAAATAGGGCATAGCAGTGGCGGCCATTTTCTGGTTCCACTTCCAAAACTATTTATATCAATGTTAAGCCTAGAATCAAGCCATCCAGGGTCCTGGTGAATCATGACCATAAAACGTTTGATTCTGTGATTTTCTTTTGTGAAAACGGCAAAACAAAGGGTATTTATTAAATATAGTATATCATATAATTACCGGTAAACATAAAATAAAATAAAATCTCAGAAAAAAATGTTTTATGGTCATGATTCACCAGGACCATGGATGGCTTGATTCTAGGCTTAAATGGATTGATATAAATATTTTTGGAAATGTCAATGGGAAAAATGCATTGACTATTTTGAAGTGGAACCAGAAAATGGCCACCACTGCTATGCCCTATTGGGGAGAATAGGAAAAAGAAAGAAAATCCCACCTGGAGGGTTTGGTAATTGATCACAACCTGCTGTATTGGTCATCTGTTTTATGCTCAGCAAAGAGTGATGAGAATCAAACATGTTGTCGCCAAATAATGTATTTCATAAAATCAATACAATCTTTTAATCTCTTAATCTTTTAAATATTAATACATTATATTAATCTTTAATATACACTGAATTCAACAATGTTAAAATGTAGAAATACTCCATGCTTGAGGTCTCTACTGTTTATCTGTCACATCACATATTTGCCGGACCCAGGGGGTCTGGCTTACATGAGGCTTTGTACCTGTTTTCTCCATACATGGGCATGGTCACTTTGTCCTTAGGCCCCAGCCATAAAAGTCTGTCCCCCTTTCTTCCATACATGGGCATGTTTTGTACCTGTTTTCTCCATACATGGGCAAAAAACAGGTTTTGGTCACTTTGTCCTTAGGCCCCAGCCATAAAAGTCTGTCCCCCTTTCGTCCATACATGGGCATGTTTTGTACCTGTTTTCTCCATACATGGACAAAAAACAGGTTTTGGTCACTTTGTCCTTAGGCCCCAGCCATAAAAGTCTGTCCCCCTTTCATCCATACATGGGCATAGACACAGGCTGACACGTCATGTGAAGTCTGGGTCTGGCAGAACCAGGTCTCCTGGTCTTGTTTAAGTTACATTTGTTCATCTGTACAGATCATACATCATGTCTTATACTGAAGATTCCATAACCGTGGAGTACAGAAGACCTTACTGATGTCCACTTTATGTCTCACATTAAGGAAGCCAGAGAGTATGTTATTGAACTTTTGATTTCAACCTGGTTGACTGGAGTGCATGTTACATAATGGTTCACCTCTTTGCCTTATATTCAGGTATGAGTGTCCCTTTTATGCCCATGTATGGAGATCATAGTACTGACGTCATAGACTGGCCTCCAAGTGCAATGAAAATGGGTAGTGCGCTAAGGACTCTGACAACAGGTAATGTCTGATAACCGGAGGGAGATCACTGTTGCTGCCCTAGTGACGTTTATGGCTGGGCTGGGGCGGTGCCTGTCAGTGGGTGGAGCCTGGCTGCTCCACTGTTCGCCTCATCAGAGAGGTTGAAAACGTTTAGGCCTACTTGGGGTGGAAACGTGCAACATATCCTGAGGTTAAACATCAGCAGTGAAATATAATTCATGTAAGCTGCACTGATGACAAACCTTTGAATCAAGGTGTGCTTGAATGGTGATGGAGAAGAATGGTAACTATTTAAATCGATGTTAGATTGATAAGTGGTGAGAAGAATCAGAATCATCTTTTTTCAGTCCTGGAAAAAATAGGTCAAAGCTATTTTGGTGTGACGGATTGCGAAATAGGATGTTGATGTCTAACAAATGATTGCACTTTGTCATCTTTACACAAGCTTCACAGTTAACCAGGGCTTTGTAAATCGTGTGTTGCAGCCGTCAGGATGCAAGGAAGCAGGGGGATTAGTCTCGCATTGCCAGACTTTCAGAGATCTCTGCCTACTGATTCTGTGTGGGCTAGACGTGGTTGTAAGAATTCTGAGATTAAAAAAAACCCTGCATTGCATAAACAATGCAAACGATGGAGGGCTTCCTTAATCTGGGCGGAGGCATTCAGTCAGAGTGGTTAAAGCAGTACGAGGCAGGTAAAACATTTTTTAGCAGCCTCTGCTGGTCACTTTAGTTTTTTTGAAAAAGTTTCGTAGTATAGCTTTAAGGCGATAAAGGCATGTCCTGAAAGAAACAGTGGGCGTAGCTTTGTCACCGGTTTCCGACCAAGACAATATTAATGAATTTAAATGCATCCAGATGATTGGCAGCTGTTGGTCTAGTAGTCCAGAGAGGGGCCGCCATGGAAACACGTAACTCCATAATTGGTGCAGCTGGTAACGTCACAACACGTCATGAATTGTCTATATATAAGTGCAGCAGGCGCATAACTGAACATGTGAGATAACAAAGACCAAATAAGAAGTAAGGCAATTGAATATATAATATTGTGAAAGCTTTTCAACAGGAGCTCCTGTCAAAAGACGGTAATCCAACTATTACTGTGAAACTAACCACTTGCTAACCAACCTAGGTTATCTTCCGAATGGAAAACCAATCTTATAGTATGTTCGCTCAGAACGTCCCAGCTCCCCTTGACCCCTTTGGCGATTCAACCAAGGATGGCTGCCTCCCAACTGAGACACAAGACAACACCCACAGTGTCCAGCAGCAGAATGGCACAAATACCCCTCAGCTGTTACACCCACAAGTAGTAGGAGGACACCCGCAGGAGGTAGTAGTGGGCTCCACCACTACTGCGCTGCCCGGGAACACCCCCCTCTACACCAACCCGCATACCCCCATGACCCTCATCACACCCGCCACACCAGCTTCAGAAGGATCTGGGATACGGCCAACGTTACAGAACATAGTATCTACAGTGAATCTGGGCTGCAAGCTGGATCTGAAGACCATCGTACAGAAAGCCAGGAATGCAGAGTACAACCCCAAGCGTTTCGCTGCCATCATCATGAGAATACGAGAGCCCAGGACCACTGCTCTCACATTCAGCTCTGGAAAGATGGTGTGCACTGGAGCCAAGAGTGAAAAGCAGTCCAGGTTAGCGGCGAGGAAGTTTGCCCGTGTCGTGCAAAAGCTGGGTTTCCCTGCCAAGTTCTTGGAATTTAAGATTCAGAACATGGTGGGCAGCTGTGATGTGAAGTTCCCCATAAGACTAGAGGCACTGTTTCTCACACACAGACAGTTCAGCACCTATGAGCCAGAGATTTTTCCAGGGCTAATCTATAGAATGATCAATCCCAGAATTGTCCTGCTCATCTTTGTGTCTGGAAAGGTTGTGTTGACAGGTGCCAAGGAGAGAAAAGAGATCTATGATGCGTTTGAGAACATCTACCCCATCCTGAAAGGTTTCAGGAAAACAACGTAGAGTAGACCCCTGCTCTCCTCTACCCTCTCCATCAATGTCTCTCTTTATACATTGGACTGTCATAGAAGCTGTTTTCAGGTATGTGATTTTATTTAATTCATCAATCCAAGCATCCAAGCTTCAAGAGTAACTGCCCTTCCCAGACTCATAGCTGCGCAGCAATGAGTCTGTGGAGAAAGATGGAAAATAGCAAGACGAAAACGACCAACGAGAAATACAGCAGAGGATCAAAATAGGACTGGACCTACGTGCAAAGTTTTGTTGATGCTACTCATATGCTGAGTTGACAGTTGCCAAGTATTCAAAACCTTGCGACTCAAAGGGTAGCGCTCTTCATACCTAGTTAACCAAGCACATGCCTTTCTATATCCGCAAATATAGCCACGCAAAAGTGTATAGTTTAAGGGAACCCCGTGCAGAGTTGAACTTTCATTTGCTTAAAGTCTTTTGTATTACTCAAGCCAGTTTGGTACCACAGAATATAACTCATCTACACCCTCAGTTTATGTACCAAATGTCTAATAAATGTGACCAATTTAGGGTGTGGGAATGTGTCGTCACTCTATGTAAATGATGTAACACCCTTTTTGCGCCGTTTTTTCCACAGCTGGCCGCTGGCTTTGAGATTGCCGAATAGGCTACTTATTAATTTGTTTAACTGTTTGTGAGATTCAAGTGACTTCTAATCTTTATATTCCTCAGAAGTACAAGCACTCACAGCACACACAAGACACAAAATGTTTGTGTCTGATATCAGTGCATGTTGTCCTGCCCGCCCACCCATTAGAATTAGACAATTTTGATATAGGATAGGATATGTCAAACCCGCCAATGTATTTGGCTGGGCGTTATATGCAGATTTGTGAGCAACACTGCACGAGTGAACATTCACGTGCACGTTTTTTTTTTACCTTTAACCTAACCTCACGTGTCAGTCTCAAATGTTTCACTTTACAAATGTTGTTTCTTATGAAGAACCATTTTTCTCAGTCTCTCTTTCATGATGCACATTTTTTTTTCTTGGGGGCTTTATGTAGACTTTTGACTCATCTAACACATGATCACCACAGTGTTAGGATATACAGTTGCAATAGATTTCTCAATACTCTCTTTAGATTTGTACTGGTTAACTCATCAATACTAACAGAAAATATATTCTCTACTGACAGAATGCTCAGCCTATGGTCCCTCAGCCTTATGTTCCCATATCCCTTTCTTCCCTCAACACCAACCCTAACCTAGCCTGGCTCCACCCCCTGAATCGTTTGCCTCGCATTCAGGGTCTGGTGACGCTGTCGAAGGCGGGTGTTTCTCGGTTGAAAATCTGTATGACGAATCGGGATCGGGATAATCCAGTATGAACCAATCGCCAAAGAGTCCCACTTTAGCCACACCCCCATCTCAGAAATCGGCTGCACTGAGAGGGCTTTCAGACTGAATAATGGAGTAAAACTAAATGAAAATTCAGGCTGAGTGTCAGGCTAACCCTCACCCGAAGCCTAACCCAAACCTCCTCAAGCCTAACCCTACAATGGGGGAACATAGACTGACCCCTGCTCATACCCTGAGAACAACAGCCCAATATTGAGCCTAAACTTAAGCCAACTAAATCAAAACCATATCATAGGACTGAGTAAACAAAATATAATGTTAGGCAAAACAACTTAAACATGAGTACATAGTAAGATCCTCATTGTTTAACTAAGAGCGTACAAATCAATATAACCAAATAATCCCATGAAAATTAATTTATACTTCATGACACATGACACAACTAGAAAAGTGTGCTCAGAGTGTAGATCTCCATCAGGCTGGGTCGTTCGATGCAGCTGTCAGGACAGGATGAAGCAACAGAAGCATGGACAGAAGCTAAAGCGTTTCTGGAGGTGTGCTCTATAGAGGCCCCTCAACAACATGTCATTACAATTTGGGGATGATTGGATGTTGCCGTTTAGTTTTTTTTTTTTTAAATAGGCCCCAATGTTATGAATGTAATTACAGGCAAAGGGTATGGAGTATGAAAACCCTGTTTCATTGTCACATGATGCATGAGAGCATTTGTGCCTATTTTGTGCAACAAACATTTGTAGCATTTGTGGGGGGCAGATCGAATGCTGAAATCCTGATGTGAGGCTTTTTTTTGCAAAACAGGGCCCTCCCGCTCATATCGCAAGCCAATTGTAGGCAATTGAAATGGAATCTGATAAATCTGACTAATAAATCTTGATCACATGACTCCAGAGAGAATGTGTTACCAATTTGTGTGTGCCTTGGACAAGTGGAGCAGTACCAAAACGTGTGTTGAAGAAAATGCAAAATTGCGGAAGGTCTTGTAAGGTGGCCTACATGGGAGGTAGCATCATGATCAGAGGAATCCAGGCGGAAAAATATTATAAACTAGAAAATGTGCTCCTCGGAGCACAGGTCTCCACCAGGTCAGGTAGGTATGATATGAGTGATGTCATCATGTCATCATGTGTCTCGCTAGCCAATCACAGCTGGTGACAGACGGACACACACACGGACGAACGGAGGGTAAAACATACTCTCCTCCATGCCTTCGGCCTGGCGGAGACAACTATGATTCCAGAGTTATAGGCCAAAATGTGAAGTGGCCTGTTATAGCACCATTATGAGGCCGAGACACACACACACACACACACACACACACACACACACACACACACACACACACACACACACACACACACACACACACACACACACACAACCATCAAGGGCATTGCCACTGACAGGCTACTGTAGCAAAGAAGCTAGTCATGGCTAGTCAGTAGCTTGCCTGTATGGGACAGTGAAGAACCAGAGTATGGTGAAGTGATCCACTGCAGGGGGGCCAGCACAAATGATCCCCAGATCCTCAACAGACAGGTCTGGCCAAAGAGGAACAGCTAAAAGTCCATGGCTTTCAATAGCTTCCTGCAACCCTCCCCTCCACTCATTCCTCCTCTAGTCCTGATTCTGAAACACTTCTTCACCCCATCCTCATCTACCTCTCTTCCCCCACTCCCCTCTTCTATGCTCCATGACCCCCTCCCTTCTTAGGGGATCATATTTGACCTTTCAATCCCATCGATGGTGGTACTTACAGTATGTAAGTGTAGAAAACAAGTGGGCTGGACAATTTGGTGCTGACACCCTGCTTGAAACCAGGATCCAACAGGGATGTCTTGGTCACTGTACCTCTTCTAGCACCCCTACCAGTAACAGTGTGTCTTACCTCATGTACTGATTACCTTTGACATCCAGGATGGAGCTCTGTAACATCAATATTTCCCTAGACTAGCAGAAGACCTCTGAAAAAAATGAAACAAAAGGCATGTTTCTATCATAAACTGTCGTTTATCCAAATGAAAAAAAGTTATTCAAAAAACACAGCCCCCTCACGCATTAGAACGATATCAGTCAACCAGAACCAGGGAATACGTTTCAAATGAGTCTAACGTGGTTAAAATGGAGTTTGAAGTTACACTGGGTTTATGTAGGAAGGGTCCGGTGCGTGTCTGATAAAATGAATATTAAATATCTAAATATTGAATCAAGCCACTTAAAAACTGTCTGGTGCACACAAAAGTAGGAGTAGACATTAAAATGACCCCAGAAGTGTTTTAAGGTGAAATACCCCTTCAACTGAAATAAAAACTAAAAACAGGGCTTTACAAAAAAACTAAAACTAACTCAAACTAAAATGCCATAAGTTTTAGTCTTTGTCAATGTTTCTTCAAAAATAGAGACAATAGCAGATCTAATCTCGCTCCTGACTACCCCATATTACAATAAAAAACTAAAACTAATATAAACTAAACTAAATAAGCCTTTTCATAAAAATAAACTGAATTTGGAAACCCAGGTTATAAAATAATTAAATACTAACTGAAATTGAAGAGAAAAATCATGTCAAAAAATTCTTAACTAATGGAAAACTTGCTGCATATAGAGCCCCTCTAGCACAGGAATCCTCACCTTGGCAAGGGATTCTCAGCAGTAGCAACATACACCACCTTCATCACAGATGTGTGTTCACTGTTCACCTCATCAGAGAGGTTGACTACATTCGTTTGGGGCAGGAACGTGCAACCTAAACGTCAGCAGTGAAATATGAGTTATGCAAGCTGCTCTAATAACAAACCTGTGAATCAAGTTATGCCTGAATTGTGATTTTAAAGAATGCCTAGGTTCATGATAAGTGATTAAGGTTATTTCAGTCATGAAGGTTATTTCTACTTTGTGAAATAGGCCGTTTACAATAGGCACCACACCCATCAGTTTGCAAAGGAAAGACATACAGTATGCAGTTTGATATCATGCTGCAAAACTGTTGCATGACATAAGCTTAACAGGAAATATGTGGTTTTGATGTACTGTAGATTCTTATTGTGAGTTACATTGACTAGTGACTACATTTATGTGGCTACATTTTCCTGTTTGCGTGCCATTAGAGAGGCATGCGTTTCAATTTGTAGACTACTTTCAAAGAACTCTGAATATGACATGGATTTATTACTATTAATATTGACGTTTCTTTCAGTCGGAGCCGTCAACAGAAACTGAGAGCCACAAGTCATTTGAGGAATTCTTTTTCTAAGGGATAAGATGTGAATAAATGTTTTCTTGGGGGTGCAAACTGAATGATCAATTGAGATAACTTGCATGCATGCTTTTGTGGGTTTCATGGGCATTTGTCCCTCTCATTGCAGTGGAGTAACAATGACAAACTTCACAGCTTATTTTGTCCATGGGCCACAGTGGTCTAGCCTTGGATCCTTCCCAACTAATAAAACCAATAAGCACAACATCGGCACCATTTGGTCAAACATGGTATTTTTGCCATACTCAGACATTATCATACAGAACATGTCATGTGTGCAATCACATGCATTTCTTCCTTGTTCTATTGGAAATATTGGCTTAGTATTAAACTATATACTGTACATACATACATACTACATACAGACACACACACACAACAGAGGGCTTGAGATCTCTTCATCAAGTTACACAAACATTGTGCCTTTTTCCTCGCATAAATCATTTTCTCAAATATAAATCCCCTTGTGTATCTGTGTGTGACGGTCTGTGACCACAATAATAGTTCTCATCACAATGTCTACAAAAGCAGAACACTTTATTTAAGCTTTTTATTTAAAGCAAAGCGATATAAAAAAAGCTACACGGTTCACATAGTGTAATATAATACAAATACGTCTAGGAAGAGCACACACTCTTACAGACTAATTTGGATCACTGCATCTAGATTTAAAGTGATTTTACAACTATGTACATTCTTCGAGGCTCAGTAGACAGATACATTTTTTTATGAAATAAACAAGCAACTGATACTCTTTCAGCAATGCTGAGGTTAAATTCAATTTAAACAATGTTGCCTTAGTTGTAACTAAAAAGAACAACAGGGCAGAAACACCTCAATTTCAAATTATATTCCATAGTAAAATGGAAAATCAGCATGGAAACTCAAAATGCTGAAAAGAAATGTGACCAAACATAAACAGATATATGATAGCCCCATGCACAACTTTGTGAAGGCAATTACAGGCTAAAATGATTTAATTTAACTATAAACCTTTATTAATTTATAGTTATATCAAACCCCTGTTCCACGGTCATTGACCCATGTGCAATCCTTTCGCTAACGAGTCTCACTGTCTTCAGTTTAATGTGATTATGTCAGGGTGTAAAATGTCTTTGGGCTGGAGATTTGACAAACTGTTCAAACACTCAGCTAATTGGAGTCCATGTCACTGTCGCCACCGATGGATCTGAATTCTTCACTCTCCTCATCTTCGCTGAGCTGGACCTGGGATAGGACGGCCGGGCCCCTCCTTGTGGCCTCCTCTTCCTCTTCTTCCTCCTCCTCCTCACTGATACCATATCCCTCTCCGTTATCCATGGGCTGCATCTGCATCTGACTCTGACTCTCTGTCTCTTCATAGCTCCCGTAACTGAGAGCGGGGAACAAAAGAAAAAGTGGAAAAGGATTGAATCAATTGAATCAAACTTCTGTTGCAATGTGCTGTCATTTCTTCAATGTGTTTAACGTGATTACATAATCTGAGTGTTTACTGACAGAATTGCTTTACTGTACTAAAAGCAAGTTCAACCGGCCTTGACTTCTGTGCTAATTCTGTGCTCTGAATCTGAAGGTATTACATTACAATTAAGGCATTTTGCAGATCCAGATCAATTCACTTGTACAAATGGTGCTTTTTCATCCATACTATGTCATCTCTACTAATGAATGACAGCTGGGTTGTTTTAGTACCTGACATTGCTGTCTTCCATGTGCTGCTCATGGGGCCCGTCTCCGTCATATGACATGATGCTTTCCTCCTGTTCAATGCCCATGCAGCTCATCTCCTGGTGAGCTCTGTGTGGTGGAGGAGGAGGACGCACGTCCACGTCTCGGTCCGAGTCACTGCCGCTCTCCGACAGTTGAATGGCTGCGGGAAGGACATATTGCACTATTATTAGGAGATAAACTGAAAACATGTGCAACTTGGTTGAATTGTCACCAATGCGTTGGTTTTAATTTAAACTCAGATAAGCTGTAATCAATTACATCAGAATTAACTGGGTTAATGGGTTAATTAACGACTCAACTAAGCAACCATGTTGCAGTGAAATTCTCAAATGTTACAGGTAAGGATGGTGGCATGATGCTCCTGACAGCAGGACTTACAGGAGAA
This sequence comes from Gymnoscopelus braueri, assembly GCF_963280865.1. Taxonomy (NCBI): domain Eukaryota; kingdom Metazoa; phylum Chordata; class Actinopteri; order Myctophiformes; family Myctophidae; genus Gymnoscopelus; species Gymnoscopelus braueri. The sequence continues at coordinate 25,799,430 of NC_137609.1, read as the reverse complement.
AGGGTTGTCACCCTCCTCTTCGCTGCCATCATCCTCCCCGTCTGACATGAGCAGGTCTTCGTACAGGACACTGGCTTGGGGCGGTCGGCTGGAGCCTTCATCCTCTCCCTCCTCCTCCTCCTCCTCCTCCTGGCCAAGCAACCGCCTGTGGGGGGGCAGCAACATCTCCTCTTCATCCTCCTCATCCTCCAGGTCTCCTTCTCCGTCCTCTGCCTAGTGAGTCAGAAAGGGAAATGTGGGTTTAACAACCTGAAAGGCATTTTTTAGATGAATTGGTGAAAAAGGTCAATGGTTGGATTCTTTTGAGATGCGCTGTTATTGTTTTTCATGACGATGCTTAAGGAAAAGCAGAAATGTGCAACACTGTCCCCATGAGATTGAGGTCCAATCCTATATTAAAATGGGCGTAAGGGGAGGACAGGCCGGCCGGGCGGTGGGTGGGTGAACCTCTGACATGTTCTGTTCATGTCACTACGTTGTCACGACCCATGTCACCATAAATCATCCATAACCATATCAGGGGTTCCCAATACAGCTACGCCCCAAATATGGAGTGTGTTGTCTAACCTCAATGTGTCATCATGGCATCAGGCGCAAAGAATTCAGTCAGCTCCATATATGGGCACAAAAGGGGGCATGCTCATATATGGGCATATACTGATGACATCAGGGATCTCCATATATGACCATAAAAGGGACAAAGACTGACAGATACAGAGATCTCCATATATGGGCATATCAGTCAGATCTGCGGTGCGACGTAGGTTTGAGGGCCGCGTAGTTGTTCAATGTGTTTCATGGCAACACTGGTGCGTGATTCATTATAAATATATATTGTTGCGTATATCTGACTACTGCCATAAAACTGATAATCTGTCCATCTTACAGGAGCTGGAGTCTTGGGCTTGCCGTCATCTTCCTCCTCATAGCCTTCAATATCTACGTCAGACTCTTCTTCACCAAGCCTCCTGCCATGGCGACCCTGTAGGTCACACACAGATAAAAGGTGTGTGAAAAGACCCTTGCCGCCGGTATACACCGAAGATAAAGTCTTAACTTACTACATCTGTGCCATGTTTGCTACTCTTGTTTTGTATCTGTAATATCCTGATTTGGACAATGAGCATTCTCATGTGAGTGTGTTCAAAACAAAAGCAATGAACCAATGAACCCCCAATACTATCTCATTCAGAAGTTCAAGCAATGTTTTGATGGAATGGCATAACGCAAGGGAAATGTGAAGTGAGCAATGGGAGGGCTGAGCAAGGAGGGTGTTTTTAAGGAGAGGTGACATCCAGGTTGAAAGCCTACTTTCTCTCTCCATACCTGCCCCCCTCTCTTCTCTGGAGCAACCACTAGAGGTCCTTCAGAGAACAAGTTGCCGGTCTCTGTGGGCAGGCTCCCTGGAGCCCCGCTGTCAAACAGATCAGCAGGCTGTCCAGCACCAATCAAACAACAGTGCACACACACACACACACACACACACAGAGAGAGATAGGACAGGACAACAGGAGGGCGGGAGAAAAACACAGGTTGGGAGAGAAGAGAGACTACAGTGAAGACACTAGAGTTAACAGAGGAAGGTAAAGAAAGGCAAAGGTTTAGAAAGGGGGATGATAGAGACAAGCTAAAGAGGTTCTAAAAGGGCAGAGGGTAAAGCAACACTAAAGGGCTGTGCATTTCCCAGTAGCATAATGGTATAAGATTACAGTGGTAATACAAAGTCTACACATCAATACTGGTAGATGAATCAATACTGGTAGGCAGTAATTACAGAATCAACGCTCATACTATTGCTCCAGCGCTGACATTAGGCTAAGAGGTTAAATTAATAAATGTGCACATCATATGCATGAACATAAGTAATTGCTGACAGTGTAAAGGAATTGTTCTCACTTTCAGACCACTCAGATGGTGCTTGTTGTAAAACAGTGACGTGAACTACACACTGTGACTCCAAACACCATCACACACACAGGCACACCACGTCCAGTCGTCCAAAGTATTCAATAGTATACTTTTATGACTTGCGCTACATAATTATACTAGTATATCTCTCTATGCATCGATTTGCTCCATTGTTAACTTCAAGTCCTCCATAAAGAGCTGGCTGGAGTGCATTGGTGGCACAGTGGTGGAGTGCCTGCCCACCACCACAGAGGTTGTAGGTTCGAATCCACCGTGGTGCATGACATTCGGCTTTGTCGAGCATCTACGCGAACACAATTGGCCCGTGTTCGGGGGAGGGAAGCCGGACGGGGAGAGTGATATTAGTCACCGCACGTAACCCTACGGGCTGGGGCGGCATCTGTCAGCAGGGAGTGTTGGGCGGGAGGAGTAGCACGAAGGCTCTACGTCCTCCCGGTGGAATGAAAATTCTAAACTATAATAACCTTAATCCAAGTGCAGGTGGCCAGGTTAGTCCCTGGGTCTATAATCTTATTTACATGCTTATATTGGTGATATACTGTAACGATACCTACGCCTCTATTAACACCTACTAGTGGCCTGCACACTATGCAGACATTACTAGCCCAGGTGCTGAGGGCCAGGTTGGGTGTTAAGTCATCTTGATTTTATATTACTAGACAGGTGCCTGCACTGGTCTACTCGGGAACGATGCGAGTTGGGAACGATGCAAATCAGCGCCAGTCAAGGAGAGTTGTGTCACCGACGTTCACTTCATCAGGCCTTCAGGTCTTCTACATAGCCTTCTATTGGCGAAACAAAAACCTAAACCGGAAGTTTACGGAATGCACTGGAGTCTATGAGCGTTTGTAACTATTTCCAGTTTACATGAACCAGGTGACCGGCGCCGTTTCTGCCCCCTCATTGGTGTAACTCTCTAATACAAGGCTCTGATGCAAACAGGGATATATGGCCATATATGGAGATCTCTGTATCTGTCTGTCTGTGTCCCTTTCGTGCCCATAAATGGAGATCTCTGTATCTGTCTGTCTGTGTCCCTTTCGTGCCCATATATGGAGATCTCTGTATCTGTCTGTCCATGTCCCTTTTATGCCCATATATGGAGATTACTGATGTTATCAGTATATGGCCATACATGGGCATGCCCATATATGGACACATCCGGGGGATCAGCAGTTCTGAAAAGTCCTTGTGCAGTGGTAAACTTCTGTGGAGAATGTGTGGAGAATGTCTGAAGAGTGCAAACTGACTGTGGAAAGTGGACTGACTCAGTAATGGCAGGTGTGTGAAATTTGCCAAGCTTAGGCTGGGGTTGCCATGGCAATCAATTGGCTCAAATACTTTAGTTTGACACTGCGAGCTTGCGTCATGTGCAGTTATACTTGTTATTGTATTTATTGTAACCACTGTTCCACGATTTGTCCACTGGTCCACAGCTCTACAAGAATTTTGCATCCCTCAATGCTGCCACAGCTGTATTGCATGTGACAATAAAACAAATAACCATCCAATATTGCAGTATATTATTACAATGTAACTGGAAGAGTAATTTACATTTTGCTGAATGGTGACTCACCTTCTAAATAATACTTCAGGTCAACGAAAACTACCCACGACTGCAGGTAGAAGAGGCCAGACTGGAATAATGAGGAAGGTTGACGAATTCCTTTAAGAGGGAACGTGGGGCGTCGCTGGCCTAGTGGTTAAGGCACATAGTGCATACCACATATAGGCTCTAAAGCATGACAGCGAGTCGCAGGTTCGATTCCAGAGCCCGACGACCTTTGCTGCGTGTCACTGCATGTCTCTCTCTATCCCCGTTTCCTGTCTCTCTCAACTGTGTACTATCAATAAAGGCCCCAAAAATATCTTACAAGTGGCGGGAATATCAGTATTAAAGCTATGGTGGAGAGATGAGGAAATAGTCCCTGTACGGCAGTCATGGTGTATGTCACACATTCAGTGTAGCACTTTGTAAACGGAATTATGTATCCATTTCATTAATTTCATTATGCCAGAAAATTATGTTCAGTGCTTGGACTGGAGTCTGTACCTGGGGTGTGTATGGTCCCGGGGTCATTGGGTCCAGGCACTCCAGGTCGGCTGCGTCCAGAGCAGCCTCTTTAGCAGTGGAGATGTCCTTCTCCAACTGTGTCAGGTGCTCGTCATACTGGTGGGAAGTCAGAAACGGAAATTAAAGTGCGATCAATGAATGGTGACTCATGGATTAATCCGAATCCTTTTGTTAGGCCAAGTCCTAATCTGCGATTTGTGAAACAGCGTGAAAGGAGACCCCCACACACTAGTGCTGTTTCATAAAAAAGCTAAATATGTAAAATAATGATGTTTTGGTAGCCATACGGCCAGCCAGTTGAAGAAATTGCAGGTTGAGGCTTTAACATGCATTTATGTAATAGCCGAGATCATTGGGGTTTTCTGGAAGATTAAACATGTATTCTATCTCTAGTTTGACCACTTCAAATACTCTATCTTAAAATAACTAATAACCAAAAATATACTTGTAGCCTATAGCCTATTTTCGGTGAGCGACACATAGAAGTCAGTCCGACTGAAATCAGTCGTGGCGACTGAGAACTTTAATCCATGGGTGACTGCAGTTTCTTCTTTCAGCCTGACTCTGTGGAGTGTCGGCTGTGAAAGATTATTTAAAATGCAACTCAATGTTGCCACACTACACATACCTCTTCCAAGGTGTGTTTGCACACGTTAACGATATCCAGAGCTGTCTTGGTGTAAGGACTTTCTGGGCCTGAGAAGGACATCAAAGCAAGAATAAGTGCTGTTTATTATATATATCATTGATCAAACCACGTAACTGTACAATTAGGCTGTGTGTACACCAAAGCATTTTGTTCCCCAGCTGAAAACGCAAGGCGATCTTCTGAAACACTCATCTGGTAGTGCTTGAGGGCAGAGCGATTTTTCAGTGATGATGAGAGCAGCGTTCTACCCAAAGTTTAACATTTTTCAACTCTCGAGCGACCAGACAAAAACACCATATGTGCATGGCTCAGGGCAGAATAGACACTCAGCGCCTCGTCACACTGCTAGTATCTGTACAGTAAATATGCAGCGCTCCTTTTGAAAACAATTCCAAACATATGCTGTGCTAAGGAAAAATGCCTTGGTGGACACAGACCCTTAGGGCTTCCGTTTGGCTTTAGAGAGTAATAAGAAGGTTGTCTTGAATAGATAAGATTCCTACTGACCGTTGTACTGAATACTGTTGCCGTGGATGTGAGTGACGTCAGTCAAGAAGACATCACGGTTCTGATACTTGTGTTTGGAGATGTTCTGTTGTATCACAGCAACCAGAGGGAGGGAGAGACAGACAGACAGACAGACAGACAGACAGACAGACAGACAGACAGACATTTCAGAGATGATTATTTAATTCCCCACTTTATTGACATTAGGTTAATATTTAACTATAAATCTGTATTAACATATTAACTTTATCACATGCCCAGCCTTTATTTGCCATGGGTGAGAGGAGTGATAAAAAAGACAGGGAGAGGGTGATAAACTATGTCAGTCTTCCACTGTGCACTGTACGAACAAAACACTTTCGCCTAAAGGCGGTTACACACCGGCGAATATACGCAAAATTCGGACTCGTTCCGAATAATTAAAAGACGCTTTTTTCGCTCCGCGAAACTGGTGTGGAAGCTTGCATTGACTTTACAAGGTTTTTAAAAAAAAACGTATTATTCGCATGAAAAAAATCGCCCCGGTGTGTAAGGACCTTAACACAGTTGCTGCGGATGGTGTAGTAGAACTGACACAGACTGAAGAGCCACTGGAGTTTATCTGGGCACAAAGGAACCAAGACAGTGGAAAACCCACAGTTCGCAACCAACTAAGTTCTCAGCTACCTCCCTTCCCCACACTGTCGGGAAATCCGAGCAGGACAACCATTTTGTTCACCGGGGCTGCTCCTCATTGACAGTAATGTTAAAGGGACACTTCACCCAAAAAAAACTTTGTTTCAATGGATTAGTCACCCCATGGAGACTTGAATTCATGGATATTTTAGACAATAAGACAATAATTTGATGAACGGCAGCGGTTCCGGTAGGAGACACAATGAGTCTCCGTTGTGTCTCCTACCGGAACCGCTGCCTACAGGTCCGCTGGTCATCAAATTATTGTCTTAGGAATGAGACAAAAACTAAAAAATATCCGCTATTTAATGTATAGTGTAGATGAAATAATATGTTCCCATTGTCTGTAAATAAGGCTATGGGTATGTGATAAACAAATGATCGCAATCTCCCAGCTGCTCCCAGTTGCTAAAACTGGGTGGAAACAATTAAAAAAACTAAAACTGCATTGCAAAAACAATCCAACTTTTTAGGGTGGTTGTTCACATTGGGGCAGTGACATGATTGGTTTCCAAAGCAGTCGACACTAGCTTTGTTATCAGTTGTTCCCGCCTGGGTTCCAGCAACTACCTTGAATTTAGAAGTGTCCAGACATATCAGTAGGCAGATATCTCCAAATCATCTGGCCATATGATACTATCTGTTGAATAACCTCGGGCAACAACAAATGCTATATTTATATACTATGTTCCAGAATGGGAACCTTGTGACTCTCACCTTGCGGAGGTTCTCCAGGTCCATGGGGTTGATGATCACCTTGTAATAATCTGGCACAAACTTCTTGTTGACTGGGTGGTGGAATGGCCATGACTGGAGAAGAAAGAAGGGCAGAGAAATGAGGGCAACAATAACATTATACTTAATGATATGTTAACAGTTTTTCAATATCCAGACAGCAACAAAAGAAACACAGGTGAGGTTAGGCAATGGACCCTTCGCTAAGCCCCACCCACTCCACTCTGTTGACTGGTGGTGCGAGTTAGTCACACCCAGGCCTGGCAAACTCTGCTTCTCACCCATTGACTTGCATGTTAAATGACGGCTTTTCCCCTTCAAAATAATAGATCATTTCAGCAGCAATAGCTTAAAAATCTCTTCTAAATCTAGTCAACAAGGCCTGCAGTAGGCTATGCACTGGACAAATGTGCATGACATTATTTCAATAAACTAAAAACACAGGAAATGTTAGAGGGAGTAATAGCCATGGATACACGACGGTCGTTTGTCTCGGCCATCATGGATGAACTTCAACCTGGTTCTCCATTTACGGCCCGTACATCTACATAAACGTTCATATTTCAAATATAAAGTGCTTATCCCATGGCCACGGATGTTAGATTTATGTACGGGTTCTCAAAAGTACCCGTATCATCCGTATTGTTCAATAAAAAGCATTTTAATCTGATCGTGGCCATTTTCTCCATATGCTTTCAACTAAGCGACCCTATTGGTTGGTAGGTGTATTGCACTCTGATACATTATAACTCTATGAGAAAATGGCCACCGATCGGATTAACATGCTTTTTATTGAACAATACAGAATATACGGGTACTTTTCAGAGTCCCGTGCATAATTTTAACATCCGTGGCCATAGGGTAAGCAATTTATATTTGAAATCTGAACGTTTATATAGCTCTGGTCCATAGCCTAGACTATGGACCAGAGCTAGTACGGACCGTAAATGGAGAAAGTGCAAACACCAGGTTGAAGTTGATCCATGACTGTAACAGGAGTTTATGTACCGCAGGGTAAGACTACAGTAGCAGTTAATAAATAGACGAACAAATGAATGAATATACTTTAACGTGCGGAATCCGAAACAGACAGCGCTGTGATTCTGAATTTTGTTACGATTACGGTGATTAGTATCATTCACATCACCTGGGCGAGTGAGTCGTGCAATTTTCCCGACGTTAAGCTGTGTATGTGTTCAACAACACAGCCATGCAGCCTTGCAGTTTAAGCGCAGATTTTTGCTTGGGAAAATAACCCTCCAACGGTTTTGAGTACGTGGAATCTGTTGCTGGTTCATAGTCACCATTGCGTTATCGTGGTATTCCTATTCTTGCTATTATGTTGCAAATGATTGTGTGTGTGCGGGCGAAATAACATTGACAGCTATGGCAGGTGACGAAAGCTTGCCAGACCTATGCCAGGCTAACAACGGTTGCTAAGCTGGCATTGGACAATCGCTTTTGGGGTGGGGTTTAGCGAAGGGTCCATTGTGACAACATCTAGAGAAAGCAGGGAGAGGATGTGTTAACTCACATCAGGAACCACCATCATTTTCTGTGTCACAATATTGTCCAGGATAAAGGAAAAGGCCACCTGGTCATCATCATCCAGCAGGGGGTTGATGGCTTTCTCCAGCCTCACCAGCCTGTCTTCCTTCTGCACACAAACAGACAGCATCCAGAGGGTCATAGTGGTCAACAACAGGAGAACATGGGAATGGAGGCTTGGGAGTCATACACAGATTCACACTCACCTCTTTTAGTTTAGCGTCACACAGGTCCAACATGGTCTGAGCCACCTGGGTTATAGGATGCTTTGCACCTGCATGTCCAACAGAGAGAAATAGTTTAAAATCTACTACTGAATCAACCTCAAAGTTGTTAGGTGTTAAAAGTAATAATAGGATTTGTACAGAATTTCATGTTCAATTATACAATACAAATATTCCATTCCAATTCAGAATTCAGACAGCTAAGGTTACCATTGTATGTGGCACTGTTTTTAATGATAAGCTCCACATTCTCGCGGAACTCCTCCCGAGACGGGTACAGTCTCTTCCGCACGTTCTCCCTCAGCGTCTGCAAGTCCATGGGTCGAGTGATGATCTTGTAGTAATCCTTCACTACCTTGGCGTTGACTGGCGTGTGGAATGGATATGTCTGTGTGGAGAAGGCAAAGATAGTCATGCAGAGCCTGTGAACAGGGAGCTGTAATAGTGGTACATTTTAGATTTTTGAATTAGGCTGTATTTATGTTTGCAAGTGTGATGTAGCTCACATTAGGGTGATCCCGCATGTCGTTAATGATGCTCTCCAGAACAGAGGATAAGGTCACCATGGGGTCAGTACGTCTGCGGTGGATGGACTTGTGTGGTCTCTGAACAGAGGTGTAATTAAGAGTCAAACCGACATTACAAGAAAACAGACAATTAAATGGTCGTCTTTAACGAGGACAACGTGGTACAAAGCAGAAAAGAGCTCACATTGAGGTAGTCGCAGTGCACTGCACTGCCAACGCGTCTCTTCTTCTTAGGCGGGAGCTGCTGTTTGGGGAACTTGAGCACTAAAGACTTCCTGCGGACCTCATCAGCACTATGGGGGGAGGGATGGATTAGTCATGTGTTCATATTTTAAGTAGCTCAGCTTCAACAGAACACCTGCGGAAGTCTAATACCTTTCAATGAGCTGCTTGCCCAAAACGATTTTGGTGCCTTCCACCTTGATCAGCTCCTCGTTATCGTTGTGGATGACGGTCTTCTCAAGCTCCTCTTCCTGCTCCTCCGTCATGGCAACAGGGTTGGAGGGAGGAGCGTTGGTCTGGTAGTACAGTGGGCAGAACTTATTGGTCCTCATGTGTCCGATGGCGCCACATGCTCCGCACTTTAGCTAGGGAAGAGAAGCAGACATTAAGGAGTAGAACATGTGCTCTTCACAGTCCAATGTGGTTAATACCAGTAAATTGGAAGTAGAGTAGTGGCAGTGAATTCTCACACCATTCCAAGGTTAAAAAGACTAGCCAAAAAAACTCAAATGTGCAGCTTGCCAGCAAGCTGGTGAGGAATAAGAAAATGATAGAGAGGTAAAACTTAAAAGTAATAAATCGTCTAGCTTACTTTAACCTTGAGGTCTGGCCTCTCCTTGACCTTCTTTGGCTTCTTCTCCGGGGGTCCCTTGAATCTGTCCTTCTCCTGGTTCCGTTTCAGCCTCCTCAGCTGCTCCTGGATGCGTCTTCGTTCCTTCCTCATCTCCTCTCTGTGCTGCTCATCGAAGAGGGCGAACTTGCGTCTGCAAGAGGCAGAAAAGACGTAAACTCAGTAGAGTTGTCAAAAATGGCATATACATTGCGTTTAATTAGTTATTTGAAAACATCTAACCATTCAGACCTAGTGAATTTCTAACCTATAGATTTTATATAAAAAATATTGTATGCGTAAACTGAGAAAAGCTGAAAGCTGAGAAATGCACTCTCTAGGTAGATCAGATAAATGATTCATACTTTATATACTTATTCTCATTTTAAGTAAATCATTTCAATTATTGATTAAAATGTTTACAGAGAAGGGACATTCATCACAACGTGCTGTGATGGAACCATCTTCACTTTGACAAGAAATGGGAAATTATTACAGGTTTTATAACGGACAAAAGAGAGAGAGCTCTGGAATGGTAAAGAGATGGTCATAGATGACATATGGCAAAATAAACACAATGACACTTTTGAAAGAAAGACTCAAAATCCAGTTTACTAGTACTTGTCAACAGAACAGAAGCACAACTAGAGCACAATTAAGAGGGAAGTTGGCCGGCTGTTTTCTAAAGTAATTAAATAAATGTTAAACCACAGCCTTGTCTCACACAACTCTGAAATGTGACTGGACTCACATGAAGTCGTCGTCCTTGGTAGTTCTGATCCTGAGGTAGGCGTCGATGACCGACGCCTTGCGCACTGTCTCGCAGCGCACATACTCCTTGCCGTCTTCGTCCCTGAAGGTGCGGTAAATCTTCAGCCGTCGCCCGGTGGCCGAGGAGTTCAGGCTGGTGACGGAGGAGGCATCGTCGTCCTTGTGGGAGCCAGTGGACAAGGCACTTGCTGTGGATCAGAGAAAAGGAAGCGGTAAAAACTGACTAACTAGATGATGTAATATATTATCAATATCCTGTATGATATAATAATAATACGCATGCCGTCTAGCTATTTTGTGTCCTTTCTTGTGATGAAGAATAAAAATATTGTTTGTTTAATTAATGCGGATAACACAACACAGACTCAATCACACACAAACTCACAGAATCCTTTGTGCGCCTTGCGTCTCTTGTGGTCGCGGTCGCTCTCCTCACCCATCAGCATCCTCTGCAGTTCCTTCCTCTCCTGCTCCTCCCTCTCACGGGACAGCTGGGAGCTGGTCTTCTTGTTCTGCAGCATGTTCTCAATGTTCTTCCCCAACTCCTCCAAGTCACTGTCCTCGGCCGAGCTGCTGTCCGTGTCCGTGGACAGCACCTCCGTGGACTCCAACACCCTGCGGAAAAGGAGCGAGGTCTATTAGACGTGCGGTAAGCCGTTTTCCCTGTGGTAATACAGTGTGGGGATAAAATTCCAAGGAACAGAAAGGTGAGGAATGGAACCGGGGAGGAAAATGCGGTCACAGGTAATGTTCACGAATGCAAACGTTTGCAACGTTTTATATGCTTAAATAAATAGGAAATCCTATTTAATGTATTCAGTTCAATAAGAGAGATTGAAAGATTGACAGTAAAAACTGTAAAATGTGAAGACACGTTGAGCAAGAGTAGGATATTTAATTCAACTTAGTTCATCCATTAGCAACTGTTGCACAAGAAGTCAAATTCTCCCATTCTGAAAATGAGTGGTGGCATATATTAATTGCAGCAGTATATATTTTATAACAAAATTATTATATATTTGATTAGAGTATAATAACCAGTAAAATAAATAGTTTGTAAATACTTGATTGTAGCACGACTGCTTTGGCCAAAAGGAAATAGTAATCTTTATAATTAGTTTAACTACAAATACAAAAGTGCTTCACAAGAATAAGATGTAACTAAGAGATTCACAAAAAAGTATTTGTTCTTCACTACTGCATTTCTGATTTACTAGGTGTTTCCAGGTGCAAACAGTTAATGAAGAGTTAGCTTATGGCTGGAGGTGGTTCTGTTTCTGGACGTCATACATGTAGCAGCATGAAGCTGGGTCTGATAATAGGGGATGTCTGTTTGGGTGAAATGACAGTGAGCCCAAACATGTGGATGAGCCACAGCAGTTATCAGCCATTATTGCTGGTAAGGAATGTAAACATGCTAACTACAATGAATCATGCTTAACTAGAAAAAGTGCTCCTCGGAGCACAGGTCTACGCCAGGTCAGGTAGGTTATTGTGGCCTCCTGGTCGCGCTATAATAGGCCATTGTGAAAAGGGTGCCCGTTTCTTCTTAGGCCTTTCACGACAATCGGACACTGTATTCATGATTTGAGGCATTTTGTTCCAAAAATTTGTTTTGCTAGATTAGACCTGCTGGTGGCGCTATAACAGGCCAATGATAAAAGGGTGGCATTTCTTCCTCAGCCTAGTGGGAATGTGCGTGTAAAATTTCACGGAAATCGCAAGCTGAGTGCATAATTTGAGGCATTTCGTTCAAAACGGACCAATCCTGCAAACTTTGGAAGCCAGCCTTAGCCAATGAGGATGGAATATGGGAAATTGGACAGATCCGTGTTCATCACATGGCTATAGAGATACTGTATACCGATTTGCATGACGTTTGGATAAAATCTGTAGGAGTAATATAAAGAAATTGGTTTTTCACAAATCGGCCTCTGTGGCGCTATAACAGGCCCATGTGAAAACTTTGGGGCAGAGGTTCTGAATTGGCATCCAGGGAGTGTGTGTGCACAGTTTCGCAGCAACCGGGCCAACGGTGCCAGAGATTAGCTGCGGACAGAAGGACACACGGACGGACGGACGGACGGACGGACGGACGGACGGACGGACGGACGGACGGACGGACGGACGGACGGACGGACAGGGGGTAAAACATACTCTCTCGCCATGCCTTTCGGCCTGGCGGAGACAATAACGTGATGTTGTAGCCTACTGTACATCTGGCTTTTTTTTTATGATGAGAAAAAGGCATGTAAAATCATTAATATTATTATAATTGTAATGAGTTAGGCTCCAGTATATGGTCAGTCCATAAATGCATTATTCACAATAATGGAAAGTGGGAAAACAGCATATTTATAGTTTATTATGGCACCTATTAGCTGACATTTTGATCCATTCTCTATATCACAAATGTAGGCCTATGTCTTGTAGTTGTAAGTCTTGGGAGTTTCGGTAAAAAAAAAAACTGTCAATTTCTTAAATTAGCATTTCATTATATGTTCTGGCCCTCCATCTAATGCCTTTGAAATAAATTGTCCCAGGGCCAAACCTATTTGCCGACCCCTGCTCTAGAGGCAAAAGAAAGTTCTAATAAGAGTGTTTTATGGGTCTCACTTGTTCTGCAAGTCAAAGATCCTCTGGCACTCTTCCTTGTAGCGCTCCTGATGTTCAGCCACCGAGAAACGGGATCCTCTGGCAAACTTGCTCATAGGTCCCTCACCTGTACGCGCTTGCTCTGTTGACATGGTTCTCACCACGTCAATCACCTCCCAGCGGGAGAGCTTCTTAATCTGAGACAGGCAGAGACATAGTATTTTCATAGCTATACCTTTTCATTTTTATCAACAGTGCTTGTACTTCTACAAGGTATTTAAATGCGATTTCTGCACAAATTTCACCTCTTCTTCAGGAACGCCAAATTTGCGCAACAGTTGCTTAGCATTTTTAAGTGACAGTCTCCTTAGATCAGCATCTGTCCCCGTCACGGTCTTCTTGGCTGGCTGAGGCTCTCTGTCATCCTGGCAAAAAGAACACACAGCAATAAAAGAACAGAATGTAAAAGAATGATCAAACAGCTGCCTGTATAAACAATAAGTTTGGGGGTCAAAGGAGATGCTGAGAGGAGCAGAGTCAAGCCTCTTACCTTCTGTTGAGTGGGCTTGTTGGGCACTTTGACATAGGAGAAGCCCTCTCCGCAGCCGGTGGGATCAGCTACGCCAGTGACCTCCAACAGACACTTCCCCTTCATGGCAGCGATGAAGGCTCTCGTTGTGTTCCATGGGGCTGTTCGGACCTAAAAGGGGTCAACAGAGGAACAGGATGGTGAGGCAATGAGAAATATCTGAGCTTTTGCACACACAAAAAACCCACCTCGATATCTATTATGAAACTCATAGATTTACACCTCATCATCAATCTTCATCTGGAAGTCTTCTTCATTCTCCTCCTCTGGAGCAAAGAAGGATTTCTCACCATATCCAGCATCCTGAAAGGAGGAACATAACTTAGTAGTGCTGTAGCAGACATACAGTATGAGAAACTTTCTATCATCACATATGTAAGCAAGCGGCATGCAGACAGAATATTTTACCTTTAGCCTTTGTTCGGCCACCTGCATACTGTAGTAAGCGCAGCATTGCTCGGGAGACGCCATGGCTCTGATCTCCTCTTCTGTAGGCAGTCTGAAGTCAGGCTTCAGTACCCACCAGTTAGAGTCCATTCCTGGAATGGGAGTCATGCCAACATTAGCCATTTTCTCCTATGTACCTAAATTGATCGCTTACTATACCATAGGAGGTGCAACCAATTTCCTGTCATCATCATTCCCATGACAGGCAGACATTGCAATTATTGTTAGAACAGAGAGCCTGTTAATGATTTCAGTTTCACTGGATTGCCTTCCGGTAGCCATGTCAAATGGATTATGATTCATAACAGCTTAGGAATGGAACATTTAGCTGAAGGTACTGAACATTTGTACCTTTTGAATTGAAGGTACCAAACATTTGTACCTTTTGAACCTACGGTACTGAACATTTGTACCTTTTGAACCACAGGTACTGAACATTTTTACCTTTTGAACCACAGGTACAGAACATTTGTACCCTTTTGAACCTATAATACTGAACATTTGTACCTTTTGAGCCTACGGTACTGAACATTTGTACCTTTTGAACCTACGGTACTGAACATTTGTACCCTTTGAACCGAAGGTACTGAACATTTGTACCTTTAGAAACGAAGGTACTGAACATTTTCAACTTTTGAACCGAAGGTACTGAACATTTGTACCCTTTGAACCGAAGGTACTGAACATTTGTACCCTTTGAACCGAAGGTACTGAACATTTATACCTTTTGAACCGAAGGTACTGAACATTTGTACCTTTTGAACTGAAGGTACTGAACATTTCTACCTTTTGAACCGAAGGTACTGAACATTTATACCTTTTGAACCGAATGTACTGAACATTTGTACCTTTTGAACTGAAGGTACTGAACATTTGTACCTTTTGAACCGAAGGTACTGAACATTTGTACCTTTTGAACCGAAGGTACCCAACATTTGTACCTTTTGAACCGTCCGAAGGTACTGAACATTTGTACCTTTTGAACCTTACACAATCCTTAAGGGTGGTCCATACTCCTTCTGACGTCCGAAATTTTCTTCGGAAAGGGAGGTGATAGAACTACAAATATAACCACCAGATGTCCTGACTCTTCCAACTATAGTTTGGAAAGCCTGTACAAACTGGAAGATTTTCTGATGTCGGAAGGAGTATGTACCTTTACACTACCTCTTACCTCTGTAGTTAAATCCATAGTGTCTCTCCCTGTCCAGGTGCCTATCTGCCAAAGTAAGGCACACTATTGCTGAGCTCAAACAGTTGTTAGACACAGTATTGCTGCTCTGAAGACCTGATAAGGTAGCCCAAACCATTATTACAAACTTCAGCCAGTTCATTGATGCTGGACATCCAGTCGAAATAGTGAAATGGTGAAAATAAGAGTCAATGCCAAGCTATGGGTTAAGCAGTCATAGATGTGCGAGGGAGGGACATTCTCTACCTGTGCGCTTGAAGTCGGCACAGAGTTTTAAGCGTTTCCGGATGCTGCTCTCTGAATGTGAGGGAAAGGCTTTCTTTATGTCCTCCATACGAATCCTCCGTGGCCGATCTTTGCTCTTCCAGAACAGACGGTAGATGAACACCTACAGAATAAGGACACGACACACAGGGGAATGTTGGAAGCTGTGTTACTGTTACTGACGATTAAACGGTCTATATTACTGCAGCTTCACTTCTTTGACACAATTGTGCACATGCCTGTAGGAAGTCTCTGATGTGGGTGTTTGCTCGTTTGGAGTTGGGTCCTGGAACCTCAAACAGAGGACATTCTTGACCAACCACAAAGATGTCCACGAGCTCTCTTATGTAGTAGCCCTGACGCGTTCGCAGAACCAGGAAGTCTGTTTCCGGCATCTTGTGCAGGTAAACGGGGGCGCGGAAAAGATTGTTCTCAAACGCCTGAAAGAAGGCAGATAACATTTTGTGTTATTGATATGACAAAACATCAGTGATGGTTTCCATGAGGATAGATCAGTGAGGTTCACTTTTGACTTCGACACTCACTTGCATCAGCTGTCCAGGGTGCAGAGAGCCCAGGAAGGGAGAGGTGTGGCAGTACACTGTCTCTCCATATTTGCAGTCTGGCGCTCCAGGATCCTTCCCAGGTTTCTGAAGAATGAACAACCAATGTTTCAGAATCATAAACAACTTTATTTCCAGGTATATTTGCATGTACAAGGAATTTGACTTGGTGGACAGTGTAAACAGCTCTTCTTAACAAAGCTTTATCTACATCGTGAGGTAACAAATGAATGGCCCACCCTCTTGTAGTAGTTTTTTATCTTGGTGGCCATGCCAACTTGCATGATGAGCGGGGGGTATTCCTCGCTGTACTCTGCCAGGATCAGGTCTCCGTCTTTGCCAGTCAAGTCCGGAGCTGTTCGCATGAAGAACATGTCTCCTCCACCAGCTGCCTGACGCTCCTGCTCCCTCATCTATAACAAAACACACAATATACACCAACAAACATTTAGTCGTACAGTTTATGACTCCAAGTTGTCTGTACAGTAACGCCTAGTAATTAAACAAGGCTCCAACCTTGGCCTTCTTCTTTATGTGTTTGAGTAGAGGCTGGGCAGGGTGGGGACCAGGCTGAGCCAATGCTCCAAATGAATACTTCTTCAGGGAGGGTCGGTGGAACAGCCGGAGCTTCATGGGGCCCATGTGGGTAGGGAAGAATGGCTGCCGGAGCTCCACGGCCGGGATGGAGTGCTGGTGGTCAAGAAGCAAATGCACAGTGAATGAGCGACTTAAGTCTTCACTTCATCGGGTGGACCGGACCGCATCCTGTTCTCTGTGGATCGAGGGCTCACCTGAATGATGTTGCCGCCAAAGCTGCCTCTCAGGCCCTGTTGTTTGGGGTAATAGAACTCATCGTTGGACAGGTTCCAAGGGTCCTTCACTTCAGGCTGAGACATGTTCTGGGTGTGCGAGAAATCTGAGTTAGTCAAATGCACAGTAACAATACATTCGGGTAGTAATCACTGCTGGTAATTACATGCTTATACTCAACAATCCCCGAGCTAAATTTAAATTTACGTACATATCAATAAAGAGAGAAAAAATAAATTAGAAGCAAGAAAAAATATATATAAATTAACATATATATAAATAACGCAATGTAAATCAACTGTATTCTTGTCTTACACACATGCAACATGTATCCTTACATGAATGCATGATTTATCCCTGGTTTCATATAGCAATGTTAGGCACCACTACCCATTTCTATGCATTTTGAAGTGACATAAAGTAAATTAGTTTTTTTCACTTAAACTACTCGTCTTGCCTCACTTGTTAGATTTTTACAATAGATGTTTTAGTTTTGTATGTACAATTCAATACACACCAATATTATAGAATCATCCAACATTATACTGTTAGCCACTTTATGGCGGTTTATTACACGCCATTATCACATTGACAACAGTTATTACATTAAATCCCACACACACGCATGCACGCACGAACACACTATTTAACACACGCATGCACGCACGAACACACTATTTAAGACATATTTTAGCGACCAAGTCAAACAATCCAATATTTTGAGATAACTCTGTACCTGCTGTGGTTCATCCTTTATTACCCCGGTCTTCCCCAACAGGATGCGGCTCTTCTTCAACGCCGACTCCTTTTTGTTCTCTTTAGACGGGGAGTTGGACGTTCTCTCCTCCTTCTCGTCGGGAATTTCTACACGAGAAGTCAGACAACTGAAGTGTTAATTTAGTACATTTTATAAAAACTAAGCTATGATGACTAAATATATTGACAATTTCGTCAACAAATAAAAACTAGACAGTAGAACTAAGACACATCATTTTATGCTTGGTTGTGTGCGTTTGTCATGCTCCGAAAATAGCCAATCTACAAGCTCACAACGCATTATGAGCTTGTAGATCGGCTATTTTCGGCATGCAGCTAAGTATAAATCATGCATTAGGAGGCCAACATGGCCCGCCAAAATATATTTTTGTAGACTAAACCATCTGTAGATTGAATTGACTAAAATCATATGATATTTAGTCAACTAAAACTAGAGTAAAACTAAAACATTTCAGATGACTAAAATATGACAACGTATAAATTGAATTTTAGACTAAGACTATGACTAAAACAAATTCTGCTGTCAAAATGAACACTGGACCACTGTCAATTGAGTGAAACACCACATTCAGGTGATGTAGGTTCAAAATCCAGACGTTAAGTCTCAATCTAAAGCGCAACACGCATCCATACCCAGAATGATGTTCTCGTCATTGGGGTCCAGAGTAAGGACGGGCGGCATGAGGAAACGATCCATTGCCTGGTCATCCCAAATTATGTTGTCCTCCCAGCGCCCATATACCAGCTCCTCACTGTCAATGGGGAAGATGGAGAACCAGGGGCAGTCGTCTTCATGCAAGACTGTGCAGGATGGCAAATCAATCAATCAATCAATCAGTTAAAT
Organism: Gymnoscopelus braueri; assembly: GCF_963280865.1. Taxonomy (NCBI): domain Eukaryota; kingdom Metazoa; phylum Chordata; class Actinopteri; order Myctophiformes; family Myctophidae; genus Gymnoscopelus; species Gymnoscopelus braueri. The sequence continues at coordinate 25,780,878 of NC_137609.1, read as the reverse complement.
AATACAGGATTAGCAAATAGAGGATTTACAACCGAAAACAAAAGACTACACAGTGCCATACCTTGATGATGGTCATGGCTGTTTTTGTCCCGCTTCGAGCCAGAGATCGAAGAGGCTTTGGGCATGGGCAAGGGTGTGGGGGGCACCAACAGGGAGTTACTTCTAGAGAGACCTGTTGGGTACAGACATAACTCTACCAACTAAAAGGGTGCACTCAGTAGAGTGCAAATCTCCGCCCTACTTGGCTCCACCTTTCCGTCTGTGTGGTGCATTAAATGTATGATAAAGGGGAAGGGCTAAGATAAAAGATGTAAACTATTTCCTTGTGTCAATTATTTCTGTAAAGGGGTGGACTGGGAACAAAAAGCAGCCCCGGGAATTTAAATGGCAGCCCCACATACAGTACAGTATTGATAAAGTAGTTAGAGCATGCAGCCAAAGCGCGTCAATCAGCTGTTCAATCCGTCTATGAAAGTAATACAAACTAAAGCGGCATCATAGGACCAGTCCTCTGTGTAAATAATCGAATAATTTGATGGCACTTGCAGTGTTACACTCTATGGCAGTACACTGAGGATCAACTGATCAATAAGAATGTCTAAGTTAAAGTAACATTCACATTTTATTGAATCAACTTCAAGCAAAAATTTGTTATCCAGTAGACAGACTTACATGGACAAAGATTATGAATTATGATGAATTAATTAAACAATTCATTAAAAGCAGGCGACAAAAGTGCACACTGCAAGGACTAATACTTAACCATAAGTAGTGCACTGCAACACAACATCTAATTTACATCACCTACTTTATCTTATATACTTCTCATCTGTGCACTTTACGCAAAATGCATCACAAATAGTTTGTTCTGATTTGACATGCATATATGTGAAGATTCTTTTTCTGTGTTCTTACCCTGCTGAACGTTGTAAGCGTTGGCATTGCGGGTCATGCTAGAGGGTAACCACCCTGCTAGACTCGCTCGTGTCGTCTTAGTTCCCTTGTGCTTCACATCCTCCCCGTTCCAGATAATGTCCTCCTCCCACTGGAGCTGGGTGACCATCAGGAACAGCTCGTTCTCAAGGGTTTGTTTGTCCTTCTCCTCACCACTATCCCCCTCTTCCGGAAACTAAGGAGATATTGTTACACACACATTGAACAACACCAAAAGTGTAGACATTATTTAACTGATTTGTTTGTTTGGTGTTCATTGAACACTGTCAATATCACCACTCAAGTCTCTAGTCCACAAACCTCTTGAGAAGGCTTTTTTGGTTCGGGGAGCTCTTTCTTCACAGGTTCCTCACTCTGCTCCTCTTTCATTCTGAAGCCGTAGTTAAAGTTGGTACCGTCCTCAGGGACGCCCAGCATGTCGTACCACAGCTGAGCTGGACCATATCGCCACTCCGCCACTTTGGGTCGAGACTCTGTCTCCTTGTCCCCATCACCGCATGTTTGGGAGAACTTGGATTCTACAGGTGCCATCATGGTTATCTTGGAGTGTGAAGGATATTGACAAATTTACATTATCATGTTATACTGATATAGTGTGGTTGAGTTCTGGCACAACGTCCCCCACCTGCAAGCCACACTTGCATAAAGGAAGATTCCAGCAATAACAATGTTATGTATTTGTGTGTGTTTAAACAAAGGTTTGCATGAACTGTCACTTAACGCCAATGAAGGTGTTTGCCGAAAGGATTTGGTTTGTTCTAATAAAAAGGTACTGTTGCTGGACTTCTCAGTGGTAATGAAATTACTTCAATCATTTTATCAGTTGGAGTTAAGAGAACTTCTAGCAGTCGCAGAATCTTTTAGACTTTTACCTCATCATCGGAGAGACACTGCTCTGGTGGTGGTGGGGGTGGGTACTCGTATGTCCAACCAGACTTCTTTTCGAGGGGTAGCTCCGTGGGCTCACTCTCCGGAGGTGGGGTCCCAGGCTGATGCTCACGATGCTTCCGTTTTTTCTTCCGGCGGGCACTTCTCCAAACCGACGGCATGTTCTTCCCTGGTCCAAACAGTCGAAGGAATCTCAGCACCTGGTGAAATTTACATATCAATAAATGCATGTCAAAACTGGTAATACAGATAACTCCAAATACTCGTGTGCATAGCATACTTAAATTGTCTTTATAGTCCATACCTGGGTATTATTATTACGTGGTCGCGTCCCCCCCACACACAAACACACACCACACGCGTTCCATTACATTAAAAAAAGGATGTAAACTGTGTTATCTGTGGGCAAGTTATGTAATCAGCGTGTGCCTGCACACTAACACCGGACACCACGGCAACCCTCTGCACATTCCCTTTGTGTAAGCGTGTGATCTCTGAAAATTCATAAGAAGACAGCACTGGGCGCCGGGCGGCTGTGTTGACTTATGTGCAGTGACTGAAACCAGCTCACCTTTCCGGGCCTAAACTCCGGGAAGAGCTCAGTAACACCTGGCAATGCTTTGGCGGCATCTTTCTGCATGATACCAGCCAGTGGAAGGGTGAGGCACCCTGGGGGCCCACCTTCACCATCGCCCTGACCTGGACGATCAGTCTCTGACTCAGAGTCTGAGGAACTGCTGAAGTCCACCTTATCTCCTACTGAGGATGGAGCAATGATGGAAGGCAGGATGATGCCATCACCCTCATCCCCTGCTGTGAGGAGACACAAACCACACCAATGATGAGGTCGAACAATAACTCATTTATAAATATGAATTGGATAAAATACTGTCTTATAAGGCAGCTCAGGCTATGCCTCCTTACCACTTGTAGTCTGAGGAGAAGGTTCCTCTTTCTTTCCAGGTGTAGGAATAGTTGGAGGTGGAGGTGGTGGCATGAGTTTAGAATCAATATCCTCACAGTCTGCATCATAATCATCATCATCATCTTGGGTATAAAAAAAAGTTAACACAATCAATTTCATGTAACATTACTAGATGATTTCAGCTAGAAGAATAAGAATGGGTTTGTATGATTTAATGTTCTAACACTGAATCATATACTGTATATACAGGGTCTTCTAAACCAATTGGAAGCTGAATAAAAACAAACCGGGTCATCAAGGCTCTATAATGTTATTGCTTTGCCCTCTACATCAAATCACTTAGCCGAAAATAGATCATCTACAATGCATCGCAAAACACAATGTGTTAACTTCTGAGCTTGAAGATCTGAGCTCGTAGATCTGCCGTTTTCGCCAAATGTTCGACCCAGAATAGGGACGCTAGGGTTCATGTGGTTAAGTCATATTCTCTGAGCTGAAATGTTGACTGTAAGGAGTAAGATAACATTAACTAATATTGCATACAGACAAATCTGCGTTCATTACCAGTTCTCCTTGCAGGCTGCAGACTTCCCATGGCCTGGCGATACTTTGTCTCATCTTCAGCGACTTCACTGATGTCAGAATAGTCGATTGCATCTTCAGTGCTTTTCACCCAACCTGGAATGTATTTATAATGTAATGAACCTCTTAAGGCCTTTATACTTCACTGACTGAGGTCCCCCAGGGGTCTATATATTATACACAGATCGATGTGTCAGGAAGGCCAGGAGAATAACGTCTGACTCCTCGCACCCTTCCCACCATCTCTTTGAACTCCTGCCATCTGGTAGGCAGTTCAAGAGCTTAGGAGGAAGCACCAGCAGGTCATCCAACAGCTTCTTCTCCCAAACCATCAGAACACTGAACGCTCGCCACATATTGCCCCAAAACTAACATCTTGAGGGATGAATAGCACTTTATCTATATTGCACTTTTAATGCATCAGCACTTATTGTTTTACCAATGTTGTCTACTCTCTCTACTTTTTAATGTTTTTTAACGGCCTTGCCTCTTTTTAATGTGTCTATTGTTTTTAAATGTGAAGCACCATGAGTTGTGGAGAACGGTATTTTGCTCCCCTGTATGCCTAGTGTGTATTGTGGAAGTGACAATAAAACTGATTCTGATATTTGGTCTGCTCTTTTTTTCCTTTTACACAGCCTTGTAGATCTATTTTCGCTGAATTCTCACAGAATGTTCGCCTATTATGACATGCCCAGAGTAGGGATATGCTAGGGTTCATGTAGTTAATCATTGCAATTACAATTCACAATCATGATCAACTGAAGAGGTGTGCAGTTATTTCAAATGTTTATCCCTCACCCTCTGTATCTGTGCCACCAGTGTCTCCGTTCTCTTCTTGCCCATCCTCCTCCTCCGCAGTGATCTCTGTAATGAGTGAGCCCAGGCCCAGGGAACCTAAACCAGCCAGGTGCTTCTTGGACTCCTGGGGTGAGAAGAGAAATCATACAGACTACATGGAAAAAGTGACATAAACCACGACAACACAGGAGAGGTTCTAACATTGTATACTATAGAAAACAAAATCAAGGAAGTCGTTTAAAAAGTTGGAAAGAAGTTGGTTAATCTACAGTCCTAAAACGACATAGAAAACAAATAATTATCAGGGTCCTAATGAAGACTTAAAAGAGTCAATAGAAATTGGTCTATTTGGCTGCCTTGCTCAAAGAATAAATAATAATAATTCTTCTTTTTTGAAGATGGAGTGCATTAGTGTTTCTTTAAATGGTTGTCGCTTGTCTGCACCACTTGGAGACTACAAATCAAACAAGACTACCGATAGATTTTGTTTTATATACCGGTAGATCTACCTGTCCTACAAAAGAGCACCTGTAGTGTGAGGCATTAGAACCATGCAACGCTTCCTTCTTCTATTGTAAACACATGCCATAGTCAGTTCCTGACCCAATGTACCGTTTGCTTTGCAGAAATAAAGAATTACACTCTAAAAGAAGTAGCCAATCCAAAAGCTAACAAGCTTATATATTGTATCTATAGATACGCCTATTATGACATGCTCAGAACAGGGATGCTAGAGTTGATGTGGTTACTATGCTTACATTGTCTAAAATGCAGTCATCCTCATCAAGCTGGCCATCTTCGTTAATGTTTCCAAAGAGGAAACCAGTTAGAGAGAACGGGCGGTCTTGGTCCTCATCGCTGTCCGAGTCTGACATGCTTTAATAACAAAGTATTGTAAGATAAGAACACAAAATGTTAACATGAAATGCAATTGTATTTTCTCTCTGTGACTTTATCTGGCTAGACATCTGTAAAGTTGTTGCAAAGGAAATCACTTGTATTACAGAAATTTAGTTTTGCTAGTCTGATCAATGGGCATTCACGGCTGTCTCTCAGAAAGAAAACGTTGATTTTAAATCATCATGATTCGGTATGCAGACATGTATTGAAGTGGTACGAATGAATAATGTACCACTGCGACTGGAAAGCAGACTGGCTCTAATGTATAGCACTGCACTACAACGTATAACATTGTTATACGTTGTAGTGCAGTGCTATACAGTGCTATCATTGTTATAATAATGATTTGATTGATTGAATGAATACTTTATTCACAGTTTTTATATAGAGAGTACAGTTCTATACAAAAGAATGCTAAAATAATTAAACCCAAGAAAGCACTATGGCTTGTTTCCATTGGGGTCCTGCATGGGTATTCAATTCATCGAAACGATGCAAACACGTTGCAAATATGTTTTTGTCTACTGACACTATTTAATATTAGTTTCGTTTCCATGTAAACTTACCTTGTGTTGGCCTCTGTTCAAATTCTGTTGACTTGCTTTTTTTCAGCCAGCTTTATTTTGCTAAATGCTAACTAACGTTAGCATCTGGAAGTTCAAAAGCTAACATCTAAACATCGGATTGAGCCAGTCAAGATAGCTCTCTACTCTAGCTGTCGTTACGCGGATAAATACATTTCTACAACTAAACGTATGTAAATAATAAATCTTCAGTACGACTTGTAAACTGGTTGTTTTGGTTTATTGGTTTTGTTTTCATGTAAAATGCGCTTGTGTAACAAAACAGTGGGACACACAGTACTACTGCGCTGCGTTAGTGTTGCCAGGTTTTTTGAGTGAAATAAGCGACCAGGTCTATGAAAACAAGCCCAAAAGAAGCGAGCCCTTATTCGCCCTTTAAACACATTATTACCCATGTGTTGTTCAAATGTTTCAAATATATTACTAATTTTAAAATGTGTCGCATCGCGACGCGTTGTGAGTCACAACGCGTCGCGATGCGACACATTTTAACAACTCAAATCTTGTATGGGGGTTCCTGTGGCATAAGATATTTTCAGATGGGGGTCCGCAGACAAATTAAATACATATTAATTTGGGGGTCCTTGACTTGAAAATGTTTGAGAAACACTGCTTTAAACCAAATTAGGAAACAAGGCCCAAATATGCAACTACACTTTAGAAACAAGCCCAAAAAAAACGCGACCACCAATTTTTACAAGCAACTTTACAGAAAACAAGGATAAAGTCGCTTATAATAAGTGGATATGGCAACACTACAGTCAAGTCCTTGGCAAGTACCCGGATGTCTCGAATTGGGTTGGCGCGTTCAGGCTGTATTCGTACGTCTTGAACTCCCCGCAGTAATGCCTGTAAGCCACTAGAGGGCAGCGATCTGTGGATTCGTGTATATTTTGAGTTCGTTCATGACTTACAATCAATTTTTTTTTACCTGAAAGCTGGCAGATTTTTCCATTTGATGTGTCTAATAAACTTTAACATTTTATAGATGGGACCCGCATGCTACCAAATGAGGTGATCACCCTTTAGGTGATCGTACCACCGCAGTGATAAGGTGACCACCGAAAATGGTAGCATGCGCCCCCTTTACAATCACTTTTTTTTACCTGAAAGCTGGCAGATTTTTCCCTTTGATGTGTCTAATAAACGTTAACATTTTATAGATTTTTTTTCTTGCCAAACAATAGCATGGTAATGTACAGCAAACCTAAAATATGACATTCAAAAGTGCATTTTGGTTCTCATTTTTACACATTCTCACACCCTCACTGTTGCAACTTGCAAGACTTTTAGGAATATATTTGTCTAGAACAGCCCATGTTACTTACTTGTACCAGTTAGGCATTTTCACACAGCTTTAAAGGTGTTTATCATGCCTTGTTGATGCTTTCAGTGTCTTTTGTTAATTTAGAGCATCTGATTATGTTCTACGCTGCAGATCAGCATTGTAGCCAAGATTAACACAACAAATGACAATTCACAATTTGTATTTTAGAGTAGTATCCACTACTAATATTTAGTGGATAACAAGCTACCACCGCTATTTTGAAGAGATGTACAAGTGAGGCACCATCATTATGCCATTCTATAATTGTGTAAATAATGTTTTTCAGCCCAAAAACTAAAGCAAAATCAACACAAGAAAATGTAGAGCCACTGACTGTAGGGTGTAAAATAAACAAACCATTTGCTTAGCCAGTTTAATAATCTTAAAACATTGGGTTTGGAAAAAGTACAAAAGTGATCCTGTATGCCACAGTATGAAACCAGCTCAATAATGCAAGGTGAAAGGTGTTCCTTTAAAAAGCATTTTCTACAGATGTGTTAATTTCAACTGGCCTTACCATACACACTCACTAAAACAGATACAAGCAATAGTTTAAATACAATAGCTGACCCCAGCAATACCTTTACACGTGATTTCTTAAAAAACTAATTAAAGAGAGGGGAGTGGGGTCTAAAAGTATATTACAGTACATGAGACCACAATGCCAACCGGTATATGGCAGTAAATCATGCAGTATTACAATCGTTCCACTAAAGAGAAACAGCGAAGCACTACAGCTGTCACACAGTGAGAAAAAGGGCAGCCAAGAAGTGTCTCTCTTATGAAACAGCCATACAAAAATGTCCATTGGTTGTTTTCAATGTCACAAAGAGAACTGTACTGCGGGCCAGCATGTCTGCAGTCACCCATCCCACATTTGCATACGTACATGGTAAAGTTGAGCAGGGTCTCCATTAAGGAGAGCTTGTCTTCCATAACCACGCTAGAAAAATATAACCAATTGCTATTGGAGAAAATCCTGAAACATGTAAGATTCTCTGAGTATGTTGTGAGTAAAAAAAAAGTAAGAAAGACAATTGAATAAATAAATTGCATGACATCCATAGAAATCGAGTGGAAACATGGAGTCGACAGAATTCTATCCACGTAACGGAAACAATGCTTTTTGGCCCGGCAGTGTTCAAACGAGGGCTTCATCCTGCACTTCTTCTGCAGTCACATCCCATCCAGTGGCAAAGTAATAATAATAATAAAAAAGTTTACATTTAAGGGATGCTTTCTCATTGTTGGGTCAATAGGTAATTTCCATGGACACATGGTCTCTGGATTTACCATAGACAGGGAGTTAAGAACAAAATGAGTATGATGGCAATGATTGAGAAAATACAGGAGGGAGACTTTCACAGTGTTACAACAATGAAGCCACTCTGTGTTGTTACTGGCTGGCCTAGTGTTAGGGCATCAGCAGTGAACTCCCTGATCGGTCAAACTTCTTGCCCTTCGAGAGGGCGGCCACTTGTTTCATCAACTCTCTGTTCTTAGCCTGCAGACAAAAGAGGTAAACACAAGTTAGAAATTACATCACATAGCATAGTGTTACTTTATAATGGGGAAAATAAAAAGGACTTAGAAGAGATTATATCTGACAGTAGATATGCAGATATGCATTTTGTCATGTTCTCATAAATATAATAAATGGTTAATATTGTTAATATTTTAATGCATTCAATTTTATTTCAAATGATACGGTATTCATATTTTTAATTCGCTCTTTTGGGCTCTAAAGGTCCATTCTGTGGGCTGTGCAAATAAACAGACAGTGAAGAGTGTCAGAGAACAATTATAAGTTAGGAATTAAATAGTATAATAATATACAATAACATCTGCCATGTTTAAACCTGTCTAAGGTTTGGGGATACTAACACTTTTATAATTTCTTTACAGTGGACAGAAAGAACTGCAGCCAACCCCTAGTTAGCAGAGTTACTTTATAATGAGGACAATAAAATGACTTTGGAGTATATCTGTGATTGTTTTTTGTCAGGCTCTCATTTTAAAGTATGCCAGTTTAGTCTACAACTCATTTGGGATACTTCAAATGTAGTAGTTTTGATGTGACATTGTTTCCAGCGCTATGGTATAATAAAAAAAATCTTCATGCCACACATATTTGCCTCTGACCCATCACAACATGCAACTCAAGAATCCCTATGAATTCTGGATGGATACGGTTATTTTTAGGCGTAAGTAACAGTCATGACAATCGTGCTTGGTGATTGTAAGTAGGGATTACAAAACCTAGATGTTTAGCAAATACCTATTGAGTTGCAAACAATTTTTTAAGGAAGACATATCTTGCTACTTAATGCATTTTGAGGAATATTTTAAATGTATTTGGGATGCAAAGCGTTTTGTGTAACCAATGTCACTCATAAGGTACTGGGCACTCGCCTTGACATGGATATGGCTGTTGTACAATGAGTGTGTTCTAGGAAATGACAAGTGCAACTGTTAAAAGTTGGTGCTTACCTGAAACAGCTCCATGGACTCTCTGTGTGCTTTATCCATATTGTTCATCTTTACTCTCAAATTGGATTCTTGGTATTGAAAGTCTGCTTTGATCTCCGTTAACTGTGAGAGAAGCACATAACCCACCATTCAATGTCATCCAGAAATGCACACAGCTTTAAATCATTTGAGATCACTCAATCTTGTGGGGTTTAACAGCTGAAGGATCAGACCCTTCCTCACCCAGGATCTGCCCAGCTACGGTACTTATCCAGGCCTCAGTTATCTCCAGACTTGACTAATGCAACTCCTTCCTTATTAGCCTCCCGACATGCTCACTGAAGCACCTCCCAATGACTCCGAATGCTGCAGCCTGCATAGGGCCCTATTTTGCGTGTCTTAAGCACCAGGTCTTATGAATTGACTTAAGACCTGGAGGCGTGGCCAATGCCGTTTGGCTATTTTGAGTGGCCAAACAGCATTGGCCACGCCTCCAGGTCTTAAGTTAACCCATTAACTGCCAGAGGTATTTTCATATTTTTTTAGCCAGTGCCAGAGTTTTTCATTGAAAAAAAAAAGTACTCAGGAGCCGAGATACAGAATTTTTAAGTTTTAAGTTAACAAGGAGTGGATAGGAGTCTAGATCTTCAAAAAATCATATCTCCTTGCTCTTTGGGTCAAATTGAAAAAAAATATATATATATATATATTTTTTTTAAAGTTCACGTAGATCTACGCGATTGGCACGTGGCGGCTTTAAATAGGTTCGCGTAGATCTACGTGATTGGCAGTGAATCAGTTAAGTCATAAGACCTGGTGCTTAAGACATGCAAAATAGGGCCCCTAGTGTTCTACCTCCCAAAATGTTCACGGCCTCTTATGCGCAACCAATGGCATGGCACCCCTTACCTTCAGGACATGAATCATGATACAACCCTTCCCGCTCACTTACTAGATCAGCTAACACAGGAAGGCTGTTCGAGCCTTCCCTAAAACAGTGGTTCTCAACCTCTTCAGGCCGCAACCCTTGAAAATAATCATATTTAAACTGGGGACCCCTCACCCTGACAAGCACTTGAAATTGTAGGAGTTGAGGCATTTAGTTTGGCTCTGTTCCACAGATAAATATGGTGAAAATAGCTCATCTAGAAGCTCACAATGCCTCGCACAAGTTTTGCCTCCTTATATTATTTGACAATTGGCCAATGTTTGACTAGTTTTTATAGTATAGTTTGTTGATTACTTTTGATTCCATAATGGTCTTTTTCTTTTCGAGGTATTAAAAAGGTCTTTAAAGTCCTTAATTGTCACTTCAGTGTCATCTGGGGAAACCCCCACAATCCCACGGGGGGTCCCGACCCACAAGTTGAGAACCACTGCCCTAAAACGCCATGGACGATACTTCTCCCTCTTGGCCCCCAAACTGTGAAACACACTCCCATTGCAGCCATAACGGCAGACTCACTCCCCATTTTCCACTGCAGTCTTAAAACTCACCTTTTTAGACTTTACCTAACCCCCAAGGACTGCTCTCTCCTTGTACTAGATACTAGTTATACTATGTAGATATGTGTTGGTTACTTGTTAACATGTTTTTGTTATTTAGATTTGTTTTGTTGACCAAAAATGTGAAGAAAGATATTTAAATGTTATATATTGTTTAGAAACTTTAGACAGATATCCTACTTTATTTGAAGCACAACATTGTCTTCTTTGCACTCTACTTTATGTGACCATTTACCGTACTGTTTGTTGACCAGGGTTCACGCTTAGACTGAAGAGTGTCCGCTAGATGCCTTAACTGTAACTGAGACACATTGGGTGGGGTTAATACTGCACCTTGCGCTCCTTTTCTAGAATGGTCTGGTCCCTTTGCTGCAGAAGTCTCTTTAGGGACATTACTTCCTCTTTCAGCTGGCTGATGAGAATGAAGTTGTCCGTTCCGCCAGAATCCATAGACTGGGTGATGGAACTACTGGTGGGTAAAACGAAATAAGTTTCCATCACCAGCATTGCATGCTCCAAACAACAAGGTAAAGCCAGGTTTATGCAAGTCAGATTTAAGACTTTTTTTTAAATGAAAAACATCTCATACCTGTCCCCATTGGATGGCTTCATCTCCAGTTTTGGTTTTTTCTTTGGAGTCTCCTTCTGGATTGAAGACGATTTATGGCTGAAAATAAAAAGTAGATAAATACATAGACAAATCAACCAATCTAGTGCACTGACAAAGATTGCACTCCCTGTACAAGTTCTCTCAATTATATTCGTATATAGATGCTTGGCCAAGCCGGATGCACCGTGGTGGATTCAAACCCATAGACTCTAAAGTGGTGGAAAGGTACTTTACCCCTGTGCCACCAGAGCGCACTAACATTTTACACTATAGCTCCAGTGTTGAACCATCAAAACAAGTACATTTTACAGGTTACAAGCGGATATGAAAGGTGTGATACAGAGATACAGAGCAAGATAGTCTCACCTCTGCTTCCACAGTCCCTGTTCCAGCTCTGGACTGAGGCTCCCACTGAGTCTGTAACAGATGAATAAAATTTATTATAGAAAATCCTTCCCACTTTCTCCTCAAACTCTACTGCATCTCTGATCATTCAGAGGAGGGCTGTGCAATGGTGACACAAAGCATGAATACATACTTGTGGTGAGAGCTGCTGTGTCTATGCTGCTGATGGTGGTGGTGCTGATGGTGCTGCTGCTGTCTGGAGTGGTGGTCCTTCTCACTGAGGGAGGAGGAGTTTGAGGAACCAAAACCCTTCCTTTGCTCCTTTGTCTTCTGCAGGACACGCCGATAGGAAAGAGTGCACAGCCAGCACAGCAGCTTCCCGTCTACCTGATACGTAGTGAGCTTATTAGCTTTTTAACAGTGGCTGGTAAATATACTTATCTACCAAGAAATGTATCCAAGCGCAATAAGTAACAGGGTGGTGCGAATAGATAGAAATGTGTATTGAGTCCCATTGTGGCCAGATCAACCGAGGGGGTGTTGCCGTGTGTATCAGCTATGACTAACACACACGGCAAGTCACAGAACGCCTCCCACATTTTTTTCCCCTAATGTTATTTGGTTTGTGAAATAGTGGCATGTGAAGATTGCAATTAATCAGCTACAGCAGCAAGACAGGCCAGATCAACCCATGGGGTGTTGGCGTGTGTCAGCTATGACTAACACACGTGGCAAGTCAGAGAACCCCCCCCCCTTTTTTTACTTTCCTAATGTTATTTGGTTTGTGAAATAGTGGCATGTGAACATTGCAATTAATCAGCTACAGGACAAAATGTTTTAGTTTTTGCCATTTACACTATTTGCGCACATAGACATGTGCATGCAGTTTTACCTTTCGTCTGCCCTCCTCCTTGCGATCAAAGGCGCACTGCTGTTTACACTGCTCACAGGTCTGTGGAGGTCCATACTTCTTTTCTGAGTTAGTACACCGCTGACACTTTGTCCCTATAAAAGCTGCAATGATGTTACAGTACTGGCAAGGTTTGGGCTGGAAGGGAAGGACAAAAAAGCATATTAGAATAGAAACATAATTATTCAAAACATATAAATGCAATTTGAAGCTGCAATCCATAACTTTCATGTCCTAGCCAGGTTATGAACCCTGGTCCCCCGCACACCGGGGGCTGTGTCTACAGAAAGCGCTTTTTAGCTGCCAATGCCCGTTTGCCAATGTCATTTCTATGGTCAAGATGCGCTTTTTTTCAGCGTCCATGTTCTTTGGTGGAGCACCCCGGGTGCTTCAAGCTGAAAATAGTTCAACTCTCACTGCAACCAACAGTTGATCCGCTTGAACGTTGCAGACATTAATCATGCTCCGTGCGAGTGCTCTAGATATGATATCCAAAGTGCTCCTCCGCTCATAAAATGCTTTCTGTGTGCCCCTTACACATTTGTTTTAATGTTGTCCCTCAGCCCTGAAATATTACCAGTAGTGGCCGGCTCTCATAGACAAATTACGCACTAGCCTGCATCGCCTGCTGTTAAAGCGCAGTTACTGTTGAGCTATAAGGGAGAGCACGTTTAGTAAGGCAATACTTTAATGCAATACCGCTTGACAACCAGTAGTAGTCCTACCCAACCACACTGCTGAAATGTATCAAAAAACAAGACAAACAAATCACTCACGGTCCCAAATTGTTTGACATTCTGAGCACATTTCTTGCAGATTGTATTTGTTTTACTGTAAAGGAAAAAAAATATCAGTTAATACTTTAATAAGACAGCACTGAAAAGATGATTTATTTTTTTACACTTTCAGCAGTGTATTGTATCAGCAGTGATATTCACCACTTGTATGACATGCAAAGAGCATTGAGGACTCTCACCTTTCTTGCTGAAACTCAGATCTGCAATATGTGCACTTCACTAAGGGATGTGCGATGCGACATTCCTGTAATAGAAAGGGAAAAGAGATCTAATAGGAATAGCATAAAAGTACACACTCGCGAAAGCTCTTGCATTTAATGCAACCCTTAAGATACATTTTCCTACAACAAGAATCCACAAGCAATGCTTCAAAACGACCAGGTGCCTGAGGTGGTATAAATATATTACGTAGTATGTTGCCATATTATACATTTTGTTGGATGCTTAAATAGATCAAGTACATAAAGAAAGCGGCATGTTGTTTCGACATAATTCTGTTCCTTGAATTTCTGCTTCTCTTTGAACGTTTTTGGGCAGTTTTTAGATGGGATAGTGTGGAGTAGACAGGAAAAGGAAGGCAGAGAGGGGGAAGGACATGCAACACAGGTCTCCAGCTGGACTCCAACAGGGGAAGTTGCAATTATGTGGTCAACACACTATCCGGTCACCCTGTCACTCAACTTCAATGCATCTCTTCAAAGAGATGTGTGGTTTGTTAAAGGGATACTTCACTTTCCGCCGGGGGACACATTTAAAAAAAATATTAAAAATAAATGAAAAAAGTTATGGAAAATTCATGGCCCCCTCACGACACGCAGTGTCCTACTAATGTGTGAGGGGGCCATGAATTTTCCATAACTTTTTTCATTTATTTTTAATATTTTTTTTAAATGTGTCCCCGGCCCGAAAGTGAAGTATCCCTTTAAGAGGTTAATATAAGGAGAGTATGGCACCCTTTAAAAGCTGTGTCTTTGAGCTGTAATTAATTTGGTGTTTACCATAACTAAACAATGAGAAACAAAATGGAAGATGGGCTTGACACAAATTTGCTATGTATACACTAAAAGGCCCATTCACACTGAGCACTATAACTATAAAAATCGTTCTCTAAGTCAAGTGGATGGCAGAGTTCACAACGAGTATTAAAAAATTACAATGGTGAACGATATATTCATAGTTATCTTTATAGTTAGTGCTCAGTGTGAATGGTACTTAACACTTGTGGAACACCCACACCGCAGCCTATAAGTTTCATTTGTAGAGGTAGAGGAGGCATTATCCATTTTTAAAGGGCAGGCATGGATACTTTAATTACCACGTGAATCAATCGATGTAACGGACCAATGACATGTTAATTTTACAATATGATATGTCGTCTTCAATTATAATAAAATAGATGTACGCCGTATAACACCGCCAAAAGAATCTGTTGATAGGAAATCGACTCACTAGACGAGCAACAAGCTGCCGTTTTATCTGAAGATAAACCTTGTATTCAAAAGGAATGACAGGACACGGTCAGATTCTGTGATTTTAGTTGGACAAACGAGAGTTTTAAATGGTGTCGTTACACCTTTAACAAACGAATTTAGCACGGCATTACAGCATTATCTAAACAAGGCTACCATTATAGCATTACGATTAGCGTTTCCAGGTCGGAAAAGAGATAAACCCGGTTACATAATCTGAAGCACGCACAAAAGACTGCCTGGTGAAACACCGCCGCATCCACATATACTGAACAGACAACGAGCTTGCCTGTCTAGTGTCTAAGTTCAACACAGAATTTGGAAAGAAAAATACTATTTCATGGCGAGCCGCATCCAGTGTTGCCATATTGTGTGAGAGAAATGAGCAACCAGGTCTGGGAAAACAAGCCCAAAAGATGCAATTCAGGCCACATGGGCACTATAAATCTATTCAGCTATTTGAAAATAGCCGATCGGCTATTTTCAAAAACTCTTGCAATAAAATGTGTAATATTTTGAATATTATTATTGTTTACATTCTAACACAAATGCTCCCTGGTACAAAACATTTATGCAAATATTTGAGAACCACTGGTTTAAATAATATATATTTTTTAAATTGGAAGCAAGCTTACATAAGCAACTACACTTTAAAAACAAGCCCAAAAAAACGCAACCAACAATTTTTACAAGCAACTTTACAGAAAAAGAAGCCCCTTATAATAAGCCAACATGGCAACACTGGCTGCATCTTACACAGACAAGCTCCCCCACACACACACAAGCTCCCCCACACACACACACACACACACACACACACACACACACACACACACGCACAACCCCCCATCCAACCCAAAGCAAACCTTGCACAGCTGCTGCCCCTGCGACAGTTCTTCGAAAGGGTACCGCTGGTTACACTTCGTACAGGCGTACAGGGCTGACGTTGCCATTCTGAACACAAAGTCACTGAGCTAAAAACAAACTAGTCGTTGCTCAGTTGATACAATAACTCTGTGGCCTAACTAACCTCAATGTTAAACAACCAACCTAACCTAACCTAACCTCACTGTTAAACAACAGCCGCCGGGGAGAGCAGAGCACACACTGGTGGTGGAGGCTAACGTTAGGTAGCTAAGCTAGCGCGCTAGCTGGTTAGCTTTAGCTAGCCTAGAAATAGCCAGTGGAAATAGGGTAGCTTAGCGGGCGATGAACAATAAACTCACAACATGTACTCTCTTGTTTCTACGCGTATGTTCGTTGGCTAAATTTGAGGTCGCTCGCTGACTATGCTCGTATGTATGAAAGTAACTAGCCACTATTTGGTTACAGCTCCCACTGTTCCGTTCGTCTTCTTCCCACGAAAGGTATTTTCCTGTTTTTCCTTTTCTGTTTTTTTGTATCGACGACGCCGTCACTCTAGTCAACCGGAAGCGGCCGACTATAGAATAAAGGAGCCAGTGTTGCCAGGTTTTGAGAGAGAAACAAGCAACCAGGTCTATGAAAACAAGCCCAATAGAGGTGAGCCCCCCTAAACACATTGCCTATTTTAAAAAACATATTGAAAACAATTTCACATTTTAACAACACAAATCTTGTATGGGGGTCCCTGCCTGGCATAAAATGTTTTCAGATGGGGCCATCATGGTGGTCTGCATAAAAATATATATTAATTTGGGGGTTCTTGACTTGAACATGTTTGAGAAACACTGGTTAAACAACATTAGCAAACGAGTCCAAATAAGCAATTACACTTTAGAAACCGAAAAAAGTCGCAACCCGCAACTACCAATATTTACAAGCAACTTTACAGAAAGACAAGCCCAAAGACGCTTATAATAAGCAGACATGGCAACGCTGATAAAGGAGCCTATCCCGTGAGCGGGATGTCTTATTTTGAAACGCTCAGCCAATCACATATTTAATTGTTTTTTCTGTTATTTCAAGATGCGGTGACGATCTTCCAGTAAAATGTAGCAAATGTCTGGCAATGTAATTATTATACACATACACAAACCACAACTTCTTTCGTTCCAGTACTGTAATTAAAAGGCCCTTTCTACCATTGCAACTGCAAATTATGACAAGAAATTAACTTTTTAATTTGCATGGGACCGCATGCCTACATTTTAGCCCTTTCCTAACTTTGCTAAAACAAACTCAAGATGCAAAATAAATGTACCATCCACATTTAGATCTACCTGCAATGGAAGCCATGGTGTTAATTTAATTCCCCTGGCCTGCACCGTTTACCAAGACAGATTACTTTGAAATGTAGTACTGAATACAAATTGCATGGCATTTTTTGTAAATTAGTGATGTGATCCCTTGGATTAAAAAAAGATGTAATCTAATCTGAATATTTTTCGATACTAGTAAAACATGAATGCAGCCACAAAAACTTTGTTCCATATTTTTTTATTTAAACATAAACTAGGAGGGACCATTATGTAAATGTCACCTACATTGAAACTGATTTGGGCCTTACCTTACCTCCCTCTTTACCTCCTATCACGATCACTGATAAACGCCATACTGTTCCAACCCAATTAAGCCTATACTGTATTTTCTTACTTCCATGTTTCCATGTTTCACAGGTATTGCAAAGCTTCCTCCTTATAGCCTACATGTTGTCATAAAGGAGTAGTTGTTCACCCAAATAATTACTTATTTTCTATCAATTACACACCCCATGAAGCCTTGAATTCATGGAGATGTTTTTGTCGCATTCCTAAGCCAATAATTTGATGACCGGAGGAGTCTCCGGTAGGAGGGACTCAAGAAGTCTTCTACTGAGTCTCCTATTGACCGATGACCCGTCATCAAATTATTGGCTCAGGACTGCGTGGAATTGGGGAAACTACTCTTTTAAGGTGACATGGATCTCTATTAACATGATTGTCATCCTGTTGCCCTCACTCCGATCAGTGAGCAAATGCCTTGAGAAGCTATTTTCTTCTATAACAGTGAAACCCACTGTGATGTGAAAGGAAGCAGCTGGTGACTCCATGTGTACTGAAGAAGACCTGGTTGACTAATGTGACTACAACCTCCCACCCCAGAACAACAGTAGGTGTTGGCAGGGACTACCTTTGAATTGGCTACATGGGGGGAATTGGGATAATGACCAAATTGTTGGGAAAAAAACAATAGAAAAAAACAGAGCAGGAGACAGAGGAAGATAGGCTAGAGGGTAAGATGGTAGAAGTGTGAGAAAGGTGATTTTTATTTATTTTTAGCAGCTACTGTGTTCCGACACTGTTGAGGCAGCTTCTAGAAGACTGTTGATGTTTTTGTCCCTTTGTGTATGTTTCTGTCAGTCCGGGGCTAATCTCGCAAACTACCGGACCAATGAGTAGTACAAAATGTCTTGTGCAAGATGCCAGGGGACGGTATAGGAAGTACCATGCATTTCTTGTTCACATATTGTGTATAGTTTTTGAAATGTTTTAATTATTGAGCTGAAACCTATATGGAGTCATACATCATAGATACTGTACGTACGATTGACATCATATACTGGCCACATTAAGTCTGAGATCGACATAGGAGCCACAGTGTTAAGACCCTGTATTGTTCATTGATCTGCAGGTGGTTCAATGGTGTTAAGGGGGGTGGATGGTGTGGGTGGTATGTTGTAGTGTGTGTGATTCACAGCCCTTTCTGGAGATGCCTTTCCAGATCCACACTGACATGTCAATATGTCAAACTTGTAATCTATGCACGTAAAAAAAATAACATTTTCATGGGGTATTTGCCCCATTACATTTGCATGAGATGTGGAATATTTCCTCTGCATTTTACCCATCCTAACTATTTGGAGCAGGTGGATGCCATTAGTTGGTCTCTTTGTTGAAGTTTACTGCTGACACACATAGACAAGGAGACAGAGACACACAAAGATAAGGGATTCTCACAGTGTACTTTTCCATGTCTGATTAACACCAACATACGTTTATAAACATGACAACATACCTGCACAAAGTATCATGTGCGCATGAGTATATTTGTCATTTGCTATTGTATAACCTACCTATGATGCATGCAGATGCGTGCATGTGTATGGGACACAGAGAGACAGAGACATAGTTTTACCTGCTTTAGACAGTGTAATTATTATTGGGTTGTGTGCATACTTGTTGAGATATGCGCTCCATTTAGCATACCTATCAGTTGATAGGTGGGATGGAGGATGTGGACACTACTGGCTCTTGTTTTCACGCCACATAGCTGTACTCGTTTGCCGAGTTCTGGCTGCGCTCAATGTACTCGTTGTTGATGAGCCCCTCGATGCATTTCTTGATCAAGCTGATGCTTGGGTTGAAACTGACTTTGGACTGGTTGATGACCTCTTGGATGAGGGTGTTGTGTTGCAGAACCTTGCGGGCCTTCATGATTCTCACTATAAAAGCATCTAAATACATTTTTCGCTCCTCATCTACAGAGCTCCTTGTATTCTCTATCTCTTGTGGCGTGTCTCTCTGCATCGACATTGTGATCTTGAACTTTGTCCTTTTACTGGTGAAGTTCATATTTAATGAAAACATGGACTTTGCCTTTATTTCCTCCTCTTGCGAGTCGTGGTTGAGTACCTTGACATCCAAGAGGGAATTGATGGTCTTCTGTAGCTCCTTCTCGTTCATCTGGGTTCTGTCCTGCAGCTCCTTGTAGGCCAATGTTTGGCTGCTGTTGAAAGCCAGCAGCACAACCATTTGGTATGCGGTCACCACGGCCACGTAGGGCTTGGACAGGTAGTTCATTCTGACCTCACCTGTGCAGAGATAGTGCAGCCAGGTCAACTTTCTACCTCTTGTGTGCTGACTATAGAACAATTCAAACATCTGTACAGTCCCCTCTAGTTCTTGAGGGATGGTGAAGGCGGAGAGGATGTGTGTTATCGGCCAGGCTCCTGCCTGTAATACATAGATTTGGAAGCTGATGCCCAGGTCTACCACAGTCTCTTGGGTTTTGATAAAGTTGTTGAACTTGTTATTGAGGTCGTTGCTCATGCTCATGTCCATGTACATTATATGGAGCTTACTTGTGAACCCATGGCCACAGGCTTGCTTTAGTTTGTTGATCATGGCTTCTTCTGAGTCCATTGACAATGACAGGCCATATATTAACCGCTTTGCAAGCATTCTGGCGTAAAACTGCTGAAAGACATCCTTGTCGTCCATGTACTTGAACACAGTGAATAAGCTGGTAAGTTTGTCGTCCAACTCATTCTCCATCTTTCCCTTTGCAGACTTCTTCAGCAGATTGTCACAGTACTTGGCCAGCAGTTCAGGGGCTTTGCAGCAGATGGACTTGGGTTCCCTGTAGTTCACCACAGATGTGAAAGCCATTTCAAGTGCCCTCTTGAAATGAAGGTTGCCGTTCAGAGCCGTGTTAATAAGCCGAACAAATTTACTGTGAACCTCCAGTACAGACTCCACAAACTGGGTTGACATATCTTCCTGAGAGAGGTTACTAGTGGCTCGGAGGCCTGTGTCGTGGATATGGACCTGCAACTCCTGGATCATGTGACATAACCCACCGGACACATGGCGCAATAGGGTGTATATGTTGGCAATGTCATTTGTCTTATCTTGTCGGATGATGTTCTGACACCCCCCGAGGAGGAATTGCTGGTGGTCGACCACCATCCTCTGCAGGCATTCGCGGATGACTTTAGCATGGGAGCTAGGATGCAGATACTTCTGACAAAGCAACTTCTCATCTTTCAACCATGCTAAGACCTTTTCCATATACTGTGAACAGTTGGACTCTTGCAGCAGATTGGAAGATTCCTGTCTGTAATACTCCCCTGTTTTGGTCAGAAATGGCCCCTCGAAGATTTCCTGATATAATTTCAGTTGGAACCTCTTCTTGTACTGTTCAACATGAATAAAGGAGTTGATGACCCCATTAATTACTTTCTGGTCATTTTTTATTTCATTGAGCAGCATCGGGATGAGCACAGCCTTGAGGGGCTCGATCATCCACTTCCTCCACATGTCTAACGCCAGCTCTCCGATCTGTGGACATGACAAATCCAAGTCCTCGCCCCAGGTCTGCCCCATGTCTGCATGTGTTAGTTTGTGCTTGTTGAGAAAGCTGTATAAATGGTCCAGGTAGTCAGCAGCCTTGCTGTAGTCTTCCCAGTATCTGTGGTACATCAGTAAAACATTCTCATCTGACTTCAGAACGTTCTTGTACAATTGCTGGACATGATTTTCCAGAAGCACCTTTGTCTCTGTGTATAATTCTTTGTGCTGTGGCTCTGGGTATGCACCGCACAAGTCATAAATGTCAGAAAAGTTGTTGTTCCATGTAGCTCTGTCCACACAGTCAAGCATCAAAACATCCTTGATTGTCTTCTGTAGCCTATTCCATGACTCATCAAAATGCACCACCTTCTTCAACTTCATTATGATTTCTGTTCTAGACTGTGTTATGTAATTGACCTGTTTACAGTTACAGTTTACAGTCAGGTTAGAGTCAGTTTTCTCCACTGTTTAAGTATTGATCTTTGGTCTACATCACCTCAGTGATGTCACTGGAATATTAAGATTGGCTAATGGGTGGGCGAGCCGTCTGCGGACCACCGTCACTATGACTCAGGCAACCATAAACAAAGCTGATACGCCCCTATATAGGCATATAGGGAGATCCGGTTGTCCAGAGCCACAGACCCGACCACTATGCCCATATGGTCATGCAAATAAATGGGGCCGACCGACTTGAAACTCGGCACGCGCATCGGCAAGGACTTTAGGGAGTGCAGTGCCTGCTGTTGAGTCGTTCGGATAACGGTTGTCCAGAACCGCTGATCCTACCGATATTTCCATATATAGGCCATATATATGGGCATATACTGGTGACATCAGGGATCTCCATATATGGGCAGAAAAAGAAAACTGACTGACATATACAGAGATCTCCATATATGGGCATAAAAGGGGCACAGGTAGACTGACAGATACAGAGATCTCCATATATGGGCACAAAAGTGACACAGACAGACGGCTACTCTGAGGCACTATGGCACTATGACTCAGACATATCAGTCAGATTGGCGGTGCGACATAGGTGTGAGGGCCGCGACCCGAACCTCTAGTGATGTAAACAACAAAGAAGCATCTTATACATTGACTGCCAGAGTTTATTCATAATGTACTCACCCCCTTGCCAGCGATTTGCGTGTTTTTTTTTTGTTTTTTTTGAATTATTCATTCAAATAAATTGTCTGACTGCAGTTTTAAACACATACGACAGATCTACCAGCAGAGAGCAGAAAATAGACACCTCGATCACTAGCTGACTCACTCAACCCCCCCCCCCCCCAAACAGAGTCAAACAGTCAAATACGTCATAACCGGATGTGACGTTTTCGACAATCGCCGATCGCCGACCAGACCGTTGTGATACACGACGACGATGACTGCTCGTCACCCAGACTAAAGAAAATAGAAGTGGAGCTCTCCGTTCGTTTTTTATACCGTGTGAAAATAATTGTTTTGGCCTAAAGAGCTAAAACCGGAAACCGGAAACGGAAATCGCTGAAATTGCTTCCGGGTGAAGCGGAGGTGAGTGGAAAACGAAACTGATCTCGGAATGTAAATAAAACAGCGTGATCGTCTATTAACCAAATTAAACATTAGGACGCAGATCTGCGTCCTAGATTATTCTGGCAGCCCACGGTTGTATCTAATAGGACGCAGATCTGCGTCCATGGCAGCTTATGTGTTGTTAAGACAAAGCCACAAAAATGCCCAAAACGTGTTGTGAACAGCACAGGCAACATTTATTTATATTCTATATTTAGACATTTCAGGAATCTGTGTGTCTGTGACTTTGTCTGCATGTCCATGGTTAATGACATATGGAGATGACTGATGTCATAGACTGGCCTCTGTTATGAATTATGACCTTTATCTCCTTGACCCAGTACATACATGTGTTGAATCACTCTCATCTGCGTAAGCATATACTGATACCCTTGATACCATGACCATCAACTACTTCATCAGATAGATTGACGCCTGTGCACAATGAAACGAGATGCATGTTTTGTTCCTATACTCATTCTGTTCTTTTCCTTGTCTCATATCTTCTGGTCACGTCATGCATCATGCCCTGCCACACTAGCAGATTGTTGTCTCCAACGGAGGCGGAGAGTATGTTTTCGCTTCGTCCCGCTGTGTGTTCACCTCCCCCCTAGCCAAGCTAACATTGGTCAAACTTCACTTGACACGTGACAATATGTTGTCACCAATGCTTTTGATTGGCTAGCGAGACGCATGACGAAATAAAATCCTATAAATAGGTGTGTCACTTCAAAAAAACATTTATGTTTTTTGAAAAAAAAAAACATTTATGTTTTTTGAAGTGAGGTAAGACAGGATCAATCAGTCTTGATTGGAACAGTACCTTCCAGTACAAATCACCCGTCCGTGCGTGTGTGTGTCCCTCTGAGAACACCTAACATTGGTCAGGCAAAGGCGCAGAAGGCCAAAGCTAAGAAAGCATACTCATCTACAACAGTAACACAGAAGAGGACTATAGAGTTGAATTGATCCCACAACAAGGCCGAAGTCTTAATACTGTAACAATTGGCCACCTTGATCAAATACATTATGTAGCACTAGAGAAAACTGACATAGATCAAACACACCAATCAACTGCTGAAACTGTTCAAGACAATGAAGATGAAGAAGACAGACAAGCATTTGAACAAACCAGTCAATTACGAGGACTCCCATATGACACATTGCTTCAAGAAGAAATTTCTTTAGATGCAGACACTACATATTCAGTCGCCCCTGCAGAACACCAAAAACCACGCGCATTCTACCAAGACGACCCGTTCTACCAAGACGACCCGTGCTATTAAAATAGCACGGGTCTGCTGGCGGAGACTTGTGCTCCGAGGAGCACATTTTCTAGTTTGATCTAATTTCGGTTAGCAGAAAAACACAGACAGACTCTGGTCCTGTCACCACACTCAATCACAGTTTAGCCACACCCCAGCGATATCCACTATATCAAATAAATTGAGATGAGTTTCTCCAGACCTCCATTCGGAGTGGAGCAAGATTGGAGTGCTGGCCACACGAGACGAGGGTTGATGAAATGCCACACACCATCACAGGCAATGTCACATTCTGTCTCTTTATTGTTATTACCAGGTACTTTTGGCCTAATGCAAAACCAAAGATAAAAGGGTAGAGTTGGCACTACAGATACTATGCAGTGGAAAAGCGACATTACACAGCCGTGGGTAGGTACCTGCATGCCCGGCTTAATGCACAGGCTTTAGCTGCAGCCCTGGGCACCAAGCTCTGGGGGGCACCAAACGTCTGGCCAAAAATGAATACTATTGCAACTAACAGCACCAAAATATTGTCCAGGGGCTGCTGAAGTTGCGGTAAAACTATGCCGAAACTAGTCTGCAGCACTACTCACCCCGCTGGTGAAGAGAAAAACACCAAAAAGGGTTAATCCGGCCCTGGAAACCTGGCGAGTTAACTGTAGTTTGATAATGGAAGTGAAGGATGGTTGGCTGAACATTTGCCCAAATACAGCCAGAGTGTCTTTCTGCAGGAAAACACCCCAGCATAATTATATAGTGGATGATAAGGGAAAAATGAAATATATATATATATATATATATATATATATATATATATGGCTCAAAGTTACCTAGTTAGCGTTAGCCTGACCACCAGCGGAGACTCAATGGAGACCTCCTACCGGAGACTCTGCCGTTAATCAAATTATTTGCTTACCAAAAATAAAACACGGGGTGTGTAATTGATAGAAATTAAGTCATTTTGTGGGTGAACTACTCCTTTAAGACCTTCATGCAAATATTATTTCCACAGAAACATTTGCACATAAACGTCTCTATAGGGTATAACATTTTATTAATTTGCCATTCTAATTACATTACAGTAGTTGGAAAGTATAGAAGACCTGCTGTTGTGCATGGAATGGCAATTGTGGAAACTAGTTTCAAAGTGGCTAAGAAAAATGTCCTGTACCCCCTCTAACGCCTGAGATCTTGCAAAAATGATACTGTATGTAACTAGAGGATGTGCTCCTCGGAGCACAGGTCTCCGCCAGGTCAGGTTGCAGCACGTCCTGCAAAGCTTAGCCTATGGGCGGTGCCGGAGATTAGCTGGTGACAGACGGACACACACACATACGGACGGACAGGGGGTAAAACATACTCTCCACCATACCTTCGGCCTGGCGGAGACAATAAAAACAGTAATGGAATTGCAAATTTGCAACACATAATTATTTTGTATGGGAGATGACAACTTAATATTGATGACATGGGTGATGCATTTTTATACTAAATGTTAATATCATTCAATAAAATCTGAAATCTGGTTAAGAGACAAAGCAGTGGGTGTTTCATATTCTTAACAAAGTTGTCTCTGTTGAAAGGTGGAATGTTTTAAAATGTGTAAGCCAATTAAGTCAGTGTAGTCCATAATTTCTCTCCAGCTGTCAAATTGTTTTTAATCCAACAATAAAAGATGTTAGATTTTCATAATGCAAGGCTTTGCTTTAATTTAGTTGACTCCTTGGCTGCCCTAAATGCTTTTTTTTAATCGAGCCAATTATTACTTACTTATTACAAAATGAAGTCCCCTCTAGACCTCCAGATATTGAAACAAGTTAGTTAGTGCCTGTTGTTGCGAGATCTAAAGAGGGTGTATAAAACTAAAACCCTGCATCTAATGTGGCTATATTGAAATCTGTTTGAAGAGTCACAATCTCTATGTAACATGAGCATGAAATGGTGACTGATTTATATAAACATTTTGATAAAGATATCCAATTATAGATATCCACTGAATGGGACAAATCAACAAATACATGTTCAGTGCAGTTCAGAAATGCAAAACATCATCACACCTTTATGGCTATAAGAGATATAACACATTATAAATACAGGTCTGGAATTGAAGAATATAAATAACTTTAAAGCAAAATTACACTTTGGTACATGTTTGGGTTGTGTAGTTACTTTAACTCTACCAAAATATTATATACAGTATATGAATTGACTTGTATTGCATGGTGACTCAAAGCCACTCTTTTAGGACAGAAATGCAAACAAATAAGTTTCGGCCAATGTATAACATTACGAAATGTGTGTGTGTGTAAAAATGTCTTCATGTTGATTTTACTAATTGAATTAGATGGATCCGGATTTTCAAATAGTAAAATCAACAGGAAGTTGACATTATTTAAAAACAAAAAAGAATAACGCTGTGGTGAGTTTTGTAATGTTATACATTGGCAAGATCCGGTTTGTTTACGTTCCTTTATGTGCTATTTTGTTTTACTTTGAGACCCGTTTCACTGTGTCAATAAGGAGACTATTTTGGAAAATAGATTTCTAATCAATTGAGCAACTATTGGCCTGGGCTGCAGCGTGGCGGTCCAGGCACCCTAGGCTGCAATGCCAGCGTGACACGCGTTCGAGTTCCGATCCCGACGACCTTTGCTGCGTGTCACTCCCCATCTCTCTCCCCATTTCCTGTCAGTCTACTGTCCTATAAATAAAGGCATTAAAAAAGGAAATTGAGCAACTATTGAAGACATCTCACCAATATTTGGAGTTAGATCATAGCACGGTAACTACACAACTCAAACCTCTACCAAAGTGTAATTTTGCTTCTTTCTTTCTTTTTTTTTCACTAGTGTAGATCAGAGAAAAGGAATCTTAAAAAGGAATGTCCTACAAAACAAAACATTATGTTCATACATAATCATACATCATATTTGGTCAAAGCATCCTGCAATGACTTAAGAAAACAATCTTTATCCCAAATACCCCCAACTCTTTTCTAATATTAGAAGCTAAGTTAACATTCCAGCCCTTTAGTTACATTCTCATAAAGAGATATTTAGTAGTTTCTATTAATAGTGTTTTAACCACAAAATATTCTAACACCTTCACAACTGCTTAAATGCATTGTCTTTCAAACAATCATTATCCGTCTCTTGCAAAGCAGAGGAATGGACAGAATGTTCCTATAAAGTAAGGCATACTTAGTTTTACTCTATTAATATTTTAGTGAACTAATAACTTAGAAAATAAACACTACAAACACTGATTGTAGGTAAGCTAATATACCCAATCATACTTTCTTTATCAGGCTATGTTCGCTTAACCTTGGAAGAGTAGAGTATGGCTGTAGTAAAATGGTCACAGAGGCGATCTTGCTGTATCACACTACAGAAACTCATCAGCAACATACGTTAAGTTATGGTACAAGGCCAATAATCTGTTTCTGCAAACTTGTAGTAGTTGCTTACTAAGGCAGCATGTCACTCCAACCCTCTGTGGCACAGATGTCTCAAACAAGAGGATTCTGCTCATGTAACAATCCTAGGAGTCAGTCATGTCAAACAAAGGTCTGCACTGGAGTGATGGAGCGTGTGGGAGATCCTGCCCTCTCAGAGGAAGAGGAAGCTGAACGGTTGGTCACCTCTCGCTGAAGTTCTTCCACTCTCTTCTGTAACTCTGCTCTCTTGGCCAAAAGCTCCTTGTAACGCTGGTGCACAGGCTCCTGGGGGGAAAAAATTACAGGAAAAAGATAAACAAATCTGTCACAATCTAAATAATCTCGTTAAATTCAATTAGAATATTTGAATTGTGGCTAAAATCAAGGAGGATATAGATGGGGAAGTATGCCTATTTCATGGCGGGGCAGAATTAATATATTGAAGATGAACATTCTTCCAAGATATTATACCCATTGCAGATGCTGCCAAATGCGCTTCCCAATACCTGGTTTTCCAACATTAACAAAATGATTTAAAAAAATTTATGGTAAGGGAAAAAGGTAAGAATTAAATAAACTTCAAAGATCAATAACCTTGGGTGGCCTGGGGGTGCCAGATATCAAACTATATCACTGGGAAGCACAGCTAAGGTATATGTTTGAGTGGGTCAATGATAAGCCTGAACATAAGAACACATGGATTGATATTGAGTCTATGAATTGTCGGATCATGAATTTGAAAGACACACTTTTTATTCATTACAAAAGGGCAAAGTATGAAATACAAAATTATATTATAGTTTTAAATACTATAGAGACCTGGAATAATATCAAGAGTTTTTTTTCCTCAAATTTCTCACTTTTAGCACCAATTGCTTTACACCCAGACTTTCTCCCTTCAATTCATGACCCGGTATTCAAAATGTGTCAAGAAAAAGGTTTGGATGGTAAAATTGTTTGATGGTGCTATTATGCATTATTTTTCCGGATTAAAAAGCAGGTATGAAATTCCAAATTCCCATCTATTTCGATACCTACAGGTCAGACATTTAATCCCAAATAAAGGCGCCCAATATGTCATTTCTAGAAGAAATGCAGACTAATACCAACAATTTTATATCATCCGTGTATGAAATATTTAATCGTAGGGAGGAACACTACTAAAACATAGACATATGGAAGACAATCATGTAAAACTAATATTAGTACTAGGTAGACCCAATTTAAAATCCTGCA
The DNA here is from genome assembly GCF_963280865.1 of Gymnoscopelus braueri. NCBI lineage: Eukaryota > Metazoa > Chordata > Actinopteri > Myctophiformes > Myctophidae > Gymnoscopelus > Gymnoscopelus braueri. Next base: position 25,752,282 of record NC_137609.1, on the reverse strand, counting down.
CATCACACCATTGCTAAGGAGCAAGTTTGGCACAAACTCACCTCTTTGTCCAAAATGTGAAATAGAGATTAGTACCTATTGAGATGCCCCACACCTCATTGGATCCTTTTACTGTTATAATGTCTCTTTATGTTCAGTTATCTATAAGTTGCTTATGTTAGTTTAGTAGTCAATAAATATCTTTGTTAAACTTTCCGTTGGTCTCCCTCCCTATTATTTGTCATGGCAAGAGCCAGCCATGACACTATGTACATATGTTTTGGAGCTGCCCCGTAATTAAACACTTTTGGGAGGATGTGAAGGAGGAAGTCTGTCAAATTATGGGGGCTTCAATACATTGTATACTGGCTGCTGATATGGGTAACATACAAAACAAATACAATGTTAAGCTGATTCGAATACTTCTGTAAATTGCGAGAAAGAATATCCTTAAGCTATGGATTGCTAAAGATCCACCCTCAAAAGAAGACGGTATGAAACCGTGTTAAGTTTAGAGAAACATACATACATGCTACATGATAATTACAAAGGCTTTTTAAAGATATGTGGCAACCATTCATAAATGTAGTGGACACTTCCAGGTTGAATACTCTGTTGTCAATGTGAAGAAATGTGTTGGGCCCTGTACCTTTAGTGTTTGTTTGATTGATTGATTGATTGATTGACTTTATTGGCAGTTTGCAAAAAAAAGCACAGGAAAGTACAGTTCAATACAAGGTCTGCTAAGAGGATTTTAAACCCAAGAAAGTCTATGGCTTGTTTTCATTGGGGTCCTTTGTACTCAATTCATCGAATTGGTACATTTTCTTTTAATTTTGAAGTAGTTTTGTTTTTGTTTGTGTTTCAGTATTGTTAGGGATGATTCTGAATGTTTTACGTCACAAAAATGAGGTTCTGTCTGAGCAGAATTGATTTTGATATATGATCCTGTGTACTTGAACCTAGTAAATTGCATTAAAAAAATCTGAAAAAACATGGATAGCAATCTGCAACATTAGAAATGAGGTCAGTAGTTATGAGTGTAAACATAACATTGAGGAGAATGACAAACACAAGAGATGCTTCTACATACCTGTGGCCTCATGCGAGGGTTCCAGCGGATGTAATAGCCCACCCAAAGCTCTAGGTGACGCAAACTGACAACAGGGAACAGTACATGGTTGTAGTAGTTCACATACAGAGGGTTGGTAAACTCCTCCAACTGGCTGTTGATATAGGACCACAATGACACAGACCTCTTGGGAATCTCCTGTCAAAAACAAAAAAACATTTGTTAAAACTCTTAAATGCTTTACTGTCTAACACTCTTCAAACTATTCCATGACTTCCCTGGTCAGTCTAATGTATATTTAATATTTTAGGATTATAAATATAATTTTAGTGCCCAACTGGGCACTAAGCTCTAAAACTTAAAAATGCAAACATGCATACAAAAATGCATACATTTCACAAACATTTCTAACACATTTCTAGATTTGTGCCAGCAAGTACAATAGTCAAAATGCTTAGGAAAAACTAGGTTCATTCATACTTCTTTCACCCTCTGTTGTTCACTGTTACACAAGAACGTCCCAAACAGGCAGCTGTACAGGTGGTCCAGGATAGTCACGAGGAAGTATTCGTTGAACTCAAAAGCTGCTGGAAACTTCAGTCAAAAAGACAATCATTATCATCATGTTAAACTGAAGATTTTGTTTACTTCAGTAACAGATCTTATCATTTACCTGGCGGGTCATCTGCCAAACACAGTCGATGAACTGAACAAAAACGGGCGAGCGATCCGCATCCGTGTGGTTCTTATCTCCATGACCAATCCTCTGAGAAAAGAGGTATAAGGAAAAATCAACATGATATGCAACTGCAACAGTTCGACGAAGAGTGGAGCACTAGCCATAGAAGAGCTTTGGTGGGATTTAAAGAAGGCAGTTGCAAAACGCAAACCCCAGAATATTAGTGAACTGGAAGTCATTGCACATGAGGAATGGGCTAAGATTCTCAAGAATGCTGCCAGAAGCTGGTGTCTGGCTATGCATCAGCTTAGTTTGCAGCAGGTCATAACAGCAAAACGGTGCTCCACTAAGTACTAAAGATGCTTATCATGAAGGGGGTGTTAAAGTTTTGAGCTGCAATAGTCATTGAATAGCACTTGTATTGGTTGTATTGAGGTGTTTAAATTGTTCTCGTCTGATTTATTTATTGGAAACAGCTGACAATGCATGAATTTGGTCTGTATGCCTAATTTGCAGTGGGGGGGTGTATAATTTTGGGTGCAACTGTATTATTATTATTATATTGTTGTTTTTTGTTTCACTCTACAACAATGTGTTCCAATACTTAATTGTGAAACATAGGGGTGTTTACAGTATGCAGACAAGCAGGCAACATAAGTATGACAGGATGATTGCAATATTGTGCAGTCTAAATTTTGTGAGAGAGCCTATTTACCATCTGGAAACGGTGGCCAAAGCTTAGCCACTCTTTCTCCAGTAGCACCTGGAAGCCTTGTATAGTGCGGTAATAACCATCCAGCATGAGCATGGCCAACGAGGTGAGCTGGGCTGTGCGGTCCCAACCATCGCTACAATGCACCACTACTGACGTCTTCCCCGACTCCACCTTGTCTGCAATCCTCAGTGCTCCAGCCAGGATCAGCTGTGTGTAGAATACATAAAATAACTTGGTCAAAATGGTCCAGACAATTCAACAATGTGTGTCCATGTTATATGTCTTTATTCATTGAAATTGACCTTCCAAAAAACACTAAAGCAACAGGGAGAATATTTGCAATACATCGACACTGAATTTGTCACATTGTTCATTGATTCAATTCAACATAATACTGTATTGCCCAGCCCTAACTGCCAGGCGGTGAATGATTGTACTCAAACTGACCTTTATGTGCTCAAGCCAATGAGTGGACTCAAGATTGGAGAGCCAATGGGATTCCTCGATGTTTGGGTAAACCACCTCCTTCACCTTGCGAAGTGACTCCCTCATCACATGGATATTATGTATATCCAAAAACACCAGTTCAGCATTCTGATATGCATCCTCACTTTCATATCCACCCCCTTTCATCTAGAGGGAAAGAAAATTAAATGAGGACATTTTCATTGGTTTATGCTGCTCAATACGAACGCAGCTTTAAAAGACATTCAATAAATACATAAAAGGGCAAGGACACTTTGGTGGAGGTTTGGGTTGTGTAGTTAAGTTGCCATGATGTAACTTCAAAGGTGGGCGAGAAATCAAATTTTTTTATTTCTTGATTCGGTCAGAAAGTTCTCGAGATATGTGAGGGACACGCACGCAGAGATTCCGTGCATTAATAGTTGGATGCATTTATAATTGATTTTATTTTGCTGTATGACTCGCCACCCCCATACACGTGGCACTCAGTTTACACACAAACTTACACGCAAGAGACCACAATCGAAATAAGCTCAAGCTTTGTTGCGTTTTATCCGTTTTGACATATGTAGAAAATGTATATTCATGTACATTCATGTTCATGTACATGCAATTTGTCAAGAAAAACGTTGATCAAAAGTCAATTCACGGTCCGTGAACAAACCTTATTGGCAGCCGCATTGACGCTGGGCCTGGCATCAAAAATGAAAAGCTTATGGGATTGAGCGTTAGCATCCATAATGGCCTGCAGGTACTTTTCATCCTCTTTGCTGCGCTTCCCATTCACTCCAACCATGGGTTGACTGCACCGGGTCACTGTGGCCTGACTCTCTGGATGAATCCAGGACAACACCTACACAACATGAGGAAGCATTACCACAGACAGTAGCAACAAGCAGCTACGAAATTATGCGCAGTGAGTTTGTATATCTGCTATTTTTGAATAGCCAACGCTAAAATCTAAAATGACACGGATGCTTTCCCGGTTAATTTGTTACTATTTACATTCTTGGTGAAGCGTGATCACTTACAGGTATCCTACCCTTGGCCCTGAAAGCAGCCACTCTCTTCACTTCTTCATCTGGTATGTTCACGGGCACCACAAGAGTTGATGGATAGGTGTCACACAGCTCGTAGTGATCATTTACTTTTGTTATCCTCCAGCTTTCATTGGGTATACCCTACAACAGCAAACACACAGAACCCGTATAATATCTCTCCATGCCAAACATTTTTAATGAGAACCCGGAGCATGTCATTTTAAGTACCTGTCTTTTGTATTCCGACTGGGCGTCATACACCTTCCATCCATTTTCAGGATAGACCTGCCCGTATTCAAAGGCAAAGATTTGCTGGGGAATTGAGAAAGGAACATGTCAGTTGGTCTTCATGCAGGATTTAACCCATTAAGACCTGAGGCCGATTTTTTTTTTTTATCCGAAATCTTAACGCTTAAAAAAATGTATGTATTCAAAGATTTGCACACATTTTCTAAAATAGCAGATCTACAAGCTCGTAGCGTACTATGAGCTTGTATATCTGCTATTTTTCAATAGCCAAAGAAATAAAAAAATTACACAGATGCATTCCCGGTCTCAATGGGTTAAAGAGACATGGTGTGTCAAAGACAAGTGACTCACTCACCAGCCCATTGGAAACAGGAAACGCAAATTTCATCAGGACTTCAAAAATGGACTTCCTGAGTGAGTCCTCCATCTGCTTGTGTGCATACCGTAAATTCCGCATATCCTGGAAAGAGGGAGAGAAACCACAAAATCCACACTAACAACTATGTGCAAATTTACAAACTATGACACTAATGCATGTTTTTACCATGATGATTGGGACATGCATTTTAAGGGCAATATTGCTGAACTTGAATCTAATCGTTCTTCTAAGGAAGACGTGAATTGGGAAGTGTTATGCCATATTTTTACATGTCTTCCTCACAACATGTTCAACAATAGGATTCATGTTAAAAATCAGCTAACTTTTGTTCCTGTTTACTGTGGTTTCTAGAAATACTGGTCACTTCTCTAACTGTACTTGGATGTGTGGTACCCTATATTTGCCAAATTCATTGCTAACTGTCTGGTCTGGATACGCTAAACCCCCTTAAGCTTATTAAGAATTTTTATTTCTAATTTTAATTTCATTTATTTTTGTTTATTTAGTTTTCAACTCGAACTTCAATTATTTACTGCTCTCGTATTTTATTTTATTCTCCCCCATTTATAAATGTTGTTTTATAAATGTTGTTTTATACCCCACCCTCCCCAACCGGGGAGGGTGGGGTATATGTGGGGTTGTATGTCCTAATAACTGAAAATACCATAAATAAAGTCAGCTAACAGCTTAGCTCACCCTTAAATAACACTTGAACAATTACGGTGTACAATACCCCCGTGGGTGTCAGGTTTACAATACAACATGCATGCCATGATGGTGAAAACAGTGGCTTATAGATGTTTTTGTTTGTTTCAGCTTCACCCAGCTGATGGCTGTTAAGTGTCTTGCTCAGGGACTTGCCGGCCGGGAGGGGAACCAGTGACCTTATGATTATCAGACCACTAAGCTACGGCCAACCCAAAAATAGATACGTAAGAGAAGATCTGAGTAGGTGTTATGGTATCCGTTTCCATCTCTAAGCTCATTCAATCATTTTGTACAAAATCCAAGAAAGGTTTGTTTCACACATCTTGCTCAAACCATTAGCTTTTGCAGACCATTTCGATAGGCTTGCTCACCTTGCAAACTAGTCCATAGGAAACATCACCACGGCTTGATGCACCTCCAATCTTTTCCACACGACTCACCACCCCAAGGGGTAAGTCTAACACAAATGCTGGCTCCTAGAAGCGAAAGATATGTTAGTGACATAAGAAACTACAATTAATTTTTATTGTTACTTATCATTATCTAACATACCCTGTCTGTGCATTTGAAGAAAAGCCTGTAGTTGGTGATAGTGAGTGTTCCCCTGAGTGCTCCAATAAAAGGACAAATATAGGTGACATCTTTGGCTGTAAAACAAAGCAAGTAACATACTTGGCTTTAACCACCGCTATATACTATCAAGAAAACCACACGTATTTTAAACACATCTCAATTAATAAAACAAAGAAAGAGCTCTTACTCATATCTTGCACAGTTTCATTTGGAAGTAACTGTGGTTCCTCTTTGTCTGACTCTCTAAGAACCTGAGACATACAAAAAAAACACACCCAGTGTGAAGTGGGCGGTGTGGTCACAATGGTCATCACAGTGATGGAAGTTCACTTAAAGAAAAGTAATATTGTGGACCAACCATTGTACTTAAAGTGCATAGTCCTATTTATAGGGCTATGCACATGTGTCATGTTTCACTAGCCAATCACAGTCCTGAATAGACTGTGATTGGCCAATCACGGTGCAGGGTTAGGGGGGTACACTGGTGGCCAATCACAGCGCAGGATTGGGGGGTGCAAATATCCAAACCTCACATATAGGGGCGGTTTCACCGCCCAAAAAACACATAGTCATTAGCCCTAGCTGTCAGTCCAAAAGGGAGCTTGCAGGACTTGAATGTATGGAAACGTTACTGGATCCTGCATCCATTTGGGCCCTATTTGAAGCCCTTGTAGATCTGCTATTTACGAAACATTGCTGAAATGTTTTGAAAATGACAGATTTAGCCTATAATGACAAGCCCAAAATAAGGACGCAAGTGGCAGGAACGCACAGGTCAGGGACAACCTACCTTGATGGGAGCTTTGGGCCTGACCTGAAGGGGGAGAATTTAGTCAAACATCAAGACTTTGTTATAGATACTTGATTTAATGAAGGATAAAGCTGTCATAGTAACCAAAGACAACATAACTACTATAGTACGAACCCGCAGCTCTGGGGAGAGCTCTGTCGGTGACACAGAGTCTGAAGACATTGCAGAGGGCGCTTTAGCTTGGCCAGACCGGTCAGAGCGAGATGTGGAAGTGCTGAAGAAAATAATAATCATAATAACAACAACAATGGTAGTGGATGAAAGATTCATCATAGTACTGCTATAACAGCAGGAGTAGGTTTTCTCATTTCCAGTGTACTGCTGCACTACTGTGAACATCAGACGCTGACAAACTAAGCCCAATACATACTCAGTCGTACGCCTTAAAATAGCAGACCTCCAAGGAAGCTCACAATGTGTCCCAGTCCCAGATGCAATGCATTGTAAGCTTGCTAATGTACAATCTGTTACTGCTAAATATTATTAACATACATCTATCATCTATGAATGGATTATATCCACAGGAAGAGTGGGCACCTAAAGTTGGCCTTCACCAGTGAGTATCTGGATAATATATGTACAGTTAGTTAAGTCTATCATGAGTGGCATCTGCAACATATTGGGTACAAGCTTGGTTGTGGAGCCTGATGGCTACTGGCATAAAGGACTGCCAGTCCAATTATTATCTCTTTAGTGTCCAATTATTATCTCTTTAGTGCTCCTCGTTCACTCCAGCGGTGTAAACTAAGTACATCTACTCAAGTACTGTACTTAAGTAACAATTTTGAGGTATTCTTTTTTTAACTTTACTGGAGTATTCCCAATTTTCTGCTCTTTTACTTCTACTCCACTACATCTCAGAGGCATATATTGTACTTTTACTCAACTGAATTTAGAATTCCATACTTTTACTTGTAACAGAGTGTTTCTACATTGCAGTATTGATACTTTTACATAAGTAAAACCAAATAGAGTACTTTTTCCACCACTGTCCTCGTCCCCACTACTAGCACATCACAGACACAGAGGGGACATTTCAAACTGTGCTGTCCAGAACGAAGTTCAGTCATAGACTCGTCTACAATCATCAGTAACCTCCATAGTAGATTAATTGTGTAAAATAACAAAAAACAGTCTCCCATCTCTCAGTCGAAGTAACGTTAGCTTGCTAAAGTGCATTTTACCTGGACAATGAATCAACACTTGGCTGTCTGGACGAGGATCGCTTCGAGCCCAGACTGTCAATGCTGCCACTCTTCTCCATGCTGGCCTCATAAAAGTTTGTCAAGGAACTACTGGTGGTGTTAATGCAAACTAATACGTAACGAGGATATTATCCACGGGATAATGTTTTAATTCCGGCTCTGGAGTAAACTAAGTACCAGCGAATCCCAGGAAGCTGCCATGTTTTTTTTCCCAGCCTCCTTTAGGTCACAAGCATTAATGGTCACAAGTTCCAGACAGTTACGGATGAAGCTGGCGCCCCCTGTCGCCTGGTCATTACTACTATGGCCACAATCCTCATTATAGGATTATTATAGGCAGTGGTGGAAGATGTACTCACATTTTCTACTTAAGTAAAAGTAACAATACTGCAATACTGTTACAAGGACAAGTCCGGAATTCAAAATGTACTTAAAGCACTCATTATGCAGAAAGTCCCATTTCACAAGTTTTCAAATGTATAAAATGTATTTAAAAAAAAAGAAAATAGCAGATCTACAAGCTCACAATGCATAGCATCACGACGCATTGTGAGCTTGTAGATCGGCTCAAATGGCCAAAATGTATATAGGGCTGAAGTGGGTAATGTGTGTTTTGTAATAATAATCAAAATCTACAAAGTAACTAGTAACTCAAGTTTTCAAATAATTGTAGTGGAGTAAAAGTATAATATTTGCCTCTGAGATCAGATGCAGTGGAGTATAAGTAAAAGTACTGACATTTGGAAATACTCCAGTAAAGTAAAAAATACCTCAAAATTGTACTTGAGTACAGTATTTGAGTAAATGCTCTTTGTTGCTTTACACCACTGCATAATGGTCAGTTGTAAAGGCCAGACTGACAAAATGATTACCTGGCACTGGCAGCCATGGCAGGCAACTAGTTAAACAGGAAAAAGTAGGTAGGATAGGTTAAATAAAAGCTGTACTTTTTAAGACATGACATTTATACTATTAACTTTTGAATTCAGCTACATGCATGTATTCATAAACATTATCCAGTCCTCATTAGCCTTGTTTTTTCCTGTCTGAGGTGACAGTAAATCCATGCAGAGCAGACAGGCACTGGCACGGCAAACACTTAAGCCATGCAGCTGAGATCAGAAGGATGTTTATTTGTGAGATGTTAGTAATATCATGGACAGCAAATAAGACATGGTATGGTACATAACTATCAATTCAGTACAATATAGTGGGCATTCCTTAAGACCAGTCCACACCAGTGCAACTTGCAACATGCAACTACTTGCAACCATTATCCCCAATGGCAGTTGCAAGGAGTTCCATTGGTGTGGACTGGAGTAGTTCATCCAAAATACTTTTCTATCAATTACTCACCCCATGAAGCATTGAATTCATGGCGATTTTTTTGTTTTTGTCGCATTCCTAAGCCAATAATTTGATTAACGGCGGAAAGATGCTAATGTTCCGGTAGGCTCAAAGGAGTCTCCTACCAGAAAGACCGCCGGTCATCAAATTATTGTCTTAGGAATGCGACAAAAACTAATTAATTAAAATTAATTCAATGCTTCATGGGGTGTGTAATTGATAGAAAATAAGTAATTTTTGGGGTGAACTACTCTTTTAAAACTGTTTTGTTGCAAGGAGTTATGACTAGTTGCGGTCTTGCCTTCAAGTCTTGGGCACAGGTGGCCATCATCATAAACACAATCCTTTTTAGGGAATTTCAACCTGTGAAACAACTACCCACACCCCCAAAAAAATAATCACCCTGTGCATAAGTTCATGTCTTAGCCCGTTAAGTTTCTTTTTTATAGATGGATCGAAACCTTGACACCAAGTTATATTGCAGAATATAAAAATATTTTTCACATCAAGCAAAACTCACAAGAGGCTTTTTTCTTCAGGTTTATTGACATTACTTTAAAAAAAGAGGAAAAAAAGAAAAACTACATACACTTGCATGGAAAGCAACTTCAATACAAATTGGGCTTTTTCCAAGTTCAGTTCAGTTTAAAGGGGGTGTAAGTGATATATTAGTTAAAAGAAGTGGTAAATAGCTCTATATTCCCATATTCATCATTGCTATAGTATAGAGTATTTGTTCAATAACAGGGGTCTCCCGTCTCTCCAGCGCTTTAATAAACAGGAACATTTCCAGGGCAGTATATCAATTTAATCCAATCAAGAGAGAGAACTCAATAACTCATACAGGATACAGGATTAACAAATGAAATTGGAAGTGATGAAAAAAAAAAAAAAGATCAATATAAAATGTAAGCTGATATAATGGGTTCTCTCTCCTGATTGGATTGTATTTTCTGTTTACTAAAGAGCTGGAGACAGAGGCCGTTGTCACTGAACAAACACTAAAATAAAGTAATGATTATTATCAGAATAGAAAGATTTTAACTTAGAAAAAAACTTTGTTTTATCCAAACAATTTCACTTACACTACCTTCAATAAGGTATAACTCATTTATATACAATATTTTCAAGTTTGGGATATATGGAGCCTGTCGTTTCATAAACAGCATCGGTTAATGTTCCATTTTTGGGTTTGATGATCATCCTGCGATTGACGGAAATGTCCTTTTCAACTGGAGGCCAAAGCCAGGAAGAGAAATATGCGCCAACGTCCAAGTCTCTTACTTCACATATTTCTCCATGAATTTCTTGTGGAACTCTGAGCGCAGGGTGTCGTTGATGAAGCGTTTCTCCTTACGTGCATCATCCACTCCCTTGGCACAGTTCTTGAACACAACATCATCATCCCACCTTGGAGGATAGAAAAATATCAAGATAATCAGCAATCTACTCGCGCATGTCAAAGAGTCTGTGTGGTCATGGGTAAAAGGTGATACGTGTGGCATACCTCCTTTTGACGCTGAAGGTATTCTGTGTCTGGCTTGCCTGCTGCTGCTGCTGCTGTCCAGCCAAATTAATCAGCGGGTTGCCACTCAGGATGTTCTCCATGCGGATCCTCTCTTCCTCTGCCTTCTGCTCCCGCTCCTTGGACAGGGACAATGAAAAACATTGAAATACTACATAACATAAAAAGTTAAAAGACCAGACAGATGGGTCTCAGGGTGATGCCTTACTTTGCGATCTTGCTCCTCAGCCCGCTCCTTCTTGATCTTCTCCAGTTCTGCCAGCAGAGCTGCGGTGTCGTCGTCATCGCTCTCATCCTCAGAGTCCTCATCCTCTTCATCCTATGGGACCCCCACCCCACACAAACATGAAGTCAGTCTGATTAATGACGGCACCTGTTCCACGTCACAGTCTTGAGCTCAAAGCACTTACATCAGTGAGAGGGTCATCAGCATCCAAATTGGCTGCTGGGATCTGATCAAGCCTAGGCCTCTTGGAGGATGATGACGAGGAGGATGATATAGTATGCTCTGTTAAATGGAGGGACACAAATTTCAAATGAACATCTACCCGCCACAACAAAAGAAAATAATCTACTAATGGTAATTGATTCAAAACAAAGACTCATGATTTGAATCATGAATTTAATTGGCACTACTCATACAGGGACAAGCAGCAAAATGCAAATGCGGCAAAGTCCTCAAAACTGCAGAACAAAACATAACAATAAAGAACAAAAAGTATTAGTATTAAGATTATAATGCAATTTAAGGAATACATTATCAATATAAAGTCCCCAAATAAATTATTTAAGCAAAAACGAAATAAATAAATTTAAGAAAAAAAAAAAGAATATATCCAATGGTTGAAATATAACTGTGACTAATGCCTGCAATAAGACCCACCTCTTGGTCCCCTTTCCCTGGTCTTCTCACGCACTACCACACGTTCCCTATCCTCCAGCTCCCTACGGAAGTCACGGGCACGGACCTCCTCTGGGGCATCCTGGGTGGGCTGCCTGCAGAGAGAACAATATATAGCATAAACATCAGGCTTAACCACTTTCAACTCGGTATCCCTATTTTAGGCAAGTCAGTGTATGTCAGTATATTTAAAACAAATATACAATCTACACGTTCACAGCGCATTGTGATGCGACACAGTGTGAGCATATAGCAGGGCCCCATCCGAACTTTTTTCACCACCGTCCAAGAATACAATTTTAAATGTCCCAAGGCGTATGTTATCCATCCCAAAAATAAAAGAAATGAAATATTCTTTGGCAATCCTTTCCATTTTCCAGGTCTGAATGCCAGGGGCAGTGGGAATAGGAGGGGGTGTGGGTGTCATGTACACTAAAGATTTACCATACACGAGTGTTGGAGGAATTATAGTAAAGGGAAAGAATTGCATATGTTTTGGTTTTGAGATAGAGAGTTGAAACATGTCGCTGTCATTGAAGGGAGAGATTTGAGATTTGTCTCCATCGTCGTCTTTTACAGGGGGACTCATGTCACAGCACGGAACTCTATGACAATCAATGCCAGCAGCGATGACTGGCTTTAATGTCAAAGTAAAAAACATAACCTTTTGGGATCATTATGGGGTTTACCCAGATGCCAAAGGTGAAAATGTTAAACGATTTAATAACAATGTCTCCTCTATTCAAACAAGGTTCCCTTTGTGTCTGTGCTTGGTGCGACAATATCACACACAGCATCAGTTTTGAAACGCAGAGCAATGTTTTGGTGAGCAGCTATGTGGAGAATGGAGATTGCAAGGTGTCAATCCATGGAGAGACGGCAAGGTTTGTAATTAATCTCCGTCAGGGCTTGGAGATCGTTTTTTCGGCTAAGGTTGGGTGCAGTTCTGTCGGTTCTTTATCTTTTTCTGCTGTTTATCCTCTTCAAATTATGCTTTCAACTAAAATCTACCTGAAGAGGATGATCAGTACGGCCTGCGGTAACTTTTAATAAGCATTCTGTACACAATATTATTCATGGGTCTGGTGCAGTGGTCTTGTACAGGAAGTTTGTGTACCGTTTGTACAGTGACACTGATGCGCAGTTGGCTCAAAAAACATATCTTTGTCCCAACTGCGTCCCAGGGGAGATTTTTTTTCTTTCCCAAATACTATTATTTTTATATCCCTTGGACGACAGGATGTTGTTATTCTTGAGGCCTGGCTTATAGATCAGCTATTTTTGCCACACCGTCCAGTCATATGATAAAGTATTACAACTCAAGTGGTTACTTTATACTTTCAGAGTAGATTAAACAGTAGTTTAACTCGTGGTACTTTTTAAAGCTGTACACAGACCCACTCTAGTCTACACAACGACAGATGAAGTAGATGGACAAAATTGTACAGCAGATATTTATACAGCAGATATTTATATAGCAATCACTCAAGATACAAGAGCAGCAAATTATACTCAACCAATAGCTGACTGGGTGGGAAAGACTACCCAGTTGTTAAAGCTGGCACTGCTGGAAGACACTGGCCTGTGGCTGTATATTGCATAACCATTGACATGTTGCATTGTTTCAGTCACTGACCTGTATTTGAGCTTTGTGTGACCCGGTAGATCACGACTTGAGTATTGCTTAGACAATGCACTTAGATCTCCTTCTCCTTTACCCCTCCCTCCTCTTGCCGGCTCAAACGTGGGTCTTGCAGCTGTAGTCATCTTTAATTGCTCTGTTCATAATAGAATAAAGGAGTCTTGACGATTACTAGCTTGTAAACAGCTACCTCCAAATTCAATCAACTGGTAACAAAGTTATCTTATGACAAATCAAAATACCCCCCCCCCCCCACAATTTCCTTTAAAGCATGAATTTCTCTTTGTGCTTTAAACTTTAGAGCTACTTCCTGAACTAATATTCTCATCAAGCGGTTGGCACTGCGGCCAGAATAGATGAAAAACATTCAACCAATGCAACTACCAACTCAACAATGGAAGCTGAATTGATGTTGTGATGACGAAACAATAAAACCATCGAACAAATACAAAACAATGGCAGGAGGCAGTACCAGACAAGTGACTTAACTAACTTTTACGTCACTGTTAGGTACGTTTGAACTCCCACCCAATAACTACCATTAAAGTAAGAACTAAGAGTTCTTGAATCTTTTCTTTGGTTTAGGTTGCAAAGCTAACGTTAGCCATATAAGCTAACTGCCGAAGCAGGACATTAGAAGCGATATCGTAACAAAAAAACGCGCGGTCCAGGAACAGCAGTGAGCATTATACTATTATATAAAGCTATATTGATTCAAATTACCGTCAAAATGTTACTTTGTTAAATAATTCCCCGATTTACAGAAACATTAATACAAACCTGCCCACACTTGTAGGAAGACGCACGAAATGTGACGTCGACAGTTAACGACGTGACTCTTCTTGTTTACGGAGCCCACACTAGGAGTATTATCGCCACCTGCTGCTCTGGAGTGTGTGCTATACCAGAAATTCTGCATTTTCCAATAAAAACATTCGACTTGTATTCTTGCCTCTCTATTCATTTGTATCATATTGAATTCATTATAGTCAGTAGAAAGACTGAATTCAGCATGACACTATAAATGCTAAGACTTTTTTTTTTTAGTTTATAGTCATGACTCATGCTGAATTGAGTCTTCCTACTGACTATAATAGTTCAGTAGGGTGTTTTGGAACCTATTACTTATTCAGTAGGAAGTACAGAAGGTGCCTATAAAAAACACAGGGAAATTCATGTCTTGCACTTTATACAGGAAATAAACAAATATAGTATACTGTGTGTTACATAAACATAATACATATGTGTTGTATAGACACATCTATGACCTGCTACACCACTACCTATAATGGAACCAATGGTCAGTGATTTCATCCTGTAACCTGTGAGTGTGAATAGTACTGCACATGTGGCCTTCTAGTAGAATGTATATATTTATTATTTTATTTTCAGAGGGATATTTAGTCATAATAGGTACACATATATACAGATTCTAAAGGCCACAGCTCTGACCTGTGGTGTTGGGGTCCACAGCGGGGGACTTGCATGTGTCACATGAGAGTGTTGATTGATTAGGTCATATGAGGAGCTGGGGGACAGTTGCTACTGTTATAGAACAGTGTTAAAGCCTGTGTTTCCACATTTGAGACAATACACAAGTCACATGATTAATCAACAGATGGTTACACCCACATGGGTCGACCAAACCCATATAAACATAGAGAAAGCTCACTGAAAGGACAAAGTGTTCTAAGCAGGCATCAGTGTTACTAGTTACCAGGGTGTTATTGCTGTCATTTTCCATTGCGAGCTCCGAGGGATTGACGATAAGAATTGAGAGCGCTCAATTCCGCTAAGGTTGCTGAAATACCCTGTACATGGGAGATCTATCTATTGCATAGTGAGTGTGATTGGTAGATAATTGTACAATTGATACTCATAATGTTATCGTTGTTTTGTTTTCTTGTATTCCTCTGGTGTAACAGCCTCAGAGAACATTCCAGATCAGGGAGCAGCAGGGAGCAGCAGAGAAAATGGCTTCCCGTTTTACTGTTCCAAAAGAGGAGCTGACCTGTCCCGTGTGTCATGACATCTTTAAACATCCCGTTGTGTCGTCCTGTGGCCACAGCTTCTGCAAAGACTGTCTGCAGGAATGGTGGACGGAAAGACCAACAAAAGAATGTCCTGTCTGTCAGAGAAGATGCTCCAGAGACCATCCTCTTACAAACGTTGTTGTGAAGGACCTGTGTGAGAACCTTTTGGAGGAGGAAGGCCAGAGCTCCTTGTCGGTGAGCTCTGAGGTCCTCTGCACCGCACACGGTGAGAAGCTCAAGCTCTTCTGTCTGGACGACCAACAGCCGATGTGTCTCATGTGTCGCAATTCAGAGGAACACGCCGGACACAAGTTCTTACCCGTGGACGAAGCGTCTGGACTTTGCAAACAGAAGGTCCAGGAATCACTGGAGGCTTTAAGGAAAGAAAGACAGAAATGTAATTTTAATAAAGTTAAAAAAGATTGCGACGAAATAGAAAATCACATCAAGGTTCAGGCCAGAAAAACAGAGACGCAGATTAAGGAACAGTTTCAGAATCTTCGTCGGTACCTACAGGAGGAAGAGGAGGCCAGGATCGCCGCTCTGCGGGAGGAAGAGGCTCAGAAGAGTCAGGAGATGAAGGAGAGGATTGAGGGTCTGAGCAGAGAAATGGAAACCCTCTCCAATGCAAGCCAAGCTGCTGAGGACCAGCCGAGAGCCGACGACCACGTCTCTTGTTTTTGCTTGTTTTTGCAGAAAATGCACTTAAGACTTCTGGTGATTAGTAGTTTTCGTTCCCTACCTATGTTGAATGCACTTATTGTAAGTCGCTTTGGATAAAAGCGTCTGCTAAATGACTGTAATGTAATGTCTCATTCCTGCAGAACTACAAGACCACGATGGAGGGAGTCCAGCTCACCCTGCAGGACCCACCGCCGGTCTCAGGAGCGCTGATAGACGAGGCCAAACACCTGAAGAACCTGACCTTCAGAGTCTGGGACAAGATGAAGGACATTGTCTCCTGCACTCCTGTCATCCTGGACCCCAACACTGCTAGTCCATGGCTCATGCTGTCTGATGATCTGACCAGTGTGAGAAGTGGAGAGAAAGAGCAGCTTCCTGACAACCCAGAGAGGTTTGACTTCAATATTCAAGTCCTGGGTTCTGAGGGCTTTAACTCAGGGTCTCACAGCTGGGATGTTGAGGTTGGAGACAATAAACAGTGGGTAGTAGGTGTGTGTGTGGAGTCTTTCCAGAGGAAGGGACGCAAAGGGAGTGGAGACTGGTTTATAGGGTTCTATGAGGGTTCTACGAGGGTAAAGGGTGGATACAGAGCATACTCCTCATCAGGGCCTGATAAGGAGAGGAATGATCTCTCGGTGAATCAGAAACCCTGGAGGATCAGAGTCCAGCTGGACTGGGACAGAGGACAGCTGTCCTTCTCTGATCCTGATTCTAACACACACCTACACACCTTCACACACACTTTCACTGAGACACTGTTTCCATTTATTATGAATGGTGATGATGAGGGTCCGTCTCTGAAGTTGTTACCAGGGAAAATCTGTGTCACTGTGGAAAACCACAGTTAGAATGTCTGGCGTCCAATAAAAACCTATAGAATATATTGATCTGGTATTGATTAAGGGCTATTATTCTATGGCAGGTCATTAATTATTATTATACATTGATTGCAGTGATTATTTAATTAATGCATCATTCAGTTTCAAATGACTTTGGCGTTATAGACAGACAGACATCACACAATTATATTAAAAATAATAATAATAATACAAATAGTTATTTTGTAGCGTATAACTATAAATAATCAGTTTGTAATTCTATTGGTATAATGGTGACATGTTTGATATGATTATTACTGATAACATGTTTTATATTGTAGTGTTTGTCATTTATGGATCAGGTTTGAATTCTATAGTTTCTATGTGACAGTGATGATGTCTATAGTTTCTATGTGACAGTGATGATGTCTGTTTTTTTTGTGACAGTGATGATGTCTGTTGATGTATTTGATCTTATTAAAGATGATGAGAGTAAAGTGAGTCAGACAGACGTGTGTTTGTAACAGTCAGATCATATACTAGAAGAGTTAATACAAGTAAAAGTACTCAATCAACCCCAGTAGTTGAGTCAGGGTACTAGAAGAGTTATTACAAGTAAAAGTACTCAATCAACCCCAGTAGTTGAGTCAGGGTATAAATACTGACTCAACTCCCCCCATCCGCGCGCGCACGCGACTTCGCACAGGGCCCCGCATTTCTCCCAGACGGCTCTGTGTAGAGGTGTTTAAATATGCCAAGATTGGTGTAAAAACAACATGGACACATTCAGCACTGACCATGTTTGGCATGGTTTGGTATTGAGCCATAAACATCCAACCTTAGAACTACCAATCGAATGCAGTCCCAAAACAAAAAGAGAGAGAGAACACCAGACTGCAGTTGTTTCACATGCATTTGAGCAGAATTATCCTGATTCCTGCATCACACCCACAGAAATTATCACTACCAGTTAATCATAAAATACACCTTGCTGGAACAAGTGTAGTCTGCTGTGCTTGCTCTCATTGGCTTGATCTCTCATTTGTGTTCCTGTAACTTCCCTAATACCAAGGACTCTACACCACTACAACTACAGGCTACAGTCTTGGGAACGGCTGTTTCAGGTCAACCAACTGAATATTTATTGAACTAATCAGTTTTACATAACACAAAACAAAACAATCACAGTGAAATGACAAGGGAATCCTATTTTGTAGCAGTTTTATTGTCTCCGCCAGGCCGAAAGGCATGGCGAGAGAGTATGTTTTACCCCCTGTCCGTCCGTCCGTCCGTCCGTCTGTGGACAGCTAATCTCCCGCACCGCTGGCTTGATCGCAGCGAAACTGTGCACACACACTCCCTGGATGCCAATTCAGAACCTCTGCCCCAATTTTTTCACATGGCCCTGTTATAGCGCCACCAGGAGGCCGCTTTTTGCTAAACAATTTTTTTCACAGTACTCCTACAGATTCTGTCCAAACATCACGCAAATCGGTACACAGTATCTCTATAGTCATTAAACAAAACGGGTCTTTCAGATTTTTCATATTCCATCCTGACTGGCTAAAAATGGCTTCCAAAGTTTGCAGGACTGCTCCGTTTTGAACAAAATGCCTCAAATTATGAACACAGCATGTCATTTCCGTGAAACTTTGCACGCACATTCCCACTATGCCGAGGAAGAAATACCACTTGAGATTTTTCTAATCAGCCTCATGGTGGCGCTATAACAGCCCGATTCGTGTTTTTACCTATAACTGCACCAATCTGTGTAAAACTTTGTATGCGCACTCCCTAGAGGTCAAGGAAAAACCTTTGCCCTGCATTTTTCACATCTGCCTTTTATAGCGCCACCAGGAGGCCGACTTATGTAAAACATATTTTTTTACATTACTCCTTCCGATTTTATCCAAATTTCACGCAAATCGGTACACATGATCTCTATAGTCATGTGATCAAGACGGATCTGTTTAATTTTTCATATTCCATCCCGATTGGCTAAAATTCACATCTAAAGTTTGCAGGAGTGGCTCGTTTTGAACAAAATGCCGCAAATCATGAACGCAGCGTCCGATTGTGGTCAGACTTTGCACGCACATTCACACTATGTTGAGGAACAAATGCTATCCTTTTAATATTTGCCTGTCATAGCGCCACCAGCAGGTCTAATTTAGCAAAACAAATTTTTTGAACAAAATGCCTCAAATCATGAATGCAGTGTCCGATTGCCGTGCAAGGCCTAAGAAGAAATGGCACCCTTTTCACATTGGCCTATTATAGCGCCACCAGGAGGCCACAATAACCTACCTGACCTGGCGGAGACCTGTGCTCCGAGGAGCACTTTTTCTAGTTTCACCTGGTTTTCCCTTGTAAAATATAAGATGTGTGACATACAGATTTACATAAAAGTTGAGCTGACATAAGACGGTTAATAACTCAATAGCATCGATTCTATACAATACAGTGCATGAAATCATTAAGAATTGTGATGTGAAGACAAGAGCAGGTATTGGGCACTAAAGGACATCACACCCAAATTAAGTCTCCCTTGACCCGCCTCCCTTGGGTGCTTGTGGACAAACCCCCATTTTTTTAGTTAAATCAAGTTAAAGGGTTATCGGATAAAGGATCATTAAGCCAAATTGACACTTAAAGCAGATCTACAAGCTCACAACGCATCGCGAATGTGACGCGTTGTGAGCTTGTATAACTGCTCTTCCCCCATGCGACACCGTCGACGGAGCATAAATTGGGCTTTAAGAACCACACATCAGACAGTCATCTCGGTTCTCCAGGGAACAGACCATGGCAGCAATGTTCTGTTCTTTGATCTCCTCTTTGGTCTTGGCTGGCTGGCTGTCCGCTAACTTCTCCTTGTTCAGAGTAAACTGGATGGGGTTGGCTGCAGGCTTGGTCCGCAGGTAGTACATGCCAGTCTTCAGACCCTGGGAGAAGATGGTGATATGGGTTAATTTTTTTCTATTTTAATAGTACAGCTTTTTCTCCAATTGAGATGGACTTTAGACCAGTGGTTCTCAAAACCTTTCATGTCAAGGACCAACAAATTGATATGTATATGGCCGCGGGCCCCCATCTGAAAAGCTTTTGTGCCAGGGACTCCCATAAGAGAAATTAAATATTTTTCACAATTTTCAAGCTTGCGACGCATTGTGAGCTTGTAGAACAGTTATTTTCAAATATCCAAAGAATAAAATAGGGCTTAAGTGGTGTTAAATTGAATTTGATGCAATATTAACACATTTTGCGGGTACCCCACTTTGAGAACCTGCTGTCCAGTGGGCCCAACTTACCAGTTTCCAACCATAGAAGTGCATGCTGCTCAGTTTTCCATAGTTTGGTTCTGCAATATGGATGTTTAGGGACTGGCTTTGGTCGATGAAAGCACCACGGTCTGCTGCCATCTCAAGGACAGTCTTCTGGGAGATTTCCCATACAGTTTTATACAGCTGTTTCAGATCGTCTGGGATCGCCTCAATACCCTGTGGGAATCAAAGGATGTTAAAAATGCAATACCAAAAAATATGAAACCATGTTGAAGTTTTAGTGCCTTATACACTACAAATGCCATAAATAAATAATAAAAATTAGGGATTGGTGTTTTTCTTTTTCATCATTACCTGGATAGACCCATTCTGAGCAATCAACTGATTCTTCATCTCCTCATTCCACAACCCTCTTTCTGTCAGGTCTTTCAAGAGGTGAGGATTCACAATCTAAGAGAGAATAGGAAATAACATTTTGCAACTCAGTAGTTTGTAAAAACAACTTTGAAGACTACAAGGAGGAATGACGCCAGTCAGACATTACTGACCTGGAACTCTCCAGAGAGAACCCTGCGTGTGTAGATATTACTAGTGTAAGCCTCAACAGACTCGTTGTTACCCAGGATTTGGGCTGTGGAAGCTGTGGGCATAGGGGCCAGCAGCAGGCTGTTCCTCACTCCATGCCTGAACAGAGAGTCAGTGGTAAATATACACAGACACAAGGCCAATCCTGGTGCCCATAAGGGCAACAGTGAAGAGGTTAAAGTCTTACTTTGCAATCTTCTCCTTCAGTACTTTCCAATCCCACAGGTCTGTTGGGGTTTTCTCCCACATGTCATGCTGAAGAATCTGACAAACAAACGCCGGTCTCAATCAGGATTGCATAGGTTGAACTTGAAAGGCTACCAATATGTATTTGCCCTAACACACTGTAAGAGATAACTTATGGCCACTATACTCACTCCCTTGCTGACAGGAGAGCCAGGGAAAGTTTTGTATGGTCCGTGTTCTGCTGCCAGTTCACAGCTGGACTCCAGGGCAGCATAGTAGATGGTCTCAAATATCTGAATGTTCAGCATCTTAGCTTCAGGGCTTTCAAAGGGATAACGCATCAGGATAAAAGCATCAGCCAAACCCTGGACACCAATTCCGATTGGCCTGTGACGCTTGTTAGAGTTGTCAGCCTGAAAAGACAGTAGGAAGAGTAATGTCTTAGTCTCCATGCCATGGGTAATCCTAGATCCATAAATAAGCCAGACAATCATTACTAGACAAGACAATGTACCTCAGGCACTGGGTAGAAGTTGATGTCAATGATCTTGTTCAGGTTCTTGACAATGACTTTGGTGACATCCGACAGCTTTTTAAAATCAAAGGTCTTTTCTGGGGTAACGTACATGTTGAGAGCAATGGAAGCCAGGTTACACACAGCAACCTGAGGTGGGGAGAGAAGGGACAGAGTTTCAAAGACAGCATTAAACAAGACATTGTAAGGTTAGGCAGCTGGCAAGAACACCAGGCTAAATATGCATTTCCATCCACCAATAAAAATCCAATGTTGTGCTTCTCGTACCTCATCGTCACTGGTGTACTCCACAATCTCTGTGCACAAGTTGCTGCATTTGATGGTGCCCAGATTCTGCTGGTTGCTCTTCCGATTGCAGGCGTCTTTGTAGAGCATGTATGGTGTCCCCGTTTCGGTCTGGGACTCAATGATGGCGTGCCACACTTGCTGAGCTTTCACCACTCGCTTGGCCTTGCCCTGCTTTTCATAGCTGGGGACGTACACATGATCCATGAGACAAACTAGCCTTGAGAAAACACAATCTATGAGGAGAACAGAATATGGCGTTGTCCTTACCTAGTGTAGAGCTTCTCAAACTCCTCCCCCCAGCACTCATCCAAACCAGGACAGTCACTTGGGCACATCAGAGACCAATCCTGTAAGTAGATATGAGCAATTAGGGGTGGACAGTATAACAAGTACAAATGGTACACCGGAATGGATTTTGACCATACCATCATACCGCTTCTGTTTTTTCCCCCCACTTGTTTTGTTTAAGTCTGCTATCACTGTGCACTTGAGGAAAGACACAGTTGATAGAAAGGGCTTTAAAGACATGACCAAAGCACTGGATCCAAGATATGTGGTACCTGCCCGCAAATACCTTTGTCACATTGAAATGCCAGAACTAAATGCTGAGTATTTTTTTTGTATTGCAGTCTTTTGCAGAATAAACATTCTTAAAAACCTCTGTACTGTGTTTGTGAAATATATCATGTATGTTCTAGTAATGCATTAAGAGTAGAGCTCCTATGCGGTTGCCATACCAGTGATTTACCCCTTCAGAAGCATTTATATTGGAATTTTAAGAAAATTATATATATACAGTATATCGTAACGGTGGCTCAGTTATTCTAATTATACATTTTATTCCATATTGCCCAGGCCTTTGAGCAATTAAGATGAGTTAAAATGTTTAGCTTCTGTTTTTCATGCCGTGCATATATTTGTTGATGTTCATAAAGCTCTACAAAAATTGTCCAAGATGATAGGAATAATGTATGTTCACATTTAGGGTGGATTGCTTCTTTCAAAGCCCACCTGGTTGCTCTCCACTCTTTTCATAAAGAGGTCTGGAATCCACATGCCGTAGAAAAGGTCTCTGGCCCTCTGCTCCTCTTTCCCTGTGTTCTTCTTCAGGTCCAAGAAGTCAAACACATCAGCATGCCATGGCTCCAAGTACATAGCAAAGGCTCCAGGTCTCTGAGGAGAGAGAAGAATGATTAGCATTCATTAGAATAGAGCAGGGATAGGCAACCTTAGGCACGGGTGCCAACATTGGCACAGGGAGGATGATCACTGGCACACTGGCATAAGTGTGAGAGGATTTTTTTTTTAATTCACATCTGTATGCAAATTCTACATCCATTTAAACTCCTAACTCTGACTGGGGTGGGAGTCTGGGTGGGCTATTGCTCTGAATCTATTGATGATCATTACATCCTGATGTGAAAGAAAATATTTCAAAAGAAGAAAAAGAAGAAGGAAAAATAAAGGTTGTTATGCATATGGACAATCAGATTTTTTTGGAAATATATTTTGATGTGGCACACTGACTATCAATAAAATAAAAACATGGCACTTCATGTCAAAAAGGTTGCCGACCCCTGATGTAGAGTATGCAAAATCAAATATGTTTATAGTCATCTTTACCCTAATCTGAGTTCCCAGAAGCTCATCTTTACCCACACCACAGCTAAACCATGGTAAAACTCAAGTCCTACTAACCTTATTGCCACCCTGATCAACATAGCGTGCAGTGTTGTTGTATACCCGAAGCATAGGAACCAGGCCATTGGAATTGCCATTAGTCTGAAAAACAGTACACAAAGAGTATTAGACAAAAACTACAGATAGTAGATGAAGTTGAAGTTATTCAGTTTATACAAGTGTTGCTTCCCCCCACAGAATTTTAGATTTAGATTTAGATTAGTGTGCTTGATTCGGGTGTAGCAGCCAGGAGCGCTCACATAATTCAGGCGCCTATAACCTCGATGGATTTGAAACCCTGAACTCTGCGGTGGTGGTCAGGTAGTACGTAGGTACTTTACCCCTGCGCCACCCAAGCACAATTATTTATTTTTAACTGAAGTTATGGTAATCTTTTGTTTAAAAAAAACCCATTTCCCATTATTAACTAATTTGTTTGTAATTAATTGAAATTAGTCTCAATCTGTAACCCTTGTCTATTATGAACATCATCGCCTAATATGGGTATGATGGAGGAGCTGGAGTTTTAGGGTTGTGTTTAACTGAGAGCATTCAGCCTCACTTTACTTTCACTTTACTCTGTTTACTTGAACAATGCTTTTACTCTAATATGTGGCAAACACTAGACTGGCATATTTATCACTTACCCCTGCAATGTAGCTGCCCATTGCTCTGATACAACTAACTGCCACACCAATTCCTCCAGCTGATTTGGAGATGAGGGCGCATTGCTTCAGTGTGTCATAAATGCCTTCAATGCTGTCATCCTTCATGGCCAGCAAAAAACAGCTGCAAATAGTCAAGGACAGGTAATTTACAAAATGCCATTTCAAACATGCACCATTTGATACTGTCCAGCCTAATATTTACCTTGACAGCTGTGGCCGGTTGGTGCCAGCATTGAACA
Source organism: Gymnoscopelus braueri (assembly GCF_963280865.1). Classification (NCBI taxonomy): domain Eukaryota; kingdom Metazoa; phylum Chordata; class Actinopteri; order Myctophiformes; family Myctophidae; genus Gymnoscopelus; species Gymnoscopelus braueri. Next base: position 25,727,992 of record NC_137609.1, on the reverse strand, counting down.
ATGTTGGGGATGCATGAGTGAACCACTTCTCTGACAGCAGGTTATAGGTTTCAATCGCTGCATCAATTTCTCTTTTATGGATTCCAACAGCCACTCTCATGAGCATGTGCTGGGGTCTCTCAGCAACTACAGATAAAGCACAGATTATTAGCAATTCATTGATACAGAGCAGTCTATCAAAAATACCAACATCAGCATTATGAGCCTGACCAAGACATTACCAGGCAGTAAACAGCCTCACCATGAACTATACATTAGTACAAAATAAATTCTCACCTTTCCCATTAATCTTCAGCAAGTATGACCTCTCAAGTGTCTAAAACCAGAGAGACTAATTAAGTTTATGCTCCAAGAAAAAACAAGTACAAAAAGACAAGTACTAATCCTATTTAGTCAGAAAAAGTACCTTGAAACCAAAGAAATTGTACGAGAAGTCTCTGTCGAAAATGATGGCCGAGTTGAGGCGCTACAAAGAAAAGCAAAGGCACAATATGAGATATGCAAGTGCTGTGTGCTCAAATGCAAATAACAAACATATACATAATTGACAATAACCAAACACAGCATACTTACATCCTTGTTTTCGAGGACAATGTTGAGTGTTTCCTTGCAGATCATGGGAGAGTGACGGTTATTTAGGGGGTTGATATAGTTGTACAGATCCTCCATCACATCTGCAGTGGCAATGAGAGAAAAATGAGCTACGTATAAACTACGTGAAGACCTCATATTATGGGCTGTTACACAATCCTTACAGGGCAAAAAAATATTTTTCTTTCTCTTATGTGAGAGTAGAAACACAGTAACAATGCATGTCATTGTTGTACATTGCCATTTACAGTATGACTATTTGGATAAAGGATAACAAGGGTAATGTTGCTGGAATTATGCTGCAAACATGGAGACCGGTAAGGCCATATGAATTACACAATTTCCAAGAATACACTTTCTTTCAAGTTATACTCACCACTGAACACTTTCTTTGTCTCTTTATGCAGGTTTGAGACAGCAATGCGTGCTGCCAGAATGGCATAATCAGGATGCTTTGTTGTGAGGGTGGCAGCAATTTCGGCTGCCAATGTATCAAGCTCAATAGTGGTGACTCCACTGTATAGACCCTGGATCACCTTCATTGTTATCTGGGTCTGAACAAAAATAATGAAAATGTTACTGTATAATTACACGAGGATATTTATTTACAGATAATAACAAGGGTCTGTAAACTTACCGGATCCACAAAGTCAGAATTGAGTCCATAACAAAGCTTCTGTATGCGAGAGGTTATTTTATCAAACATGACACGCTCCTGGCGTCCGTCTGAAATTCAAGAATATATTTATTAACGTCGTGCTGGCCATTTTCTACAAAGTAACATAATTTCCCAGGCAGAATAGGTCTATAAGGTAAGGTTTATAAGGTTTGTGTGTTATATTTGATATTATATGTACATGTATTTTATAAATGGGGCCAAATACATGTAATATTTTTTAAATTACATTTAAGACCTAATATGTCTACAATTGCTACAAAATATGTGGCTATCCAGTCATTTTTGGCATAAACAAGAAGTTTAACGGTAAACTTAAGTCTGAGAGTGATGAATAGAGCATGTTCAAATCATTACACTTTATTTTCGACCATTTTCCACAGCATACATTTATTCTTAATGTTTTTACATTTTGGGAACAATAGCCGATTTGCCATTGAGGTGCCCACTCGACCTGTATCCATCTTAGCTCTGTTCTAGCTGTAGAATACAACTCTCGTAGACGTATTTATGATTCTGACGTTTTCAATCTACGAGAGTTGTAGGGTTCACCCCCCATAGACACAGAGACTTTCAGCACTATACCCCGTAAACACTCCAAACATGTACAAATTGAAAATAAAGGTGCTTACCCCCACGCCCCAAATGTTAACTCTCGCTACGGGGTAGTAGTTTAATGTAATAATCCATATATTTCAATAAAGAAGTGTTTTAATGCCGTCTGTGGCCGAACGCCATTTCTTCACTCTCGTTTACTTCTTGTTTACATTGAGTGTAATTCCGGGTTTCACCAGATGGGCAAGTCACTACCGCCCATTGGGAACTTCCGACAGAATCGGCCACAGACGGCATTAAAACACTTCTTTATTGAAATATATGGATTATTACATTAAACTACTACCCCGTAGAGAGAGTTAACATTTAGGGCGTGGGGATAAGCACCTTTATTTTCAATTTGTACATGTTTGGAGTGTCTACGGGGTATAGTGCTGAAAGTCCCTGTGTCCATGGGGGGTGAACCCTACAACTCTCGTAGATTGAAAACGTCAGAATCATAAATACGTCTACGAGAGTTGTATTCTACAGCTAGCTCTGGTCCATTAGCCTGAAGGAGTTCTTCCTTAAGGAGAACTCCTTCAGGCTAATGGACCAGAGCATCCATCCCATCCTGAATCTGAATAACCTAAACTCTAGCCTTGAATCAAGAAAGACCATCACAGATGTATTTGATCGAGTCTGACTTTTACTTTCGTATCGTAGATAGATATGCAAATCAGAATAGCAAATGTCAAAATCGATAAAATACATCTATGATAGTCTTGATCCAAGGCTACCTAAATTCCCAATGTGTATGGTTCATGAATCAATCTGTTCATTGTTGTTTGCTTGGCGCCAATTACGACAAAGGCATACCACTGATGTCCATAAAAAACGCCGCATCATTACATTATAGCTCATGTACATTTCAGGATGTGTTCATAAACTTTTATTCAGTTATAACGCGCATGCAATACAATGTAATGACAGCTGTTTGAGCTATTGTTGACATGTCTTGGCTTTAATGGAAAACTAGATTAACGTTCACAAACTGCTGACGCAATATTACACTGGAGATCCATCTTTGTTTTGACTCGATTCAAATAAAATATCAAACCTACCTCGCTTTATTACGTGCATATCAGCAAGTTGTCGCTTGGCTCCCGACGGTCCCGCGAGAGAGAGTTAGAGAGAGAAAGAGCGATAGAGTAGAGTTTTGCAATACACTGCTGTGCCAAAACCAAGCGATGAAGTTGTATGAAGTTCACTAACAGAAGAATCTCTCAGACTGAAGACAAGAGAGCGCCAGTGTTGACTTGTGTAATCCAAAAAACCCGCGACTATTGTGTGTGTGTCAAAAGCAGCAGCCAATCTAGTGTGGGGAAGCCTGGTGACGCAATGCCACAGCCAATCCGCGAGTAGTTGGACGGGCTTTTGGACCAATCACAACCATTTATGTGACGCACTTCACTTCCATACTTATGTTCTTTTCCGGAGTGTGATTTGGCGGGTCGCATTTTATCATTATTACGAAATGATGATCAAGTGAGGAAGTGACTGTGGTTTGATTTACTAATTACACAATATGTAATTAATAAAACATTAATTACTGCTATGGATGTTCACAATATTGATCCATAAATCTGTAATTACTATGATCAACTAATCAATCAATCGATTGTTGATCACCATTTATTTACATTTTGTCCAGTTAGTGTGTGTGTGTGTGTGTGTGTGTGTGTGTGTGTGTGTGTGTGTGTGTGTGTGTGTGTGTGTGTGTGTCAGGCGCGTATGGTGGGTTCTAACGTGGACCGGGCCAGATTCTTAACCCCCCCGCCCGCCCCGCTCGCGGGGGGCGGGGGCGGGTGGGGGCTCGCGCAACGATGGCTGATAAGTGACAGTCTATTGAGAATTACCATCAGCGTTAATGCGAATCGTTTTTTGGTTGGTGGCTTGAGCTTCTTCATGTTGTAGAGTAGTAGACTAGTCACAAGTCACAACAATAATGAAATGTAGAGCTATTTCTGGACCCGCTTTATACTGTTTACCTGGCAAGAGAACCGGTTTGACGGGGAAACCGGTTTTTAATGGCCACCCATTAACAATTCGGCCGAATGCAAATAAGCCCGACTTGAAAACAAAGGCGAATTTCTGTGGTTGGCTACAAGAGAATAGGGTGAGGGGGTGCTAATGTTGTTATGTTGATTTTTTGTTTTTTTCCCCCTGGGGGAGCAGAGTTTTCCAGACCGGGCCATGGCCCCATTGGCCTCTATGACGATACGCCCTTGGTGTGTGTGTGTGTGTGTGTGTGTGTGTGTGTGTGTGTGTGTGTGTGTGTGTGTGTGTGTGTGTGTGTGTGTGTGTGTGTGTGTGTGTGTGTGTGTGTGTGTGTGTGTGCGTGCGTGCGTGCGTGCGTGTGTGTGTGCATGCGTGCGTGTGTGCGTGTGTGTGTGCGCGCGTGCGCCTGTTTGTTAATTCACATGCCTGTTTAATTAAGCTGTTAGTTTAATTGTTTTATTGGCTTAAGTAGGCTACTTTGCAGATGGAGTAGTATTCAGAGTGTTCATATGTTTATAGGATGATGTATTTGCACTGCAGTAGTATACTGGTGACATTAGATTTATATAGTGTTGTTGACACTTTGTTGATCTGTCAGCCCACCTGCTATTTACAGATATAACTGCTCTCTCCCTCTGTGTGTGTGTGTGTGTGTGTGTGTGTGTGTGTGTGTGTGTGTGTGTGTGTGTGTGTGTGTGTGTGTGTGTGTGTGTGTGTGTGTGTGTGTGTGTGTGTGTGTGTGTGTGTGTGTGTGTGTGTGTCTCAGAATAGTGGACTTGATATCAAAATATATCTCTTCCATTTTCAGGTCCTCCATCATGCTATAATAATAATAATAATAATACATACAATTTATATAGCACTTTATTAGAATCGACTAGTTAAAAAGGATTAAAACTATAAAGGAAAAGTAAACAAAACAAAAACAAAAAGGAGGGGCAGGGGTTGGGGTTTTATGTAGGGAGTGCGATTCTGAAAAGGTGGGTTTTGAGTGTGGAAAGCACTCTACTGTGAAGCCGAGCATGTTTAACCTGTGTGATGATGATTCTGTGTTCTTTAACATTTCAGCTAACATCCCTGCATGTCATTGTTGTTAATGAAAACCATGGGGAGGTGTTCATTCTCGAGGACGGCTGTACCTTTGATTACAGCTTAGAGGAAGCCTTTCTAACCAAAGTGCTAAAATATCATCAGCTAGAGCAGACCATCTCACAGTTAGGCTACAGATGTAAACTTTTAGTTTTTATCTTTGGTAGCCTCTAGGGCACGTGCACAAGTTGGTTGTGAGGGGCCTTTAAATGTTTGGCCTCTCCAAAAGGAGGGCCAAACAGTTAGCAAGGTACTGCTCAGTATCAGCTATTATAGGAAGCAGCTCAATTTGGTGGCGGCATTGTTTTCGCTTATTTAGCTTTACATGGGTACATCATTAATGCATGAAATCTGTTATTTTGTGGGTGTTCAGGTAGGGTGGGAGCGGACAGTTTCAGGAGAGCTTTTGTTTTGTTTTGTCATGTTTGTTTGTCCTGTTTTTGTATAGTATGCATGGATGTACTTATTGTACTGTTTTGTCTATTGTACTGTTTGTATTTTTGTCATAAGGACCCTCTCGAAAACGAGATGACACATCTCAAGGGGTTGATCCTTCTAATGAAGGTACTATACATTGTTTACTTTATCCATGATTGATGTCTGCTGTGTCTGACAAATATGTCAGACACAGCAGACATCAATCATGGATAATATGTATGAGAGAGAGAGAGAGAGAGAGAGAGAGAGAGAGAGAGAGAGAGAGAGAGAGAGAGAGAGAGTGAAATAGCATGCGAATGTCTGAAAGTGTCTGAATGTTTGAAATGTCTGAAAGATCTCAGCTGTTCACAGTTCCACATGTTGGATAACAGTTGACACACATTGTGGGACACAGCGGGTGTCAATTCCAGGGGCCACATTACCAATACCACATGTTCTCTGCACACATTCCTTCCACACAAGCATCTGCCATCTGCTAAAAACAATCAGGACTTCTATACGATTCTTTGGGTTTCTCACACAGTCACTATAAGAAAGAGATCAAGAAAGCATTCTATCAGATGGCCAAGAACGATTGTTAAAAGGATAATGCAAAAAGCCCTATAGGGGCTTGTTTTCATTGTGGTCCTGTAGCGAATGTCAATGAAGATTAATATGAATGATCAGTCAGTCAGTCAGTCAGGCAGTCAGTCAGTCAGTCAGTCAGACAGACAGACAGACAGACAGACAGACATAGACAGACAGACAGACAGACAGACTGTATATGTGTATTGAACCATTTTCAGCTTATGGGGAGGGGGGGGTACATGAACGCTCTATGTTGATGTTTATGTATTTCATTGTGATGTTTTTTTATACATACTACTAGAATAATCTGCATAAATGAACTAAAGAGTAAAATTATCCTCTTATTTACGTTACACTTTTTTTTTAATCAAGAACTGACAGCTTTTATTATTCATAGATTCTGGCATTTGTATTATCTGTGTCAGTTCTTGTCCAAGGCTATTTCTTGTGACTTATTTGTGTACAAGAAATGAAGAAACCAGCGTCAACCAAGGTCTTGGCACTTGCCAGATTGCAGTGATTTGGGAGGTTGATTGCACTTGCTACCAGCTGATGGTAGGCAAACATGTTTTGATTGTGTGTATTTTTTACTTAGGGACCAGTCGAAATTTACAGAAGGGGGTCCCTGGAGGAAAATTGGGGAGGGTCATGCCTTTCTAATTTTAGTCCAAGGGAGGGTCAGCTAATTTTACTTTAAATCCAAGGGAGGGTCATGCAATTTTGAATTGATGAAATAGTCCGTTTTATATACCTTTTTAGTACAGCAGAACAGTGGTCAATGACCCCTCTCTATTTCAAATGATACAAAGGATTCAAATCAAGTAGCCTAACACCTTGGTCTACTCTATTTAGAATCAATGATATCAACGCAATTGAAATGGCTTTAAGGCTTAAGCTAAAGAATGTGGCTTTGTTGAGAGACTGATCCTTGATTTTATATCAGATGCAAGCTAATGTTGAATCTATATCACTAAGTAATGGTAGCTATTGGAGCAAGATATTCCACAATAACATGGCCCATGTCATAACTGCCAGTACGGGACAGGTCCCCACTTAGAAACACCCCCACTTAGAAACACCGCCACTTAGAAACACCCCCACTTAGAAACATCCCCACTTAGAAACACGGACCCACCCCCACTTAGAAACATCCCCACTTAGAAACACGGACCCCCCCCACACTTAGAAACACGGACCCCCCCACACTTAGAAACACGGACCCCCCCCACACTTAGAAACACGGACCCCCCCACACTTAGAAACACGGACCCCCCCCACACTTAGAAACACGGACCCCCCCCACACTTAGAAACACGGACCCCCCCCCACACTTAGAAACACGGACCCCCCCATCATGCTATTTTATTGTTACAATCCCCACTTAGAAACACGGACCCCCCCCCACACTTAGAAACACGGACCCCCCCCACACTTAGAAACACGGACCCCCCCATCATGCTATTTTATTGTTACAATCCCCACTTAGAAACACGGACCCCCCCCACACTTAGAAACACGGACCCCCCCACACTTAGAAACACGGACCCCCCCCCACACTTAGAAACACGGACCCCCCATCATGCTATTTTATTGTTACAATCTCCACTTAGAAACACGGACCCCCCCCCACACTTAGAAACACGGACCCCCCCCACACTTAGAAACACGGACCCCCCCATCATGCTATTTTATTGTTACAATCCCCACTTAGAAACACGGAACCCCCCCCACACTTAGAAACACGGACCCCCCCCCCACACTTAGAAACACGGACCCCCCCCCACACTTAGAAACACGGACCCCCCCCCATCATGCTATTTTATTGTTACAATCCCCACTTAGAAACACGGACCCCCCCCACACTTAGAAACACGGACCCCCCCCACACTTAGAAACACGGACCCCCCCCACACTTAGAAACACGGACCCCCCCAACACTTAGAAACACGGACCCCCCCATCATGCTATTTTATTGTTACAATCTCCACTTAGAAACACGGACCCCCCCCCACACTTAGAAACACGGACCCCCCCCACACTTAGAAACACGGACCCCCCCCACACTTAGAAACACGGACCCCCCCCACACTTAGAAACACGGACCCCCCCATCATGCTATTTTATTGTTACAATCCCCACTTAGAAACACGGACCCCCCCCCCACACTTAGAAACACGGACCCCCCCCCACACTTAGAAACACGGACCCCCCCCACACTTAGAAACACGGACCCCCCCATCATGCTATTTTATTGTTACAATCTCCACTTAGAAACACGGACCCCCCCACACTTAGAAACACGGACCCCCCCCACACTTAGAAACACGGACCCCCCCCACACTTAGAAACACGGACCCCCCCATCATGCTATTTTATTGTTACAATCCCCACTTAGAAACACGGACCCCCCCCCCACACTTAGAAACACGGACCCCCCCCACACTTAGAAACACGGACCCCCCCCCACACTTAGAAACACGGACCCCCCCATCATGCTATTTTATTGTTACAATCCCCACTTAGAAACACGGACCCCCCCCACACTTAGAAACACGGACCCCCCCCACACTTAGAAACACGGACCCCCCCATCATGCTATTTTATTGTTACAATCCCCACTTAGAAACACGGACCCCCCCCACACTTAGAAACACGGACCCCCCCATCATGCTATTTTATTGTTACAATTATTATTATTATTATTACCCTTATTATTACCCTTATTATTATTATTATTATTATTATCATCATTATCATTGTTATTGTTATTATTATGTCATGCTATTTTATTATTAATATATATTATTATTATTATTACCCTTATGACAATTATTATTATTATTATTATTATTATTATTACCCTTAATATATATTATTATTATTATTATTATTATTATTACCCTTATGACTATTATTATTATTATTATTATTATTATTATTATTATTATTATTATGTTGTCCTTTCCTTCTCTTGCGTAACGGTCGGGATCTCTGTGAGCGCAGCCTGTAGTCTATGGAGACAATATCCAACACTTCACCACGGTTAACCAGTGGTTTTCAACCTTTTCAGGCCCTGACCCCCCAAAAATGATAGTATTTGAACTGGAGACCCCCTTTTTTTTTTTTTTTTTGCTGGGGCTGCAGGGCGCAGCGTGGCACAAAATCCAAAGGCTCCCTCTCTCTAATTCTCAACAAATGTCTGTGATTATAATTGTCCTACAATCTGCAGAAGGGAGACGGTTAATTCCTTGTGTCATTTGCGTTTATATGATAGTCTATTCAAAGAAGACACTTGAGCGTCCATAAGATCGCACAGCTGTCCAGTCTGGACTAATATCAAACCAAACGAGGCTGTGCGTAAATACTGCAGTTATTATAACAGCGCAGCAAGAAATAAACGATTAACGTGCATGAGAATGTGCCATTGGTAGCACAATGCAAATCCTCAAAGAAAATGCGTCTTCCTAATAGATACATTTGGATTGGATATCTCACAATATGATAATGGTAACAATATGCGGGGATTCGCTGTCCACCGAGGAACAAGAGCAAGAGGCGTGCAGAAGAGGAGCTTTAGTAAAAAGGCACTTTTCCTGCCGTGTGCCAGCCACGCTCTACGTCATCGTAGAAGCAGCTAAACCTACAGGGTCTGTGCGCATCTTTGGGGCGCTACATACACAATATTCCGCTCATCTCTTCAGTACAAAAGGACTCCCAACATTAGTGGGTTCAACCCATTCAAAAGGTGCCCACATATCCAAATTAACCCTATACCTTCAGCTTCAGAACGATTTGCAGAGTGGGGGAAAAGTTTTGCTTTAGAAAATATTCAATGAATGAATGAAGAAATACTCTGTTACAATAATGTCCGGTATCAATAGAGGACTTTACTGTTCCTGTTCCACACAAAAAAACAACAACAACAGGTTCTTCTATATACAATATTTTGAGGAAAAAATAAGAAAAAGAAAATAAAAAGAGCTACAAGCTCACAATGCTCACAATGTACAATAGTACAATATTTTCCTCAGATGTAGTGGCATAGAAATAAAAGTAGTCCTACCTATGAAACAGAAAAATATCCTACAGTGAAACAAACAAAAAAAAGAATCAAAGCACTTTGGCTTGGTCAATATGTCAGGATACATGTACTCGAAAGACAGACAGACAGACAGACAGACAGACAGACAGACAGACAGACAGACAGACAGACAGACAGACAGACAGACAGACAGACAGACAGACTACACAAAGTTGTGGATGCAGTGCTGGACTGCATTCCAGTACTGGTCCAGCGTTTTCTGTCCACGGCGGTAGGCTACTGGCGCCGGAGAATCTTAAGCCTGTTGGAGGAAATCATTTGTTCATTAATATTAGTAATAATACATCAATATAGTAGCATTAATACATTTTAATAGGTAACACGTTTTTGTTGTGCACAATACGTTCTATAATAACTAGCTCCATTAAGAACCTCTCACTCCGCTATACAGCTCCAAGATGATAGCGGAGTGAGAGGTTCTTAATGGAGCTATATAATAACAATCGTCACCCCCCCTGCTCCCTAAGCTGAGTTTAGGCCAGAGCCTCAACCTGCTCATTGGATCCCATGCCATGCAACAGCCTTTTATTATTTATTTGTTCTTAGTATGAATAAACTCTCAAACCTCTCCTCCAACCGGCGCCACTTCAGTCGCTGGGTAGGTGGTGGATCCCCACGATCAACGTGGCCACAAACGGTCTCCACCAGCCTCTGTTCATCCTTTAGTTTCCGGATGAACACCCAGATGGACGGGTGGCTCCTGTCTACCCGGACATTCCATCTGTGATGGAAACCTGAAATAATCATAGATTTATAAGAACTATATGATACATGCAGGACACATGGCACATGGCCCATTTACATTTAATTCCCACGTTGCTCAGAGATATTGAAGCAAATACAACAGATTTGGAATGAGACATTTTCAAAGATAATAATAATACTAATAATACTAATAATAAATAAATCTAAGTTCTTACCCTCCACCGCGTTGTTGCTGCGGTTGTCAGAGTTCCGGCCATGGACACACCAGACTGCCGGTGGGAACAGTGCCCGCTCCCCCACGTAGGTGTCCTCCATATATTGGATGAAGTCACCTATCGCGGGGTAGCGGCGGAGCTGGCGGCGGGTCTCTCTGTTCGTACAAAAGGCCCTGAAGTTCTGCCTCAGGATAAGGAGAGGGAGGTAGCCGGTTGACATCGCCTTCCTGAACCAGGCTCTCAGGTGCCTGTCCCGCCTGTATGGACCTGCAAAAGTTGAGTGAAGAAATAAAAGTTACTTAGACTCATTTCATAAGCACTCATAAACACTCAATTTAGTAATTTATTTTATAAAATTAAAAAAGCTTCTACCCATTAATGTATATTATTATAACAATTATAATTGTCTACACATCAGCATATTATTATGAAATTAAAATATGTATTTATGTATTTATTTATTTAACCTATACAGCACCTATACATTTTAATATTTAGTTCTTTATCCTGTGAAGAAATCACACAATTACTTTTTGTTGTGGTCTGCTAACTTAACACAGCATGCAACACTGACCTGCCAGGCCAAGGTCCTGCACCTTACGCCACATGCTCTGGCACAGGTGGAAAAAACACCCAGTGATACGCGTCTCTGGCAGCTCCTCCCTGAAGGCATTCATCATGCCCATCTCGTAGTCCGTCAGGACTTGGGCAGGGCTCCATCTTGGACATCAAGGGGGGGATGGACAGACAGACAGACAGACAGGTGTTAAAATATAAAAAAGCAAGGTGCAGTGACCAGTGACATATGATACAGTGAGCGTCGAGCAGTGGTGGAAAAAGTACTCAAATTATTTACGTGAAAGTACCAATACTGCAATCTAGAAATACTCTGTTACAAGTAAAAGATTAGAATTCAAAATTTACTTGAGTAAAAGTACAAAAGTATTGGCATCAAAATGTATTTAAAGTACAAAAGTAAAAGTTCTAAACTATTTGAAAATAGAAGATCTACAAGTTCACAATGTGTTGCGTGTTGTAAACTTGTAGATCTGCTATTTTCAAATAGGTATAAATTAAATAGGGCTAAAGTGGTTAATGTATGTTTCATAATATAATCATTTAGGCTATATATCTGAAAAGTAACTACTAGTAACTAATACGTTTTCAAATAATTGTAGTGGAGTAAAAGTACAATATTTGCCTCTAAGATGTAATGGAGTAGAAGTAAAAGTATTGGACACACACACACACACACACACACACACACACACACACACACACACACACACACACACACACACACACACTTACAGTTCTTCAGTGACCCGCTCGACCCTCCTCTTAACATGACGGAGGACAGAGCGGTACATATCCTCTGTCTTGCCGCTCATTAAAACCATGACGAAGGGGACGACCCTGCCCACGTAGAGGCCATGTATTGTGGCAAACTGGTAGTACGGCCTCGGACACGTCTTGAACGTGGCGTCCATGTATATCTAAAACATTCAAAATGCATTTTATTCATACTGATATAAACTAGACCTGTGTCATATTATTGCGGAAAACCCTTATTATAAATATTCAGCCCCAGCACCTTTAGCTTGATCAAGCATAGATAATCATGCATATTTAAATTAATGATCTGGCTTATTGGCGACATATCATTTCACTGACTGACACGACGTTTTATTGAAGAGGGGTTCTCACCTGGTCACATTCGCTCAGTTTCTGGACGTTCTCATCTGTCCCAAAAACCAGAAAGCCATGCTGCCTGTTGGTCTTACTGAGGAAGTCATCCCCTCCCCAGGTAACGGCCCATTCCCCCTGCACGGCGACGTCCTCTACTCTGCGGGGGATGGGAGGCATGAGCCTGGCCCGCCGTCTCTCCAGACGCGCTTTCACGGCTTCGAAGGGGGGGATGTGTTGGACCAGAGCGGTTTGGGCAACGATCTGGTCATATACCCGTTTTACGGGGATAGTTGGATCGGCTGCCACCAGGTTGAGCATCCGCTCAATTATAGCCGTGGTGGCAACCAAATCCGCCTCTCCCGCGTGGTCATGTTCACCCGGCGGCCTTAAGATGATGATGGCTGGGTCATCTGCCTGCACATCCAGCCACCGTGTGTGCATGGTCACGTTGCACCCAGGGTGGGCACAACGCCAATAAATCTTTTCTGGGGTGGACTTATTCCGCAGATAACGGAACGGATCCATCACGAGGGCTTTCCCTCCTCGACTGTTGGCGACTTGAATATAAGCCATGTTTGGTAAGAAAGAATTATCACCTGGTGGGACTTTATTTTATAGAGGTAAACTTGATTGATTACCATGTGCTTCCAATACATTACACGATTGCCAAAACCTCATTGGCTTTGGCGAATTCAATACTTTATTGGCATGTCAACGAGTGAAACCGCTTTTAACGCGCCCACCTGTTGTCTGATGATGAGGAGCTGTCTGTGGTGCTGAACGTGCACGGGGACCTGCTTGTACTGTATGTCTGTGAATGAGAAACTGTCTATAATGCTGACCTGCTGTCTTTAGACTGATGTGCAGGTCCATGAGCTAACTTACAAATTATTTACAATAACTGCTATTAAGATTCATTTTAGGCCATCACGATGTTGCTGACACGGGACTATTTCATTGGTGTGTTGCCAAGGTTAATATTGTCCACCATCGCATTGCAACTTCTCCTCAAACACAGAAGAGAGAGAGAGAGAGAGAGAGAGAGAGAGAGAGAGAGAGAGAGAGAGAGAGAGAGAGAGAGAGGAGAGACGTTCCACTGTCACAGGCCGCGCAGAGCCATGCAGAGTGTAACGGAGGGAGGGGTTCTGATCAGTCTCAGAGCTACGTGAACTGAACATAATGGTTTGAATTGATTGATTGAATTATTTAGAAATTGCAGAGAAAAGCACATTACAGTAGATTTCAATTAATAGGCAAGAAACTAAAAAGGCTCACATTTCCTAGAGAAGCATAAATGCTTGATTAACAGGGGGCCTTTTCAGTTCATGATGACATTAAGAGACAGACTGATATACACTTTACTTTACACTTTGCTTATACAACAAAAGGAAGAAAAACAGCATAAGGAATATGTACAGTACAATTGGGGGGGGGGGGGGGGGGGACAATGTTGTATTTAAAAAAGGGAATATGTACATGGGGGGGGGGGGGGGGGGTAATGACTTTTATAGGGGCCAGTTGTGAGTTGCGGCCTCCTGAAGGTGGTCTTTGAGGGCAGATTTGAAGGAGAGAAGGGTTTTGCACTCCTTCACTAATTTTGGTAGAGCATTCCATTCATCAGGTCTGTCTGTCTGTCTGTCTGTCTGTCTGTCTGTCTGTCTGTCTGTCTGTCTGTCTGTCTGTCTGTCTGTCTGTCTGTCTGTCTATTGACGAAACTGGAATTAGGCATACTTCTTACGCCAGGAACATGTGATTGCATCTGTTGAAATGTTATTCAGTTCCAAGCAGTTACAGACAGACTATAATACCGAAAAACTCATATGCACCAATTGATTTTACCTAACATGTCAAGTCAATTTTATGAAAGTGTCAAATCACAACAAGTTGTCTCGAGACACTTTACATGAAGAGCAAAAAAACCCCGACAGTCCCACCCTGAGCAAGCATTTTAGCGACAGTGGCAACGAAAAACCCCCTTGGAGGAAACGTCAGGCAAACCCTAGCTCTTAGGGTGGGGGCCTTCTGCCTCGACCTTGCATGGGCCGTCACGCCTCAAATGTTGATAGCTGCAGCTCTTAGATTAGCCATGAGTCCGATCAATCATTCACAGTCTGTCAGTATATTATAATAGGCCTAATAATAATAATAATAATAATAATAATAATAATAATAATAATAATAATAATAATAATAATAAGGGTAATAATAATAATAACAATAAAGACAGCTGGAATTTAACTCATTTACTTAAGTACGCTTTTGAGGTATTTGTGCTTTACTTGAGTATTTCCAATACTTTTACTTCTACTCCACTACATCTCAGAGGCAAATATTGCACTTTTACTCTACAATTATTTGAAAACTTTAGTTACTTGTCAGATATATATTATGATATTATGAAACATACAATAACCACTTTAGCCATATTTTATACCTAGGCTATGTGAAAATAGCAGATATACAAGCTTACAACGCGTCGCATCACACACACACACACACACACACACACACACACACACACACACACACACACACACACACACACACACACACACACACACACACACACACACACACACACACACACACACACACACACACACACACACACGTCCATCCGTCCGTCCGTCCGTCTATCTATCTGTCTGTCTATTAGTACGGCGCGTAACGTGCGACGCCTACCCAAAAAGACAGACATACAAGCTATCAACGCACTGCGACATGGTGTGTCGACTGCCTGCAGATCTGTTATTTTGGATAGGGCACATGCTGTACTGGTTCATGCGCTATGAATGAACCCGATTTTATTCTATTCATTATTAACCCACCTCCTACATGCATGCAAGCATCATTAATCAAAAGGTGTCAGTCAGCGTTACAGATCTACAAGCTCACAACAATGTGTCGCTGATCACCGCGTTGTGAGATTAAATTCGGGGCTGTCATTACTGGGCTCATATTGTTTATGGGGGGGCAGCTAGGCCTTATTGCTGATAGATAGTTAGATAGATATTTAAATAGATGTATAGATAGACAGACAGACAGACAGACAGACAGACACTCCGTCACTCCCAGGTGGTGAGCGCACGCACTCAAGCAGCTCTCTGCCAGAAAAGCTTCCAAATGCGAAGTTTTATTTTCGCTTGATATCGGTGGTTGATAGAGAGAAAATGAATTCATGACTGATAGACAGACAGACAGACAGACAGACAGACAGACAGACAGACAGACAGACAGACAGACAGACAGACCCAGGCCGTCCGTGGGAGCGCACTCACACCAATGCGCTAAATTATAATATAATAATAATAGGGTAATAATAATAATAATAATAATAGCATCAATTTGTTTATTGCACTGCACATTTACGCACAGCCTCGTTTGGTTTGAGACACAGTGTCCACTGTCCAGTCTGGTCTAATATCAAACCAAACCAGGCTGTCGGTGGACAGCTGTGCTTAATCTCATCTCATGGACGCCTCTTGAAGACTTCATTTATGGGCATATGAAGTGGACTAATATAGTAAGTGGACAGATTAAGGTGAAAGTTTAATTTCATCATACTTCTGGTGGTGACAGAGACATTAGAATCACAGACAGTTGTTGTGAATTAGGTGAGAAAAATCCTTCTGAATGTGGCAATTTGGAGAGCTCCAAGTTCCGCACAGATGCTTAATTTATTTTTCCTAGTTCCTTAAATGCTACAGTTTCTTCGAAAATATGTCATCTCCTAGTTCAAAAAGGCGTGGCGCTGTGATGCATCCAAGTTCATGTTCATGTTACCAAGCCATATTGTAGTACAGTCAATAGTAGGCTAATAGGCTGCTTATTAAATCTACAATGAAATGACAACGGATCACCCTCCCATGCGCGTGTTGTTCTGCAATGATTTTTCATTCATTGGAGGCAGCAAATAAGCAACACATTTAACATATTAAGCTCAGATGATTCCAACCAAGAGGAAAGAGACGGGAGGGCAGGAGAGAGGAGAGGGAGAGAAACGGTATATAATGCTTTTTATTTTATTTTTGTTGCGTGTCAACTTGCACAGCGCGCCCCATCCCACACCGCGATAATGGACTCTGAAATCTTGGCTCATGTGTAGCCTATCATAATTATTCACAAAAGTAACATATGGATATATACACTTAGGATTTAGAGAGAACCCTGAACTATTGCGCTTGAGATTTGGGTACATTCTGGGTTAAAACTGAATCTCTCCATTGTCTCCAAACTAAAGGCCCAGAATTAATTGGAGACGACAAAAAGAAAGCAGTGCTGTTCACAAAAATGACATATGCCTATGGTTGAGGCAGGTGTAAACTTTAATTTTATTTAATAAAGGAGGATTAATGAAGCATTAATACACACAGGTGCTTTGATGTTGGGCTAATTTGACAATAGATCAGATGCAAGTGTCTCATTAATGCGCATGGGATGGTTTACCAAGTATGCCTACATTAATTCACATTCATTGTGATTATATATTCGGAATAGTGGTGTGTATAAATAGCAATGCGTCACTGTCGGAATAGCGATGTCTTTAAAACAAATGGGAAACACCTCCATTCAGAAGAATGGAAGTCAATCTTCTAAATAGCGATGTGGCGGAATGGCGATGTGTAACCCTGGGGAAGGTATGTTGAAGGTAAGATGAAAAACATCCGAATTGGACACAGCAATGGAGAGCATGCACTCTCTGCTGCTACTGACATAAAAATGCTGTTTGCTGGCTCACACAGCTGTTCTGTATCCAGCGCAATTAGCTAAACTCACACACCTGCCTTAACTAACGACCTCTTCTCATCAAGAGGACCTAAAGTCACAGTGGCCTCTTCTTGTCAAGAGGGCCTTTCAATATAAGGGTACTTTTGTCTTTCAAAATAAAGCCATTCTAAGCAACATAACGGCAAACAATAAAAATCACATTATAAGACAAGACACTCCCCGCTTGACCTTTATGAGGTCACCATCTTATCTTTTACACTGCGGGTTCTGAATGAGTCCTCTGTAGGTAGAAGCAGAACTATGACTAGTCTACAAAAAGTCTTTGCACAACCTCGGTCCATAGTCTTCATTTCCACATTGCGTAATCTTTCCTGAATTTGCCTCCACTTTTTTGGTGTAGACATCCTTGTCTGTGAAGTCTCCTTGAGGGCGTGAGACTACAGCCTTCTTGCTGAACCTGAATAGACTGTCATGCGACTCCCGCCATGACAGGTTTTCTCGTTAACGTGCATGAAGCACTGGCCCGGGATGCATGGCTGTTATGTGAAAGCCGCTGTCACATTCCTCACACTTTACTGCATTTTTGCAGTCCTTTGCTAGATGAGAGGCCGAGGACACACATTTGAAACATATTCCTTTTTCCATGAGAAAGGCCTTCCTGTCCGAGAGTGTTTTATCTCTGAATGTCCTGCACTTCCTCAGTGGATGTGGAAGGTCGTGGATTGGGCATGTTATACGTGGATCATTGTCGCTTTTCACAAGGTTGTTTGCATCAGTTTCTGCTGTGGAGACATCGGTCTGGTGAACCGTGATTGGATAGCGGGAGCCTTGACTTTTAAAGTTAGGTCTGTCTGTTTTTGCAGGTGCAGTGTCACTGCTGGAAAGAAAAAAGCTTGGGTTGTTGCTGTGAGGCCTAACCCTATGATAGCGTTGGTGTAGGATGAGTGCCAAGCACGGTAGTTTTCGGGCCTGTCATCGAACTGATATAGGCTTGAGCTCACCAGGCAGGGGTGGACTGGCCATTTGGCGTACCGGGCAAATGCCCGGTGGGCCGCGGGCCAGTGGGCCGCTGGGCCACCCAAAAAAAAAAAAAAAAAAAAAA
The DNA here is from genome assembly GCF_963280865.1 of Gymnoscopelus braueri. Lineage (NCBI taxonomy): Eukaryota > Metazoa > Chordata > Actinopteri > Myctophiformes > Myctophidae > Gymnoscopelus > Gymnoscopelus braueri. Next base: position 25,709,495 of record NC_137609.1, on the reverse strand, counting down.
AAGTTTTTTTTCGGTCCGGGGGGTGGTGGGCCGGTCCGGACCAAAATGCCAGGGCTGAATTTTGGTCCCAGTCCGGCCCTGTCACCAGGTCTCGCCGAGCCAGGAAGTTTGCCAGTGGTTCAGTGGTGGGTGCCTTGGCATTAGCTGCTGGTGTACCTTGGGGGGTGTACGGTAGGGCGGAAGTGTTCAACTTAGAGTAATCCCTGCTTGAATGTCCCTTATAATCATGCTCTCTTTTAGGGGACTTGTATTACATTTTAACAGGACGTGGTGTGCTTGTATCTTTGATTCAGTGTTCGACTAACACTTGTTTGCTGCCGGATTTAGCGTATTGTGGTGCGCTATCTCTTGCTGGGCCTTGCTGTGTCGGTGGAGAAACGACAGTTGTGCTTGGCTGTGTCGGAGTATCGGCGTCGACACGGTCTTGCGGTGGAGAATTCGCCTGTGCGGATGGCTGATTACCGGATGAGCTTAATTTTTGTTGAGATTTTACAAACTCACTTGTCCGCTCCATTTTATCCTCTTCTGAGATAGCGTCTAACACCATAGGGTCATGGAAGACTTCGTCCATCTCCAAAACTATTGCCTCTGCAACAGCTGCGTCTGCTTCACGCTTGAAAGAGAGCACTCCCATTTCAGCTTCGAGTTTAGCTGTTGCAAATTGTAATTTTGCTTCCAAAGCAGCCTTTTCTTTTTGTAATTCTGCTTCCATAGCAGCCTTTTGCTGGTGCATATCTGCTTCCATAGCAGCCTTTTGCTGGTGCATATCTGCTTCCATAGCAGCCTTTTCCATCTTGAGTTCAGCTTCTTGTGTTGCATATTCTGAAAAGTGGAAAATCCAGATTGGTCTGCTGCTGACTGCTCTGCAATCCTCTGGTCTGAATGGATCCTCTGGTCACCTGGCCGACCCGCGGTGCTCATCTTTCACAGAGCGTGATGGAACAGTGTGGTACCAAGTGGAACGTCAGGCTGACACCTGTGGGAACATATTGACGGTGAGGATTTGTCTGATAACTTGTTGCTTTTTTATAGGATTGTCTTTATCAGCAGTAAAGTTTGTTTTTCTTTTGTGCTGTGGCTGTGTATGTGTGTATATATATATATATATATATATATATATATATATATATATATATATATATATATATATATATATATATATATATATATATATATATATATTATTATTTTTCAAGCTGGCTAGATGATTCACTGGACTGACCATTCAGTTAACCTCTGTCTTTCAGACCAACAACACCCATGCCATCTACTCCAACAGTGTATTTGTCTATCCTGCAAATAACTCACTTCCTGTGAGTTTTCCCTTCTCCTGTGTCTATCCTCTGGACACAGAGACCAGCCTAGATGTGGCCATCAGACCAAACCTTCAGTGAGTAACCTATTTTCAAAATTGCAAATGATAGTGAAAACACAGTGAATATACAATGTATTGTGGTACAATAAATGTGAACTGCATTGCACCAAACAGCCTTGGTACAGAACTGTGAAAAGACAGACAAATGAAAAAAGGTTACAGATTTAAGTGTGTTTTGAATGGTTCTTTATTAATTCATCTGCCATTGTTATAATGGCCTCTAGTTGCTGCCATACAAGAAGAGACTAGTATATTACATTTCAGGCTTCAACTTGTTTCCCTGCTGTCATATTTTGATCCAGGCTAGAGAAACTACAGTATTTGTATGCCACATTTTATACTTAGTTAATGTTGGCCATTAATATGTATTTTTTTCCAAGACAGTTCTTAAGTTTGCACTTAAAAAATGTTCTGCTATAGTGACAGCCAGCCACTCGGCCAAACCAAACCCATCTGATACCGTTTGATCCTTTAAATGATATGTTTCCTTGACAGGCTTAAAGGTGGCACGTCAGGTGTGGGTTCACCAACCAACACCTCCATGTCCTTGTTCCAAAACTCCAACTACACAGAGCCTTACCCAGCAGGCCCAGTCACCCTGCCAGTGGGCTCTGCCCTGCATGTAGGAGTATCTGTAGGGGAAACAGATCCAAGGTTTGCGGTCGTTCTGGACGACTGCTACGCCACTCACTCCTCCAGCCCTGATGACCTCATGCGACACTTCCTCATTCAAAACAAGTATGTTTCATTCTTCAGCCTCAGCAGATGGCTTGTGTCACAATAAACAAACAATGAAAGAGAGCGTTGGGTGGGAGTGGGGTATGGGGTTGTGATATCAACTATAATGTGAAGTCTTAGTCCAGAGTCTTTGTATGAATGTAAAATCCTTATGAAAAGAGAAGAATGTTGGATGCAACAGTGATGTCGCATGAGTCTACAATAGCGTAGCATTTATAATGTGAAAACTGTTTATTATAAGTTTAGTGTCTTAGTGTGAATTTAAAATCATTTAACTAAAAAGAAAAGACTGACGGATGAGCCTACAACGTGACCCTTCTTTTCTCCAGGTGTTCTATCAACCGTCGTCAGGTGAAAGTGGATGAGAGCGGCTCTTCCCTCCAGGCTCGTTTCTCTGCCCTGCTCTTCCTGTTCCATGGAAACTACAGAGATATCTACCTTCACTGCAGCCTCCACCTGTGTGACCAGAGAGCCTCCTCATGTTCTCCTGTAAGTTTCACACTTTCTTTCCACACTCTGCTGTTTCACACCAGACAGGTAAGTCAGTAGCAAACTGTGTGCTTACTGCTATTCCTTCACCATTCACAGGTTTGCTCAGGGAGGCGTCGTTGCTCCGTTTCCAGACCTGTACCCTTCAAACCCATCACCATTGGACCAATCACCTGTGAGTATCAAGAACAACAATAAGAAAGACTGTATTTTTTAGTGCTGACATCTTAATAATGTTAAAGTGGATTACATTCGTTTTTTGTGTTTTTCTCTTTGCTTTGGATCTTCAGGGGACAAGCTAGTGGAGTGAACAGCGGACATCGTTAACTGACTCCAATATATTACATTTTCTAATCGTATGATTTTTATTTGGTGCGTAGGTTTCATAAATATGCTATGATATGATTAATCTAATCTAACTAATCATTAACCATTTTTATATTTCTCTCTTCTGAAAAAATACTGTAATCAATAATATGGTAACAAATAAATGATGATTTGAGCATTAAATGGCAAATCTGTGTCTGCTTCTTCAAGGTTCAAGTCCCAAATAAATCATTATATAGTTATAGTAAATATAGAAATATGTAAATGATCAATGATGAAGTATATTCATACAAAAATAGAATATAGCCTCAATGCTTATAAAAGTGCTTTAAAAATGTAAGAAAACACACTGATCATTGAAGGTTTTTCATATCCTTCTTGACATAAAAATGTGATGTCAAGAAGGATATGAAAAACACGGAAATTAGTTATGACACACATTTAATGTGTGTCATAACTAATTTAACTCAATAATGAAAAAACAAGGTGATACTGACAAGCATTTCTATTCAAACATCAACTATACAGTACATGAATCCTCCCTGTGTACACAACAGTAGATTATTCACAATACACACAATTATTAAACATAATCCTTCTCAGTAGGATGAACATCCAATGATTGGGCCATAATATACAGTACAATACCACAAATTATTTAACATTATCCAATCAAAGACCACTCACCTTTATCTTGATCAACCAATGAAATATCACAATCCTTCTGGTCTCGTTGGTTTAGGAGTTTTTCAGATTGAATTCTTGCACAGGTGTCTGTGGACCAAGGGTGACATAATCTTTTATTTGCTTAGTCTTTGCTTAGTCTTTGCTTAGATTATTATTATTGCCAGCTTGCTTTGATGCTAAGTTGTGTTGTTTTTGTTGTTGTTGCTCCTGTCTTTTGTTCAGAGCCAACAACAGAGGTGCAGATAGTAACGATTACTTACTCTCATTCACTCATTGTGTGGCAAAACTGTCTCAAAATCATACTTTAAGCTCATAAACAAATGCAAAAAACAAGGTGAATTAATTATTTCAATGTTCTGGTAAAGCCCATCCATACCTCTAGCATAGCTGCCTTTGTCTTGGGTTGTTACACCAATACTAACCTACCAAGTTTGATTTGATTTGGACATATTTTACATAATCGTCTCTGTCGGGTGGAAACCTCATATGTCCGAAACTGTTCCTGTTCAGGATTCGAATTCAAGCAGCAAAAGTAGCAGATCTACAAGCTCAAAACGCATGTATGTGTGTGTGCATGCGTGGGGCTACACTCTATTTTACATCTCACATTTTGTATGTTGCCAGGAAGCAGATTATGTCTTGCTTTGTAAATTATTTGTGCCGTTTTAAAATCCACCAAATCAAAAAAACGTTCATTTGTGTGATCATGATATACCACGTTAAAAGCATTAAGAATACTCAATAACCTATTTGTATAAAGCCCATGAGAGAAAGAAAAATAGAGCCCACCGAAATGACAGAAATAAAAATAAATTAATAAAAAGGCCATGAGGAATAGGCCTACATAGACAGAAGTGTTTCCACCCACCATGTCACAACTAGCAACCTTCATCATCAACAACAACAACAACAACAACAACAACAACAACAACAACAACAACACAACAACAGACACACTGTAGTTCCACATCATTATTCAACAAGACTCTGCCTCCTTCCTGACCTCATCACTGTCGTGTCAATAATCAAGGTAATGCACACCCTCTGGTGTAATATTGCTTCATTAATTAATACAAAAATCATTACGAAATTAAGGAAATATGTTCTTAACTTACTTCTCTAACTTACGCTGCTGGACAGACAGACAGACAGACAGACAGACAGACAGACAGACAGACAGCTCATGTCCTGTATCAGGTTGAACATCAGCTTACTGGCTTTTCAGTTTCCCCCAAAATATAGCTTTATGTACTGTGGTTAACATTTAGATACATTAGACAACATGATTTTACTGTATATTAACACTACAGACAGTTGTGAAATACAGTATATTATAGTGTTTTTATACTTTAAAATACTTTGTATCAGTGAAAGACACCTGTTCAAATCAATGTGTGTAACTATAATGCCCATTTTGAACCTATTTGTGTATATATATATATATATATATATATATATATATATATATATATATATTTTTTTTTTTTTTTTTTTTTTTTAGCCTACATTTAACTCTGTCTGCTGCACAATGCTGAGCATTGCAAACTTTGATCCATTATCACTGTGTCCACATAATAAACACTCTTGTGTACATATTTGATCCATTATGAATGTCTGTACTCTCTTTTGTACATAACTTTGAATCATTATAAATGTATATACAATCTTTGTACATAACTTTGAATCATTATAAATGTATGTACAATCTTTGTACATAACTTTGCTGTTACTGTAGTTTGTTTGCCTCTTGCATTTGTGAGGTATAATTGGTTGTATAGCGGCACTCAGTGGTTATTTTCAGGCATGACACTATCACACTCAGGGATGAAAGATAGGACCCAAAACACAGAAGAAGAAAAAATAAGTTGTAAAACTGAAAACTCTTTACTGAAGAAAAACTAAGTTACACCTCAAAGGACTAATGCCAAGCTCAGAAATACTCTAATAATAATCCAACATCAACATGACTGAGCACACTTTAAATACTCTGGCTGTCTCATTAACTCAGACACACACAGCTGGGTGCCCAGCTAGGTGGAACCAGTCTCTCAATCAAGGCCACGCAGAGAGGGGAGGGGCAGAGAGGGGAGGGGTCGAGCAAAACCAGGGCAAGAACACACTGGGCACAGAGGCAGAGGCCGTTTCTCAATACCCGAACTTGGGAAGCACGGACTTGCGTCCTTGGAAGTTCAGACTTGCAAGTTCGCCTCGGAAGTAGGAACTTCCGAGGACGGGAGGACGGGAGGACGGGAGGACGGGAGTACGGTAGTTGGAACGGCAGCGTACTTCCGAGGACGGGAGGACGGGAGAACGGGAGTACGGTAGTTGAAACGGCAGCGTACTCGATGACGTCACCATCTCGTTATTTTTGTACAACGGAGTATAAAATAAGTTTAATGTGCTGTTTACAACAAAACATTCTATAAAAAATAAAATTGAAATAAAACAACACTGCCTCTTTTCGTTTTTAAAAGAGAAATACATGTTAATATCCCATTTACTGTTATATTTTTTAAAAAGCGTATAGAAACATGCATATGAATGGCCTATACCAGGGGTTTTCAACCGGTGGTCCGCGGACCACTGGTGGTCCGCAAAGGTATTGCAGGTGGTCCCTGGCCATGCATAAAAAATAATTTAAAAAAGTGTTTCTTAATTTTAATTTAAGAAACAATTTTTACTTTTAATAACTTACAGGAGTTCTTACTGTATCGTGTGTGTGATATGAAATGTGAGCTTACCATAATCACAGTAATCCTTAATCATATTCCATCATATTCAAACAAAATCACTGTATTTTATTATTAGATATTATATTGATATTATAAGAAAGACAAGCATTTTAAAAGTGAGAACGGGACAAAAATGGACCAGAAGCATCTTGTAGTTGCTGCTGTGGCTGTAGGCATGCTGCATTTAGAGGCTGAAGAGGAGGCTGCCCAGTGGAGGAGAATCCGTGCAAGGAGAGCCAGGATGGAGCTGAGGAGGCAGAGGAGAGATGCCATGTTGGCCTGCCTCTCTAGTGTTGTAAGTTTATCTAACTAGGCAATTTTTTGTATTGGATCATGCTTTGTGTTAGGAGTTAGCCTAGACTTGACAGTTTACTTGGTAAGCATAAATAAAACACAAATAAGTGTGAATAAAGTACCTGTACTGTACCTCATCTGTGTGACATTGTATATCATTAGTCAAAACCAGAATATCCCATGAGTCATGTCTATGAAGGCTAGCTTTATGTATGGTGAAACATAAACCTTTATATAAACTGTGGGACACGTCATTTGTGAAAAGCACTATATTTCATATAAGGCTACAGTGGCTTTCTGGTCTGATAATTCTGCAAGATTTCAGCAATTCAAGAGATGTGGTGTAGACAGAAATAGGTCCAAATACAGTTGCAACTCTGGTCTTCATTACATAATAATGTAATAATGTAGGTTTGGGTGATATGGACCTTGATATTTTGATGTTATGGTGAAATCACTATGAGATTTTAAAAAAGTAAAATAATCAGTTATGCCAATATAAGCAATATTTTCAAAACTTTTCCAAAGTATTTAGCCCCAATTCCAGGCGTATAGCAATGGTGCAATAATCTTAAAAGGGCAAGATCACTTTAATAATAATAATAATAATAATACATCAGACTTATATAGCACTTTTCTAGTACCCAAAGTCGCTTTACAAAACAGTTTAAAAACTATTTTATTAGGAGAAAAAGAAAATGTTAAAGGCTAAAAACAAAAGGCTAAGGCTTAGAGGAAGAAAGTGAGATTTGGTTTGGGTTAAGCAGGGAAAGCGAGTCTAAAAAGGTGGGTTTTGAGGGAGGCTTTGAACACGGCAAGAGTGGGGGCGGCTTTGATGTGAGGTGGGAGTGGGTTCCAACCTCTACTTTGGTAGAGGTTTGGGTTGTGTAGTCTACCTGTCCAAGGTGGACAAGAAATCAAAAATAATTGCTCCATTGATTAGAAATTGAGAATTCAAAATATGCTCCTTATTGACACTGTACAGTGAAACAGTTCTTAAAGTCACTCTTTTAGCACAAACAAGGCTGATTCAGACAATATAGATCACCAAACACAGTACTGTTTTTTTTTTTTAATAAAAATATCTACTTCCTGTTGATTAACTATTTTTATTAAGAAGAAAACCCGGACTGGATCTGGATCATTGTCTGAATCAGTTTGTTTCTTTATGTGCTAAAAGAGTGACTTTGAGAGCTGTTTCACTGTACAATGTAAGTCAATGAGGAGCATATTTTGAATTATCAATTTCTAATCAAGGGAGCAATTTTTTTTTCTTCTTGACTACCTTTGGAGTTACATCATGGCACAACCCCAACCCCTACCAAAGTGGTCTTGCCCTTTAAACATGTGTGCTATCAATGCCACTGCCTAGATAGACTCCAGCAAAGGTGTCACGTGACAAAAGGAACAGATCTACAAGGCAACAATGTATGACGCAACGCGTTAGCTTGTAGATCTACTATTTTTGTCACATGACATCCTGTGTACATTAGGTGGCACGTATTTCAAGTAATGCTAGACATGTTTTGGGACAATAGACAATGCAAATTAGATCCAAGCATTTAGAAAATTCAGTTAACCCATTAAGACCAGGAAAGCATCGGTGTGTCATTTTAAGATTTCTTTGGCTATTCAAAAATAGCAGACATACAAGCTCACTATGAGCTGGTCTACCGTATCTGTGCACAACAAAACTAGTATATATATATGTTTTAAAGCAAACATTTTAAACTCAGATCTGTGCTTCAGGGTGGTCCCTGGAACAACATTTAGAGATGGGGGTTCACGGCTAAATACATATCATTTTGTGGGCCCTTGACATGGCAAAGTTGGAGTACCACTTATACAACATACTGTTAGGATTTAGAAAACATTTTTAGATATTATTTGGCCGCGGACCCCCATCTCAAAACGTTTTGTTCCAGGGACCTCCACAGAAGCAATGATTTGAAAAAAATTATGTGCACAAATGTCCCAGATAAAAAAAAAAAAATGCAGATCTACAAGCTCATAGCGTGGCACAGTGCCGCACTATGAGCTTGTATATCTGCTATTTTGTGACATGATGTTCTTTTTTTTTACAGGACCAACCCACAGTGCGCTATGCGCAATTGAATGAGCATGTCCCCTTCCTCAGCCTGTACTTCGCCGGTGGCGACACAAAACCAGCCCTACGGCTATCCAGGTTGAGTGTGACCATGCTCATCCATATGCTGCCCCGGGAGAAGGACCACGGATGGAGCCATGAAATTGAGGTGCTGGTGACACTTTACTGGCTGGCCTGTGGGGCGTCCTACAGGATGACACGAGACGCCTTCGGGATGCCAATCTCCACCATCTGCAGGACGGTCCACAAGGTCTTGGGAGGAAATGATGACAGAGCTCCTCCACAGAGTGATTCATTTCCCCAGACCCGAGGACATGGAGGAGGTGGGGGCCGAGTTTCGCTGGCTAGCTGGACATCCGGTATTCCGCCATGCTGCCGGTGCCATCGACGGTTGCCACGTCCGAATCGTCCCCCCTAGACTGCCACAAAAAAAGTGCTACATTAACAGGAAGCTTTTCCCCTCACCGGTCCTGCAGGGTATCTGTGATGCGAATGGCAGGTTCCTGTTTACATTGGCCAACCAGGTACTGTACATGATGCCCTTGTCACGCGTCACTCTTTTAGCACATAAACGAACAAAGCTGATTCAGACAACATAGAACATCACCAAAGCCAGTACTGTTTGTATTTTTAGTGCAAATCGAAACTTCCTGTTGATTTTACTATTTTTAATAAGAACAAAACTGTCAAGTCTAGGCTAATTACTAACACAAAGCATTATCCAATACAAAAATTGCCTAGTTAGATAAACTTACAACACTAGAGAGGCAGGCCAACATGGCATCTCAACAAGACGGCAATCCGCAGTCTTCAACTAGTAAAACCAACAGGAAGTTAACATTTTTATTAGAATAAACAAAACAGTACTGGGTTTGGTGATGTTGGGTGCACCTCTCTATTCATAAACACCGCCATTCCTACCATTGACTTCTATTATTCGGAATGGCAGTGTTTTCCATTTTGTTATAAAACATTGCTATTCCGAAATGAAAGACACCGCCATTCCTATCATTGACTTCTATTATTCGAAATGGGGGTGTTTTCCAGTGTTCTATAAGGCCCTGCCATTCCGAAAAATATTATTTTTTCATATTTGGTCCCTGAGTCCTATGAGACTATAGACAGCTCCATAATCCCCAACCAACATCAAGGTTTTTGACTCAAATCCCCGAAGGCAATTACAGATGCGCCCGTTGCGCACAATGTAATTTCACCGAAAAGTTTACGCACCCACTAACGGGGGGAAACGTTTTGATATCAAGGGCACTATAACATGCACAACCAAAAATATTAAATACCTGCTAAAATGCCCATGCGGTCGAGGATATGTTGGTAAGACCGACAGGGCGCTAAAGACACGCATTTCCGAACAACACACACACACACACACACACACACACACACACACACACACACACACACACACACACACACACACACACACACACACACACACAAAACATATAACATTGTGGTTCTCTACGGCAGCATTAGCCTACATAATTGCAGGCCATATTAATCATATAATTTACATTTATCACTCACACTTCTGAGACCCAAGCGGAGTGGCCATAATGTTGATTATTTTTTCTTTATTTTAATTGTATTTATTTTTTGGTCGTGAATGGCGTGGCGACGACTCCTGCACTTCTGTTATTACAATAACTCTGCAACATAAATTACCTTTATTTATTTATATGTTGAAAAGTTGTCTGCTTTTCATGTGTTTAATGTAAAATAAAGAGTCTCCTTTATACATTGTAATGGTTGTAACGTGTCACAAGCCTAGTCTAGTGCACCTGACGTCAGTAGACAGCAGCAAGACAAGACAGCAGCTGACAACAAGCTGCGTACATGCACTAGTGAAGTTAAACAGTCATCTGATTGAGGTGATTGAGATGACATCATGATTTCTCCATGAGTCTTTCAACAACTTTGCTTTCGAGGAAAAAAAACAAACAATTAAATAGGTGTTGATTGCTTCAGTCAATGAATCAACAGCGGTCGTTAACTCCCCACTGGGAGATCAGACACACTTGATGGCCCATTCGCGCACACAGAAAAGGTGATTAGGATCAAAGGCACTTAGTTTGTAGACAGACGCACAAGGCATGAATGGATGCCAGTGATCGTAGGTTTCGGTGACTGTCGGGAGGTTTGTAGCGAGCTGTGTGCGGCCGGGGAATGAGCGGCCATTAAATTATGATTATTATGATTATTATTATTATTATTATTGTCATAAAATAGCTAAACAATCCATTTTACGCACAGCAGCCCAAATACATGTCATGGTCCAGGTCCGGACAGTTCATTCTTCAAATAGGCCAGTAACATTAGTATTTATCTGATGAAGGTAAATACTATAAGAACTATACAGTTCTTATAGGCTATTAAATAAGGTGTTTAGGCTATTTCAATGGCATTCGTCCTGGGTTGTCAAACAGAATGATCACAACACCGTCACCAAATCCAAGACAAGTGGAGTTTACTGGCGAGCTCAATAACAGACATATAGCATATTCCTTCTGTAAATGGGGTGTGGTTGGTTGGTCAAAGACGCACACAGGAATGAGTAGGAAAGTTGGCAGTGTTAAAAGTTCATGTCAGTCCAGTCGCTATATAGTTCTTATACCATAAGAAGCGCACACCTCTCTCTCTCTCATATGACAGTGATTAGGTAAAAAATAACGGGTGCGCAAGGCGCACTGTGCCGCGAGCTTGACCCAGTTGATCCAGTTGTCACTGTGCCTGCTATGTTATTTGTTATATGATGGTTGCAGTCACGCGTAATTGCGCATGACACATGCGTGCTGGACAGAAAGATATATTCAGATGTGCCGTGCATGCTGCGTGCAGATACATAGATGGACGGACAGACAGACAGACAGACAGACAGACAGACAGACAGACAGACAGACAGACAGACAGACAGACAGACAGACAGACAGACAGACAGCTTACCCGCTTGCCTCAAACGTTAACTAGGTGTCCGGAGTATTTGTGCAATATATTAGTCCATATTTTCAATAAGTATTCAAGTCAGAAGTTCCCAATTGGCGGTAGTGACGGGGCGCATCCGGTGAAAGCCGGAATTACACTCAATGTAAACAGGAATGAAACGAGGAGGGAAAATGGCGTTCGTCCACAGACGGGATTAAAACACTTCTTTATTGAAAGATATGGACTAATACATTGCACAAATACTCCGGACACCTATTTAACATTTGAGGCAAGCGGGTAAGCACCTTATATTTTGCATTTGTACATGTTTGGAGAAAAAATAATCACATTTAAAAAACGATTACTCGATTTTTAAAAAAAAGTTCGAATCTTGTGCCATCGAACGAAGCTTCGAATATTCAAGTTATTTGGGTCAGCCCTAAACGGATTACAATAATATAACATTCCCTGTAATCAGTAACATGTAGGTGAACATGAGGGCTCATCAATTCATTCGGTGAGACGGTTATTTTTATGTTCTGTTCAGTTGTGATTCTATTTGTCTGTTTGATTACTTATTGGACCAGGCTGTATGCTATTTGGATTGTTATCTATTTGTGCTTGAAGGGGGTGGATTTTGGGCCTATGGGGGAAGTACAGTTTAGCAGCAATCTTTTTCTGTCACTCTTGGGACAATTAGCAGCATTTTTTCTCAAAACGATTCAAGTAGTTGTCTATACAAAAAAAGGCTCAGATTTGTATCTATAAAACAACAAGGACTGCTTATCAATAATAATTAAAAAAAAATGTCTTCAACAACACACTGTCCGATAATCTGTGATCCGCACCAAAGAATAAAACGTCAGCACTATTGGACAGCGAATGAGGATCTGCTGGGTACAGCACTTGAGTAAATGTACTCAGGGCATGTTTAGAGACATTTTAACTTGGATTATGCAACATAATAGCCTATGTGCATTCATCATGTTCTTTATTATGGTGGAGAAATTGATGCTAGTCAAGGATTATTATTATTTTAATAATAATATCATTATTCGTTGTGCACCGGTCCAATACAATACAAACCAATGCGCTGCAGTGCCTAAACACACACACAGCCTGGCACACAACATTCTATCTTCTAATTCTCCAGGAATGTCTGATTATAATTTTCCTATTATCAGCAGATGTGAGAGTGTCAATTCCTTGTGTCAATTGTGTTTATATAAGATGATAGTCTATTCAAAGAAGACAATTTGTGCTGCGCAATGCCATTCGCTCAAAATGACACACTTCAGTTTTATTCATCGATTATGCAGGAAATAAGGAACTGATTACAATAATATAAAATACTCACAAATCAGTAACAGGTGATTCATATGTCCATCAAATATGGTTTTATTGAAAGGCAATCCAAGGTTATAGAGCGAGGAAACCAACCTTTGAGGAATGTCAGATGGTTATTATTATTACATCCCCAACCACAGCCCTATAAACGTTGGCTATTTGAAAATAGCAGATCTACAAGCACACAATGAGTCACAATATGAGGCGTTGTGAGCTTGTAGACCGGCTATTTTCAGAATAAATAAATATTATTATACATTTAGACATAATGATGATAACTTGTGAAACGGGACACTCTGCATAACAAGTACTTTTACTTTTGGTAGCCTACTTTAAGTATATATTGATGCCAATACTTTTTGTACAATGTAGACTCAAGTACATTTTTAATTTTAGGCCAGCGGTATACATTGCTGTCACCTTAGCGCATATAAAGACAGTGAACTGATAGTCTTGTATGAGTTACAATATATATAATGATTTGTATATTTACACGAGTAATGATATGACAGACTGGTGAAGACATGACACTGCTTACCTTATGTAAATGGAACAATTAACATCGGGAGGTTCCCAGCGCGCGTAATGACGCACATAATACATTAGTGGATTTCAAGTGCAAGCTGTAGGCTAACATTACATAGCCTACAATACACAACATACTGTAGCCTACTGCAGCCTATATTAATTAATTAAAGCTCGCCCAAGCACTGTCTATTGCGCTGCTTTCTGCGTGTTACCAATGCGCTCTGAAAAAGCTGCTGGTGGGAATGGTTCTGATATCTCCACAAAATAATGCACGAACACTCATCTGTGTTGTTCGGTGAGTCAGAAGCTATGGGTATATATGCCTACAGACTAACGGGACTAACGGGAGGTCGACCTTTGAAACTAGCACATGTAGGCCCTACAAGGTCACAATGAATCACATTGAGTATTGTATTGTGTACTTGTAGATCGGCTATTTTCAAATAGCCAACTTATAGGGGTGAAGTGGTTAGGGATGTAATGATATAAATCTACATTGTAACTAACGTTTTCAAATAATTGTCATGGATTAAAAGTAGCTACAATATTTGCCTCTGAGATGTAGTGGAGAAGTAAAAGTATAGAAAAATGGTAATACTAATAAGGTCTATTATTGCAATGGTAAGGTCTATAATAATAATGCATACACACATATATATATATATATATATATATATATATATATATATATATATATATATATATATATATATGTATATATATATATATATATACATATACATACATACATACATACATACATACATACATACATACATACATACATACATACATACATACATACATATATACATACATACATACATACATATATATCATATATATATATATATATATATATATATATATATATATATATATACATACATACATACATACATACATACATACATACATACATACATACATACATATATATATATATATATATATATATATATATATATATATATATATATATATATATATATATATATATATATATATTAATAATAATAAATAATTATAATATATAGCTGCAATATTTAACACATTGAAGAACAATCAACTATAGCTATGTGAAACATGCCATTCTGTACAGAGTTTCACTGGCTATGTGAAACATGCCATTCTGTACAGAGTTTCACTGGTGATGCTTTTGCTTTTGAATGGAGTTTTCGATATAGCCTTCAGTTGATACATAAGCCTTTATTTATAATCTATTGCCATTCCATCGTCACTGTCTGTATACAGACTATCAGTGGATGTATAGTGATTGTAATGTGCAATAGTCTGTACACAGCTACAGATTTACCAAGCAGATTATGTTAATAACAGTGTACATGGTCCTGGATGCACCTTGACACACCAGCTCATTGTAGAGGGGTGGGAGGGTTCATCAGGATATATCTTCCTCCCGTCTGCAATCACCTCCAGATTGTCAAAGTTAAACTCCAGGTACAATTAGTCTTCATCCCCAGCTTCTTCAGTTACTGATAACAATGTCAAGACATCTTACACCTCTGGTAAATAGCCAACCACAACAAAACCTTCCTTCCATGCAGTTGTGATACTTTATGCTTAGATTTGTTGGAATAGTAGATCTAACACAAGTCATTCCTACTCACTGTACATGCTGACATACTCAAACCTTGTATGATAGTACCACATTTGATACTGCAATTAAAAGGCAATACAAACCAAAGCAGGCACAGAGGCAGGATCAAAATCACAATGTACTTTATTGTATTAGATTACCAGACACATATTTAGCTCAGAAAGGCATTCATCACACTGCATTTCAGTCAGAGAGCTATCACACTGTATATCACACTGTATTTCAGAAAGCCATTCATCAAAACGTATGTCTATCAGAAAGGCATTAATCAGATGGTATTTATGTCAGAAAGTGCAGTCACCAGACTGCTATTTCTATCAGAAAGCCATTCAGCACACTCTTTCTTTCAGAAAGCTACGAATCACAGTGTATTTCTGACAGAAAGCTATTTATCACACGGTAACACTTTATCATAACTATCCGTTGTAAGTAGTTAATAGATCATTCATAAACTGTTGGTTAATGAGTTGTTAATGACTTATTAAGCATTTGGTAGTAGCTAGTAAAGAATTCATAACGATGCCTTATAACTAGTTAATAGATAATTTATAAATCATTAGTAAATTAGTTATTCATGTTTTCTAAAATATATATTAATATATAATAAAACAGTTAAGGAGTTATAACTATGCTTTATATGTAGTTAATAGATTCTTCATAAACTAAATATGTTTTATAACATACATCACTGTCAAAATATTAGTAAACTGACTTATCAACTGTATGCTAATCCTTTGAAGAGTTATAAGGCTGTTATAAATCATTAGCATACAGTTAATACGTTGGTTTACTAATAGTTTGTGAGTGATCAATTGGCTATCTACAAGGTATATTTATAAATCCTTAAGAAGCTAAAATAGTTTAAAGATGGGGTGCGTGATTTTCAGTGCTCCCCCCCCCCCCAAAACATAATCATCAGGTATGGTTATACTAGGAGGACGATTGTTTTAAAAAAAAAGTGTACAGAAATTGTTAAAATTACGTTTTTATGTGGACACGCCTCCAGTTCTTTAAAGGGTGGTGCCATGGTTTTGCACTTTTTCTGTTTTTCATGTGTCTATGAGGTTGATAGAACTTTATTAAGCCCCCTGGTGGTGTTTTTATGGTGTTTTATGTCTTCTCTGACTACTTTGAGTTTCTTCCTGGAGGCTGAAACCTTGAGGGTCAAACGTGCCAATAGAAAAACACCCTATGTCACTAAAGGACAATTTTTCTATTGGCACGTTTGACCCTTAAAGTCTTACTGTGCAAATTTCAAAATAACGACTTTTAGCAGCCTCTGCTGGTCATTACCGTCACTGCAGGCCGTTTGTTTATTACTGCGTTACCCAGAATTCCATGTGAAAGTGGGTAAAGTTGGGTGGGGGTGGGTGGAGGTTGGGAAAGTGGTGAATGTGGGTGGAGGTGGGTGAAAGTGGGTAAAGTTGGGTGGGGGTGGGTGGAGTTTGGGAAAGTGGTGAATGTGGGTGGAGGTGGGTGGAGGTGGGTGAAAGTGGGTAGAGCTGGGTGGGGGTGCGTGGAGGTTGGGAAAGTGATGAATGTGGGTGGAGGTGGATGGAGGTGGGTGAAAGTGGGTAGAGGTGGGTGGGTGGAGGTTGGGAAAGTGGTGAATGTGGGTGGAGGTGGGTGGAGGTGGGTGAAAGTGGGTAAAGTTGGGTGGGGGTGGCTGGAGGTTGGGAAAGTGGTGAATGTGGGTGGAGGTGGGTTGAGGTGGGTGAAAGTGGGTAAAGTTGGGTGGGGGTGGGTGGAGGTTGGGAAAGTGGTGAATGTGGGTGGAGGTGGGTGGAGGTGGGTGGAGGTGGGTGAAAGTGGGTAGAGCTGGGTGGGGGTGCGTGGAGGTTGGGAAAGTGGTGAATGTGGGTGGAGGTGGATGGAGGTGGGTGAAAGTGGGTAGAGGTGGGTGGGGGTGGGAGGAGGTTGGGAAAGTGGTGAATGTGGGTGGAGGTGGGTGAAAGTGGGTAGAGGTGGGTGGGGGTGGGTGGAGGTTGGGAAAGTGGTGAATGTGGGTGGAGGTGGGTGAAAATGGGTAGAGGTGGGTGGGGGGTATAAGTGGGTGGAGGTGGGTGAAAGTGGGTAAAGTTGGGTGGGGGTGGCTGGAGGTTGGGAAAGTGGTGAATGTGGGTGGAGGTGGGTTGAGGTGGGTGAAAGTGGGTAAAGTTGGGTGGGGGTGGGTGGAGGTTGGGAAAGTGGTGAATGTGGGTGGAGGTGGGTGGAGGTGGGTGAAAGTGGGTAGAGCTGGGTGGGGGTGCGTGGAGGTTGGGAAAGTGGTGAATGTGGGTGGAGGTGGATGGAGGTGGGTGAAAGTGGGTAGAGGTGGGTGGGGGTGGGTGGAGGTTGGGAAAGTGGTGAATGTGGGTGGAGGTGGGTGAAAGTGGGTAGAGGTGGGTGGGGGTGGGTGGAGGTTGGGAAAGTGGTGAATGTGGGTGGAGGTGGGTGAAAATGGGTAGAGGTGGGTGGGGGGTATAAGTGGGTGGAGGTGGGTGAAAGTGGGTAAAGTTGGGTGGGGGTGGCTGGAGGTTGGGAAAGTGGTGAATGTGGGTGGAGGTGGGTGGAGGGGGGTGAAAGTGGGTAGAGGTGGGTGGGGGGGTAAAAGTGGGTGGAGGTGGGTGGAGGTTGGGAAAGTGGTGAATGTGGGTGGAGGTGGGTGGAGGTGGGTGGAGGTGGGTGAAAGTGGGTAGAGCTGGGTGGGGGTGCGTGGAGGTTTGGGAAAGTGGTGAATGTGGGTGGAGGTGGATGGAGGTGGGTGAAAGTGGGTAGAGGTGGGTGGGGGTGGGTGGAGGTTGGGAAAGTGGTGAATGTGGGTGGGGGTGGGTGAAAATGGGTAGAGGTGGGTGGGGGGTATAAGTGGGTGGAGGTGGGTGAAAGTGGGTAAAGTTGGGTGGGGGTGGCTGGAGGTTGGGAAAGTGGTGAATGTGGGTGGAGGTGGGTGGAGGTGGGTGGAGGTGGGTGAAAGTGGGTAAAGTTGGGTGGGGGTGGGTGGAGGTTGGGAAAGTGGTGAATGTGGGTGGAGGTGGGTGGAGGTGGGTGGAGGTTGGTGAAAGTGGGTAGAGCTGGGTGGGGGTGCGTGGAGGTTGGGAAAGTGGTGAATGTGGGTGGAGGTGGGTGAAAGTGGGTAGAGGTGGGTGGGGGTGGGTGGAGGTTGGGAAAGTGGTGAATGTGGGTGGAGGTGGGTGGGTGAAAGTGGGTAAAGTTGGGTGGGGGTAGGTGGAGGTTGGGAAAGTGGTGAATGTGGGTGGAGGTGGGTGGAGGTGGGTGGAGGTGGGTGAAAGTGGGTAGAGCTGGGTGGGGGTGGGTGGAGGTTGGGAAAGTGGTGAATATGGGTGGAGGTGGGTGAAAGTGGGTAGAGGTGGGTGGGGGGTATAAGTGGGTGGAGGTGGGTGAAAGTGGGTAAAGTTGGGTGGGGTGGCTGGAGGTTGGGAAAGTGGTGAATGTGGGTGGAGGTGGGTGGAGGTGGGTGAAAGTGGGTAGAGGTGGGTGGGGGGGTAAAAGTGGGTGGAGGTGGGTGGAGGTTGGGAAAGTGGTGAATGTGGGTGGAGGTGGGTGGAGGTGGGTGGAGGTGGGTGAAAGTGGGTAGAGCTGGGTGGGGGTGCGTGGAGGTTGGGAAAGTGGTGAATGTGGGTGGAGGTGGGTGGAGGTGGGTGAAAGTGGGTAAAGTTGGGTGGGGGTGAGTGGAGGTTGGGAAAGTGGTGAATGTGGGTGGAGGTGGGTGGAGGTGGGTGAAAGTGGGTAGAGCTGGGTGGGGGTGCGTGGAGGTTGGGAAAGTGGTGAATGGTGGTGTTTCGGAATGGGGGTGTTTCGGAATGGGGGTGTTTCGGAATGGAGAACTGTCCCCGTGTCCCAGTAGGTGTTGGTAGCCTCACTACTTCTCAGATTTGCTTCTCCATGTAGCTTATCAAAACTACATCAGTACTTTATTCTTAGGTATGTAAAGGGCAACACATTCGTTCAGAGTTCACTTTTCTCTACTTCAGCAAACACCAGCCTGGTTCTGCAGCTTAATGGCTGCCTTATTCCCAGCTTGTTCCATCAGTGAAGTGCAACCGCTATTTTGAATGCTGTTAATTCTGCTAAAAATGCTGGCTGCTACTTCAGCTAATGCTACTTCCATTATTACTATCAGCTAATGTTACTGCTGTTAACATGACAACTATGCTATATCAACTGCTGCTACCATGACTTTAATCTTAAATGCTAACTGCATTGCTACTACAGCTTCAGCTAGCTACTTTTACTCAGTCTGCTGCTATAATCAATGTAATCATTACATCTGCTACTTAATTTCAAATGCTGCTCCTGAGGTTAATCATAATGAGTAAGCAAACGCTAGCTGCTTAGCTACTAAAGCTTCAGATAATGCTACTTTTACTCAGTTGCTGCTATGACTGTAAACTTTACAACTATTCTACTTGACAACTGCTGCTACCATGAGGTTAGTCACGAGCCTGCTTATGCTGACTGCTTGCTACTGCAGTTTCATCTAATGCTACTACAGTTTCACCTAATGCTACAACTAATGCAAACATGTGGTCAGCATTGTGTATGCTAACACTGTTGACTTGCTACTACAGCTTCAGGTAATGCTATAACTGCTGCAAACATGAGGCTAGCCTTGAGTATGCTAACACTGTTTACTGCATTGCTACCGCAGCCTCAGCTATTGTTACAACTCTGCAAACATGAGGTTAGTCCTGCTAATGCTGCCAACTGCTTTACAGCTAACGCTACTTGGTAATTGCTGCTATTGTGACTTCATTATTATGCTAATGCTATGCTTCAACTGCTACCATGGACCATGACTGCTAACGGCAGCTAATGCTACTTCTACTCAAGCTACTGCTAACATGACTGCTAATCATTACAGCTAATGCTACTTTTACTCAGCATATCATGACTGCCAAACATTACAGCTATATGCTACTTCAACTGCTGCTACCATGAGGTTAGTCATGAGTCTGCTGCTTATGCTAACTACTTGCACTACAGCTTCAGCTAATGCTACAACCATGGCTACCATGAGGTCAGTCATGAGTCTGTTAACACTGTTGACTGCAATGCTACTACAGTTTCATTGCTGCTTCAGTGAGTTAGTCATGATGATGCTAAAGCTGCCGTACTTAATCTGCTGCCATCAATACGATGGTCATCATTATGCTTAAGATGCTGGACTAAATCGATGCCATCAACACGATAGACATGTTAATACTAAAGCTGCTATCTAAATCTGCTGCCATCAATACGATGTTGCTTGACTAAATCGCTGCCATCAACACAATGGTTATTTAATTCTAAAGCTGTTACTACTGCTTTAGATAATGCTACTCGCTCTGCAACTGCTACCAACTGACTGATCATGATTATGCTAATGCTGCTGACTACATTGTTTCTACCGCTTCAATCAAAGAATGCTAGTAGTACTATAACTGCTATCATGATGGTCACGATCATGCTATTTCTGTTGACTGCATTGCTACTGCCGCTACAGATAATACTATCTGCTTTGTGCTTTTCTATGTCTAGCTAGCTGCATGGTGATCACTGAGAAATGAACGCTGTTCATCATCGACGCTGGGAAGGTCAGGTTTGCAGCCGGCCAAGTCTGTTTCAACAATGCAGACCTTACCTCAGCGGCATGCATACCAATATTTAAACAAGCTGCCATCGCATCGGTATTTCAATTTGGCATTTGTTGCTTGGAAATCACATTTCCTATGCTACTTTAACGTTGCTTCACCAAGCAGCAGGATATTCACGGCGCACACCGCTGCCAAGCTCATGTAAGCACATCGGCGTAACATTGGTGTTTCACTCAATCTGCACACCTTGTAACTTGTTATCTTTAGACACTGTTTCATAGAGAAGCCTGTTGACTCCTGTTTCTATGCTCCAGAAACCTCTGCTATCGATGATCTGTTCACAGATGCAGCTCCCTCTACAGGTTTTTGGGGGCGATTTCCAAGGGGAATGGTTTGCTATAGCCGTATGTCCCAAAGCTGCATTCTGTAATCTTCTGGGTGCTAGCTGGTCTCACTAGCGTTTGGTTTTCACGTAATCAAGAAACATAACGTTCATATTAAACCATTCCCCCTGGCCTGCCCTGTTGAGACCTAACACTCATTTGTCTCCAGGTTTCACAAGGTCTGATTGCAAAGGCGATCTCTATTACAAGGGTCCATGTCTCATCAATTGCTGCGGTGTACCTAGTGATCGCTTCGTACAAGTTGAAGGGAAGATGGTGATCTTCTGCTTTCGTTGCTAGATACTGTAAGACCAGATGCTTGCCATCTGCCCAAAAGACTATCGCTTGTCTATCGGTTCTCTTTACAATGACTGGTGGTTGTGTCTGGTGGCTGGGTGTTCTGCACATTCATTCAAATATCTCCTTCACCTTCCTTATCTAATTCTATAGTTGGCAGTTGTCATCCCTTTGCATATGCCAAAACTTCTGTTGGAAAGATGCTTTTCATCGTGTAATTGCTTCATTCACCCGTAGTACTTTTAGATCAGTACACATTACTTTCACTGATTTTGTCAGGTGGTGTTTCTCTCCGCACGACCTTCAGTAATTCTGCTGTATTCTCTTACCCTTTCTCGCATCTGGATATTCCCTCTTTGTAACATCTGAGTTGTCTAGCTATTCAATGTCCTAATCACGACCGGCTCACCTCAGGGCTTGCATCTATCTGCTGATCACAGCGGCTTCACTCAATTTGTTTTAGTAGCTATCCTCTTGCCTTTCCCAAAACTTTCTCTGTAGAGTTGCTTTTTATGCGCGATAATTCATGTTGTCCAACCCTCCACTGTAAGGATGCATTGAGTGCAAGCAAAGCGCCAGTGTTAATTTTGTTGACTAAGACTTAAGGTTCGATATTTAGTCGACTAAGACTAAACAATTTCAGAAGACTAATTAAAACTTAATGGTGTTAAAAGACAGAATCAGAATTTGCTGCCGTGTTACTTGGAAACTAAGACTAAGATTTCAGAAGACTAAATGGGACTAAAACTAAATGGTGTAAGATTAATCAGAATTTGTTAAAAATTAACACTGCAAAGCTCCTTAATCGGTGCACTACTCCGGCTAGTCCTTCATCAGTTGCTCAAGCATATCAGATCATTTCACACGTCTTCTCATGGGTCACATTGGTGTCGGAACATTCTCCTCCTGCGTGCCTTCAGTCGTGAGGGCTCCTATAGCAGGAGCAGTTCAATACCTCCTGCAAGCCTTCAGTCGTGAGGGCTCCTATAGCAGCAGGAGCAGTTAATTTACCTCCTGAGAGCCTTCAGTCGTGAGGGCCCCTAGAGCAGCAGGAGCAATTCATTTACCTCCTGCGAGCCTTCAGTCGTGAGGGATCCTATAGGAGCAGTTAATTTACCTCCTGCGAGCCTTCAGTCGTGAGGGCCCCTACAGCAGCAGGAGCAGTTAATTTACCTCCTGCAAGCCTTCAGTCGTGAGGGCCCCTATAGCAGCAGGAGCAGTTAATTTACCTCCTGCAAGCCTTCAGTCGTGAGGGCCCCTACAGCAGCAGGTGCAGTTAATTTACCTTCTGCAAGCCTTCAGTCGTGAGGGCCCCTATAGCAGCAGGGGCAGTTAATTTACCTCCTGCGAGCCTTCAGTCGTGAGGGCTCCTATAGCAGCAGGAGCCTGTCTTATTTCTCTTTATAGAAGCCTCCGTGCCGAGGGTCCAGTGTCCCAGCCTCTTCACGTGAATATCACCTTCCTTCCATCTGTGTTTGTATACGTCCTGCCAGGTATATATTCCATTTCATCTCTTCTTTTGGGGCGGGCTCCTGAAGAGCCCCCTGCCTTCAGCAGGCAGGATCTGATCAGGACGGATCTGATCTGATTATTCTCCTGCTTTTGCGCGGGCCAAAGTGTTAAACTTGCAGTATCTAATATAATTGTATTACTATTCATACATGCATACTACTGCATTCATGTCATCTGTATTTATCAATAAATATCATTGCATTCATCTTATGACGTGAAGTCTCTCTTAAGTTGAAATAGGAGTTTTTTATTAACGACAGTTCAACTGAGAGACTGAGCAAATTGTAATACCTCAACTATCACCTCATTAGTCCTGCTCCAATCAGATCAGCTGAGCTGATTGACAGTCCTTTAAAAGGACTCCTCCTCCTTCCTTGTCTCACTCATTCTCATGCTCTCTGTTCAGGCACCCACCACCTCCCGACACCGCCCAAGCAGCAGGCACCACCAGGTTGGCCCTATCTAAAGGGGGCGGGCTCCTGAAGAGCCCCCTGCCTTCAGCAGGCAGGATCTGATCAGGACGGATCTGATCTGATTATTCTCCTGCGATGGGGCCCGCGCCAAAGTGTTAAACTTGCAGTATCTAATATAATTGTATTACTATTCATACATGCATACTACTGCATTCATGTCATCTGTATTTATCAATAAATATCATTGCATTCATCTTATGACGTGAAGTCTCTCTTAAGTTGAACTGCCTGTAGGCCGCGTATCTAAACTGCCTGTTGTCCTCTCCTGCGTCAGGAAGGTCGACGGCAGCCTGGACATCATTCCAGATCCTCCGGGCCAGTCTGAGGGTAAGGGGTCAAAACAAATGTTACTAAGTGCTGTACAATAAATAAGCAATAATAAAACAAGACATCACATTGAAATGGAACAACAATAAAACCAGTATTGTTTTACTTTTTTACCTTCGGTCGCAATTAGTTACAAACAAAGCCGCGAAACTGTACCTGGAAATCAACAATGCATAGAAGAACAATATTACAAACCTGAGATGACCCTCCTGCATGACATACATGTCAAACTGTATGCAAACTGTGTGCTTGCATGCAGCACTTCTTCTCCAGCACTGTTGGCATCTCTCTGCACCACTAACACACACACCAACTGGGTGAACCAGCACATCGGGAGCAATTAGGGGTTCAGTGTGTTGCTCAAGGACACTTCGACACTAACTCTGGGGGAGCCCTGGATCGAGCTGGGAACCTTGCGGGTCTACCATGCCACTTTTACCGGCTACTCAACCCCCAAGCCACTGCCGCCCCGTGGTCAGGGACAGGGTTCTTACACATTCAATTGTCTTTATTTTCAGACTTTTTATTATTTGGTACTGAAGCATTTCCAAATCGCATAACCTGGATTTATACTATCATGTCATGGTGTCATGTAGCAAAGATAGACGATCTACAAGCTCACAGCTTGGGGATCGGTTATTTTTGCTATTTGTAATAAAATATAAAATAAGATATCTGAACATGTTATCCTATAATGACATGCCCAAAAATGGGAAAACTGATTGAAAGAGCCTAAGTGCAATAGTATTGGTTGTCTTGTACATAGCAATAATTCAACAATTGTGTTTCAACAACACAATTGTACATGAACAGCCCTTTCATGCACAATTCACCTAAGAATTCTATCTACATATATTGGCTTGTTTAGCTTGAGTAAAACATAAAACATATTTTAAAACACTGTGTAATAATCTACTTCTACTATAGTGAATGGTGGGTACTTAGGCTGTGTCTGGCGTGCAGACTAACATTTGCATACGATATGCTCATGTCTGAACTGGACTCTATCTATACAGACAGTATATATTGTGTGTGTGTGTGTGTGTGTGTGTGTGTGCGCACAATGGATTGAATTTATCATTGAACACAACTGTACAACGAAATGTACTCTATCGATCTCATATCTATATCATAGCCTATCTATCTAGATCCATCGATCTTTCTACATATACATAATTTGTTCTATGCCTAATACTATTAGTTACCGTTTGATCCGCGATGGCTTGCTGTCGCAGCATCTCTATCCTCTCCACGTCTTCGGGGTCCAAACGTTCCTCTCCAGCGAGCCGGCCTCTCCCTCTCCCTCGCCCACGACCGTGACCACGACCTGCAGTGGCTGCAGTGTTGGTCTTCGCTGCCTTCTGGCTTTTTTTTGTTTTCTTTTTACCAGCTTCTGGTTGTGGGACATATTCTGTGTCACTGTCGTCGTCGTCAACTCTGGAGGAATTGTACTGTACTAAACAACAACAAAAAAATAAGTCTTGGGTTTAGCTAACATACATTATCAGCCAGCAAACTGATTACAGCCCAATATAACGTCTTACAGTAATACAAATATTTGCTATAAAGCTGTGAGTAAAAACGTATGTGTATGTATTACACATACCGTAATTTTCGCACTATAAGCCGCACCTGACTATAAGCCGCAGCAGCTAAATTGAATATTTGGAACATATATAAGCCGCACTGGACTATAAGCCGCGGGTGTAAAATCCATAGATTTAGGAGGTCCCCTAGTGGCCGTTAGCTGTAAAAATCCATAGATAAGCCGCACCGTTATATAAGCCGCAGGGTCGAAAAATTGGAAAAAAGTCGCGGCTTATAGTCCGAAATTTCCGGTAGTTTACAATAAGTTTGATAGTATGATAGGCTAGCTTACCTCAGAATCCGACATTCTCCGGCAGAAGTCAATGCAAAACTCGAAAAGTCTGGTGTCTCTCCGTCTCTCTCTGTCTCTCTCTGTCTCTACCTCTCTCTCTCTATGTGTGTGTCTCTCGGTTTCTATCTCTCTCTCTCTCTATGTGTCTTTATGTCTTCTGAATGTCCGCAGCAACCTTTCAAAAATAAACGCCAGTCCAGGAGCATGCGCAGTGCAGATTTCTTGTTCTTCTTCGGTGGTGCCTATATTCCGCAGTGTCATGGGTAGAGAGGTGGGCCTGAGCAGTATATCTGTGACAGCACTGGCTACTTGTTTAGAGGCCCCTGGCGGCCGCTGCACATTTCACACACACTAGATATTTTCGGAGCATATTTAACCCATTATTGACTGATAAAAAAAAAATGTCATTAAAATGTTGCCCAAAAATCACCAAAAAGCGCTTATAGCAGCTTTAAGATGAGTAAAAATATTTAAAAGTTGTTAAAATGAGTAAATATATGTAAAAGTTGTTAAAATTAGTACAAATACTTTAAAGCACTTAAAATTAGTAAAAATACTTCAAAGCACTTAAAAGTAGTACAAAATACTTAAAAGAATACAAAATCTGTATAAAATAATAAGTTGTTAAACTGAGTAAAAAGTACTTAAAAGTACAACAAGTGAGTAAAAATACTAAAAGTATATGCATAAAGTAAAAATTACCTTACAGTATTTGAAATTTGTAAAAATACTTTAAAGTATTAAAAGTCAGAGCAGCCTTGAAATGAATGGACAGGGATTTAATCATTGTTCTTCTAGTTCATATATCTTAATTAACTCATCAAAGGCACCGCTTACCTCACACTGGGTGTGATTTTTTATATCAAAGTTAATTCCAGGCATAGGAGCAGTGAACATGAAGCCCCTTTTACAAAACTCAATGTCTGTTTATGTAATAGGAGTACCAACCAGAACACCCATCTAATATGAATGTTAAACATCATATCTATACCAATAAGAGGACATTAGAGGCAGCTTACCTAGACTGTTTCCAGTAACATTCTGTATGAACAGAACTAACAGAACAGCTGACACTCTCATGGTCCACATCCTGGAGATCTGACACAAACCTGTTGAAAATATACAAAACATGTTTAGAGAGACTACAACATCACAAAGGGAAAAAAAGATAGAATGTAAATATAGAAATTGACCAAATATGTTATTATACAGAAATCTTTAGGTGCTAATATACAATTATTTGCCTATCCTTACCTTACCTTAAAGAGGTTGTGTGTTAAGATTCAACCTGGAGTTGAGAATTTATAAGCCTCCAGAGCTCAACAGTGACTGCCCACTTTATGTGAACATCTCCATTTCCGGAAGTGACGTTCCATGATTGATGGTTGGGAAGGTGACGTAACAAAAAGACGTGAAAAACTGGCATCGTCTTTAGTTCCGATAAGGCGATAAAAGCAGGCATAGAGCTGAGTCATATCTACACGTATCTCATTACAAGGTGTGGGTCACTGGGTTCTATCGTCCATGCAGTCAAGCAGTACAATACTGTTGAAACTCATAACGCCAACAATTATGAAATCCTCCTGGACAACCCTTTATCTTAAAATGTTATAGATCTCTCCCCGTACTCCCATATAGTTAACTAAAACTACAAAATAACAACAACAAAAATATAATTGAAATACAAAACAAAATAAACATTATAACTTCCCACAAAAAAGTTTGGAAACGTAACTTCGGTCGATTATTTCTCCCCTTTAATAATACTAATTGGTATTGTGTTTTATTGTTATTCTTGATTAGTCACCTTTACAATGAGGTACAGGTTGTAAGGATCAGGCATTCGTGGAATGAGCAACACAGCTAAACGTGTGGTTAGTGCCCCCCCAAAAAAAATCCCAAATCCCCCAATATGCTTCTGTTGGTAATCGCTCTTGTTTTT
Organism: Gymnoscopelus braueri; assembly: GCF_963280865.1. Classification (NCBI taxonomy): domain Eukaryota; kingdom Metazoa; phylum Chordata; class Actinopteri; order Myctophiformes; family Myctophidae; genus Gymnoscopelus; species Gymnoscopelus braueri. The sequence goes on along the minus strand of NC_137609.1, from coordinate 25,681,927 downwards.
AGCGACCTGCCAGCACACACCTGCTGAGAGGTGACTGGCACCTGAGCATGGGTTCTGCAACTTTGTTGAGTTTGTGTATGCTCCAAGCAGCAACACTGCCCCCATGGAAAGATGCCACGTTTGTCCCCTCAGGATAAGGCCTGTGGTGCAATAGACCAAGTGGAAGCTGGTGTTCCGTTATGCAGAGTGGCAGCATTATTTGGTGTCAGCCCTGGTACCATTTACAAACTTAGGACCAAGTTCTGTGAGACTGGTGAAGTCAAAGGAAGACAACAACCCAAGAAGAACGGTTCCTCACCCTTGCTTCACTGAGGAACCATAGGTTTTCTTCCAGAGATTTACAGGTAAGATTTACACAACGGTAGCTACCAAAGACAGATGTAAAAGTTGCCGGACCCATGCTCAGCACCTGCCAGCAAATGCTACCGGCTTAAGTAAATCGTTGATGAACAGAGCTAAATCAGTTTGTGTGCAATAGCAAGGGCTTGTGTGTGCTGTCTTGTTGCTGCTTATTCTGGGTTGCTGTTGGAGGCGGAGCTGTGTGTGTGTGTGTGTGTGTGTGTGTGTGTGTGTGTGTGTGTGTGTGTGTGTGTGTGTGTGTGTGTGTGTGTGTGTGTGTGTGTGTGTGTGTGTGTGTGTGTGTGTGTGTGTGTGTGTGTGTGTGTGTGTGTGTGTGTGTGTGTGTGTGTTTAATCTCACAACTCAATCAGAGAGCTGGTCCCCTTTGGAACCCACAACTTTTTTATGAGCCCCACGGCCACAGGAGTGGGCCAATTCTCTCCCAACTTGCTACAAAAATCGCTCATGCAAAAGTATATAATCTCATATTTATTTTCCACCTTCACATGTGTCTCCTTTTCTAATAATCATAAAGTGTTACATATTTCAGCTCGCAATTTACTTCCGGATGGTTCGTTTTTCAACAGCCAATCATCATCATCTGCGACAAAAAGTGAGCACCCGGAGCGAGCGAGCACCTCCTTGACGCTGGCACCTTCTTTGACGTTGCCTCATCCGTGAAACGGGCAAGAAACAAGCGCTGCCGTGGTCTATGCAAACGATCCCAAAAGCGCGCCCAAATAAGCCCAAAATCGCTTACACAAAAGGCAGACCTGGCAACGCAGGCTACGCCAATCATGTGAGAGAGATCTACAAGCTATGGGGCAGAGACGCTATGTGCCATACACCATATCTTAGCAACAACGAAAGCGCTGACTCTCATTGGTCGTGTCATGTTGAGGCCAGTTTCCAGACAGCAGCATCGCAGAGAGCTTGCTGCCACCATCACAGTCAGACGCAGCAACGACAGGGCTCTGTGATAGTTGTGCGAGCTGAGCTGGACAGCACAATCACCGTCATTTCTCTAATAAATCACCCTGTCATTCATATTGTCGTACTTGGGTTGTATTTTTAGCCAGAATAGAAACATACATCTACAGGTGCAATGAAGGTTTGGGCAGGGGCACTCATTCAGTGTCATTTTGACTATGCATGCACATCATGGTATAGAGACACACGGGGACTACAAATTTCACGCCCACTTTTGAGACAGCGCCGCTACTCGAGGTCCGTTAGAACGATGAACTGCAGCTGCCAATGCATTCCCTATGAGAGGATATGAGAATTAGCCTACTTTTAAAATATTCCTACATTAACTGGAGACGATATTGATTTAAATAAAAATATGTTTCCAAATGTATGGAGTGTCTTTGTCAACATATCTTCTTGTTTTCTTAATAGTTGATGTGTTTCACATTTAATTTGCCACTTTAACGAGTTACCCATAATGTTAACACAGCAGAGGGTAGACGGCAGACAGACAAGTTGTCGCATTTCAGTGACATCACTGTCTTTACGAGCGCCGAGCGCCGACCAGTGGCGTACCCACTGTAGAGGCAGGAGAGGCGGTCGCCTGCCCAACTAAAAAAAACGAAAATGTGTCATTGCGTGCGTAATGTCCTCAAAGTCACGCATCCAACAAGCTTTGAACTGAGCAGATTGGACCTTCTGTTCCAGAGATAATGACCAAAACCTATTGAAAACGGCCACTTTCGCCAGTTTTCTGGGTATTGAAAACCTCAAGGGATGCGTCCGTGACGTATATACCATGCGACCACTTAAACTCTGGATCTCCGATGCTAGCGGTTTTGACATACTGATGGAGTATATTATAGTATATTGTGGGTAGTATATCGAGATGAAAGATATGGGACATTAAAAAGGACAAATTAAACAAATGGGACAGATTATTAGAACACAAAAAAAATCGCTACAGCCTCAGTAGTTAACCAGTGAAATGACGGTATTTTACAATGCCTCTCATAGAGATTGCATTGAGAGCTGCAGTTCATCGTTCTAACGGACCCCGAGTGTCAAAAGTGGGCGTGGATTTGTAGGCCTTCCGCTTCCGGCCATGTGTCTCTATATTGGTATCCCTATGATTCTAAAAACTAAATTGCAGACCTCCCAAAACAAACTAGTTAGGTTGATCCACAAGCTCCAACCCAGAACTCATCTCCTCTCATCTCATTTTAGTAGCCTTGGTTTGCTTAGAGTGAAACAGAGAGTGTCGTTCATGAAAATGTGCATGGTTCACAGGATTGTAATAATCATAATCAATTTTTGTTCCATGCAAAGTCAAAAGCAGTATTGGAAAGGCCTCTTTTTTGTATTCTGCAGCTATTACATTAGTCATTTAGCAGACGCTTTTATCCAAAGCGACTTACAATAAGTGTATTCAACATAGGTAGGGAACGAAAACTACTAATCACCAGAAGTCTTTAGTGCATTTTCTGCAAAAACAAGCAACCAAGAGTATACCTAGCGCTAAGGTAAAAGTGCAATATATCAGCTACCTATTTCCTTAAACAGATGAGACAAAATAGCTAAATCAAATGAGCATTCATGAGCTAAAACAAATAAGTGTATCGACTAAACAAGATCCAATAAACAATACAACAATAGAATACAAGCGTTCGTACAACTAGTTAACAACAAGTAGGTCAGACAGTAGGTAGTGTTTCCTGAAGAGGTGGGTTTTCAGCCTGCGGCGAAATATGGGCAGTGACTCTGCTGTCCTAACATCAGTGGGAAGTTCATTCCACCACTGGGCCAGAACAGAAAAGAGTCGTGACCGTGTGGATCGGCCAGAAGGACCCTTGAGTGACGAGGCAATCAGTCGCCCCGAGGTGGCAGACCGAAGTGGTCGGGCAGGGGTGTAGGCATCGACCATAGCCCGGAGGTAAGAAGGAGCTGTTCCTTTCACTGCCCTATAGGCTAGCACCAGGGTTTTGAACTGGATGCGAGCCGCTACGGGGAGCCAGTGTAGAGAACGGAGAAGGATGGTTGTGTGGGAGAACTTGGGGCGGTTGAACACCAGACGAGCCGCAGCTTTCTGAACAAGCTCCAGAGGTCTGATGGCAGATGCCGGAGCACCAGCAAGGAGGGAGTTGCAGTAGTCCAGGCGGGAGATGACAAGAGCCTGGATGAGCCTGGATGAGCTATCACATGGAATGGGTTGCCTACAGAGTTTTTTAAATACCACATGGTGCTGATTCTACTTATTTGACCGCAATGGAAATAAGCCTTTTTGGCTTTCTTGTGCCACCCCTTTGACTATAAATGTGCATGTTTTTGTTAGTACATATGCTTGATGTCAATAAATAAAATAAATAAAAAAATAAAAACAACTGGTACACATCCTCCTGGTTTCTCTCTACACCACTGTTTCTCAACCAGTGGCTCAGCACCCAGAAGCGGCCAAGGAACTTAATATGTTGGGTCCTGACTTCTTGGTCAACACCAAATGTGGGTCGAGTTGAAACCTGAATCACTGATCAAGAAAGACTGAAAGACCACTGACCAATGTACCCTGCAGATCAGTGTGCTGCCGCTTATGGTGTGTGTAAGTTTGTCTGTCTGTGTATGTGCATGCGTGCGAGCATAAGTATAAGTGCTCGCACGAGGATCGCACGGATCCTCGTTTTCGAGGATGCCATGATGATGCTGGATGATGTGGGTCAAGAAATCACCTGTACAAGATTTACACTCTATAATGTACAGTATTTACATGATCTTTACTTGCATGTAAAAAAAAAAAAAAGATTCTTAAAAATACTTGTCAGCTCTGGCAGAGTATGAAAGATGAGGGTGAAAACAACGCCATCCACGCTGTCACAGTTGGTAATAAAAATAAATCAGCAGTGTTGGAGCACAACCAGACCTCAAACATGCAGGGCAACAGGTACTCCAGGAGATGTTTATGACACACTAATCTAGGTTATGCAATTAAATATTTTCTTCTTTGTAGTTTAAGAATGCAGTCATCGATGGTGAGACAATTATGACTTGCACTGATGTTCAAAGGAAGAATGTACGGCTGGCAAAGCACATCAATTAGCCAAAACCACATGGTCACCGCAGTTCGAGGATTACACAAGAAAGTCCTGAGACTTATTTCCGTTGAGGTCCTCTTACAATTAACAGTCAATACGTTAAAATACATTACAGTACAAAACATGTAACTAACGTCACACTACAAAGACACAAGTAACATACACAGTACAGCCACAGTACTCATTACACGTTACGCAACAATACAAAAACATTAGTAACATACACAGTACATACATACAAACAATACAAGAACACAAGTAACATACACATACAAACAAGTGCTACCTTATCTTTCCTAGTCTAAAGACCCTCTATAGGGGAACCTTTTCTAATAGACATGATTTAGTTTTCTGCTTAAAAGTCCTCAGATTGTTTGTCAGTTTTTCAACTTTTTTTTTTTTTGTCATTTCAAACATCACAGGACTAATGAAACAAACACCCTCTGACTTTTTAGCAACTATACAGAGTTCATAAACCATGTCAACTCCTCAATAACAGCACCCCTATTTAAATGGGAATTTAATCACATCTACTCTGACTTTTATGTGCAGTTTTTTAAGTCGTTTGATTCAATAATTAGATTTTACATTTATTGTATCAGATATGCCCCCTTCTTTATGACCCCATACTTAGAGAGGACTCCTTGATGCAACATTCCATTTCAGAAAATATTAACGTAATGAAATAACTAGTAAAAAAAATGGAGGATCAATCATCAGAATCAGGGACCTTTTCTATTCTATTCTATTCTATTCTATTCTATTCTATTCTAGCTATCTATTGAATCAAGCAACTTAAAAACAGTTTTTTTTGGCGTGCGAGCGCACACGCTAGGCACGCATGCAGCACCCGAAACTTAAAACGTCTTCCCACGGCCCTGTTATGGTGTGTGTGTGTGTATGTGTGTGTATGTGTGTGTGTGTGTGTGTGTGTGTGTGTGTGTGTGTGTGTGTGTGTGTGTGTGTGTGTGTGTGTGTGTGTGTGTGTGTGTGTGTGTGTGTGTGTGTGTGTGTGTGTGTGTGTGTGTTGCATGCGTTTGTGTGTGTGTGTGTGTGTGTGTGTGTGTGTGTGTGTGTGTGTGTGTGTGTGTGTGTGTGTGTGTGTCTGTGTGTGTGTTGTAAACCCAGCAAGACTAGCAGGATTTATACAACAACAACTTTAAGTTGAACCAGTTTACAAGGACTGTAACTAGTAGTACAGTTATTGGCAAATTTAGTTGTTTTTCTTGCCATTCAACCTCTACCAGTGCTATTATTATTACATTTCTTCCTCATGCCTTCAATATTTGTTCCCATCAAAGAACACTGGGTGTGACTCATTTATCGGTGCCAAATAACTTCTCGTTTGCACTCGTTATAACAGCATTGTGGTGTGGGTGACGGCTGATGTAAGCAGCCACTGGCCTGATTCCAAAATAACTGGTTTGACTGCACACCTGATGTGCATCAATCTAATCTAGTGGCAGGATTTTTTATTAGTTGCACAACACGATGAGTCTAAATTCAATATGCAGTTACATCTTTCACAAGAAAGAGGTAAGTAAAAAAAGGAGTTGTGCAGCTGAGGTGAGAAACCCTGGAAGGGCTTATAGGAGGTCCTAACCTTTTGTTTACATTTCATAACATATTTTTATTAACACACAGAATTCAAAGTTAAAAAGTAAAGACAAATCAGGCAACCCCACAACCAGTTATCATTTAGAGATGAAAGGACAACAGCTATAACAAAACAGCTAGTACTAGTTACAGTTCTTTTCAAAGTTTTGTAACAATCTAAACCTTTAACTAATTGTTATATATAATCAGCATGAGAAAAGAAAATGGAAAGATAATTCAGTGTTTAATCAATGACTAGTTATATTTGGCTGTGATGCAGCTCAGCTGCGTGGGGTCTAGATTGGTGGGTTAGCCAGCTTGCTTGCTCATGAGCAATACTGTAACACTGTGATTTATCACACAATACAATTTAACAAGTTCTTTATCAGATCAGTTACAAACAAATATAGCTGCTTTAACTACCAGCTTGTCTTCATGTAATTGCTGAGACTAACTCTTTGAAAAGAACTTGTATGGTGTTAAGAGAAGGCAGTCAAAATTGTGGCTACTGTAAATGAGCAGTGACCTCTCTCCATGGATGGCAAGGACATAAATTATATCCCACAAGCAATGTTGCAATTCAAAAGTATTCAACCAGCAAAACAACTTTGCAATGGTATACAGATGTTGCAATGGTATACAGATGTGCTGATACTATACACACACAACATTTAGCCAGTTAAGGCTGCACACTCCAACTGAACAATAACTTGTTTCGGTTTCGGAAGGGCTCTCCGGATAGAGGAAAGTTTGGCGAGGACGAAAGGGTTTTATACTGCCTCAGAACTCCTCAGAGTTCTGAATACTAGACCCCTCCCACTTAGTGTTTCTTGTCATCAATATCCAACATGCTGGCGTACAATTTGTCTCTGAGATTTTGCTATTTCTGGTGACAAAGTGTGTGCTACAGTATCTCTATCCATGAATTAATAGCCACAAATGTGTTTGTTAGAATATATATATATGTTTAACGACACAGACAAGACGAGTGCTACAGTAGACTTTATGACTGGTGCCCGGTGTGGAAGACATGTACAAGGAGGAGCAATGAGGGACGGGATGCAGTATTGTTTTCCCTAGCATGTGGGGTGGTGTCGGCTTGTGACAGACAGCATGTACAGGGGCTCAATACAAAACACAAAGCAAAAATACATTAAATATTTTTTAAACGCACAGAGAGGGATTATCCGCAGCCAACGTTTTTCTTTTCAAAAACAGTCCATGGTACTTTGCTGACTGAAATAAAACAATATAAACCACGAGCGCATCGAGTGAGGTGCGAGAACTACTGAACAAAGTGCTGACAGCCACTGCCAAAGTACTGAATGACGTCATTTTGTTCTTATTGCCTACCCTGTTGGAGTATGTTACAGGCTTTAAAAATGAGAGAGCAGACTGAAGTTATGTTAATTTCGGGCCGTGCTGTGAGCTTGTACATCTGCTATTTTTGAGAACCATTGTTCTACACCACTGTTCTAAATCCTAAGAGTTTAAAAAAAAACGTATGTTGCTATATTTACAGTATATACTGTAGCTAAAATCTAAAATGACACAGATGCTTTCCCGGTTTTAATGGGTTAACACAATAAGTAAAAAGAGACTAAAAGCAAGCTTTAATAAGTTCCTTTTCTAAAATCTAATGTGAAAATGGGTAAATTATTTTAATATTTTACCAATAGGAAATCTTAAGGCTATTATTTTCTCTGTTATACGTGATCATATCAGCTTTCATTTAAGCTTCTTAACACAAGAAGAAGTGCTTTACCATCATTATTGGCATGGTGGTGATCCGGTCAGCAACAAGGCACTTGTGACATCCACACCACAAATATACCCAAATTGTAATCGGACAATAAGGGGCCTCGAAACTATGCAGACCCAAAAGTTATTCCACTTCCACAAATAAGAGGGGCGACAAATGCTTCAAATATCAGTGTTCATTATGGTTTATTGATTACAAAGCATAGAGCTTGAATTCAAGTACAAAGAAAATGTGATGGTTGAACCTTGAAGATGCTGATTTCACCATATCATTGTGCATTTTATTTCATACGAAATATATTTGTTTTGTTTATTGATTAGAAACATAAGATAAATGGCATATGTTGGAGTTTATTTAAAGATGCCCACTGGTTCACACTGTTGGTGAAGGAATAACAGTAAGCACACAGTTAAGCAAATAGGAGTCGACACAAATCTTCCCAATTTCATCCCTCATTCTTTATTAATTAATAAATTAATTAACATCACCACACACCCCATACCCCACTCCCACCCAACCTTCTCTTTCATTTCTTGTTGAGGCTGTAGAATGAAACATACTTGTTTTGAATGAGGAAGTGCCGCATGAGGTCATCAGGGTTGGAGGAGTGAGTGGCGTAGCAGTCGTCCAGAGCGACCACAAACCTTGCGCGGCCACAGACCAAAACGCAGGTTGTGCGCGGCCACAGTTTTTTGCAGCCAGCGGATTCTAAAAAACGGGAGTGTCGCGCCTGTCACTCACTTTCAGGACCCTCCCCGACCCCGTAGCCCGCACTGCCTGCTGCCTTGGGCACCATGTTGCTTCCTGAGTCTTGAGACAGTCCGCCTTCGACTCACCCGATTGGACAGAGGGAGAAAATCAGCGCCTGCCTCCAGCAGTTTTATGCTTAGTCGCGAAGAGCAGATAAACGCAAGGTCTGCGCGACTAGCGGAAAAATCTGCTCTTTCGTGAATCAACGCATTTGCATTGACAATGCATTGGCAGATTCTGCAAACAGCGGCCAGCCAACTCTTGGATGACCATCCAAAACACACTCTGTACTCTGGATGACATTTTTATGCAATGTAATTTAGTGCAGTGAGAATGGCTTACTAACCTGTATACCTGTAAATTAACTGTGTTCTCACTGTAACTAGTTTACTTACTGAAGGTTTGGACTGATAGCCATATCTAGGCTGGTCTCTGTGTCCAGAGGATAGACACAGGAGAAGGGGAAACTCACATGAGTTGAGACATTATATGCAGAGTAGATAAATAAACTGTTGGAGTAGATAGCATGGGTGTTGTTGGTCTGAAAGACAGAGACTGAATGGTCAGTCCAGTGAATCATCTAGCCTGCTGGACACTAAGTACCAGGATCCACCACATAATGCTGTGTGTGTCTGAGTTATTGAGACAGCCAGAGTATAAAATGTGCTGTGCGCTTAGTTAAGTTGCTGAATTATTTGTTCTCTGTTCATTTGCTGCCTTGTTCGCCTGCTCGAGTTCCTGTTTTTGAAGAGTATTTCTGAATTTGACTTCTGCCCTTTGAGGTGTTTCTTAGTTTTTCTTCAGTAAAGAGTTTTCAGTTTTACAACTTGTGACAGTGTCATGCCTGAAATTAACCACTGGGTGCCGCTATAGAACAGATTATATAATTTCCTCACAAATGCAAGAGGCAGACAAACTACTTAGTCCTGTAGCAGAGGCCCTCAGATTTTGAGATACCCCCACCCGAGTTAGAACAAAACACAACCATGTTTTTTCTTATCTTTAGGGTCTCCCATTAATGAAATGGATTGTTGTGAAATTTTATTTTTGGGCAAAATTTGTTTTTTGGGCTATTCTTTAGAACTACCCCAATCTCTGAAAAAGGCACATCCGAATAGGGCAAAGGTGACCAAAAATGCTATAACTTGAGAATGCTCACTCTTATCTTCATTAAATTTGCTGAGGTATGGACCAGGTGTCTACCCTACATCACCAAAGAGTCAGAATGTAATTTACCCAAAGAAATACTGAAATATAGTCCTTTAAACATACCTTTAGTTTAGGCGGAAATTGTACTTTTGTAGTGAGGACTCCTCTACTTTCCCTCATTTAGAAAAAAAAACATATATTAATGTCAAATAAGCTGTTACTGCATAACCTAAGATGCTATTAAACAATAACCAGTGGTTGTGTGGAGAGATCTAGTACAGTTTTATTGCAAATGAGACTTCTTTAGACATACCCCTTCTCTGAAACAGTCAAATTAAGTCACTCTGAATGGAACATAGGTGACTGTAAGCCGAAGTTGATGATGGTCGTCATATTTTGGTAAAGAAAGTCCAGGTGGATGTACACTCAGGATGTGAGTAACCTAATAAGGTGTCCTAATAAAGTGTATCTACATTTAAGGTGTATGATACAAGGCATAAATATAATTCTGAGTTTTATTGAAACATGAAAATCAGTATCTCCTACCTAAATCACAGTTTGATGTTGTCTTGACATGACAAAATAATGTAATAATAATAATAATAATTACATTTATCAGACAAATCTCAACATTCCTTATGTCATTTCAGAAAACAACAAACAGGAGAATGAAATGGAAAACTGTGTGTGTGTGTGTGTGTGTGTGTGTGTGTGTGTGTGTGTGTGTGTGTGTGTGTGTGTGTGTGTGTGTGTCTGTGTGTGTCTGTGTGTGTGTGTGTGTGTGTGTGTGTGTGTGTGTGTGTGTGTGTGTGTGTGTGTGTGTGTGTGTGTGTGTGTAATAGAATGTCAAATATCAGGCTCTTCAGACACATCTGGTGACACATTTTGACATTCTGCACAGCAGGTGCAGAACTCCGTACAGGGAAGGCCAACAGAGAGGCACTGGCACTTTCCACTCACTGTACAATTTTTATCTTTGCAGTACAAATGAGTAATGTCTCTCACCTCTTTAAGTGCGGACGGTTTCTTAAATAGGACTGCTTCAATGGCTCCATCTCTGACAATCCATCCCTTGTCGATAGGACTCCACAACGTGGGTTTATGGATGTGACTGTGGCACCATATCGCTGTCTGGTACATTGCTCTCCGTACATGTTGTTCAAATGCATCCTCTGTTGGTGGAAGATTTGCAGAGGCTGCATCTGTTGTTGATGCAATTATGAACCTCAGTTCATCCAAGTTGGTGCACATTCGACCATTTTCATTTTTCTTTTTGCCGTAAAGTCGAAGTGCATACTCTCTTGCTACTGGCAAGGACTTTTCTAAGCATGCAGAAAATCCAAAATGGGCCAGATCTTTGAGCTCGCTGAGATGGCTCTTCAGTTTGTTGAAGGCTGTACTTTTTCCTATCCTGTACAAACTGCTGGTGGTGTCACAGCCAGTGAGTGCATGACAGGCTGGTAGACAGCTGGACAGGTCTTTTCCAATTTTCTCGGATATGGTATTGATGGGAACATATCTCTCCTTCATTCCATGGCCTGCATGCATGAAAACTGTAGATGAGCCAAACATTCCTTTGCTTGCATAATAAATGAGCAGTACTTCCACATCTGTATCATCACACCGCACAATGATGCGAGGATATGACTGCGCAAGATGTATGGCATGTAACACCATTCTTGTGTCTGCCTCCTCTTGATCACTGTACAAAGATGTCAAACTGCTCACTCCTGCTTTGCATATGCTCTTCACCTCCTCACCTTTGTCGAATCCACCTGCCAAGATGATGGTGTCATCAGAGTTTAGTCTCTGTGGGCCTGCAGTGATGATGTAGTTGCTCACAAATAAGCACAGTGCAGTCTTGTTTCCACTACTCCTCAGGTACTTCCTGTAGTTTGGAACATTTGTGTTGCCAGTGATGACATGTGTAGGTCTTCCATCAGTTGCGCCTCTCCTTTTCCTCTCCAGGTCTTTGATTGACAGTGGGTTGTCATACCTGTCAAATACCATGACCACACATTTCATTTATTTTTCTCTATTCAAAAGGTACAAGATCTTCTTCAGGATGCATTCTGCTAGATCACTGAATGTCTGAAATGCAGATTCATGGAGACTTTGAAGCATAGCCATGCCATCAATGATATATGCCGATTTATCTGTGCTGTCAGGCAGCTCCTGCACCACTTCTACCACAGACTCCAGTTTCTTTGCAAGGTCTGCTTTAGTGGTCTTTCTCATCCCTCCATCATCATAGAAGAGAGATGGTGGGACAGCAGCCAGTTCATGAGACATAACATTCTCCAATGACACGTCTCTTTGTTTAGAAACAGCCAGGAGTCTCCTGAAGAGCACATCTGAATCCATGTGAAGTGTTTTTGTTTTACTGTTTCCAATGCTTGCTTTCATATCTGCGAATGTTGCAGATTTCTGTCTTTTCTCTGGGTCCCAGAAACTTTTTGCTGTTTCACTCTTTAGGCGCTCATCAATGAAAGCTGCATTTCGTGTTTCCCCATCTTCCAGAAAGCTTGAGAGATCTTTTGCCACCTTTTGTGATGCTACTTGTCCACTTGCAATGTTGATTAGCTCATCAGGAACTGTATCCAAATCAAATGGGTTCTGCCTGTCTTTTACATACTCCATAATCTGTACAATCTCCCTCTCATCCCTGTCCATGTGGGCTGCTCCGTGCTCTTTGTGGGATTTTGGTACATGTGCCACCGCATCGCACAATCCATCCATGGCATCAACGTATTCACTGGTGACATGCCTTGTGATGAGCCATCTGGTCAGAGCTCCCTTTCTTAGAGTGAAGCCGATAATGCCTCCTTGACTCTTTCCTTCTTTATTGATCGTTTGTTCAAGTGCTTGATCTGTGGCCACGCAGTTGAACTTTCTCTCCTGTGTGTGTCGCACAACAAACCCTCCTTCTTTCATGAATTTGTAGGAATCTGGTTGGCTTTTTTCAAGGGCTTTCATTTCAGCTATGTACACTGGCATGTACTTGGAGTAGTTTGTCCTGCCAGCAGCCCGGAACCATGGTATTGCTTCAGACATGCAGTTGAGATGAAGTTCAAAGTTAGCTTCACGCTCTGAACGTAGCATTCTAAGTAAGAGATCAGCCCCTTCGATGAAATGTAGCCAGTACTTGAAAGTTGCTGATTGTTGAACTCCACTCTCTGAAAACTGCTCTATTTTTCTCCTCTGATCAGGAAGGTCGGTCTCCAATTCTTTTAAGAACCGCATGGCAGAGGCCTGATCATTGCCATGAAAGGCATGCTGTACATCTCGCAGAAGGTGTTCTTGTCCATCAGTCATTAGACTTTGGCCTTGCTTGTCAAGCCAGGATGCCATCGCTATACAGTAGAGCCTAAACAGAGCCTCAGATACAAGCTTAATGCACCTAACACCTCTTGCAAGTTGTTTCCCCTGAAGCATTTGTCGAGCTGTTGCCTCAGCATACACACCAGACTCGGTTATAATGTCAAAGAGACCTCCGTCAGCAAAAACCTTTCCAATGCTTGCCAGAAAGGCCATGGTGATGTGCATGCCTCCCATTCTCATTGTAACCTTCCCATCTAAAGCCTCAGGTTTACTCCATATAATCTGTTGTGCTTTGCTATAGATAGCAAGATCAGCAGTTACAAGAATGTGGCTCTGTCCCAGTTCTTCAGCAAGCTTTGTGAGCTGCAAGAGGGATGTGTAGATGGTGGATAGGTCTGACGGTGAAGCTCTTATGAAGGGCATATATTGTACTGTGGTTAATGGGATGTCTGACATGGATATGTAGGCATTGAAAGCAGACCATCCTGGGATTCTCTGTTCTCTTTCTTTCATGATACGGCTCACCTTCCAAAGTAAGTCTTGGTCCTCTGCTGCTTGAGCTTTTGTGTGGTCTGATTTGAGGACTTGTGGTAGAACTGCTGGAGGTTCAGGTCGCCTTCGTGGCATGATGTACCTGAAATTAGACGGAAAGCGTCTTAGCACCATGACTCATATGAAATGAAATAACAAAGATAATGAAAAATTATAATTACATTCATCAAAATAAATGTTCCTTTAATATAATTATCTTTTTCATGTGTCAGTAAATAGATAATATTTTCAACATATTTACCTATGAACTTCTTCAATGTCCAAATCACAGGTGTTTAGAGCTGTGAGAGATCTTTCTGGAACTCTCTGGATGGGGTTGTGTACTGTAGTAACATCACCTCTTCTGTACACAACAATTGCCATGGCATGTGTTGTATTCTTTCCATCCAGTGTCTGCTCATTCTGGTCAAAGTTGTCAATGGCAGCATCAATTATCCCATGTTCTGTGGTTCTTGTCAGTCCATTTGGGATGTAAACACCTTTGCATCTCTCTAATTGATCTGCTGCTACAGATGTTAGAAACTGGAGCACTTCAGTGTAAGAGACACAATGACCCATTGTGTGTAGGCTGTTGATAAGGGCCTTGCTTCCAAACTCATGATGGATCATGATGCCCAGTCCTAGTGTGATGGGTGTACGGCTGCTGCAGCACTTTGCAATTATATCATGGCAAAAGGTTATTACACTTATGTTATCCTTTGTTGCTGGGTCATTATTACACATCTGCACTTTTTTAAATGCATGAGAACTAACACACCAGTTCACAAAATCATATACTGTAAAATGTCTGGTACATATTTACTGCACTGGAGAAGGGACATCTTATCACTGCTTATGTAGAATTGAGGCTCATGCTCAACCTTTTCCATGGCTTTCCTTAAAATACCTGCAGCCTGGTGTATAATTTGTGTATCCGTTAGAGACTCTCTTCTCTGTGGAGGCATTGTCTCCCTATCTTCTGTTATATGTTCTCTGAGGAGAGCAGCTTCTTGCATTGCTTGACCAACAGTAATGCCACCAGAACAGACTAAATCAGATTTTCCAGGACGTTCAATGAAAGCCAGCTTCTCCCCATAATGTTGGATCAACTTTATTTTGAGTCTCCAAGCTGGATAATTTGCAGGTTCTTCAGCAGTACTTACTTTTCCTACATAGCTCTGAGTTAGAGCGCTTAGTGTTGTGACAGTCATATTCTTTGAAAACACTGTTATACTTAATTCTTCAGTCAATGACATGAAAGCTTTTTCATGTGCATTTAATGTTTTTTCTGACAGAAGTTTGTTTCTGGCTGCTCTGATATTATTTTCAGAAATATAGTGTCCCAGGCAGCTTCTGTGATACTTTGCATCATAAGCAAATAAATCTTCATGCGTCAGCATACGAAGATGAATTTTGTCATCAAACCTCTCTGAGGCTGCATCGAGGACCTTTGACCTTGTACTTTCACCTGTACCAGTACTTATAGGGGTAAGGCCTTCTTTCTTTGTGGCTTTCTGGCTGCAAATGAAACACTGGCTGCGGATGTCAAATCCTGGTTCTCTGGTCAGTCTTTTGCTTTGACATTGATCCCTGGCTGGTTCTTGCTCACTGCCACTGGCAGTAGGCATATAGTTGCTTGAACTTGAATAATTGGCCCTACATGACCTGTGATATGAAACTTTAAACTTGAAGGACAGTATGTCGTCTGAGTGGGGGGATAGTCTCTTATGGACTTCATCACCCCGTCCCTGGGCAACCTTCAATATGGTTTTGAGTCCTTCCAAGGTTGCATTCTTGACATGTGGATTATTTTTATCTCCTTGTAGAGGTTTTTCACATATTAAGCACAATGTTTTGTCCAGTGTCTGTGAATGTGGCTTGCTTGCTGTTCCTGTTGGCTCCATTTTTACAGTGAACTCTATGAAATATGGAACAGTTAATTAGAGTTGCCTATTTCTTTTACATTTAATTTTGATACTATTCTTGGTAACATGAAATGAAAACATCAAATTTAAGCTCTTCAAAAAGATCTGTTACTGTTATGCATGTAACGCTAACTTCTATCATTGCTTCAGATAGCTGATTGGTGATATAAAAGTAATACAACACAACATATTCTACAATCTAAATGTATCAAATTAAGGAATACCATAGTATTACATTTGTGTAGGCATTTGTGTTACCTGTTATCGGTCATTTGATTGGTGGTTTCTTTACTTTATGGCACAGTGCACATTTCTCCCCCTGGAAAGCCATGTGAGAGTTTTTGGATAGAATTGTGAAGCCACAGTCCTTCCCCTGCTCTCATTGGTTGAACTTAATTGACTTCAATTTACTGCTTAAAGAAACAGTAATCACAGTATTGCATTTGTGTAATGCTTCTCTGTATTGAGGCCTGCAATTCTAAACAAAATGAATTCATCTATGCACCTTTGGTTTGGATGTGTATATAAAAAAGTTCTTACTACTGAAATCATGAATTCATATTTCCATGAATTAATGACATGGCTGACATGACATTAATGACATGACATGGCTTCATGTTGCCCCTGCCACACACAGCAATCATGTGTGAGTGTGATTGAATATGGTGCTGTACTTACATAATTGCCTCAACATTGCCCCAAAATCACAACAATAGATATTCAGGGAGGGTTAAACAATGCCAACTGAGAAGGAATTTGACTTTTAATTTGATTTTGACTTTTATTTGGTATATATAAAGGATAAAAAGTAAAGTGTTATTCCAACATTTTGTTTTATTTCCAGAGAAGGAGTATATATCTAAAGAAGTCTAATTTGCAATAACACTATACTAGATCTCTCCACACAACCACTGGTAATTGTTTAATAGCATCTTAGGCTATGCAGTAACAGCTTATTTGACATAAATATATGTTTTTTTTCTAAATGAGGGAAAGTAGAAGAGTCCACACTACAAAAGTACCATTTCCGCCTAAACTAAAAGTATGTTTAAAGGACTATATTTCAGTATTTCTTTAGGTAAATTACATTCTGACTATTTGGTGATGTAGGGTAGACACCTGGTTCATACCTCAGCAAATTTGATGAAGATAAGAGAAATTGAGGTAGTTCTAAAGACTAGCCAAAAAAACAAATTTTGCCCAAAAATAAAATTTCACAACAATCCATTTCATTAATGGGAGACCCTAAAGATAAGAAAAAACATGGTTGTGTTTTGTTCTAACTCGGGTGGGGGTATCTCACTAACTAAGGCCTTTTTTGAGGGCTTGCTACAGGACTAACTGTAACAGTGAAGTTATGTACCAAAAAGAGTACAAACATTTATAATGGATCAAAATCATGTACAAAGGAGAGTACAAACATTTATAATGGATCAAAGCTATGTACAAAAGAGAGTACAAACATTTATAATGGATCAAAGTTATCTACAAAAGAGAGTACAAACATTTATAATGGATCAAAGTTATCTACAAAAGAGAGTACAAACATTTATAATGGATCAAATTTTGCAATGCTCTGCATTATGTGCAGCAGACAGTGTTGAACATCTAGGCTAATAAAGCAATTATACAAATAGCTTCAAATTAGCAAATAGTTTCACACACACACACACACACACACACACACACACACACACACACACACGCACACGCACACGCAGACACACACACACACACACACACACACACACACACACACACACACACACACACACACACACACACACACACACACACACACACACACACACACACACACACACACACACTGAATGATGTCATTTTGTTCTTATTGCCTATCCTGTTAGCTCAGTTGGAGTATGTTACAGGCTTTAGAAATGAGAGAGCAGACTGAAGTAATGTTAATTTTGTGCTGCGCTGTGAGCTTGTACATCTGCTATTTTTGAGAACCATTGTTCTACACCACTGTAAATATAGCAACATAAACTTATGTTGCTATATTTACAGTATATAGCTAAAATCTAAAATGACACAGATGCTTTCCCGGTTTTAATGGGTTAACACAATAAGTAAAAAGAGACAAAATGCAAGCTTTAACAAGAGTTCCTTTTCTAAAATCTAATGTGAAAATGGGTGAAGTATTTTAATATTTTACCAATAGGAAATCTTAAGGCTATATTTTCTCTGTTATACATGATCATATCAGCTTTCATTTAAGCTTCTTTATACAAGAAGGTGTCCTTTACCATCATTATTGGCATGGTGGTGATCCGGTCAGCTACAAGGCACTTGTGACATCCATATCACAAATATACCCAAATTGTAATCGGACACACACACACACACATACACACACGCACACGCACACGCACACACAGACACACACACACACACACACACACACACACACACGCACGCACGCACGCACGCAAGCACGCACGCACGCACGCACACACACACATTTTTTTATCACATTTCCTTTGTTTTCTTTGTTATGATATTTGTCAGGCATATTATGATCGTATATGGATTTGAACAGGTGTCTTCCACTGATACAAAAGCCACACAAATCCCAAGATTAAAAAAGTAATAATAATAACACAGCCTATAATGTACTGTATTTCACAACTGTCTGTAGTGTTAACATACAGTAAAAACATGTTGCCTAATGTATCTAAATGTTAACCACAGCACATAAAGCTATATTTTGGGGTAAACTGGAAAGCCAGTAGAAGCTGATATTCAGGACCCCCTGTTGAAGACCCCTGGGTTACAGAGTTGGAGACATCACAGCTAGTTTGTTGGAGATCACAGCTAGTTTGTTGGTGCATTTCTACATAGCAATTACATTCACACATTCACACATTCACACACCGACAGCGGAGGAAACCATGCAAGGCACCAACCTGCTCATCGGGAGCAATGGACCCTTTGCTAAACCCAAAGCGATTGTCCAATACTAACTTAGCAACCGTTGCTAGGCTGGCATATGGTCCGTCACATGTCATAGCAAGCTCACAATGTTATTTCGCCCGCACACACACAATCATTTGTTGGTCAGTTGGAGGGTGCATTTTTCACCCCTTTTCCCAATTCCCTAGCTGAAATCTGCACTTAAACTGCAATGCTGTTGTTGAACACATATACTGAGGGACAGCGAGTGCATTTTCCGGCAGCGGCTGCTGCCGCGGAGCTGCCGCGGAGCTGCCGCGGAGCTGCCGGCGGCGCCAGCTTTGGGAGTGTGCTGCGTTTGTGTAACGCAGTCCCCACCAATATTATTTACGATTCTGTGCCTATCGGTACATAACTCGGACGGCGCTTAGTCGACTAGCAGACCATCGGCCGGTCGTCGCGGGCGCGACTCCTTGGCCTCAAGGTCTGCTGAGTCGGCGCGCGCCTCCGTCATGGTCCAAAACTATACTTTATCGGCGGAAAAAAGAAGTTGACTGCCGCTCCTCCACCGGCAGTTCCGCTGCTGCCGCTCCTCCACCGGCAGTTCCGCGGCAGTTCCGCTGCTCCGCCGGCAGCTGCCGCTCCACCGCCGGCAGTCACTGCCGGCAGCAGCCGCTCCTCCACCGGCAGTTCCGCGGCAGCAGCCGCTGCCGGAAAATGCACTCGCTCCTTCTGCATATACTAGCAAAAGTAACGATACGAAGTGGATACAAGCGCCAAATTTTGCATGAGGCTTCTGTAGGACCTACTGATGGATTCTAGCCTTGGGATCCAAACTTTATTTTGAAAATTATCCATACAATTATCCATATCAATATCCATAAAAAAAAAACAGGCCGATTCACTTTTTGGCCTGAAAATATTCAAAGATTTGCACACATTTTCACTTTATTTTTTCTTCCAAAAAATAGCAGATCTGCAAGCTCATAGCGTGACACTCGTGCCACGCTATGAGCTTGTATATCTCTATTTTTTTGAATGGCCAAAGAAATCAAAAAATTACACAGATGTGTTCCCGGATTGTCTCTAATACCCAGAGACAGTATCTGGTTTACTAACCAGATGAGATCATAACTGACCCTACCTTGTTGAACCTATAGTATAGTGTCTGCAACATCTTTGTTTAACCCATTAAGACCAAATGTCTTCTAAATCCTAGCAGTTTTCTGAGAAACCTATGTAGCTATATCTATCAGTGGTGGTCAAGGACCCCCAACATGTATTTGGCCGCCAACCCCCATCTCAAAATATTTGGTTCCAGGGACCTCCCAGAAGCAAATATTTGAGTTAAAACATTTCGCTTTGCACAAATTCAATACTTTGCCTACTCAAAAATAGCAGATCTACAAGCTTGTAGCGCGGCACAAAGTGACGCGCTATGAGCTTGTACACTGTATGTCTGCTATTTTTGAATAGCCAAAGTATAAAATAATGCTTTTTAGCTCAAATCTAAAATGACATCGATGTTTTCCCAGGTTTTAATGGGTTAACTTGAATAAAGATAAGCTCTGGGTACTTTGAGTCATTTCTTTAGATCATGTTAAAGCCACAATCTGGGATTTATTTGTATTAATAAAATGTTATTTCATCAGTCTATGGCAAAGTACAGTATGTTATAGCACATCTGCAATGATTGGAGGTGGCCTCCCTACTCTTCCATTGAGAAATGTCAACCCTGGTGTCGGGTATGGACACCAACTGGACTGGTTGACAATTTCAACAAGTTATTTGAAGAAGACAGCGCGCCTGATTGGATTGAACACTAGATGTGGCACCATCTTTATTGTAGTTCAGACACCGTTGCACCATCTTTATTGTAGTTCAGACATCACTGCAATTACCTCTCACGGTCGGTAGCGGCATAAAACCTGCATATTGTAGCTTTATTTAAATGTCTGCCTTTACCCAGCTTTCACTGATGGTATCAGAGAGGCTAGTGTTTCCCTCCGACAAGCCAAACACTTGAGCTCATTAAGAGTTTGTTTAGTCCAAACCTGTGTTAAACCTCTGTCAGTCCATTTATTATCAGCTTTAAAAAACAAAGGAAAAGGTAATTTGAACAATTTAGATGAACTGTCCTGTTGAGCACATTATGTACGTATGTCTTGTACCTGGTAAACACATTGAGCCCTGTAAAGCTGACAGAGGTGGTGTAATTTGAGTGATTGGACTCTTCTAATCATGATTTATTTATTTATTAGGAACGTTGGGCTGATCTCGTAAATGTGGCCCTTGAGCCCTAACTCTTTTTTCTTACACAGTGCCAACTTCCTCGTTGTTCTCTATTGCTTGGTACACATTTATTGACTATTAAAACACATTTGCGATGAATGTGTTTCAGACACAATGGAGAATGTCCTTTGCAAACGTCCCTTACCAGAATAATCTCCCTGTAATGCAATTCAAATACTGTATTCAAACAGAACCTGGTGTCTGAGACTGTGAACATGTGAAGTGATGATAAACAGTCCATATAACAGGGAGAGATAAGCTAATTCTGACTGAAAACTCTCACACAGTAAAATCCTGTGTTAATTTAACACCTGTCTACTGGCTGTGGTATCCATGACGACAGGAGTTGCACTGTGGCTCTGGAACAATGTAAGGATAATTCCTTTAACAGGTCTGTTCATGAAAGTCCTTGCAGTCTTGTTTCCAATGAGGGCCTGTGAGCAATTAGGGGTTAAGAGTCTTGCTCAGTGACATATTTCATTTCATCAACACAATTGCTGACTTGGCCTGGCCTGGAATCGTACCTGGGGCAACAGGGCCTCTGACTCCCTAGGCGGGCTCACTAACCACTCAGCTATGGCCTTACTAACCACTAAACACTCATTTATGTAATGTTTTTCTTGTTGCTTTTTAAACATTAAAACACCATAAATGAATCTCTCTTTCTCTCCGTGTGTAGCTAAAGCACACCCCCTCTCTGTGTGGCCTTGTCACCCAGCTGAGTGTGTCTGAGTTAATGAGACAGCCAGAGTATTTAAGGTGTTCTCAGTTGTGTAGCAACTGGATTATTATTGTTCTCTGTTCACTTGCTGCCCAGTGAGCCATAGTCGAATATTAGACGTCCGTTTTTTTTGTAGACCTAAATTAGCTGGTCTAGATTCGTTCTATAATTTAGACCGAATTTAAACCACTATTCCATAAATATTGATTAAAAAACTGTAACTGTAAGTTGCATAACTGATGGAGTTCCTGTTTAGCCTGAGTATTTCAGAGCTTGACGTTCTGCAGTAAAGAGTTTTCAGTTTTCCAACTTATTTTAAGATTTTTTTTCCCCCTGCATTTTGGGTCCTATCTTTCATGCCTGAGTGTGACTTTGTCATGCCTGTAAGTAACCACTGGGTGCCGCTATATAACCAATTATAGCATTTCCTCACAAATGCAAGAGGCAGTTAAACTACAGTAACAGCAAAGTTATGTACAAGGGATTGTAAATTCATTTTTAATGATACAAAGTTATGTACAAAAGAGAGTACAGACATTTATAATGAAACAAAGTTATGTACACAAGTGTTTATAATGGACACATTTATAATGGATAAAGGTTTGCAATGCTCAGCATTATGTGCAGCAGACTTTGTTAAACATGTAGGCTAACAAAATAAAGCAAATATATACAAATAGGTTCAAATGGGCATTAAAGCACACACACACACACACACACACACACACACACACACACACACACACACACACACACACACACACACACACACACACACACACACACACACACACACACAGAGACAGCAGCCACAAAAACAACACAACTTAATGTAAAAGCAAGCTGGCAATAGTAATAATCTATACAAAGACTAAATCAAAGATGACATCACCCTTGGTCCACAGACACCAGTGCAAGAACTCTGAAAAACTCCTAAACCAACAAGACCAGAAGGATTGTGATATTTCATTGGTTGATCAAGAAAAAGGTGAGTGGTATTTGATTGGCTAATGTTAACTAATTTGTGGTATTGTACTATATATTATGGCCCAATCATTAGATGTTCATCATACTGAGAAACATATGTTGTGTATTATAATTGTGTGTATTGCAAATAATCTACTGGTGTGTGCACACAGGGAGGATTCATGTATAGTTGATGTTAAAATAGAAGTGCTTGTCAGGATCACCTAGTTTTTTTTCTCATTATTGAGTAAAATTAGTTATGACACACACTTGATGTCAAGAAGGATATGAAAAACTTGAAATGATCAGTGTATTTTCTTACAAAACTCAACATAAGTTATTTTTTAAAGCACTTTTATAAACATTGCTACATATGTATATATTTTATTTTGTATGAATATACTTCATCATTGATCATTCACATATATCTATATTTACTTGAACCTTGAAGAAGCAGACACAGATTCGCCATTTAATGCTCAAATCACCATTTATTTGTTACCATTATTATTGATTTGCAGTATTTGTTTATTTTTTCAGAAGAGAGAAGCACAAAAATTGTTAATGATTAGTTAGATTAGATTATCATAGCATAGCATATTTATGAAACCTACGCACCAAATAAAAATCATACAATTATACGATTAGAAAATGGAATATATTGGACTCAGTTAAAGATGTCCGCTGGTTCACTCCACTAGCTTGTCCCCTGAAGATCCAAAGCAAAGACAAAAACAAATGTAATATGCTTTAACATTGAGTTGTCAGTACTTCAGATCCTTGTATTCCATAAAATACAGTTTTTCTTATTGTTGTTTTTAATACTCACAGGTGATTGGTCCAATGGTGATGGGTTTGAAGGGTACAGATGTGGAAACGGAGCGACGACGCCTCCCTGAGCAAACCTGTGAATGGTGAAGGAATAGCAGTAAGCACACAGTTTGCTACTGACTTAACTGTCTGGTGTGAAACAGCAGAGTGTGGAAAGAAAGTGTGAAACTTACAGGAGAACATGAGGAGGCTCTCTGGTCACACAGGTGGAGGCTGCAGTGAAGGTAGATATCTCTGTAGTCTCCATGGAACAGGAAGAGCAGGGCAGAGAAACGAGCCTGGAGGGAAGAGCCGCTCTCATCCACTGTCACCTGACGACGGTTGATAGAGCACCTGGAGAAAAGAAGGGTCACGTTGTAGGCTCATCCGTCAGTCTTTTCTTTTTATTTAAATGATTTTAAATTCATACAAAGACACTGAACTTATAATAAACAGTCTTCACATTATAGATGCTACGCTATTGTAGACTCATGCGACATCACTGTTGCATCCAACATTCTTCTCTTTTCATAAGGATTTTACATTCAGACAAAGACTCTGGACTAAGACTTCACATTATAGTTGATATCACAACCCCATACCCCACTCCCACCCAACTCTCTCTTTCATTATTTGTTTATTGTGACACAAGCCATCTGCTGAGGCTGAAGAATGAAACATACTTGTTTTGAATGAGGAAGTGTCTCATGTGGTCATCAGGGCTGGAGGAGTGAGTGGCGTAGCAGTCGTCCAGAACGACCGCAAACCTTGGATCTGTTTCCCCTACAGATACTCCTACATACAGGGCAGAGCCCACTGGCAGGGTGACTGGGCCTGCTGGGTAAGGCTCTGTGTAGTTGGAGTTTTGGAACAAGGACATGGAGGTGTTGGTTGGTGAACCCACACCTGACATGCCACCTTCAAGCCTGTCAAGGAAACATAATGTAAAGGATCAAACGGTATCAGATGGGTTTGGTTTGGCCGAGTGGCTGGCTGTCACTGTAGCAGAACATTTTTGAAGTGCAAACTTAAGAACTGTCTTGGGCAAAAATACATATAATACATATTTTATACATATTGTGTATAAAATGTGGCATACAAATACTGTAGTTTCTCTAGTCTGGATCAAAACTATGTATAAAATGTGGCATACAAATACTGTAGTTTCTCTAGTCTGGATCAAAACTATGTATAAAATGTGGCATACAAATACTGTAGTTTCTCTAGTCTGGATCAAAATATGACAACAGGGAAAAGTTGTCTGTCTTTTCACAGTTCTGTACTGAGGCTGTTTGTTGCAATGCAGTTCACATTTATTGTACTGCAATACATTGTATATTCACTGTGTTTTTACTATCATTTGCAATTTTGAGAATAGGTTAGGCCTACTCACTGAAGGTTTGGTCTGATGGCCACATCTAGGCTGGTCTCTGTGTCCAGAGGATAGACACAGGAGAAGGGAAAACTCACAGGAAGTGAGTTATTTGCAGGATAGACAAATACACTGTTGGAGTAGATGGCATGGGTGTTGTTGGTCTGAAAGACAGAGGTTAACTGAATGGTCAACCCAGTGAATCATCTAGCCAGCTTGAAATATATATATATATATATATATATATATATATATACACACACACATACACAGACACAGCCACAGCACAAAAGAAAAACAAACTTTACTGCTGATAAAGACAATCCTATAATAAAGCAACAAGTTATCAGACAAATCCTCACCGTCAATATGTTCCCACAGGTGTCAGCCTGACGTTCCACTTGGTACCACACTGTTCCATCACGCTCTGTGAAAGATGAGCACCGCGGGTCGGCCAGGTGACCAGAGGATCCATTCAGACCAGAGGATTGCAGAGCAGTCAGCAGCAGACCAATCTGGATCTGACTCTGACCACAAATAAGTTCAGAAGATGAAGCTGGAGGTGGTTGAGTGACAGTAGTTGAAGGGGGTTGAGTGACAGTAGTTGAAGGGGGTTGAGTGAGAGGAACTGGAGGGGGTTGAGTGACAGGTTGAGGATACTTTGATGATAAATCTAGGGAGGTAAAAGCCAGGTTTGAGAGTTATTACAGCACATCTTTAACAAAGCACTCAAGCCTTCTACATCACCAAATACGTTTTGTAATATAATATTACAGATGAGTATTTTTTGAACAATTTTTCAACACTTTACCTGCACAATAGCCTACTGTACAGCCGGTTGGTGGTAGAAGCTTGTAGACATAGTAGTTCCAACAGTTCTTGACATGGATGGGAGGTGCGGTATATGCAGTATTACAACAGTTGCCATTCCACTTACCACAGGTGCTACGCTGTACAATTTTATCTGACACTGCAGGATGAGACTGTTTCATCCATAGAGGAACATGCGTTCCACACTTGCTTGCTTCCACACATGTCTCTGGTATCTGGGCACTGCTTTGCCCCAGGAACATTCGATACCACCCTTGCCAGTTGACTCTTTTGTCACATTTACCAATGCTCCAATGATCTGTCGCTCTCCAGGCATCATTCAGTACTGTGTAGTGATCACAGGGATCTGCACAGCGAGAGTTGATACAGTCCTGACCTAATGGACAAACCACATTGCCACAGGAGAACCGAACAACAGATCTTTTGGCCCTGGAGGGAGGCATGAGGCACTCAAAGGAGCCAGGTGTGTTCACACAGACCTGAGACCCATGGGTGCAGGGTGCCTCAGGGAGGGAGCACTCATCAATATCCACACAGGCTTTCTCTGGTGACCATCTGTAACCTTGGTGACAACAGGAGGAATTAGTGCAGAGCTTTACATCGTAACAGGTGAGGCCATCACCGACGAAGCCATCTTTACAGACACAGGAGACTGATCGGCTGAAGAAGGTGTCGCCTCTCTCTGGTTTGACGGGAGACTCCAGGCATTTAGCCTGATCATGACAGGATTCACAGCTGAGGAAGGTTGTACCTGTGAAAGGAATTAGTCATTCAACACATCAGGCAATTCATTATGGCAGGTGTGAACATTAAATAATAATAATAATGATAATAATAATAATAATTACTATTAATATTATCATTATTATATTTAAGAGAAGTCATTTTGGTGAAGCTACAGAACTGCACACACACGCACACGCTCAAGCACACGCACACATGCACACATGCACACGCACACACACACACACAAACACACACACACACACACACACACACACACACACACACACACACACACACACACACACACACACACACACACACACACTTACGCTCTACAATTTAAAAGTAACTAAAGTGACTAAAAAGTAACTACAGTGCAAAAAGTAATCATAGTGAGTACAATTATTTATAAGAAAACAAATTGAGTAAAAATACTTACAAGTAGTTAAAATGAGTAAAAAATACTTAAAAGTTGTTAACATTAGTAAAACTACTTAAAAGTTGTTAATATTATTAAGAAAATACTTTAAACTACTTAAGATGAGTACAAATATTAAAAAGTTGTTAAAAATAAGTATAAATACTTAAAAGTTGTTAAAATGAGTACAAATACTTTAAAGCACTTAAAATTTGTAAAAATAAATCTTTAAAGGACTTAAAAGTTAAAGAAATCGGTAAAAATAGTAAACATCATATCTATACCAATAAGAGGACATTAGAGGCAGCTTACCTGGACTGTTTCCAGTAACATTCTGTATGAACAGAACTAGCAGAACAGCTGACACTCTCATGGTCCACATCCTAGAGATCTGTCACAAACCTGTTGAAAATGTAAAAAACATTTTTAGACAGACTACAACATCACAAAGGAAAAAATACATAGAATGTAAATGTACAAAATTGACAACATATGTTATTATAATGAAATCTTTAGATGCCAATGTACAATGATTTGCTTATCCTCTTACCTTGCAGAGGTTGTGTTGATTCAACCTGGAGTTGAGAATTTATAAGCCTCTAGAGCTCAACAGTGACTGCCCACTTTTTGAACATCTCCACTTCCAGAAGTGACCTTCCGTGATTGATGGTTGGGAAGGTGACATAAAAAAACATGACGTGAAAAACTGTCATCGTCTTTAGTTCCGATCAGACCACAACTTGAAATGCTCAGAATACCAACGCAGTAACAAAGTCGTTGGTGTCATTGTCTAATTGCAAGCAGAGCTTAGTCATATCTACACGTATCTCATTACAAGATGTGGGTCACTGGGTGCTATCGTCCATGCAGTCAAGCAGTAAAATTCTGTTGAAGCTCATAACGACAACAATTAAGAAATCCTCCTGGACTACCGTTTATCTTAAAATGTTGTAGATCTCTCCCTGTACTCCCATATAGTTAACTAAAACTACAAAACAACAACAAAAATACAACAAACAAAACATAAAAAAACTGCCCACAAAAAAAGTTCGGAAACGTAACTTCGGTCGATTATTTCTCCCCTCAATAATATCAATTGGTATTGTGTTTTATATCATTTTTATAGTTGATTAGTCACCTTTACAACAAGGTACAGATTGTAAGGATCGGGCATTCGTAGAATGAGCAACACAGCTAAACGTGTGGGTAGTGCCCCCCCCAAAAATGCCCAAATCCCCCAATATGCTTCTGTTAGTAATCGCTCTTGTTTTGAGCGACCTGCCAGCACACACCTGCTGAGAGGTGACTGGCACCTGAGCATGGGTTCTGCAACTTTGTTGAGTTTGTGTATGCTCCAAGCAGCAACACAGCCCCCATGGAAAGATGCCACGTTTGTCCCTTCAGGATAAGGCCCGTGGTGCAATAGACCAAGTGGAAGCTGGTGTTCCGTTATGCAGAGTGGCAGCATTATTTGGTGTCAGCCCTGGTACCATTTACAAACTTAGGACCAAGTTCTGTGAGACTGGTGAAGTCAAAGGAAGACAACAACCCAAGAAGACCGGTTCCTCACCCTTGCTTCACTGAGGAACCATAGGTTTTCTTCCAGAGATTTACAGGTAACATTTCCACAACGGCGGTAGCTACCAAAGACAGATGTAAAAGTTGCCGGACCCATGCTCAGCACCTGCCAGCAAATGCTACCGGCTTAAGTAAATCGTTGATGAACAGAGCTAAATCAGGTTGTGTGCATCAGCAAGGGCTTGTGTTGTCTTGTTGCTGCTTATTCTGGGTTGCTGTTGGAGGCGGAGCTGTGTGTGTGTGTGTGTGTGTGTGTGTGTGTGTGTGTGTGTGTGTGTGTGTGTGTGTGTGTGTGTGTGTGTGTGTGTGTGTGTGTGTGTGTGTGTGTGTGTGTGTGTGTGTGTGTGTGTGTGTGTGTGTGTGTGTGTGTGAGGAGTCAAGCCAATAGTTTTTTTGATGGCGACAACCTCACTTTTTTTCCTTGTTTCTTGATTTTACCTCACTTGTTTCTTGATTAAAAAAAAAGTCATATTTTTTGGATGCCACTGCACGTCCCCAATAGCACCTCCCCGCGACCCCACTTTGGGTCGCGACAAATAGTTTGAGAACTGCTGCTATAGACACTTCCAGTCTCACTTTTCAGGTCCCGTCATACGCAGGCGGTGCCAGAAATCGGGTCATTACGCCAGGGGGTGTGCTATCCCTCCGGTTGGTCCAGCGAGCCAGCAGCCAAGGGGTTACCAACCCATAGGCAGCCTGTACCAGAACCCTGCTACTGTGCTGCAAGCTGCAGGTGGACAACTAACAGCCAACCTGTGACTGTGCTGCAAGCTACAGGTGTGAGACAGCTAACAGCCACCCCGTCACTCTGCTGCAAGCTGCAGGTGTGAGACAGCTAACAGCCACCAAGACAGCCAATTCCGCCCTTCCAGAACGGTCAAAAATTGATCTGGCTGCCCTACAAGCTGCTGATCCCTCGATGGGTGCTCTCTTCCGTTATAGCAGGAAAAATGGATGCCTGGGCGCACTGAGGTCACTGGGTCTCCAGAAGCAGTGGGATCCTCTCACCCTCGAGGACACGCTGCTGCACAGGGTGTACAGTCAGAAGGCCAGACGGAAGGGGGAAAGTCCATCAGCTGTTACTTCCGGTGGGGTCTGAGGGAGGAGGTGTTCCGCTAGCTACACTGCAACCAGGCGGCAGTGGCTCAGGGGTAGAGTGGCTGGTAGAGCGGCCGGATGGAAACCGCGAGGTTCCCAGTTCGATCCCGGAATCCCCCAGAGTTAGTGTCGAAGTGTCCTTGAGCAAGATGCTAAGCCCCTAATTGCTCCCGATGAGCAGGTTGGTGATTTGCATGGTTTCCTCCGCCATCGGTGTGTGAATGGGTGAATGTAATGCACAAGCTATGTAAAACGCTTTGGATAAAAGCACCATTTACCATTTAACCATGGTCACCAGGGTACAGAGCGAACCACTGAACTGATCAGGCAGAGGTATTACTGGCCAGGTATGGGGCAGACAATCAAACAATGGTGCAAACGATGCAGCCCCTCAAGGGACATATGGGCCCCCACAATCCATTAGGTCGCCAAGCCCCCTAAACCAGGTGGCTGTGTTCTCCAGCTCTTTAACAGAAACAGAAAATGCGTTTTCATGTCAGGATACCAATTTTATCCAATCAGGAGAGAGAACTCACACAGGATACAGATTAAACAAGTGAAAATGGAAGTGATGACAAAATCATAACTGGAACAATATAAAATGTAAGCTGATGAATGGGTACTCTCTCCTGATTGGTTGAAAATGCAACCCATCTGAAAATGTATTTTCTGTTCATTAAAGACCTGGAGAGACAGGGAGACCCCTGTTACTGAACAAACACACTGTAGCAATGATTACTATCACGTTTTTTTTAAATGTGTTTTGTGTGTGTTTTTGTGTGAACCCCAGTAATAATTGTAGTGGAGTAAAAGTATAATATTTACATCTGCAGATCTCATGAGATGTACAGTAGTGGAGTAGAAGTAAAAGTACTGAAAATTGGAAATACTCCAGTAAAGTAAATATACCTCAAAATTGTACTTAAGTACAGTACTTGAGTAAATGTAGTTACCCCACTACAACCTTGCAGCATTAGAATGGCATATTACAGTCATATATAAATATATAACCCTAACCCTTAGAACACTCATTGCATTTTGATTCTAATTTATAGCACTTTGTAGGTGCTCACCCGATCTCGTGGAGTTGCAAAAGTTGCAAGTATTACACTTTTTCTGCCAGAACTTTCATATTGTTTTCATAATATGACAACAGCTGACCCTCACCCCATAGCCTCAAGCAAACTCTGCAACATTCTCCACTAACAGGCAGCCCATTCCTCCTGCATTATGTGCAATTTAGAAACGAGTGTTACCTGACCTGTACACAGGACGCTAAGATTTACAACAAGCGCTTCCCAACTCGAACACATACGAAAATTCATGGCTGCTCTGAGTTTAGTGACAGAAAGTTAAATGCTCATATCATGACAGTGGTGGATTATTTTGAAACAAGTCTTGACAGAGACAAAGGATAATCCTACATGCAGACATGCAAAAGTGTCACTTTTCAGCTACAGTCAGCTTTTTGAACCCAAATAGGGCAATTGTGTGACACCTGACCCGAAAGAAAACATGTTGTCACCTTTTTCACCTCGGGCTGTTTGCATGCCTGAAGAGGGATTGATTGATTGGCATGGCATCAGCTAATGGGGATCCTTTTCAAATACGGTAAACAAATAAACCAAATAAACACTCTAGAGCAATGGTTACTATCAGAATATAGTGCTTTAACCTTTTAACCAAAAATGTACGCTTTGTTTTGACCCAAAAAGTGGCACTTACCCTACCTTTAATATCAATCACCAACAGAATCAGTAAACTGATTAAGAAGGCCAGACATAATGTTTGGGTGGAGCTGGACTCCCTGTCAGTAGTGTCTGAGAGGAGGATGCTGTCCTGCATGAACCCATCAAGACGAGCATTAATTTATCAACCTACAATGACAGCATGACAGCACTTGACAAATTTAACTTTGTGTTTCTTGACATCCAATTTTTTCTTCCTCACGCCATCGCTATGTGTCACTAATTTATCGATGCCAGTTTCCTTCTCTTTTACACCAGTTGTATAACCAGTTACAATTGTGTGTGTTTTTTTTTAAAGCAGCTACAGGACAACAACTATAACAAAACATCATGTACTAGTTCAGAATGACAACATAATACATTAATCTATTACCATGGTGCAGTCGTGCAACCTCTCATTATCATAATTTGTATGAATGATGCAAAAATACGATACAAATAAGGAAATTACTGCATTTTTCACCTTTTCCAACTGAGAGAGATGATCTCAGACTCTCATAGACTCTAAGTCTATGTTTATTTGTCCAAATATTATTACCTTGCCATAACTAAATCATGCAAACCTTTGTCATTAGCATACAGTATATTGGCATAAATGATGTAATAAATAAGCTGAAACCAGGAAATAGCTACGGTGTATAGCCAGCACAAACTGGCTGACCAGGTGTGAATTCAAGGATGGTCTGAGATCAATCTGAAAGAAGCCATTGACCAGCACAAGTTCAGCGCTAACATAGGTGCCCTTTTCACAGTGAGTGGTGACCTGCTATGCACAGACAAGATCAGCTCATGACCATTCTCAAGAAACTGCCCACCATTGCCCAGCATTCAATGCAAATACTAACCATTTCATCCATTGAAAACGCGCTAGCGTATACCCACGACCACGCGCATCTCGTGCAGGGAATGATTATTGTATACCTCCGGAAAAAAACCTAGACCACACCACTGATGCAACGGTTTGCAGCTGTAAATGTATGTATTTACAGCCAGTATTATTTGTCATTATTTAGTTATGCAATCACTTAACATTGTAATGCAAAAAATCCTATCTGCAGAATTAGCCAGGAAAAGTGGGGAAAAACCTATCTGCTTTTGCAATATGAAATCAGTGTAAATAATTAACATATAATATTTTAATATAGTCCAGAAATCCAGAAACGGTGTATTATGTGATGGGTATCATAAAAAAATAGCATTGTGCTAAAAAGATACAACATTTTGTAGTTTTCTTTTTCATTTTCCCAACCATGTTAATTTTTCAGATAGGAGGTTTTGCGTTTTGGCCATCGACTGGTGACTTATTTTCCGGTTCCAGCTTCCTGGTTTTATGTTACAGGACAAAAGCATGTAGTTCAAAAGGTGAGTCCTAAAAATCTGTCCGGGTGGGTATATTTCTGCATTATAGGCTCAGAAATAATACATTTCCCACCTAAATACACAATACACATAATCTAAATCAAATTGTATTAAAGACTAGGAAAATGTAATTGCGCTGTAATCCAGAATGTGGTTGGCAAGAATGTTTTGACAATAGTGTTGTAACTGTAGAAACATTTAACTAATGAGGCCTAATTAGTGTGGTTGCCCGAATGGGCAACCAGACTATTGTTATAGAGAAACTTTATTTGTAGATAAACTTTATTTCTACTTGCATCACAGCCCACAGTTTATTTTTCCCAATTTAGTGCCATATGTCAAAATGACCGTCTTGACCGGGAATCGTGCGCTTGTATTTTGCTAAGAGATTGGTTAAATAGTTTAATTGATATTGATTTATTAGTGCATTAAATTTCCCCATCCGCTTTAATGGAAAAGTGAAAAAACTCAAATTCAAGTATTTTTTTCTCAGAGCTAGAGTTACCAAATTTGGAGGGGAGGTTCATAATTTAGTCCAAAATTATTATACAAATAATTACACCATTCGGCCTCATGGTGGCGCTATAACAGCCGCCTTTACGTTTTGGCCTTTAACTCTTGAACCGTAGGTCGTAGAATAAAAATCTCTTTTCCCCTGGATTCCTTGGGTTACGACGCATCTCCCCATATAGGCCACGCCCATTTGCGTCAGGAAAGATTTTCCGCCATTTTGAATTTTCTTCAAAACACACTTTTTGCACCTTTTCCTACAGATTTTTCCCAAATCTCACAAAAATCGGTAAACGTGATCTATGGACCCATGCGATAAACCTATCCAAACGGCATTTTGATAGTCTTTACCGTTCGTCCGCAATTGGCTTCCAAAGTTAGTGGGAGGGGCCCGTTTTACCAAAAATGCCAAAAATCACGAACGAAACGTCCAATCGATCCCAAATTTGAATCACATGTCGAGGGTGGTTTACTTAACGAATCCCCAAAAGCATTTCCACTTTAATCCGTAGGGGGCAGCACAAATGCGCAAAACGTAACCGTTTGATGCCACAACCTTATTTTGGGGGGATCAATCCTCTCAAAATGAAACGCAAGTGATCTCAGGAGTGACGTGACAATGTAATTGGCGCAGCCTCCGACGATATTCCTCCCAGCGTATTCCTCTAGTCCCGACCGGCGTCGGCGCAACCACACTTTGCAATTGCCCTGAATTGCGACGTGTCTAGTTTCCAATACTGTTCAGTTACACCACTTTAATTCTACATACATTGGCTTTTGAAAATAGCTGATCTACAAGCTCATATAACAATCACTCAGTTCCCTTATTTCTCCTCATATGGTGGCACCTCTAGCTGGAGGGATGGAGGGGGAGAGAAAATGGATTGATTAAATACTTTATTAGTTAGAAATGTAAACAGCACATGGTAGAGTTAGACATTAAAGCTAAAAGGATAACACAAAAGGTCCTGGGGACTTGTTTCCATCCTATACAGTTTATCAACATAGCATACATAAAATTACACCCACCTCCCCTTTTGGTGTCCTGATGTTTTTTCAGGCCAATTTAAAAATACAAAATAAATACACATCCTTTACTGGATGGTGTCGGGGCATTCCACATTCTGGTGGCAGAGCAGTAGAATGAGAACTTTTCCATGTTTGTTCTATATTTGGTTGGTACCAGATCATGGTCGCTTCCTCTAGTGTTGTGGCTGCGAGTGTCACTCACTTTGGAGAAGTACTTCGACATGTATGAGGGTATTGAGGGCACTGAGGGCAATGTCTCTTTGACTATCTTAACCCTTTAAGACCTGAGGCCGATTCAACAAATGTCTTCTAAATCCCAACAGTTATCTAAAAACATTATATTGCAATAATAATCAGTGGTTCTCAACCTTTTTAATGTTTTCTTTAAATTCCTTAAAATGTTCGGGTTATGGGTAGTGTTTATCACAAAGCAGTAAGCATACGTATTTACAATACATTTTCATTCAGTAATACACTTGGAGAGGCTCTTGGACCTTGTGCCCGTGAACATGTATACATACATAATACATCGCTGGAAGGACCCTGTAGTTCCAGTTGAACTTGGCCTTTCCTCACAATGTTGAGAGCTGAGGTGTGGGCTCATTTTGAACGGGTTTTGGGTCGTCCATCATGTTGGACAAGGTAGTAATTAAAAGTGTGTAAAGTCACTGTTTGTGACGCACAGGCAACTCAGAATGAGAGTGCTTTACCAACTACGACCAAAAGGCAGGATGTATTTTGGTGATGGCGTAATATAGCTCACCTTTATTTTGGATCTTTGTATACGGTACACTGGTACTGTAAAATTGTACACCACACTTAACATCCACAAGGTATATGTTACAATGGTATGCATTTACCTAGTTATTACGTTTTTTCTCTCTTTTTTTTTAATGTATTTTTTTTTTTTTAAGTAGTTTTTCCTTTATTTAGTCCTTGTCATAATTGAATGTCTGTCATGTTGACAGTATGGGCATAGTCCTCTGGGGTGGGGGGATATGGGGAGGAAGAAGAAAAGAGAAAAGGGGTCTTTCTCTCTTGACGTAAACAAACCCTTTTCTGAAATAAACATATTTTTTAAATAATAATAATAATATAGAGCATGTGTGTGTGTGTGTGTGTGTGTGTGTGTGTGTGTGTGTGTGTGTGTGTGTGTGTGTGTGTGTGTGTGTGAGAGAGAAGGTGTGTGTTGATGAATAGTGTGTTTAGGGAAGTATGAAGGGGTGTAGTAATTGTATTGAAATGAATCTCCAGTTGACATCAATGTTAATATGGACACTCAGTGACCGTCTTCCCTGATACATTCATTGAGATTGACAGGTCAATCAGTTGTTCCACTATGCATTTGACTGATTGACAGGTCAATCAGCAGATTCAATTCAGCCAGCAGCTCCAGTATGCATTTCCTGGCTGATATGGCAACATATTATATCACAATATATTTTTCCCCATATTGATCGATATCACTATTTATCATGATATATACTGCAATTAGATAATACTGCCAGTTTGAAGAGTATCCTGGTAATTATTACTAAAACCTGGAGAAACCAGGGAGTTCATTAGTTGAACGACTGGTTCTCAATGAGAAGGGGGTTCAGGGGGTTTCAGGGGATTCCCAGTTAAATGATTGATACTTTGGAACAAAATGGACCCCTATGGGTCTGTTACTCTGAGAGTGTACAAGTGGAACAGAATGAACCCCTATGGGTCTGTAACTCTGAGAGCATACAAGTGGAACAAAATGGACCCTAATGGTTAATTTGGGTCCCATGTGTACACTCTCAGAGTTATATAAACACTGAAGAGTACACAGCGTATGATACCGTTTGATAAAAATCATATGGAATGGGGGTCTGTGGCCTAATGCATGTCAAACTAGGGGTCCTAGAAAAACACTGAGGAAAAAACACTGAGAATCACTGAGTTAAGCTATAGAATATAGTTATTAAAGGAGTAGTTCACCCAAAACATGATTTTTTTTCTATCAATTACAAACCCCATGGAGCCTTGAATTCATGGAGACTTTTTTGTCGCATTCCTGAGCCAATAATTTGATGACGGGTCATCAGTCAATAGGAGACTCAGTAGGAGAGACTCTTCGAAACTCTTCGAGTCTCTCCTACCGGAGACTAGTCATCAAATTATTGGCTTAGGAATGCGACAAAAACAAAATAAATCGTAATTGTAATTGATAGAAAATATGACTACTCCTTTAAAATAAAACTGACAATTACCTTATGTAAACATTGACTGTATAAACATGGCTTGATTTAGAACACATTTTTGCATTCAAATAAAATATAAATGTGAACATTATCTTCACAAGGCTAGAAGTGGACTGGTGAGGGAGACAATGCTTTCTCCCTCGTTGTGGAACATTGCAGGAGATTGTTACAGTCAACTAAAAGACAAGGTTTCCAGCTTTCCATCTTTTCTCTTCATTAAGAAGGATATGAATATGTCATCAGTCAGTTTGCACCCACTGATGCCATATTTCGCAGACTGTTTTACCGTGCTGCATCACTTATGAGAAATCCAAACCACTTCAATACAACAGACATTGTGTAACCTTTCTTGTCAACTGTTTCCTCACTTTTGGAGGATAATGCAATTTCTCTTTCATTCTCGTTCCATGTCCATCGACCCCCCCCCCTTTCTACTGATAGCTAAATGTAAACAATGGGTCTCAGTACGAAATGCGGGCGTGTATTTTGACATGCATTATTCACTGATGCTGTGAGTAAAACTGGGAAACTTAGATTTGTTTGTATCCGTGTGACTGTATTATTGATAATTCCCAAACTATCCAAAAAGAAGGTTGATGGTCTCTAGGTCATTTTACGGCAAATACACTCTCTCTCTCTCTCTCGCTCTCTCGCTCTCTCTGTAATTAGCTATAGAGGAGTGTCGTAGCCTGGAATCCAGACCGACTCGTTACGTTCATCTTTTTGATCTTTTCAGGCGGAGTGAAGAAATATCTAAAAGATGAAGTCAGTGTGGATTCCATGCCATAGGACTGTGGGGACATTTTAAAGTAAATTCCTATCCTCTCTCCCCCTCCCTCCCTCCCTCACTACCTCCCTACAGCTAGAGTTGTCACCCATTGTGGAGAAATAAGGGAACTGAATGAGGCCCTTCTGTTGCTCAACCATAAGCCTTCACAATGCACTCACTGGGTTCAAGGTTCAGAGGTCAACCTTTCAAAGCAAGAGCCATGCATCATCGTCAGACTGACAGGACGGTGCTCTCCTGGTCCAAACCTTTCACATCATCCACAAAAATGTGGAATGCCCTGCCAAAAGGAGGAAAGGAGTGTTAAACTCACAATTTAGGAATGTTTGCAATTCCAAACTGGCCCCTCTCAAAGTCTTAACCTTTCCCACCCCCCACTAGACAGAATTACTGTCATTTTATGTGCCTGAGAAACCCAACTGGACATTCTGGTCTTACGTTGTCGCAATAATCTATGGCATTTCTGTCATTCTGCCCTGAGGCAGACATCCAAATAGACAGGAGACAGACTGTCAACGGACACTCAGTACAGCTGATATATGGACAGATACCTCCCCAACTACTTCTTAAAATGACCCTGTTATGGCTCTGTGGGTCTCCATAGCTCACCTGTGTGTCCTCCTGTGTGTCATCCGGTCTTCACTGTCCTAAATCCCAACGTAGGACTGTGTATACGTTGGAGTTTTGCTACTAAATAAGCAACGAGAAAAAAAGAAAGAAAGAAATATACATTTTCTATTTTGACCTGGACTAGGCTATTCGTTTTTGTATCCATATAAACAAGCAGCATCAATTTTCAATGTTGAATTTTCACTTTCATATCGAACATTGAAATAAGTAATGTTCTAAAATTGCACTATGGGAATTCTTTGACAAAAAACAATCCATTTGAGTTGGAGCTGTTGCCCTGTACGTGTCTCGTCTCACTGATGGTTATGTTGTCTGTTGATGAAAAAGATGCTACGTGTATCATCATATAATATCTTCCTTTATTTATATCGGCCTAACTCTACTCTGCTGATTCATCCTGCCTTATTGCCTATGTTCTCAGCTTATCAGAATGCTTAGGTCAAAAAGTTGACCTAATACCAGTCAAAACACATGCATTCCAAGTCATTTTGGAATGTAACAAGCAAGCTGATGACATAGCAATAAAGCACAATGAAGCAGCAAAACAATTACTTGGGTAATTGTGCTATGAGGCTAACGATATGGCCTTAAAAAACATATACAGTAATGGACCTGGACAGTAAAATAATGTCACTATGAGAACACAGTAATTAACATAATGTCACTATAATAACATACAGTAATTGACCTGTGTAGGGTTGCATCACCAGAACGTAGGTTACTACTAGTTAGTTTGTAACTATAAGTACTACATTCTGTTGCACCTCGACTGTTTATGGCAATACCTTAACTAGTAGTTTGTAGACTGTTCTTAACCCAACGGATCCGGGGACGCATCTCTGTCATTTTAGATTTCTTTGGCTATTCAGAAATAGCAGATCTACAAGCTCGTAGCGCGGCACTCGGCACGCTATGAGCTTGTAGATCTGCTATTTTTGAATAGCCAAAGAAATCTAAAAATGACAGATTCTTTCCCGGTTTAAATGGGTTAAAGTAATCTACTAGTTGCGTAAAATGACGTCAGAGCTCCCGGATCCAATGAACACGAGTGGTTTCTACACTAAGGAAGTAAAACTTGTATTGACAGTTTGGGTTGCTGGACTGGGACTCCAAATATTGATGAAATGTCTTTCTTTTCATTTTTGCATTCATTGTTTTGCTTGTTTTGTCTCTGTATGTTTCATTGTTATTCCATGTTATGTAGGCCTATGGTGTTTTTGAGATACAAATGGAAATTAAATATATATTAACCGTATTACCTCAAATACACCACTGGCCTGGGTGTGGTGGCTCTGGAAACCTTGTTCTTCTTTCAACACTTTGAACATGATTGTGTTCTTGTCCAGACTGTTTAGTTAACTCTACAGTTTAAACAGTGTTTAAACTGAACCCAAAGAACCTTCTGTCCTCCATGTCTCTGTGTGTGTGAGTGTGTGTGTGTGTGTGTGTGTGTGTGTGTGTGTGTGTGTGTGTGTGTGTGTGTTTGTGGGGGGGGGCGTGCGTGCGTGCGGGCGTGTCTGCTCTCTCTCGCTCTCGCTCTCGCGCGCTCTCTCTCTCTCTCTCTCTCCTTATTAGTGTGGTCAACCAGACTGTTGTTTTCCTCCAAGGCCCTAGCAGTTTATTTTGGACCACATCTCCTCCCACAGTTTATTTTTCCCAATTTAGGGCCATATGTCAAAATGACCGGCTTCACCGGGAATCGTGTGCTTGTATTTTGCTAAGAGATTGGTTACATAGTTTAATTGATATTGATTTATTATTACATTTAATTACATTTCCCCATCCACTTTAATGGGAAAAGGAAAAAACTCCCATTCAAGTATTTATTTCTCAGAAACCGTAAGGGCTAGAGTTTCAAGACTTGGAGGGGTGGGAGGGGTGGTTCATGATTTAGTCCAAAATTATTAAAAAAAGAATTACACCAGTCGGCCTCATGGTGGCGCTATAACAGCCCACTTTACGTTTTGGCCTATAACTCTTGAACCGTAGGTCGTAAAATAAAAATCAGGATAGATTTTCCGCCATTTTGAATTTTCTTCAAAACACACTTTTAGCTCCTCCTCCCACATATTCTGTCCAAATTTCCTACGTCAAAAATCGGTACACATGATCTCTGGGCCCATGCGATAAACATATCCAAACGGCATTTTGATAGTCCTTACCGTTCGTCCGTAAATGGCTTATAAAGTTAGTGGGAGGGGCCCGTTTTACCAAAAATGCCAGAAATCACGAAGTATTTTTGTCTCGGAAACCGTAAGGGCTAGAGTTAAAAAACTTGGAGGGAAGGTTCATAGTTTATTGCGAAATTATTGAAAAAAATAATTACACCAGTCGGCCACATGGTGGCGCTATAACAGCCCACTTTACGTTTTGGCCTATAACTCTTGAACCGTAGGTCGTAAAATAAAAATCAGGATAGATTTTCCGCCATTTTGAATTTTCTTCAAAACACACTTTTAGCTCCTCCTCCCACATATTCTGTCCAAATTTCCTACGTCAAAAATCGGTACACATGATCTCTGGGCCCATGCGATAAATATATCCAAACGGCATTTTGATAGTCCTTACCGTTCGTCCGTAAATGGCTTCCAAAGTTAGTGGGAGGGGCCCGTTTTACCAAAAATGCCAGAAATCACGAAGTATTTTTGTCTCGGAAACCGTAAGGGCTAGAGTTAAAAAACTTGGAGGGAAGGTTCATAGTTTATTGCCAAATTATTGAAAAAAATAATTACACCAGTCGGCCACATGGTGGCGCTATAACAGCCCACTTTACCTTTTGGCCTATAACTTTTGAACCGTAGGTCGTAGAATCAAAAAATCTTTACTCATGGATTTCTTCGGTCATGACGCAACTCCCCATATAGGCCAAGCCCATTTGCGTCTGGATATATTTTCCGCCATTTTGAACAGCGTTTCGATAGTCTTTACCGTTCGTCCGTAATTGGATTCCAAAGTTAGTGGGAGGGGCCCGTTTTACCAAAAATGCTAGAAATCACGAACAAAACGTCCAATTGATCCCAAATTGTAATCACATGTTGAGGGTGGTTTACTCAACGAATCCCCAAGAGCATTTCCACTTTGATCCATAGGGGGCGCCACAAATGCACAAAACGTAACCGTTCGATGCAAAAACATGATTTTTGGGGGGATCAATCCTCTCAAAATAAAACGCGAGTGATCTCAGGAGTGACTTGACAATAATATTGGCCCGTTACATTTGTGGGAGGGGCCTATTTCTTTAGTGGGAGGGGCCTATTTCCTAAAATCAAAACGGCACGTATCAAAAAGGCAGGATCCGATCGGCACCCGATTCGAATGGCATGTCGCGCGGCCTCCGACGGTATTCCTCCAGGCGTATTCCTTGAGTCCCGGCGGCCGCGACCCGCAACCGGCGTCGGCGCAACCACACTTTGCAATTTCCCAGAATTGCGACGTGTCTAGTTGTTATTGATAATCAGCATGAAAAAGGAAGATGGGAATCAAATTGTTGTTTCATAATCATAAATGACTACTAGTTATATTTGGCTGTGATGCAGCTCAGCTGGGCTCTAGATTGGTGGGTTAGCCTGCTTGCTTGCTAATGGGCAATATAACACTGTGATGCATAACACAATAAAACTACTACAAGATATTTGCCAGATCAAGTTACAAAACAAATGTAGATGATTTAAACCAGTGGTTCTCAACCTTTTCAGGCCACGACCCCCCAAAATAATCATATTTGAACTGGGGACCCCCCACCCTGATAAGCACTTGGAACGTAAGAGTTGAGGCATTACATTTTCTTTGACTCTGTTCCACAGATAAACATTGTGAAAATAGCAGATCTACAAGATATTTGTTCACAATCTTTATCTCTTTCTTATATTATTTGACAATTTGGCCAATGTTTAACCAGCTTTTATAGAATAGTTTGTTGATTACTATTGATGCAGTAATGGTCTTTTTTTTTTTTTTTTTTTAGGTATTAAAAAGGTCTTAAAAGTCCTTAAATTGTCACCTTACTGTCATCTGGGGACCCCCAGAATCTTTCCCGACCAACAGGTTGCGAACCACTGATTTAAACCATACCAGATTAAAATTATTATCTCCACCAGGCATAAGAGTGTTTATAATGGACAGTGGACACAGTGATAATGGATCAAAGTTTGCAATGCTCAGAATTAGGCTATGTGCAGCAGACAGTGTTAAATGTAGGCTAACAAAATAAAACAAAACTATACAAATAGGTTCAAATGGGCATTATAGTTACACACATTGATTTGAACATGTGTCTTTCACTGATACAAAGTATTTTAAAGTATAAAAACACTATAATATACTTTATTTCACAACTGTCTGTAGTGTTAATATACAGTAAAATCATGTTGTCTAATGTATCTAAATGTTAACCACAGCACATAAAGATATATTTTAGGGGAAAACTGATAAGCCAGTAGAAGCTGATGTTCAACCTGATACAGGACATGAGCTGTCTGTCTGTCTGTCTGTCTGTCTGTCTGTCTGTCTGTATGTCTGTCGTCCGTCCATAATTCTGTCCATCTGTCGAGCAGCATAAGTTAGAGAAGTTAGTTAAGAACATATTTCCTTCATTTCTTAATGAATTTTAATGAATTAATGAAGCAATATTACATCAGAGGGTGTGCATTACCTTGAGTATTGACAACAGTGATGAGGTCAGGAAATAAGCCATTGTGCTTTTATGAGCGATCTAGTTTAGAGGACCTTGTATTGTGAATTGTACTTCCATGTACTGTTACCATGTCTTTTCTAAATAAAGTATTCAATCAATCAAAAAGGAGGCAGAGCCTTGTTGAAGAATGATGTGGATCTATAGTGTGTCTGTTGTGTTGTTGTTGTGGTTGTGGTTGTTGTTGTTGTTGAAGATTGCTAGTTGTGACATGGTGACTGTATTAATTCATATGATTGGCTCGGTGGAAACACTTCTGTCTATGTAGGCCTTTTCCTCACAGCCTTTTTATTTATTTCTATTTATTTCTTTTCGGTGAGCTCTATTTTTCTTTTCGATTTGGTGGATTTTAAAACTGCACAAATAATTTACAAAGCAACTGTGCTGTTCCTGCCAAAGTGTATGCTGAACTTCAGCTCAACAGCGAGCTAAACTCCACTTCCCATAACAATAATGACAGAATCGTGACGTTGGACTTGTTCTTTTTACTGAAGATTCCATAGGTTTTCTTCCAGAGATTTACAGGTAACATTTCCACAACGGTAGCTACCAAAGACAGATGTAAAAGTTGCCGGACCCATGCTCAGCACCTGCCAGCAAATGCTACCGGCTTAAGTAAATCGTTGATGAACAGAGCTAAATCAGGTTGTGTGCATCAGCAAGGGCTTGTGTTGTCTTGTTGCTGCTTATTCTGGGTTGCTGTTGGAGGCGGAGCTGTGTGTGTGTGTGTGTGTGTGTGTGTGTGTGTGTGTGTGTGTGTGTGTGTGTGTGTGTGTGTGTGTGTGTATGAGGAGTCAAGCCAATAGTTTTTTTGATGGCGACAACCACACTTTTATTCCTTGTTTCTTGATTTTACCTCACTTGTTTCTTGATTAAAAAAAAAGTCATATTTTTTGGATGCCACTGCACGTCCCCAATAGCACCTCCCCGCGACCCCACTTTGGGTCGCGACCCATAGTTTGAGAACTGCTGCTATAGACACTTCCAGCCTCACTTTTCAGGTCCCGTCATACGCAGGCGGTGCCAGAAATCGGGTCATTATGCCAGGGGGTGTGCTATCCCTCCGGTTGGTCCAGCGAGCCAGCAGCCAACCCTTAGAACACTCATTGCATTTTGATTCTAATTTATAGCACTTTGTAGGTTCTCACCCGATCTCGTGGAGTTGCAAAAATTACACTTTTTCTGCCAGAACTTTCATATTGTTTTCATAATATGACAACAGCTGACCCTCACCCCATAGCCTCAAGCAAACTCTGCAACATTCTCCACTAACAGGCAGCCCATTCCTCCTGCATTATGTGCAATTTAGAAACGGGTGTTACCTGACCTGTACACAGGACGCTAAGATTTACAACAAGCGCTTCCCAACTCGAACACATAATAAAATTCATGGCTGCTCTGAGTTTAGTGACAGAAAGTTAAATGCTCATATCATGACAGCGGTGGATTGTTTTGAAACAAGTCTTGACAGAGACAAAGGATAATCCTACATGCAGACATGCAAAAGTGTCACTTTTGTTGTAACTGTAGAAACATTTAACTAATGAGGCCTAATTGTTATTGATAATCAGCACGAAAA
Source organism: Gymnoscopelus braueri (assembly GCF_963280865.1). Taxonomy (NCBI): domain Eukaryota; kingdom Metazoa; phylum Chordata; class Actinopteri; order Myctophiformes; family Myctophidae; genus Gymnoscopelus; species Gymnoscopelus braueri. The sequence continues at coordinate 25,638,214 of NC_137609.1, read as the reverse complement.
AGGAAGATGGGAATCAAATTGTTGTTTCATAATCATAAATGACTACTAGTTATATTTGGCTGTGATGCAGCTCAGCTACTTGGGCTCTAGATTGGTGGGTTAGCCTGCTTGCTTGCTAATGGGCAATATAACACTGTGATGCATAACACAATAAAACTACTACAAGATATTTGCCAGATCAAGTTACAAAACAAATGTAGATGATTTAAACCAGTGGTTCTCAACCTTTTCAGGCCACAACCCCCCAAAATAATCATATTTGAACTGGGGACCCCCCACCCTGATAAGCACTTGGAACGTAAGAGTTGAGGCATTACATTTTCTTTGACTCTGTTCCACAGATAAACATTGTGAAAATAGCAGATCTACAAGATATTTGTTCACAATCTTTATCTCTTTCTTATATTATTTGACAATTTGGCCAATGTTTAACCAGCTTTTATAGAATAGTTTGTTGATTACTATTGATGCAGTAATGGTCTTTTTTCTTTTAGGTATTAAAAAGGTCTTAAAAGTCCTTAAATTGTCACTTTACTGTCATCTGGGGACCCCCTAGAATCTTTCCCGACCAACAGGTTGCGAACCACTGATTTAAACCATACCAGATTAAAATTATTATCTCCACCAGGCATAAGAGTGTTTATAATGGACAGTGGACACAGTGATAATGGATCAAAGTTTGCAATGCTCAGCATTAGGCTATGTGCAGCAGACAGTGTTAAATGTAGGCTAACAAAATAAAACAAAACTATACAAATAGGTTCAAATGGGCATTATAGTTACACACATTGATTGAACATGTGTCTTTCACTGATAAAAAGTATTTTAAAGTATAAAAACACTATAATATACTTTATTTCACAACTGTCTGTAGTGTTAATATACAGTAAAATCATGTTGTCTAATGTATCTAAATGTTAACCACAGCACATAAAGATATATTTTAGGGGAAAACTGATAAGCCAGTAGAAGCTGATGTTCAACCTGATACAGGACATGAGCTGTCTGTATGTCTGTCGTCCGTCCATAATTCTGTCCATCTGTCGAGCAGCATAAGTTAGAGAAGTAAGTTAAGAACATATTTCCTTCATTTCTTAATGAATTTTAATGAATTAAAGAAGCAATATTACATCAGAGGGTGTGCATTACCTTGAGTATTGACAACAGTGATGAGGTCAGGATATAAGCCATTGTGCTTTTATGAGCGATCTAGTTTAGAGGACCTTGTATTGTGAATTGTACTTCCATGTACTGTTACCATGTCTTTTCTAAATAAAGTATTCAATCAATCAAAAAGGAGGCAGAGCCTTGTTGAAGAATGATGTGGATCTATAGTGTGTCTGTTGTGTTGTTGTTGTGGTTGTGGTTGTGGTTGTTGTTGTTGAAGATTGCTAGTTGTGACATGGTGACTGTATTAATTCATAGGATTGGCTCGGTGGAAACACTTCTGTCTATGTAGGCCTTTTCCTCACAGCCTTTTTATTTATTTCTATTTCTTTCTTTTCGGTGAGCTCTATTTTTCTTTTCGATTTGGTGGATTTTAAAACTGCACAAATAATTTACAAAGCAACTGTGCTGTTCCTGCCAAAGTGTATGCTGAACTTCAGCTCAACAGCGAGCTAAACTCCACTTCCCATAACAATAATGACAGAATCGTGACGTTGGACTTGTTCTTTTTACTGAAGATTCCTCATCATTACAGGTCATGGAGTAAAAACTGGAAACAAAAGTAACATACAATGTATCATGAGATGTTGTCCTGTTCTATTTACAGTGGCTTGTAAATACAATCATTTTTTAATACAAAATAACCATTAACTGCCATTTTTAACATTAACTTATTGTCTTAGTTAAGCATACATGAAATTACCACAACAACATGAAATGATAGCTTCCACATGAACTCTAACTTACAGCATTGCCTCCTGGGGAAGGGGGACAGGTCCCCACTTAGAAACACCCCCACTTAGAAACACCGCCACTTAGAAACATCCCCACTTAGAAACACGGACCCACCCCCACTTAGAAACACGGACCCCCCCACACTTAGAAACACGGACCCCCCCCACACTTAGAAACACGGACCCCCCCCACACTTAGAAACACGGACCCCCCCCACACTTAGAAACACGGACCCCCCCCACACTTAGAAACACGGACCCCCCCCACACTTAGAAACACGGACCCCCCCCCACACTTAGAAACACGTACCCCCCATCATGCTATTTTATTGTTACAATCCCCACTTAGAAACACGGACCCCCCCCACACTTAGAAACACGGACCCCCCCCACACTTAGAAACACGGACCCCCCCCACACTTAGAAACACGGACCCCCCCCACACTTAGAAACACGGACCCCCCCATCATGCTATTTTATTGTTACAATCCCCACTTAGAAACACGGACCCCCCCCACACTTAGAAACACGGACCCCCCCCATCATGCTATTTTATTGTTACAATTATTATTATTATTATTATTATTATTACCCTTATTATTATTATTATTATTATTATTATTATTATCATCATTATCATTGTTATTGTTATTATTATGTCATGCTATTTTATTATTAATATATATTATTATTATTATTACCCTTATGACAATTATTATTATTATTATTATTATTATTACCCTTAATATATATTATTATTATTATTATTATTATTATTATTACCCTTATGACTATTATTATTATTATTATTATTATTATTATTATTATGTTGTCCTTTCCTTCTCTTGCGTAACGGTCGGGATCTCTGTGAGCGCAGCCTGTAGTCTATGGAGACAATATCCAACACTTCACCACGGTTAACCAGTGGTTTTCAACCTTTTCAGGCCCTGACCCCCCAAAAATGATAGTATTTGAACTGGAGACCCCCTTTTTTTTTTTTTTTGCTGGGGCTGCAGGGCGCAGCGTGGCACAAAATCCAAAGGCTCCCTCTCTCTAATTCTCAACAAATGTCTGTGATTATAATTGTCCTACAATCTGCAGAAGGGAGACGGTTAATTCCTTGTGTCATTTGCGTTTATATGATAGTCTATTCAAAGAAGACACTTGAGCGTCCATAAGATCGCACAGCTGTCCAGTCTGGACTAATATCAAACCAAACGAGGCTGTGCGTAAATACTGCAGTTATTATAACAGCGCAGCAAGAAATAAACGATTAACGTGCATGAGAATGTGCCATTGGTAGCACAATGCAAATCCTCAAAGAAAATGCGTCTTCCTAATAGATACATTTGGATTGGATATCTCACAATATGATAATGGTAACAATATGCGGGGATTCGCTGTCCACCGAGGAACAAGAGCAAGAGGCGTGCAGAAGAGGAGCTTTAGTAAAAAGGCACTTTTCCTGCCGTGTGCCAGCCACGCTCTACGTCATCGTAGAAGCAGCTAAACCTACAGGGTCTGTGCGCATCTTTGGGGCGCTACATACACAATATTCCGCTCATCTCTTCAGTACAAAAGGACTCCCAACATTAGTGGGTTCAACCCATTCAAAAGGTGCCCACATATCCAAATTAACCCTATACCTTCAGCTTCAGAACGATTTGCAGAGTGGGGGAAAAGTTTTGCTTTAGAAAATATTCAATGAATGAATGAAGAAATACTCTTTTACAATAATGTCCGGTATCAATAGAGGACTTTACTGTTCCTGTTCCACACAAAAAAACAACAACAACAGGTTCTTCTATATACAATATTTTGAGGAAAAAATAAGAAAAAGAAAATAAAAAGAGCTACAAGCTCACAATGCTCACAATGTACAATAGTACAATATTTTCCTCAGATGTAGTGGCATAGAAATAAAAGTAGTCCTACCAATGAAACAGAAAAATATCCTACAGTGAAACAAACAAAAAAAAGAATCAAAGCACTTGGGCTTGGTCAATATGTCAGGATACATGTACTCGAAAGACAGACAGACAGACAGACAGACAGACAGACAGACAGACAGACAGACAGACAGACAGACTACACAAAGTTGTGGATGCAGTGCTGGACTGCATTCCAGTACTGGTCCAGCGTTTTCTGTCCACGGCGGTAGGCCTACTGGCGCCGGAGAATCTTAAGCCTGTTGGAGGAAATCATTTGTTCATTAATATTAGTAATAATACATCAATATAGCATTAATACATTTTAATAGGTAACACGTTTTTGTTGTGCACAATACGTTCTATAATAACTAGCTCCATTAAGAACCTCTCACTCCGCTATACAGCTCCAAGATGATAGCGGAGTGAGAGGTTCTTAATGGAGCTATATAATAACAATCGTCACCCCCCTGCTCCCTAAGCTGAGTTTAGGCCAGAGCCTCAACCTGCTCATTGGATCCCATGCCATGCAACAGCCTTTTATTATTTATTTGTTCTTAGTATGAATAAACTCTCAAACCTCTCCTCCAACCGGCGCCACTTCAGTCGCTGGGTAGGTGGTGGATCCCCACGATCAACGTGGCCACAAACGGTCTCCACCAGCCTCTGTTCATCCTTTAGTTTCCGGATGAACACCCAGATGGACGGGTGGCTCCTGTCTACCCGGACATTCCATCTGTGATGGAAACCTGAAATAATCATAGATTTATAAGAACTATATGATACATGCAGGACACATGGCACATGGCCCATTTACATTTAATTCCCACGTTGCTCAGAGATATTGAAGCAAATACAACAGATTTGGAATGAGACATTTTCAAAGATAATAATAATACTAATAATACTAATAATAAATAAATCTAAGTTCTTACCCTCCACCGCGTTGTTGCTGCGGTTGTCAGAGTTCCGGCCATGGACACACCAGACTGCCGGTGGGAACAGTGCCCGCTCCCCCACGTAGGTGTCCTCCATATATTGGATGAAGTCACCTATCGCGGGGTAGCGGCGGAGCTGGCGGCGGGTCTCTCTGTTCGTACAAAAGGCCCTGAAGTTCTGCCTCAGGATAAGGAGAGGGAGGTAGCCGGTTGACATCGCCTTCCTGAACCAGGCTCTCAGGTGCCTGTCCCGCCTGTATGGACCTGCAAAAGTTGAGTGAAGAAATAAAAGTTACTTAGACTCATTTCATAAGCACTCATAAACACTCAATTTAGTAATTTATTTTATAAAATTAAAAAAGCTTCTACCCATTAATGTATATTATTATAACAATTATAATTGTCTACACATCAGCATATTATTATGAAATTAAAATATGTATTTATGTATTTATTTATTTAACCTATACAGCACCTATACATTTTAATATTTAGTTCTTTATCCTGTGAAGAAATCACACAATTACTTTTAGTTGTGGTCTGCTAACTTAACACAGCATGCAACACTGACCTGCCAGGCCAAGGTCCTGCACCTTACGCCACATGCTCTGGCACAGGTGGAAAAAACACCCAGTGATACGCGTCTCTGGCAGCTCCTCCCTGAAGGCATTCATCATGCCCATCTCGTAGTCCGTCAGGACTTGGGCAGGGCTCCATCTTGGACATCAAGGGGGGGATGGACAGACAGACAGACAGACAGACAGACAGACAGGTGTTAAAATATAAAAAAGCAAGGTGCAGTGACCAGTGACATATGATACAGTGAGCGTCGAGCAGTGGTGGAAAAAGTACTCAAATTATTTACGTGAAAGTACCAATACTGCAATCTAGAAATACTCTGTTACAAGTAAAAGATTAGAATTCAAAATTTACTTGAGTAAAAGTACAAAAGTATTGGCATCAAAATGTATTTAAAGTACAAAAGTAAAAGTTCTAAACTATTTGAAAATAGAAGATCTACAAGTTCACAATGTGTTGCGTGTTGTAAACTTGTAGATCTGCTATTTTCAAATAGGTATAAATTAAATAGGGCTAAAGTGGTTAATGTATGTTTCATAATATAATCATTTAGGCTATATATCTGAAAAGTAACTACTAGTAACTAATACGTTTTCAAATAATTGTAGTGGAGTAAAAGTACAATATTTGCCTCTAAGATGTAATGGAGTAGAAGTAAAAGTATTGGACACACACACACACACACACACACACACACACACACACACACACACACACACACACACACACACACACACACACACACACACACACACACTTACAGTTCTTCAGTGACCCGCTCGACCCTCCTCTTAACATGACGGAGGACAGAGCGGTACATATCCTCTGTCTTGCCGCTCATTAAAACCATGACGAAGGGGACGACCCTGCCCACGTAGAGGCCATGTATTGTGGCAAACTGGTAGTACGGCCTCGGACACGTCTTGAACGTGGCGTCCATGTATATCTAAAACATTCAAAATGCATTTTATTCATACTGATATAAACTAGACCTGTGTCATATTATTGCGGAAAACCCTTATTATAAATATTCAGCCCCAGCACCTTTAGCTTGATCAAGCATAGATAATCATGCATATTTAAATTAATGATCTGGCTTATTGGCGACATATCATTTCACTGACTGACACGACGTTTTATTGAAGAGGGGTTCTCACCTGGTCACATTCGCTCAGTTTCTGGACGTTCTCATCTGTCCCAAAAACCAGAAAGCCATGCTGCCTGTTGGTCTTACTGAGGAAGTCATCCCCTCCCCAGGTAACGGCCCATTCCCCCTGCACGGCGACGTCCTCTACTCTGCGGGGGATGGGAGGCATGAGCCTGGCCCACCGTCTCTCCAGACGCGCTTTCACGGCTTCGAAGGGGGGGATGTGTTGGACCAGAGCGGTTTGGGCAACGATCTGGTCATATACCCGTTTTACGGGGATAGTTGGATCGGCTGCCACCAGGTTGAGCATCCGCTCAATTATAGCCGTGGTGGCAACCAAATCCGCCTCTCCCGCGTGGTCATGTTCACCCGGCGGCCTTAAGATGATGATGGCTGGGTCATCTGCCTGCACATCCAGCCACCGTGTGTGCATGGTCACGTTGCACCCAGGGTGGGCACAACGCCAATAAATATTTTCTGGGGTGGACTTATTCCGCAGATAACGGAACGGATCCATCACGAGGGCTTTCCCTCCTCGACTGTTGGCGACTTGAATATAAGCCATGTTTGGTAAGAAAGAATTATCACCTGGTGGGACTTTATTTTATAGAGGTAAACTTGATTGATTACCATGTGCTTCCAATACATTACACGATTGCCAAAACCTCATTGGCTTTGGCGAATTCAATACTTTATTGGCATGTCAACGAGTGAAACCGCTTTTAACGCGCCCACCTGTTGTCTGATGATGAGGAGCTGTCTGTGGTGCTGAACGTGCACGGGGACCTGCTTGTACTGTATGTCTGTGAATGAGAAACTGTCTATAATGCTGACCTGCTGTCTTTAGACTGATGTGCAGGTCCATGAGCTAACTTACAAATTATTTACAATAACTGCTATTAAGATTCATTTTAGGCCATCACGATGTTGCTGACACGGGACTATTTCATTGGTGTGTTGCCAAGGTTAATATTGTCCACCATCGCATTGCAACTTCTCCTCAAACACAGAAGAGAGAGAGAGAGAGAGAGAGAGAGAGAGAGAGAGAGAGAGAGAGAGAGAGAGAGAGAGAGAGAGAGAGAGAGAGAGAGAGAGAGAGAGAGAGAGAGAGGAGAGACGTTCCACTGTCACAGGCCGCGCAGAGCCATGCAGAGTGTAACGGAGGGAGGGGTTCTGATCAGTCTCAGAGCTACGTGAACTGAACATAATGGTTTGAATTGATTGATTGAATTATTTAGAAATTGCAGAGAAAAGCACATTACAGTAGATTTCAATTAATAGGCAAGAAACTAAAAAGGCTCACATTTCCTAGAGAAGCATAAATGCTTGATTAACAGGGGGCCTTTTCAGTTCATGATGACATTAAGAGACAGACTGATATACACTTTACTTTACACTTTGCTTATACAACAAAAGGAAGAAAAACAGCATAAGGAATATGTACAGTACAATTGGGGGAGGGGGGGGACAATGTTGTATTTAAAAAAGGGAATATGTACATGGGGGGGGGGGGGGTAATGACTTTTATAGGGGCCAGTTGTGAGTTGCGGCCTCCTGAAGGTGGTCTTTGAGGGCAGATTTGAAGGAGAGAAGGGTTTTGCACTCCTTCACTAATTTTGGTAGAGCATTCCATTCATCAGGTCTGTCTGTCTGTCTGTCTGTCTGTCTGTCTGTCTATTGACGAAACTGGAATTAGGCATACTTCTTACGCCAGGAACATGTGATTGCATCTGTTGAAATGTTATTCAGTTCCAAGCAGTTACAGACAGACTATAATACCGAAAAACTCATATGCACCAATTGATTTTACCTAACATGTCAAGTCAATTTTATGAAAGTGTCAAATCACAACAAGTTGTCTCGAGACACTTTACATGAAGAGCAAAAAAACCCCGACAGTCCCACCCTGAGCAAGCATTTTAGCGACAGTGGCAACGAAAAACCCCCTTGGAGGAAACGTCAGGCAAACCCTAGCTCTTAGGGTGGGGGCCTTCTGCCTCGACCTTGCATGGGCCGTCACGCCTCAAATGTTGATAGCTGCAGCTCTTAGATTAGCCATGAGTCCGATCAATCATTCACAGTCTGTCAGTATATTATAATAGGCCTAACAATAATAATAATAATAATAATAATAATAATAATAATAATAATAATAATAAGGGTAATAATAATAATAACAATAAAGACAGCTGGAATTTAACTCATTTACTTAAGTACGCTTTTGAGGTATTTGTGCTTTACTTGAGTATTTCCAATACTTTTACTTCTACTCCACTACATCTCAGAGGCAAATATTGCACTTTTACTCTACAATTATTTGAAAACTTTAGTTACTTGTCAGATATATATTATGATATTATGAAACATACAATAACCACTTTAGCCATATTTTATACCTAGGCTATGTGAAAATAGCAGATATACAAGCTTACAACGCGTCGCATCACACACACACACACACACACACACACACACACACACACACACACACACACACACACACACACACACACACACACACACACACACACACACACACACACACACACACACACACACACACACACACACACACACACACACACACACACGTCCATCCGTCCGTCCGTCCGTCTATCTATCTGTCTGTCTATTAGTACGGCGCGTAACGTGCGACGCCTACCCAAAAAGACAGACATACAAGCTATCAACGCACTGCGACATGGTGTGTCGACTGCCTGCAGATCTGTTATTTTGGATAGGGCGCATGCTGTACTGGTTCATGCGCTATGAATGAACCCGATTTTATTCTATTCATTATTAACCCACCTCCTACATGCATGCAAGCATCATTAATCAAAAGGTGTCAGTCAGCGTTACAGATCTACAAGCTCACAACAATGTGTCGCTGATCACCGCGTTGTGAGATTAAATTCGGGGCTGTCATTACTGGGCTCATATTGTTTATGGGGGGGCAGCTAGGCCTTATTGCTGATAGATAGTTAGATAGATATTTAAATAGATGTATAGATAGACAGACAGACAGACAGACAGACAGACAGACAGACACTCCGTCACTCCCAGGTGGTGAGCGCACGCACTCAAGCAGCTCTCTGCCAGAAAAGCTTCCAAATGCGAAGTTTTATTTTCGCTTGATATCGGTGGTTGATAGAGAGAAAATGAATTCATGACTGATAGATAGACAGACAGACAGACAGACAGACAGACAGACAGACAGACAGACAGACAGACAGACAGACAGACAGACAGACAGACAGACAGACAGACAGACAGACAGACAGACAGACAGACCCAGGCCGTCCGTGGGAGCGCACTCACACCAATGCGCTAAATTATAATATAATAATAATAGGGTAATAATAATAATAATAATAATAGCATCAATTTGTTTATTGCACTGCACATTTACGCACAGCCTCGTTTGGTTTGAGACACAGTGTCCACTGTCCAGTCTGGTCTAATATCAAACCAAACCAGGCTGTCGGTGGACAGCTGTGCTTAATCTCATCTCATGGACGCCTCTTGAAGACTTCATTTATGGGCATATGAAGTGGACTAATATAGTAAGTGGACAGATTAAGGTGAAAGTTTAATTTCATCATACTTCTGGTGGTGACAGAGACATTAGAATCACAGACAGTTGTTGTGAATTAGGTGAGAAAAATCCTTCTGAATGTGGCAATTTGGAGAGCTCCAAGTTCCGCACAGATGCTTAATTTATTTTTCCTAGTTCCTTAAATGCTACAGTTTCTTCGAAAATATGTCATCTCCTAGTTCAAAAAGGCGTGGCGCTGTGATGCATCCAAGTTCATATTCATGTTACCAAGCCATATTGTAGTACAGTCAATAGTAGGCTAATAGGCTGCTTATTAAATCTACAATGAAATGACAACGGATCACCCTCCCATGCGCGTGTTGTTCTGCAATGATTTTTCATTCATTGGAGGCAGCAAATAAGCAACACATTTAACATATTAAGCTCAGATGATTCCAACCAAGAGGAAAGAGACGGGAGGGCAGGAGAGAGGAGAGGGAGAGAAACGGTATATAATGCTTTTTATTTTATTTTTGTTGCGTGTCAACTTGCACAGCGCGCCCCATCCCACACCGCGATAATGGACTCTGAAATCTTGGCTCATGTGTAGCCTATCATAATTATTCACAAAAGTAACATATGGATATATACACTTAGGATTTAGAGAGAACCCTGAACTATTGCGCTTGAGATTTGGGTACATTCTGGGTTAAAACTGAATCTCTCCATTGTCTCCAAACTAAAGGCCCAGAATTAATTGGAGACGACAAAAAGAAAGCAGTGCTGTTCACAAAAATGACATATGCCTATGGTTGAGGCAGGTGTAAACTTACATTTTATTTAATAAAGGAGGATTAATGAAGCATTAATACACACAGGTGCTTTGATGTTGGGCTAATTTGACAATAGATCAGATGCAAGTGTCTCATTAATGCGCATGGGATGGTTTACCAAGTATGCCTACATTAATTCACATTCATTGTGATTATATATTCGGAATAGTGGTGTGTATAAATAGCAATGCGTCACTGTCGGAATAGCGATGTCTTTAAAACAAATGGGAAACACCTCCATTCAGAAGAATGGAAGTCAATCTTCTAAATAGCGATGTGGCGGAATGGCGATGTGTAACCGCCTCATTGAGGGTAATGTGACATGGGCCATGTTATTTTGACCAAAATTGTAAAAGTTTATATATTTGAAAGTAATGTAAAGTATACATGATGTGAACATGCATGGTACATCATTATCAGATTATCCTTCAACTTCTTGTTTATGCCCCAAAATGACTGGATCTGTTTTGTAGCAATTTGTAGCAATTGTAGAAATGTTAGACTTTAATTGCCGAATGTTTAAGCATATTCTAATCATGTAAACTTTACTTTAAAACATTTTCCAAATATTTTATTTGTTTAACATGTTGGACAGAATAGCCAATTTTACATCAAGGTGCCCAGATGTCCCTAGTGCCCAGCTATCCCATTATCCCTGCATCATACCACAAACAGCCTAACACGTCAACTTTAAGATGAGGGCAAAGTAACTACAATTTCATTTGACAGCTTCAGTCCATGTGGGACTTTCATCAGTGCAAATTTCAGTAAAATAAGCATTACGTTCTCATTACCATGTACAAATTTAAATAATTAACATTTCTCTATGTAGCCTATTGGCCATCATTCCCATTTTCATTCTTCAATACTAATGATCAAATAAAACAGATAAGGCAGGTGAAGATCAAAATGTACTAAAATATGTACCTGCAAAACATTTGAGGTGAGAAACTAATGCAAAAAAATAATAAAAAATCTCTAGCTACAGCCAGGAGCCAGTTTACTTAATTATCACATACTGTAGATTGGAAATAGGGAGAAACAATGAACCTGACAATGAACTGTACAAACTAGGCTAACAAAAGCTAGCTAATCTGCACAGAACGTGAAGTGTAAAACTTAAAGCAGCAATTTATTGCACACACAATTTATTGCACACACACACACACACACACTCATGCTTGCTGCCTGTATCAAATCAAGTTGTTTGCAGCTGCAAGGATAATGAGGTGGGAGCAGGGGTCATCACCATGGCAGCTTGTGATGGACATTTTCATTAATATTTCATTTTCGCCACGGACATGCAAAATAATCATTGTACCAAAAACACGGTGGCCTAGCCCTAAATGTATACTAATGGACTCCTAATGTGTCATAGGGTCTATTCCAATGTGCTGCACATTTTAAAACAATAGTACAGTATGTCTGCTTTAACTACTGAGCGACCAACAAATTAAATCCTAATTATTTTGGATTATAATAGTTGAGTCTCATCAGTACAGACAGTGCTTCAACCTCAAAAGGTCCACTTAGCTGCAAAGGTGAGTGGGTGCGTATTATACATCATATGGCTAATATAGAGATTGCTGGCTTTTCAAAAGACAGTGTTACTTGAGGACAGAAAGATATCAAGTTCTACCAGCTAAACCATTTGGTTTGGCAAGGTACAGTAGTGCATTCCATTAAGGTGATCAGGTATTCTCTGTTGATGAGAAAGTCCAAGGCATGCACATGTAAGACACACCCTACAAGCTACACTTGATTTGTTTTGATTTATTAGACATAGTAATTGCATGGTAAATGCTTCTCACAGAAACGTCAAGGATAAAATGCCAAAGGAACACTGCAACAAGGAAACTTGAGACAAAAAAAAATATGCACATGATGAGTGATTAATGAAGGGCATGCCAGGATTCTAATTGAATGCAGTGTCACAATAGTTTAATGCGGAGGCACCTGACTTTGATCAGAGGTGAGCTAACTTTTAGGTTGGAGGAGGTCCTAGGCTGTGGATGGAGGGTTACCATGGATTATGATTGTGGAGTGTTATTATAGTTATTATAGTTGTTATAATTGTTATTATTGGACACTTTGAAACACTGTCTCTCAACTAACGACAACCAGCTTTACTTGTCCAGTTCTGCCCTCCTTTGCCTTGGTAGCAAATAGCTCCTTCAGGGGTCATCAACATGTCCGTACATGGACAAACATGTCCGTGGCAAGACTTGTCTATGTCCGTGGCACTCTTTTTTTCCTTTTTGTTTTTAAAGAAAAATATATTTAGCCTACATATTTTTCATTATAATGTAAAAACATATTCTAAAATACACAATTGAATCTTTAAAAAATGGGTTTGAATAATTTTGGTGACTCATAAAGTGTCAGGATGACATTCTCATTAATATGATGCAGGAGATTTGTGGTATTGTATGTTTTACCTGTACATGATTGATCATATGAGGACAACAAGACAACAAGATTACCTGAAAATGTCAAAACATCCGTTCAATCCTTTGTGGGATACTAGTATTTTTATTTTTTAAGACAATGGATTAATGGAGTGTATGAGGTGTGTCAGACAATGAAACAATTAAAGTCAACAGTATTGTGAGTGACCACAGTGGAAATGGTACGGGAAAAGAGCAAAAACAGAAGGCATGTCATCTGTTGAGAAGGAGCACCGAGGCAAAGGAGGGCAGAACTGGAGTAAAGTAAAGTTGATTTATGTCAGTTGAGAGAAAGCGTTTCAAAGTGTCCAATAAAGCTAATAATAACCATAGTAACACTCAATCATAATCCATGGAAACCCTTGATCCACAGCCTCACCATCAGACCTCCCACTCACCTCTGATCAAAGTTAGGCACCTTTGCATCAAACTATTGTGACACTGCATTCCTTTCAATCCTGCCATGCCCTTCATGAATCAGTCATCGTGTACAGTACATAACTAGAAAAAGTGCTCCTCGGAGCACAGGTCTCCGCCAGGTCAGGTAGGTTATTGTGGCCACCTGGTGGCGCTATAATAGGCCAATGTGAAAAGGGTGCCATTTCTTTCTTGGGCTAGTGGGAATGTGCGTGCATTCATGATTTGAGGCATTTTGTTGCAAAAATGTGTTTTGTTAAATTAGACCTGGTGGTGGCGCTATAACAGAACAGTGTGAAAAGGGTGGCATTTCTTCCTCGGCCTAGTGGGAATGTGCGTGCAAGTTTTCAGGGAAATCGCACGCTGTGTTCATGATTTGAGACATTTTGTTCAAAACGGACCAATCCTGCAAACTTTGGAAGCCAACCTTAGCCAATCTGGAGGGAATATGAAATATCGGACAGATCCGTCTTGATCACATGACTATAGAGATACTGTGTACCAACTTGTGTGATGTTTGGATAAAATCTGTAGGAGTAAATGGGTTTAGCACAAATCAGCCTCCTGGTGGCGCTATAACAGGCCCATGTGAAAAATTTGGGGCAGAGGTTCTGAATTGACTGACTGACTGACTGACTGACTGACTGACTGGGGGATGTTTAAGAACGCCGCTGGGAATAACATCAACGAACTCTCAGACTCAGTCACTGGCTTTATCAGTAAGTGCATAGATGACATAGTCCCAAAAAAGACAGTTCGGATCTATCCCAATCAGAAACCATGGATGGACAGCGGAGTACGTGCACATCTGCATGAACGGGATGCTGGTTTCAAATCTGGCGACGTGGAAACGCGCAACACGACGCGCGAGGCCCTAAACAGCGCCATCAGGAAGGCGAAAAAGGCCTACACAAAAACGATGCAAGACCAACTCAGCAATGGCGACATCAGGAGCACATGGCAGGCGGTACACACCTTGACAGACTGCAAAACAAGAACCAGAAGCGAGGTGAACCCGCCTGCCTCCCTCCCCAACGAACTGAACACTTTCTACGGCCGATTTGAGATCAGCCCCAACCGCGGCAGCCAAGCGGGGCCATCAGCAGCACCAGCAGAGGAGAACCCTCTAACCATCTCGGAGAGAGAAGTGCGTACAGCCTTCGCACGGGTCAACATCCACAAGGCAGCCGGACCTGATTCCAGGCCGGGTTTCCAGGCCGGGTCCTTAAGGCATGTGCAGACCAGCTGGCGGGTGTCTTCGCTGACATCTTTAACCTCTCCCTCTCCCAGGCTGTGGTCCCTGCAGGGTTCAAAATGTCAACCATTGTGCCCATTCCCAAAAAGGCCAAAGTGACATGCCTGAACGACTGGAGACCTGTCGCTCTCACCCCGATCGTCAGCAAGTGCTTCGAGAAACTGGTGAGGGAATACATCAGCTCCACGCTACCTGCCTCGCTGGATCCGTGGCAGTATGCATACCGCAAAAACAGATCCACCGACGACGCTATTGCCATGGCTCTCCACACCGTCCTCTCGCACATGGACAACAAGCTGCTGAAGGACAAATATGTACGTATGCTGTTCGTGGACTACAGCTCAGCATTCAACACCATTGTCCCAGCAATACTTGACAAAAAGCTCAGAGACCTAGGGCTACACCCAAGCATGTGCGACTGGATACAGGACTTCTTGTCCAACCGACATCAGGTGGTGAGAATGGGCAGCATCACATCTGACCCCCTGACCCTCAACACCGGAGCACCCCAGGGATGCGTGCTGAGCCCTCTCCTCTACTCCCTGTACACGTATGACTGCATAGCCACACATGTCTCCAACACCATCATAAAGTACGCGGACGACACGACAGTGATAGGCCGAATCGTCAACAACGACGAGTCTGACTATAGAGAGGAGATCAACTCACTGGCACTCTGGTGCCGGGAGAACAACCTCTCTCTTAACGTCGACAAGACCAAAGAACTGATCGTGGACTTCAGGAGGCCGCGGAGAGACCATGCGCCCATCCTCATCGACGGTGCTGCAGTGGAAAGGGTCAGCGAGTTCAAGTTCCTCGGAGTACACATCGAGGAGGACCTCAAATGGGAGACGCACACCACACACGTGAGGAAAAAGGCTCAACAGCGACTGTACTGGCTCCACCGCCTGAAGAAGCTCGGAGTAGGACATCGCATCCTCAGGCTGTATTACAACAGTTCTGTTGAAGGCATCCTAACAGGCTGTGTCACGGCCTGGTACGGGAACTGCACTGCCCGAGAAAAGATCAGCCTACAGCGAGTAGTGCGATCGGCAGAGCGAATAATGGGAGACGGGCTCCCAGCGCTCCAGGAACTGTACAAAAAGCGGTGCGTGGTCAAAGCCAAGCGCATCATCAAGGACAAGCACCACCCAAGTCACAGACTGTTCAAACCCCTACAACGACCGCGACCGGGCAAGGGGCTCTACCGCAGTATCAAGAGTTCCACCACCAGGTTTTGGTGCAGTTTTAATCCGGCTGCTGTCAGAATGCTGAATGAGGCATAAGCCTTGTTCAGCAGCCTGACAGCAGGCGGTGCAAACTTTTCTGGCTCTTCCTGAACACACATACCAGGGACAATGACTTGGACTTAGCTCCCCCTCGGACACACCTGTGGACTACACCAGGTACAAATGACTTTTTGTTGCACTCCCTCATGGAGCTACTTGCGGATTATACTAGGGTCAGTCCACCCTAGGTGGACACGCACTGACCTTTTGCACCTTAATCCCATGTATAACGCACTGACTTTTTTTGTCTTTTTTATTGTGCTCTTTTTTCTCTAAGCACCTTAACGTCCATATGTATATCATGCACAGTATAAGTATAACATGCACAGTATACATACATTGCTGCTATGCTCAGGCACCTTAGTTTTTATTATCTCAGGTACTTTGTAAATATGTAGATAACTTGTCTGGCCTTCTGTTGCTCTCTTGTTTTGATCTCCTTCCCACTTGCCCCCCACCCCTCTTCTTCTCCCCCCCCCCCCCCCTCTTCTTTCTATGGAAATTAACGTTGCGATGGGAACGATGTACAAAAACGAATTTCACCCACTTTTTTACCTTGTAAACCTGTGATGTGACAATAAAACTGATTCTGATTCTGATTCTGATTCTGATTGGCATCCAGGGAGTGTGTGTGCACAGTTTCGCAGCGACCGGGCCAACAGTGCCAGAGATTAGCTGGTAACACACGGACAGGACAGGACACACGGACGGACACACGGACGGACACACGGACGGACGGACGGACAGGGGGTAAAACATACTCTCTCGCCATGCCTTTCGGCCTGGCGGAGACAATTATCTGTTTTGACTCTCAGGTCATTTTCCATAGTTCGATTCGGCACACCTTAGACTTTCTCATCAACATAGCTAGTACCTGTTCACCTTAATGGAAACCACAACTCTTAAAGTTAACACACATAAAACTAGTTTAGCTGGTAGAACTTAATCTCTTCCTGTCCTCAAGTATGGCCCTTTTGCTCCTGCGATGTAAGATGAAAGCACTGTCTGTACTGATAAGACCCAATAATTGAAATCCCAAACATGGAATATACTTGGACCATGCCACATTTAATGCCTGTCTCAGGAATGCCACCTGCCAGTATACAGTGGATAACTTCCCAGTCTCCAGGTTTTCGAAAGTATAGCTACCACTTTAACCCTGACATCCCAATTTTGGGCATGTCATTATAGGCTAAAAAGTTACTGATCTACAAGCTCACAACATGCTGTGATGTGTTGTGAGCTTGTAGATCGGCTTTCCCCCCCAAATAATATTTTATTTATTTATTTGATGGCTTGTTTAAAAATGGCTTGTTTAAAAATGTGTAGCGCCCTGGAATAGAGTAGACAATATGGCACAGGAGTCCATTATTATATATTTAGGGCTAGGCCTATGTGATTTTGGTCAAGTTATTCAAACGCATTTTTATATGGTTCTACATTATAATGAAGAAAATATATAGAATATATCTAGAATTTATTTAAAAAAAAAAAAATGTGCCTCGGACAAAGACATGTCTTGCTCCGGACATGTTTGTCCGTGTACGGACATGTTGATGACCCCTGGGAGGGCACTTGACATCACTGCATCAGGTGAAAAGTGAGACTAAAACTGACTGATGGCAGCCAGCTCATTTAAATTTTAATTATAAATAATAATTATGATTTTTGAAATTATAATTATTTGTCAAATGTTTGTCTTGATAAGGGCCACAGATGTTTGGCAGGCCATAAGAATATATACATATATATATATATATTTTTTTTTCCCAAATGGGTCTTTTGGGAAAAGGGCAATTTGAGGCAAACACCTCCCCTCTGCAGTGCTTTAAACTGAAAGTGACTGGAGTCTGTTTCATTTCTCTCCAAAATACCTTGAATACGATGGAAGACATGATTAATAATTACTGTGATTATGATAAGATTTACATTTCATATCATACACCATACAGTAAGAACTCCTATAACTTTCACCGGCAAAAATAAGTTTTTTTTTTTTTTATTAAAAAAATATTACGATGCAGTATGACATCAACAATACCTATCGTCACATTTTAATACCACAATAGGCTATATCGTGGGACAATATGTCGTGACACTCACTCCTAGGCGGGGAGGGTTAAAAAAAAAAGGTTAATCACTTGGGGAGGGTCATTGATTTTTGTCTCCGCCAGGCCGAAAGGCATGGCGAGAGAGTATGTTTTACCCCCCGTCCGTCCGTGTGTCCGTCCGTGTGTCCGTCCGTCCGTCCGTCCGTCCATCTGTCTGCGAGCGGCTAATCTCCGAAACCGTTGGCCCGGTTGCTGCGAAACTGTGCACACACACTCCCTGGATGCCAATTCAGAACCTCTGCCCCAAATATTTTACATGGCCCTGTTATAACGCCACCAGGAGGCCGATTTGTGCAAAATGTGTTTTTTGATATTACTCCTACAGATTGTACCCAAACATCACGCAAAATCTGCGTGAAACTTTGCACGCATACTCCCTAGAGGCCAAGGAAAAACACCTGCCCTGCATTTTTCACATTAGCCTTTATAGCGCCACCAGGAGGCCGACTTATGTAAAACACATATTTTGACATTAAGCCTTCAGATTTTATCCAAATCTCATGCAAATCGGTACACATGATCTCTATAGTCATGTGATCAAGATGGATCTGTTTGATTTTTCATATTCCATCCTGATTGGCTAACATTGACATCTAAGGTTTGCAGGAGTGGCCCGTTTTGAAGAAAATGCTGCAAATCATGAACACAGCGTCCGATTGCGGTGGAACTTTGCACGTACATTTGCACTACGTTGAAGAACAAACGCCACCCTTTTAACATTGCCCTATTATAGCGCCACCAGGAGGCCGATTTTTCTTTTTTATATTACTCCTACAATTTTTTTCCAAACATCATGCAAATCAGTACACATTATCTCTATAGTCAAGTGATCAAGGTGGTTCCGTCCGATTTTTTATATTCCATCCTGATTGGCAAATTCTGAACATTGCTGGCCCACAATAACCTACCTGACCTGGCGGAGACCTGTGCTCCGAGGAGCACTTTTTCTAGTTTTCTTTTAGTCTAAGGGAGGGTCATGGCATTTTAGATCAAGGTACATACATTTTCTCCAGGGGTACCCTTCTTTAAAAATCGACCTGTCCCTTATTGATTTCATTCACACAGCTGCTGAGTTGTTGGCTTTTGACTTGCAATGTTTCAAACACAGAAGCAAGCAGGCTAGTGCTACTTATACATTGTGAATATTCCAAGACATTATAATAAGTTTATCATTTATTATAACAATTGTGATATTGAATAACTGACGTGTTCATGTTCGATACTATTGCTGATACTGTTACTTTATTGTGTTGAATCGATAGCTTTATTTTGAAAAACCAAGACAGGATATTACGTCGGCTCACCACCGTCAATGAGGGGCCGGGTGCGAACCTGAACCTACACGGAACATTCGATTTCAACATCATAGCAGCAGCACACGATCCTGCCCCAAGTCAAGATGGCAGGGGTGTTTGAGGTGGAGGTGGATGGTATTAATCATCACGACCATGGAGTGGAACATCACGAGGAACCACATCAGGTTAGAGTGCGACAGGGTACATGAATGTACGTGAACGGACGTGGCAGAAATGAACCATATCAGTGTCAGCCATGATCTGGCCAACAACACGGAACAGTAGTAAGGCATCTTGCCGGCGGTGTTCTGGGTTAGCCTGAGCTACACAACGTTATAAGCTAATGGCTGTTTTACGATCTGTATTCTTGACACACGGCGGTAGGATGTCTTCATGAAGGGATCTGATCCAGTTTATCTTGTGTGAAATGATCAATGTACTCGCAATGTTCAGCTGTTGGCGTTAGTTGGCTGGCTAACAGTCAAAATGTGGAACCTTAGCAGCAGTAGCTTAAGTGCTAGCTGTAATTTGCTGAATTATCATTACACCCGTTTCTTCAGCCTTGTATCAGACCCACATATATGCTGCTATCGATGGATGTTAGTTATTGCGACTGTTTTTACAACATGCCATTGAGCTGATGATGTGGCCCGGCTGATGGAGTCAAAGGTCACAATACAGTACCACAGTAAATGGCCCCATCTGTTGAACTCCCCATCAAGCTGCTACAGACTGTCACAACAGACATGGGGGAGGTCACAGGGGTTACTTTGCCTGAACAATTTACCACCAAGTCTGAAGGGTAACAGGATAGGTGGGCACCAAGGTAGAGTGGGCACCTCGGTGTTAAATTGGCAATTCTTTCCAAAATGTTAAAAAAAAAATATTTGGAAAATGTTTTAAAGTATACATGATGATGATTACAACATGCTTAAACATTCGATAATTAAGGTCTAATATTTCTACAATTGCTACAAAACCTTTTATATCCAGTCAATTTGGGGCATAAACAAGAAATGGAAGGATAACATTTATTCTGAAATGATGTACCGTGCATGTTCACATCATGTATACTTTACATTACTTATGATGACCATTTCTAATATATAATTTAAAATAACATATTGGACAAAATAGCCAATTTTACGTCAAGGTGCCCTGATGTCCCTAGTGCCCACCTATCCTGTATCCGTCTGATGAAGCAACACTCAGCCTTCTGACTGAAACATTTCAGTTGTTGTTGAATTTTATGCACAGAACAGAAGTATATCAAATGAATGTATGTATGTAAAGGGGGGAGGGTTGTCTCTTTATTTCCTAATTATTTTAAATGTATTTTTTACACTCTAATGACAGGAAATACACTGCATATTGGCACGTTAGAAAAAGAAAAAAAGGAGTATGACTATCATTTCTTTTTATTTTTTATTAACTAAATATCCTTCAAGTGCCACATTCAAGCCAAGGATGGTGCCTGCACGAAAATGATTACACAAATATTTCTATCTGCACTCTTAACATTTGATTACACATGCATTTCTATCAGTAGTTATACCGCACACGCATATATTTATTACGTTTTATTGCAATATAGTTATTAATGTGTATAAGGTGGTTTGTCACATGTTGTTGCTTACTTACTTGGATGGATTCGGTGTCCTGACCTGAACATTTATTTTCTGTTCTGTTTAGTAAAAGAACTGGAGCGACAGGGAGACCCCTATTACTGAACAAACACAATATTGTAGTGATTACTATGTTGGACACCTATTAAAAAAGAAAGGAGAAAAACAAACTCATAACTTCAATAGATATTTATGTTTTTTATTACTAATATGCAGTCTGAGGAGGTTTTCTTGTCTAATTGTGTTTCCTTCATGTGTGCAACATTAAAGGTAGAGTTAAGTGTTTTTTTTTATAAAATATTTTTTTTCTGTTTTCCCTGTTATAGGTGGATCTGTCCAAGCTCTCACCAGAGGAGAGGTGGAGGTCAGTCTCTTTAAGTATATGCATCTGTTTTGAGACATAGTACTAAACTACTTCAATCTGTGATTTGTGTTGATGCATCCTATCTAAGTAACCACATTTATCACCCTGTCCCAAAAGTTTTTAGTACTTTTAGTAAAATACCATTCGATCAGCTGACAGACCTGTCTGCACAACAATAGAGCTGGGGATAAGTGTTGTCTTTTCCTGATTTTAAAGGCTGCATTGCAGTAAAGCGATGTAAATCTTCTGAACTTACCTGACTGTTCTAAACTGATCTATTTGTCTTAATCCACTTAGTTATTATTAAGGTATTACGGATGATTATTTATCAAAAATCTCATTGTGTAAATACTGTATATTTTGAAAGCACCAATATTGTTCCAATATTGTCATAATCCTCACAATATTGTCTCAATATCGACATTGATGTATTTTATTTGGTCAAAAATATTGCAATAAAATATTACTGACATCATTGCACTTTCTTTTCCACCATTTGTTTCCTTGTTTACTATTCCTTAATAGACTGTTTAAGATTAAATACTGATTGACATGGCTCTTTGTGACACACTTGTCACATTTGAAGTAAGAACGTCCCATAATATGTCCTTTGTATGTGCTGCAAACTAGAAAAGGACTTTTTCTAAAAATGTTTCTGCAATTGGGAATTTAGGATGAAGTCAAGGAAAACGCCTTGATGTCCATAATATTTGATTGTGCATTCAACCCTTTGTAACTGAGAGTATAATTACTATTTTACTGTGTACTAAATACTTACCTCCTTGAAATTAACAGAGGCTTGCTAATTTGCCCATCCATTGTGTCTTTTCACTTAGGGTCGAGCATTCAAGAATGCATGCCAAACACAAGGGCCATGAGGCCATGCACGCTGAGATGGTGCTGATCCTGATAGTCACCCTGGTTGTTGCCCAGTTGGTCCTCGTTCAGTGGAAACAGCGGCATCCTAAGTCGTACAATGTAAGGCAAAGAACTCGCCAGCAAACCATTTTAAAGCAAAAACATGGGCAGATAGATATGCATGCATTTATAACCATGGTAATCGGGTACTAATGGTTCTTTGTTTATCACCGGAAACAGTTTCGATCCCTAGTCACTCTAGTAGATTTCTCTGTAAGATTCTTCCTGTCTTTCTGCTACAGAAAACCCGATGCACCGTCCCTATTCTTAAATTTACAGTCTGTGGAATCTCAGATGTTAACTATTGAGCACCTGCGTGTGCATGAATGTATTTGCACACTAATCTGTACTCTCTGCTGTTTTTTTAGCTGGTCACTCTGTTCCAGATGTGGGTAGTTCCTCTCTACTTCACTACCAAGCTTCATTGGTGGAGGTTCCTGACCACGTGGTTTATCTTCTCCGTCGTCACAGCATTCGTTTCCTTCCGTGCCACTCGCAAGCCACTGAACTGTACCACTCCAAGGTACAACAAACCCCATGCACTTTTCTACAGGCTCTTAATGACTACGATGGGTAAAGCGCAATACATAACCTTTCCTTTCTTGGGAAAGGGAGGTGATATAACTACAAATTGACGTCATTCTGAGTTTCGCAAGGGCAGTCCCAGAACTGTTCCTTGGAACTTGCGCACCTCCAAATGTCCTGACTCGCTGAACAATAGTTCGGGAAACCTTTCCGAAACGGGAGATTTTCCGACGGCGTAAGGTGTATGTATTGCGCTTAACCCAAAACCTTTGTTTATTTTCATTATAACCAGAACCAGGGATGTACTTCATAAAAAAACTATAAAAAGCTAAACTAGCTGATCTACAAGCTCACATCAGCGTGTAGATCAGCTATTTTATCTATTTTAGAAACATTTGAAAGTATAAGTTCGTTACTACCACCTCCTGAACTGGGCCCAAATGAGGTTCTGAGAACCTTATCTGAAACCGAGTCATAGCGCATGGAAACAAATCCAGGACCTGTAAAATACGTTAGATTGCACGGTTCACTTTGATCTTGTTGTCGGAAAGAGCCATATCTCAACGATGCAGATTTTTTGTGTTATCCATTTCTTATTAAACTTGTAGTTTAGCTTGTGTAGTTCATTGATGCTTGATTGAGATTCATTTCCCTTTTCCTTTCGGTTAGGTTGGTCTACAAGTGGTTCCTGCTCCTTTACAAGATCAGCTATGCCACAGGAATAGTTGGCTACACCGTTGTCATGTTTACGCTTTTTGGTCTAAACTTGATATTTAGGTATGTATTATCAGCTGTACATCATTCTAATACTTAGTGGCTCCAAAGCAACGTCATCAGTTTATGTCTCTCCACTGCTCTTTTGTCTTGCTTTCTGTTTGAGAAATTCCTGCTTGAAATGATGTCTGTGTCCAGTCCACTAGATGTTGCTGTTGGACAGTTTTTGCACTCCTTTTTGTCACAGGGCTCTTTTGTGAGTGTGGATCAGTTATGACTAGAGGGTAGACAGGAAGTGCTGATGCGTGCTTGAAATAATGACATGAATTGTTTTCTGTGGTGTATGCAAGGTGGACATCTAAAAAGTAAACCTTTTGTTAAAGGAGTAGTTCACCCAAAACAATACTTATTTTCTATCAATTACACACCACATGGATCATTGAATTCATGGAGATTTTTTAGTTTTTATCACATTCCTAAGCCAATAATTTGATTTCCAGCGGAAAGATGCTAATGTATCCGGTAGGAGACTCAAAGGTGTCTCTTTGAGTCTCCTACCGGAAATACACCCGGTCATCAAATCTCCATGAATTTAAGGCTTCATGGGGTGTGTAATTGATAGAAAATAAGAGTTTATTAGGGTGAACTATTCCTTTAAAGCTCATCAGATAAAGGAACATGCTATACATGTATACCCATGTTTTGTTTTAGACAAAATGTAACCTTCCATTACATTGCGATTTGAGGGTTGACATATTGTATTTAATTGGGTAATTTACGGTTTGCACCGTTTTTTGCCATTTCTGGAACAGTAGCCTATGCACTCAACCATGACGAATTCTACAGACTTATAACTTTATGATGTTGTGCTACTGATATTACTAACTGCGTGTCATGTAACCGTAAGCTAAGCAATGCATTTTTTGTCCAGAATAAAACCGGAGGACGCAATGGACTTTGGCGTTTCTCTGCTTTTCTATGGTTTGTACTATGGAGTCCTGGGAAGGGACTTTGCAGAAATGTGTGCAGACTTCATGGCTTCAACAGTGGGGGTAAGTGGACAGGTTGTACATATGAGACTAGGGCTGAAATAGTTAATCGAACCAAAAATAATTGTTTATTATTTGGTGGGGAATTATTTAATTCCCCTTTTTGTTTTCCAAATCTAAAAAACAAATTGTGAAAATAGCAGGTCTACAGGCTCACACCACGTCAGTGCGATGCGTTGTGAACTTGTAGATCTGCTATTTTCACACGATACTTGTACAGCCAAGTATTAAATAGGGCTTAAGTGGTTAATCAGACTAATCGATTTAGTCGGTTCTAAGACATTAAAAAAAAAATACGTTAATTTAAAAAAAAGTGCTCGAAAAAGAAATTGATCGGTGCTGCCCTATTTAATACTTCAACATTTTACAGTGAAATACCACCTCCACTGCTTAATGTAATGCATGTAAGATACTATCTTAGATTTAACTTCTCTATCTTTTTGTCTATTTGTTTTAGTATTACAGTGCATCCGGTATGCCAACCAAGCACCTCTCAGATAATATCTGTGCTGTGTGTGGTCAGCAAATCCTTGTAGATGTCAGTGAAGAGGGAATCATCGAGAACACATACAGGTTATCCTGCAACCATGTGTATCCTTCCTTTGAAATGTATGCAGAGAATCGATGTTGGCCTGTCACGACCATGACATTTCAGTTGACCATTAATTGTCATACCAATAATTACAATTAACAATAATTCAATTGTGGCATTGAACATTGGAACATATACATTTCTTTTTGATGCATTTTCAAACAAATTCCACATCTTCAATATCTGCTGTTGGGCAGAAACCAGCTAACTTATTTTTCAGGAAATGACCAAAACAACATAAAGTGGAGTAAAGAGGTTTTGTTCATCATTGATAAGAACCGCTAAATGGACCTCCAAGCTCACAATGAGGTTGGAGGTCAAAAAGGGGGTGGAGCCTGGAGCAACTCCAACACACCAGGTGTTCAATAGCACTGATTCATGGAAAAGAATGCAAAAGCGTCAAAATGGAGTTAGCTGGTTTCTGCCCGACAGCAACGATATACAAAAGAAATGACTGACACTGAGCGGTACCAATAATCCAAAATAATATACTTTTTTTATACTTTGACTTTTTTATGGAGGAAATAGCCGATCTACAAGCTCACAACGTATCGCATTGTAGATCGTCTATTTCCGCTATTTTTGAAAATGTTTGAAAAAGCATGAACGGAAATGAATAATTATGCGATTATGTAATAATTGTGACTGGCCTACATAGATGTATTGACACGGCTGCATGACACAGGTGTTTGTTTATGGTAAATTATTACCACCTACTTGCTTCCTAGGACTCACTATACTCCAATACAAGAAGGGGAATTAAAGTGGTAAACATGGCCTTTATCTGACTACAGTTGTCATGGAAGCATGTTGTAAACCTACACTACTTCCCATTTCCCCTTCCAATGAAAAGGCCCATTATATCGGTATCTAAACTTCAACTTTATTGTCGCATCACAAATTTACACTAGGTGTAAAGGGGTGGGAGAAATCATTTTGTGAAAGCTTCCTATGAATTGCAGTTACAATAAATAAAGAATAAGGGCAAAAATGTGTAAAGTATGCATAAAGTATAAAGGTATTTAAGAGGCACAATAATCATACTGTGATATTAAAATGTTTATATATACAGTGTTCTGCTGTTTAGCTAAATCAGCTATATCAAAAATAAAAGGCAATATGCTTACAATTAGTGACAGTGAGGATATATCTACAGTCAGATATACAGTACATAGTGTGTGACAGTGTTCTACAATCTATTGTGCAACATATAAAATGTATGACGATGTATCTACAGTCGGATACATAAAGTGTGTGACAGGTCATTACTGTACCTAAGTGACGTGTTTATCCAATAGTAGGTATATGGTATAAAACGCATAATCCATAGTAGGTATATGGTTGGAAGTGTACAGACATGTGCAACAGGGCTCAATACCAGTTCAGCAGCCTGACATTTGATACTGCCGTATAACCTGCCTGACGGTAGCAGCGTGAACAGATTGTGGCTGCGGTGGTAAGTGTCTTTTGATGATGCGCTTTGCTTTGGCTATACACCGCCTAGTATGAGGAAAGCTCACCTCCGATGCCTCATTTGAACTAAGAAATAGTACTGACTAATACAGGACAATAACTACATAACTGGTTCAGTGGTTAAAGGGATAGTTCATCCAAAATAAATACTCAAAGAGTCTCCAGACTCCGCCGGTCATCAAATTATTGGCTTAGGAATGCGACAAAAACAAAAAAATCGGGGTGAGTAATCGAAAAAAAGTCATTTTGCAGGTCAACTATCCCTTTAACGTGATGGCCTGCATTTACTTTGGACTATTGGTGTTTATCCAAGATGTTGACACAGTTGTATTAAATAATAATGTATTTTTCTATAATATTGAGCCCAATTACTGCCATATGAAACCTTAATTCCTCACCCAGATTTCATGAGTTCTGCATAAGAGGATGGTGCATTGTGGGAAAGAAGCAAACGTGCCCATACTGCAAGGAGAAGGTGGACCTGAAGAGGATGTTTAGTAACCCGTATCCTTTAACTCCTTAACTCTCATGTGTTGTTGCTAGTGTCTTCATATTCTTAATGCCTTGTTTCTCCCACTCACCAGTTATTTTGTGACAAACCCTGCTACTCGTTGGGAGAATCAAACTCGCATGCGTATCAGAGACTTTTATTCAAAGCTAGTTAAACTAAATACATAAATTTTTATTACAGTATACATTGGCATATTGTTCCAATTGCTGCATACATACTAATACAGTGATGGAACCAAAATCCCTGTTCCACACGCGCAAATTAAAGGACATGTCATTGCTTAGTCATAGCTAAAGTATAATAAAGATATTCCATTGTATCCAGCCAACCTGCCAGTTGTTTGAGGTTCGCGTGACTATCTGGCATGCCGTGTGAACGATAAAACATGAGGTTATATACTGTAGGTTATATAACTACTAGGTTCCTGTTCCTTTTTTGTGTTGCAAAAGAAAGGCATCTTGAGCTTCTAATAACTAAAATGATGCCACACTGATATTAAACAACTAATACTTTGCTATTGCTATTTTACTTTTTAGAATTTATCGTTGTAACAATTTAATGCCATGTCTTCTTGTGTGTAGTAATTGAGCATGCTGTCCCGGTCATTAAGCACTGGTTGTATCTCCTTAACCCATTCTAAAGCTGGGAGAGACCACATGTCATGTATGGACAACTTTTGGATTGGCTTCGGTACCTTGTTGCCTGGCAACCTGTGATTATAGGACTAGTGCAAGGCATCAACTACATTCTGGGTCTGGAGTGACATGCAGCTGTGGGGGGAGATGGACATACTACATACTGGCTCAAAGGACCGAGAGCCTCACAGTGGACTAAAACATCCATTTACAATGTGTCTATATATGTACCTTTTGTATATATTTACAGGCACAATGTATGTGTATTTACGATTTGTTGGAATTTACTAGTAATCTGTATTTTGATGTCTGTTGCAGTTTTCCAGCTCTATGCTTCACACATCACACCGTGAGACTTAATTTGGGTGTTGGATGGCTGAGTAAACGGTTTTTATAGTAAAATTTCATTTCCCAGTAATGTTTTAATGTTTCATTCACAGTATTGGCATCCACAGTAATGATTAAAAAAAGGGTCTCTTCTAGAGTAAATTATTTCCCTTATCTAATGCCTAGCAGTCCTTTCTACCTCTCTTAAGTTCTGCCCGTTGGTTTGTAAGATTTCAGGTTGTGCAATGAAATTAAACCTGTTGCTCCTTTCGCCTCCAACATGCACATAAATTACTCCATAGACTCGGGACCCCTTCGTCCTTGTGGATTTGTTTTTGTTCTTGTTCTTAAGTCAAGTACTTTTCAGGTCTTCGTCAACAGTCCTTAAACTTAACATGTTGCCAAGATAATGCCACTTAACCACTATATACTTTGTGGTATGACAAATAACGAATGGATCTACAAGCTCGCAATGTTTTGTGAGCTATTTGTGTGTGTGTGTGAGTGCAAAAGTGTCACTTTTCAGCTACAGTCACCCTTTTGAACCCAAATAGGGCAATTGTGTGACACCTGACCCGAAAGAAAACAACATGTCACCTTTTTCACCTCTGGGCTGTTTGCATGCCTGGGGGTTAGTGTCTCCTCTTAGCAAAATTGTATCACTTGGATTAGGCAATGGTCTGCTAATCAAGGTCACGTTTTGACTCTGAAAAAAACGTAACTGAAATTGAGTATAGTCTGACAAATTCACTCAAGAAATATTCCTCACTACACTACTGGGTCAGAAAATATGAGCCTCCCCGTACAGTACATGCAACCGGAGCGTAGTAAAAACATTTAATATGAAATGTGATCACTTTGTCCTATGAATTCATGAAATATTTGCGTGTGTGCATATGTGAGTTGGTTGGATCAGCAAATTTACCAAAAATATCAATAAATCTGCAAATCCCCATATATGGAGTAGACTGATGTAATCAATATAGTACTGATGTCATAGACCAGCCTGGACTCCATATTTGGGTATGCCTTACTCGAAACTCCATACGGGCATAAAAGGGACAACAAAAATCTCCCATTTAATGGCAGAACACAGACCGGTACAATGGGCATAAGCGGGTGGAGCATGCATTCCCAACTTTCATAGTTTCCGACTTGCATCGTTCTCTATTGGTTTGTTAAACCTATGGACTCATTAGCAGGTGTCCTGTTAAAGGTGTTCATGGTTTTCTGGAAGAACTTTCCCAGTGTATAATGCCACATACTGACAACTGACTGAAAGGGACGTTTTGTGAAGTGAATTTCACCTCAAACAACACTATGGAACATTAGGCATGGAGGGGGAAAACATTTGATCACTTCATGTGTCAATGTGTCATTGTCATGCTTTATTTTATTTAATGTTCCTTAATAAATGTCATGAATTGTCTGTGTGAATATTAGGATCACAGGATTTGTTTAGTAAGGTCAGCATTCACACAGAAAAATAATTCTCTGAGTTCATTTATCCAATTATAACTCGAGTTAAATTAACTAAGGCTTTTATTGTGTATGATTTACCATCATAATGTATATGACAAATGCAATGAAAACAATGATCAAGTCCCAGTGGAATTTCCCTGTGTGCTTGTTGGGTTCAGTGGGTGTAGGGAAGTAAGAATTGTATATATAGTCAACATAAGGTGTTGCTAGAGCAAACAGCAAAGACCTGCTAATCAAAGAGCCAAAATGCAGATGACACATGCTCTCACAGGTAATAACTTTTAAAACCCTTAATTTTTTTGCTTATGCATTATGACATTGTCTAAATGTTCTATTTTCACACCAGCTGTTGGATGTCTTTTTGTCCTGCTTTCCGAAGCTGCAACAGGTACAGTTTGTATTGAGGGCAAAATTATATTTAAACATTAGTAACTAATTAAGAACTATCACTCAAATTGGTTTATTTTCTCTAGAGGAATCTCCTGAAATAATTGGGCCAGACCATATCCAAATGAAAGCCTGTCCAGGTACAACATTTTATATTGCACAAATGATTAACCACTGAACGCTGCTATCATATCAATAGCAACAATACCTCATTGTTGGATGACACAGTCAGCTGACTCGATTTCCGTTAATATATTATGTTTTGGATAAAGATGAGACCATGTATTATGAGCAGCGGAAATGCAAATTATTTTAAAAGGTTTAAACCTTTTCTCAAACTTGTTTCAAACCATTTTGGATGGTATTATACGGGTTTGAGTATTTTCTGATCTTTACAGGAAAGCAGCTGGTTCTTGACTGTAAGGCATATCCTAATTGTGAAGACGATTTGACTCTTATCTACTGGTTGGTCAATGGCTCCTTCCCTGAAACAGCCTTCACCAATGGTAGAGGAGTTGAAACTGAAGAGTAAGTTTGAGGTGTTGAAATATTTACATATTAAAATAAAAGTATATTAAGTTAACCATATCACGATGCCAGCCACATCTCTGCTGATTCTAATGAAGTTCTGTTATTAGGTCAGACTGCTGGTAGAATTGTGAAACATTAATTAGGACCCATTATAAGTTTAACTTATACAGCCTATGAATAGAATGTGAATGAATGCAGTATTATTATTTTTCAGGTCAGTGTCTGAAGGTGGTAAAATTATCCACAGGAGTTTGGTGTTGAAGAATGTCACATCAGAAGACTTCACGTCTACTTTTATGTGTGTGGTGATGAACCCTGTTGGGTTTGCAGAAAAGCACATAACACTGAGCACAATGGTGTCCCAAGAGAATTTTGTTCAAGTTTAGTTAGTTATGTCCTTAATGTAAAGCTATATATATGGAATAAATGTAGGAAGAATGGCAACTCATGCTTAGGAGAAACAAGAATAGTTAATTTATGTACAATGGATTTCTTTTGCCTTATGTGTAATTGCCTGGTGTGTAATTAAATTAGTAAATGATACAATGCTACGAATCATATACTTCAAATTATTATTCAATCATATTTATATTTTTGAACATGTTTAAGTCCTCCATACAGAGCTGGCGGAATAGCAGCTAGACCAAATTATAACCATAAATAAATTGAGTTGAAGCAGGTTGTTATTTTGGTTGTCTTGTTCACTGGAAATTGTATGAATGTGCTTAAGTTTAGTTTTCTCTAATACTCTCTGCTACCCCCGCCCCAACACGTGGAACTCAGTTTCCTTCCTCCCTCACTCGCACACTCTCTCCCTCACGCACTCGCACGCACACACAAAAGAGAACAACTGAAATAAGCTCTTGACCTTTCTTTTATTCTTTTAACAGATATGTACAAATAGGTTTATGCATATGCAATTTCTCAAAGATGCCAATTCAATCAAAACAGTTTTTGTCTATGACATGTTTTCTCAAATGCGGTTTGAAATCATGTCCATAAACATTTAATAACTGCCATTTTGTACATAATGATTACCTCATTTCAGGGTGTCAAAGACAAAATACTTTAAATTTTTTTGGTAAAGAGAGATAAATCCCAAGGTTTAATCAATTCCAGATGTATGTGGAAAATACACCACTTTCATCATTTTGCCACAACAGAGCTTTAAGTGAACCTAATGTCAACTGAAATCACGGCAAATTACAATGATTTATGAAAATGTATAGTTCATGTCTCAAAGTTGTGTAGCAGGATGATAGTTGAAGTCTGTGTGTAGTTAGTTTTCATACTTTGGTCAAAAGGGAATGTGAAGCAAACAGGATAGTGTTCTTTCAAAAGAGTAATCACAGGGATGCTTCCTGCTTTGTTCCTAGTCCCAGCTCCTCCAAACAGTGATGCAAGTTGGCCATCCTGTCAGGGTGCAGGTCTTCGTTGAACTTCTTCTTGATGAATGTGGCTATGTCCCCCACGACAGATTTTTCTGAAGAGGTGATCACGTTCTTCAGCAGTGCTTGGTTGGTCTTTACTGCCATCCCCATCAGGAAACGTAAGAAGATGTCGTCTCTTCCATCTTCACAAAGCAGGCTTCGCTCCACAGCACACTTGAACAGATCCAACAAGCTTTCCGGCTTAAACAATCTCAAAATCGGTGAAATCTTGCCTTTCGCGGGCGTTGTGAGGAGAATATTCTTTCCATGATTGCTGAAGGAGAGAAATACATAGAGAGCAGCCATGTACTCCTGCATGGTGGAATGGATAAAGGTCTGGGCCCTTTCCATACTGAAGACATATCTTCCATTATCAAACTCTGTGCAGAGGCCACTGTTTTCGATTGCCTCTTCATAGGTTACCCCACTTTCAGACCAGAGATTACTCTCCACCGACCATTTCCCTTTTTCAAGCATGGAGAAGGCCATCTTTCCCATTTTTATGAGGAAATCTTGGTCCTCTTCTGCAGTGCGGGGTTTGGCTCTGGTGTTGCGACTGTGTATGTTCCTCAGTACAAGCTGTGTGTACACCTTGGTAATGGCTCTGGGCAGCGCTGCGTGTAGGCCATGTTTTTTAAACTCACTTTGGAACTCTGTACGCAGCAGTGAGCAAAACACAGGCAAGTGACACATGATGTGCATGGTCTTGCAGGATTTCACATGGTTAATGACTTTCTCCGCTTGAGCTGGGTCCTCAAACATTTTCCTGAAGTACACATCCTTCAGGTCATCATTGAATCCACGCACTTCTGTTACCTTTCTCACCACTGATGGCGCTGGCAGGGCGCAATTCTTTAGTGGCCGTGTAGTGACCCACACTACATTGTCGTGGAACATCGTTCCCCTGAGGAGGTTTACTACCAGCGTAGATATGGGAGAGGGAGTAGTGACCTCAACAGTGTAGGTGCGGCCGAAGTGGAGCTCCACTGGGTATTCATCATAACCATCAAAGATAAACATGAGCTTTCCCTCTCCATCTATACTGTCTAATGACTTCAACCTCTGGGTTTCTGGGTAGAACCTGTTCAACAACTCCAGGAAGCTGAGCTTGGGGTCCTGTCCTATTTTGTATAAATCTTTGAATGGCAGGGGAAACAGGAGGAAGATGTGTTCGTGGCTCCGCTCTTCAGCCCAATCGAGGATGAACTTCTGCACAAGCATAGACTTCCCTGACCCTGGTAATCCAATACTCACCATCAAGGTGACCTGAAATTCCTCAATCATAGCCGTACCAAAGATCATATCTTGTGTCATCGGCTTTTCTGGGTGACGATTGCGCTCTAGCTTCTCTATTTTCCTTATCTCATGTTCATAGTTTGGGCCATGATTACTTGACAAGGTCAGGTGGACAGGACTGTAGACACTGTAAAAGGGCTTCTGCACTTCACTTTGTTCCAAAGTTACGTTGCCATATCTCTGCTTTAGGGTGTTCCTTAGTGCAAAGCGTACTTCATCTGCACAAACAAAACAAAACATACGTTTTTAAAAAATGCACTCTGCTGAAGCAGTGTGGAGGATTTGCCTCTGCAGGGCAGCCTATTATATATATTTTTTAATAACTACGCAACTGAGTTGATTATTCCATACATGGCAGTTCTCACGGGTTGACACTTAACGGTTGCCCGATTTACCGGGGCAAGTAAAAAATGTGAGCTTGTGCATCTGCAGTTTGCTATTTTTATGTGGGGGAGATTGAACAATTTAAAATTTGCCCAAAATGGAGACAATGGGGTTAATGTGGCCCAAACCTCTAGTACAGTATATGAGCATAAAAGGTACACAGACGAAAGTCTCCATATGGCATAACCGGAACACAGGCAGACGGGTACAACCGGGTGGGTCATTCATTCCTAACTTTCATCGTTTTCTATTGGTTAGTTAAACCTATGGTCTTCTCATTAGCAGGTGTCGTGTTAGAGGTCATATTCATGGTCCTCTGTAAGTACTTTTCTCAGTGTATGCCACATACTGACAACTCTGACCGGGACCTTTTTTCTTGTAAGTGAATTTCACCACACCATTTGAAAACTTGGCATGGAGGGGGAAAACATTTTACTTCATGTGTCAGTGTGTCATTGTCATGCTTTATTTTTATTTAATGTCCCTTACTAAATGTCATATTATTTAGATGACCTGTACATACAAATGTATTGTGTCTGTGTGAATGTGAATATGAGGATCACATGACTGGTTTGGAAGGTCTGCATTCACACACAGTAAAATCCTCAGTGTTCATTTATCCAATTGTAACTCAAGCGTTAAATGAACACTGAGGCTTTTATTGTGAATGATTTACCATCATAATGTATATGAGAAATGCAATGAAAACTATTTGTGATCATTCATGTCCCTGTGGAATTTCCCTGTGCGCCTGCCACTTGCTTAGTGGGTGTAGGGAAGTAAGCGTTATATATAGTCAACTTTATGAGCGAGGTGTTGCTAGAGCCAGCTGCAAAGACCTGCTTATCAAAGAGACAATATGCAGATGACACATGCTCACAGATAACTTTTAAAACCCCCCTTTTTTTATTGATTTAATACTCTATTAGTCAGAAATGTAAACAGTACGGGCGGTACTGTAAGCAATTTAGGCTAAAGGGATAACACAAAGAGGTCCTGGGGACTTGTTTCCATTATAGTTCTATTAGTCCATGAGCCAGAGCCCCAAAATTGAGCAATGATTATCGAAAGAGTGGGCAAAACCAAACCTATATTAAATTGTTCATAGGGTCAATACGAGTAAATAAATATATGATAACCTTTCCACAGGAGCAGCTTTTTCATGGTTATCACACATTTTGTTATTTTCCCCATACGTACATGATAGGTGAAAAAAATAAAAAAAATAAAAAAGCGTTATCATAATGAAACTTCCTGAGTTGATTACTTACAAGACGACAATGATTTATCGTATTACAAGTTTTCTGAAATTGTATATTTAAATATGCAAATTAGGCATTAGGAAAATATGCCCACATTTGCATAACTTTCCAGAATCAACATTGGAACATTGGACAAAGCCAGAGTCAACATACTTATTTCATTTTGTTAAGATGTTGGAGTCAAAGGTTTTTAACGAGGGAATATTCAATATCTGGCTCAATTTTGGGGCTCTGGCTCATGGACTAAATGCCTAATTTGCATATTTAAATATACAATTTCAGAAAACTTGTAATACGATAAATCATTGTCTTCATGTAAGTAATCAACTCAGGAAGTTTCATTATGATAACTCCTTTTTAAATTGTCATTTTTTCACCTGTCTTGTACGTATGGGGAAAATAACAAAATGTGTGATAACCATGAAAAAGCTGCTCCTGTGGAGAGGTTATCATATATTTATTTACTCGTATTGACCCTGTGAACAATTTAATATAGGTTTGGTTTTGCCCACTCTTTCGATAATCTTGTCTGGCTCATGGACTATATGTATTCAATTCATCAACAGCATAGAATATTAACACATTAATACATGTCATAAACAAATACAACTATATATACAAAGGAAAAACGGCAGCAGTGAATGACACCTCCTGAGAATTGAGAATTTTGTTCAAGTTGAGTAAAGTTATGTCCAAAAGTAAAGCTATATGGAAATAAACGTAGTTGGCAATTCATTTTCTGGAGAAACAAAAATAGTAAAATTATGTACAATGGATTTTGCCTGATGTGTAATTTTGCATGAGACGCCAAGTATGATATGTATCATATCTGTTTATGTATTCTTTAAATTATTCAATGATATTAATTTATATTTTTGAACCTGTTAACCAAGTCCTCCATACAGAGCTGGCGGTATGGCAGCTAGACCAAATTATAACCATGAAGTTGTAGCAGGTTCCATATAGCCATGTGTTATTAGTGTGAGGGCAACCAGACTATAGTACTCTACCTACTTTCTTTATTCTTCTTCTAGATAAACTTTATTTTGTCATGCTACTCCTCCCAGTTTTTTCCCCCCAATTTCGTGCCATATGTCAAAATGACCGGCTTCATCGGGAATCACAGGCTTATACTTTGCTAAGACATTGGTTACATAGTTTAATTGATATTGATTTATTAGTGCATTACATTTCCCCATCCACTTTAACACAGAGTGCCAATCGCGTAGATCTACGCGAACCTATTTAAAGCCGCCACGTGCCAATCGCGTAGAAGTTCGCGTTGATTTCACCAAAAGTGCACTTTCGAAAATTTTTGATCTACTTCCGTTTCCGGTAGCACCACCGGAAACGGAATTATTTGGGATCCGGTTTTGCCGATCCCGTCGGCCCTCGTTCTAATGACGAAACTGAAACTCATTTTCTCCTTGTAGTTTTTTCTCCTCGCATATCACTGTTTAACGTAAACCGTTCTAACTACAACATGGATGCCCCGTTTGACACGTGGTCTTCACTGGTAGAAGCAGTGAGATGTCCGCGATGTTTACAAACAGTGCACAGCTCAATCTTAAGGATTTTAACAAGGTCTATGGCGACGTGAAAAAAACAAAAAAACAACAACACGTTGGCACTGGTGAGTACATTATGAGATTAACGTCTTTTTTTTTCTCAGAAACCGTAAGGGCTAGCAGGGTCGGTAGGGGCCTATTTCTTTAGTGGGATGGGGCCTATTTCCTAAAATCAAAACCGCACGTATCACGAGCGCGGGATCCGATCAGCACCGAATGGCACGTCACGCTGCCTCCGACGTTATTCCTCCCGCCGTATTCCTCGCGCCCCGGCGGCCGCGACCAGCGTCTGATTCACACTCTCTCACACACACACACACACACACACACACACAAAATGAGCAATTAAAATAAGCTCTTAGCCTTTCCTTTATTCTTTTGACAGAAACGTACAAATATGTTTATGCATATGCAATTTGTCAAAGATGCCAATCAATCAAAATGGTCTATGACATTTGTTTTCTCAAATGCAGTTTGAAATCATGTCCATGAACATTTAAAAACTGTGCGATTTTGTACATGATTACCTCATTTCAGGGTGCCAAAGACAAAATACATAATTGGTAAATACAGATAAACCCTGAGGTTTAATCAATTCCAGGTCTGCAAAAAAAATAAACCACAGTCACCATTTTGCGAAGTGAACTGGACGTCAAATAAAATCAAGACAAATTACAATGATTCATGAAAAATTGAAAATGTATAGTTCATTTTTCAAAGTTGTGTAGCAGGATGACAGTTGGCGCTTTTGTGTAGTTAGTTTCCATACTTTCAAAAGGGAATGTGAAGCAAACAGGATGCAAGTTATGATTGTTCTTTCAAAAGAGTAATCAAAGGGTTGATGCCTGCTTTGTTCCTAAGCCCAGCTCATCCAAACAGTGATGCAAGTTGGCCATCCTGTCAGCGTGAAGGTCTTCCTTGAACTTCTTCTTGATGAATTTGGCTATGTCCTCCACGACAGATGGTTTTTCTGAAAAGTCGACCAGGTTCATGAGCAGTTCTTGGTTGGTCTTCACTGCCATCCCCATCAGGAAACGCAAGAACATGTCGTCTCTTCCATCTTCACAAAGCAGGCTTCGCTCCACAGCACACTTGTACAGGTCTAACAAAGTGCCAGTCTTGAACATTCGTGTAATCTTGCCTTTCAGGGCCGTTGTGAGGAGAAGATTCTTCCCATGATTGCTGAAGGTGAGAAATACATAGAGAGCAGCCATGTACTCCTGCATGGTGAATTGGACAAAGAACGCGGCCCTTTCCATACTGAAGATATATTTTCCATTATCAAACTCTGTGCAGACGCCACTGCATTCTATTGCCTCTTCATAGGGTATCCCACTTTCAGTCCAGAGATGACTGTCCACCTCCCATACGCCTTTTTCAAGCATGCCGAGAGCTATCTTTCCCATTTTCATGAGGAAATCTTGTTCCTCTTCTGGGCTGCGGGGTTTGGCTCTGGTGCTGCGACAGTTTAAGTTCCTCTGTAGGAGCTGTGTGAACAACTTGGTATTGGTTCTGGGCAGCTCTGCATGTGGGCCATGTTTTTTAAACTCACTTTGGAACTCTGTACGCAGCAGTGAGCAAAACACAGGCATGAAACACATGATGTGCATGGTCTTGCAGGATTTCACATGGTTAATGACTTTCTCCGCTTGAGCTGGGTCCTCAAACATTTTCCTGAAGTACACATCCTTCAGGTCATCATTGAATCCACGGATTTCTGTTACTTTTGTCATCACTGATGGCGATGGCAGGTCGCAATTCTTTAGTGGCCGTGTAGTGACCCACACTAGATTGTCGTGGTACATCGTTCCCCTGAGGA
Source organism: Gymnoscopelus braueri (assembly GCF_963280865.1). Lineage (NCBI taxonomy): Eukaryota > Metazoa > Chordata > Actinopteri > Myctophiformes > Myctophidae > Gymnoscopelus > Gymnoscopelus braueri. The sequence goes on along the minus strand of NC_137609.1, from coordinate 25,599,647 downwards.
GGTTTACTATCAGCGTAGTCATGGGAGAGGGAGTGTTGACATCAACAGTGTAGGTGCGGCCGAAGTTGAGCTCCACTGGGTACTCATCATAACCATCAAAGATAAACATGAGCTTTCCCTCTCCATCTATACTTTTTAATGACTTCAACCTCTGGGCTTCTGGGTAGAACCTGTACAACATCTCCAGGAAGCTGATCTCGGGGTCTTGAATTTTGTATAGATCTCTGAATGGCAGGGGAAACAGGAGGAAGATGTGTTCGTGGCTCTGCTCTTCAGCCCAATCGAGGATGAACTTCTGCACACACATAGACTTCCCTGACCCTGGTATTCCAGTAGTCACAAGATATGTGACATTATATTCATCAATCATATCCATACCAAAGATCATATTTGATGTCATCGGTTTTTCTGGGTGCGTAAGGCGCTCTAGCTTCTCTATTTTCCTTATCTCATGTTCATAATTTGGGCCATGATTATGTGATAAGGTCATGTAGAGAGGACTGTAGACACTGCGAAAGGGCTTCTGCACTTGTTCCAAAGGCTCCTTTACACTGCCATATCTCTGCTTTAGTGTGTTCCTTAGTGCAAAGCGTACTTCATCTGCACAAAACAAAAAAAAAAAAACCCAAAACCTTTAAGTGAAACACCCTTTTATACCCATTAACAGTACAATGTATTTTGGGGAGTTTGTTTTTAGGATGATCAACCGAGCCATGCAGTTATAAAAAAAAAATAGTTGCAGTTTTTAATCAACGCAGCAGAGTTGATGGCAGTTCTCATGGGGTTGACACTAACGGCTACCCGATTTACTGGGGCAAGTGGAGTTTGCTCTTTCTGGTTGCTTGAATGGGCACATGTTTTTTTTGCAGGTTTTCTCTTCTTTTTGTGTGTCATCATAGGGGTGTAAGTAGAACCTTGTCAGAATGGGTATTGCAAAACGTTTTTTTTTCTTTTTTTAGTCAGTATCAATATATTATGCATTGAAAAAACAGCTATCAGAAGACTACCAGAGGAGGTAGATCTTAATTCCCATCGAAAGGAGTGTCATTCACTGCCGCCGTTTTACCGTTTTCTCCTTTGCACATATAGTTGTTTGTATTAGTTGATGACATGTATTAATATTCTATGCTATGTTGATGAATTGAATACACAACGGAATACACAATGGAAACAAGTCCCCAGGATTTTTTTTGTGTTATCCTTTTCAGGGGTTGACACCAACAGTTCCTGACTGCCCGTGGCAGGTAAATAAAACTGCGAGCAGCAGCATCCCACCAACAGACTTTTGTCGCTGTGCTGCGGTTCCGTAGTCCCTTAAACCAACATGTGCAAATACAAGAATGCAGCATGAAGCTTATAAAGCCTTCCGTAAGTCAGATTCAAAACAGCAGTGCCAGTACCTACAGACGTTTGTTTATTGAACGGTCAAAGCTGAACACGTGTCAAGTTAAGACTAACGTAAACCCTTGACTTCCGGTCGGTGGACTTCAAAATAATAGCACTTTGTCAAGTTACGGGGAAGTAAGTGTCTTCCGGTCTATGGAATGTAAAATAAGAGCACACTTGACCTATTATGTGCCGTTTTTACGGTTGCTACACTAAAAGATATTAAATAACAAGTGTGAACCCATAGTCATACTCATAGCTTTTTAGATATTTGGCATACATATTGAGGTTTTTATCGCACAGCCCCAGAATTCGCAAGTAGAAAGTAAAAAATAAGTGTTAAATTGACGGTAATTCAAATATTATCATTTTATAATGGACGATAAACTTTTCGGGACCTACACTTGCCCGACAGGCAAGTGCCTCTGAGACCTTAGTGTCAACCCCTGAGTTGTACCTCCCTGCTGTTTACATTTCTGACTAATAAAGTATTCAAATACAAAAAAACAACAACCCTGCAAACCATTACATGTGAAACAGACTTGCTTATTTAAGACGTTACCAGGTGCATACTTACTCCTTAAGCACCTCTTCTCGAGATGATCGACCAGCGTTTTCTTTCCGATATCCAGGAGAATGAACTTGGTGAGCTGCATTGTCACTTCGATGTCATAACACTCCAGCAGCTTGTCCACCAGGTCAATCATGTCCAAGTGCTGGGGCGAAATGCTGAAGGACTCTGGATACCGATTCCACAGGATCGATTTGAAGTACCTCAGTTCAGTTTCTGACAACTTTGTCAAGATTTCACTGATCACCTAATTTTGGAAGTAAATCAAAGCAAACTTTCACAAGTTTGGCAAAAGTTTCTTATGGCCTTTGCTTGTGATGAATAGCCTAAATATCTATCAATTGACAAATACAATATCTAAATGAGCCCACAAACAAACACCAACCTTGAAAGTGAATCCTACAGTCAGGGAAGGGTGCTTGATCACATTTGGGTCTCGGATGAGCTCTGGTCTTACAGGAGTGTAAGAGATGGTGTCATCTTTGGTTCGAACTCTGGTGAGGGTATTGGTGAAATTTGAACATGATGCATTCAGTAAACAGATAGTTGTACACAGAATCCGGTGTTAATTTCACTTGACTGAGAAAGTATATTTTTACATCTCAAAGCGGATTTTACTTTGAATAGACATACTTGCGTGTTCTTTTTTCACAATCATCACTGTCGTAGGAGTAGCAGCTTGAGAATGAGTTCCTTCTCTCTAGGTGGACACTGTCAGACAGGAACCACAAAGCACTCAGTGGAATACAAACGTAAAAGTGGGATTTCAAGATGCATGATGGTACATTTTTTAATTATTACTTTTATGTTTGATGGTGAATACATGAGCTCACCTATTATAGCAATTTCCTTAGTGATTAATAATACAAATCATTAGGCTATGAGAAAATGGTTAATGTATTCATTGTGTACAACAAATGACTGCATGGTGTAGCACTCTTTTTTCTTTGTCTTTAAAGCCCCGTACCTTGTGGCGGTTGTATCTTCACCGTCCATTCCAAGAGACTGATGACCACTATCACTCCCCATTGACTTGTAACTCAAAACTGGAGATGCAGCCCTTTCAACAGTTTGCCTATGACAAATGTGGAAATATGTTATTTTCTACAACACACAACCATACATCACAGTAACAACACACATTTTGTAAAGAATAACCTCTAGTGCCATCAATGACTTTTCTTTATAGTAATTATTGATATACTGTGTATACATATTTCTTTTGCTGGTGCACATATATTAAGTATAATTATTTTACTGTCCTGGGCTTATATGGATATCATTTTGTGTCGAGGAACACAAAATAAATTCTGTTACAGTTACACCATAGACATAGAGAGCATCAAATGGAACCTCCTGGTGGCTCAACCAGTCATTGCGGTTTTAAACGGTACATTTAATTGTTTGAATGCTTAGGACCTGTTATTATCCCTTCTCTCTGCTGTTATTTCCCCGTCTTCTGTTGTTGTTGTTTTTCTATTGTTTTTCTACTGGATAAAAATCATTACTGTGGTGGTTCAGTTGTAACACAGTTGCCTTAAAACTTTAATTAATGCCGTCAATGACTTATTGCAAGTTCATTTATGCAAGTTTAACAACTTGATACATAGATTGCTAAGTACACCAGTGGTTCTCAAAGTTTTCATGCCAAGAATCACCAAATTGTATGTATTTGTATTTGGCCGCAGAACCCCATTTGTAAAAAGAGTTTCTGCCCGGGACCCCCATGAGAGAAGATTTATCAAGAAAAAGGCAGATCTATTTTTGAATAGCCAAAATATAAAATAGGGTTTAACTGTTCCCCATTTAGCTGGGGATCCCCTGGAACCCCCTCAAGGACCCCTGGGGGTCCCTGGATAGCTAGACTCCACTAAAATCTTATGATATTTAGTCAACTTAAACCCTTCAGATTACTAAAATGTGACAAAAACAACATGGAATTTATTCAAAAGACTAACTAAAACTAAATAAAAATTAGCTGTCAAAATTAACACTGCTTTGAGGTTAGTGTTTAGCAACAATGTCTCCGCACCAGTGACTGGTATCCATAGGATCCATATGCTCATGACCCAGGTCCAGAGAAGGTCTCCTCTCAGGTATATAGTAGACCTCGTCCTCATCATCCTCCTCCTCTCCAGCACCAGACGCTCCATCCAAAAAGGAAATCCTGTCTGAGTGTGTGGAACTCATTTCGACTTCACCCTCCCCCTCCCCCTCCTCCATGGTTGTGTAGCACCAAGGAGTCAGATATTAGTAGAAAATGATTGCTGTTGCTCACAGGAAATGCCTACAGCAAAGGAACAAATATTGCAAACATTTGAGTAAAATTTCATTAGAAAAAATGCACCAATTTGTTCAAGGATTCTGCAGATATTTTCATTATTTCTTTTCACATACAAATAACTTCAAGTATTGAATTAGCCCTGAAACGTGACAGTTATATCATGCCAGTCACAGCGCTACTTGTTCCTGTTTTTTTTTTAAATGTTACATTTACAACCAGTACATCTACATAAACGTTCAGATTTCAAATATAAAGTGCTTACCCCAAAGCCACGGATGTAACAAGTTAAAGCGCCCGGGTCTAAGTACCCGTATCTTCCGTATTGTTCAATAAAAAGCATTTCAATCCGATCGGTGGCCATTTTCTTTATATGCTTTCAACTACGCGCCCCTATCGGTTGGGAGGTGTATTGCACTCTGATACAAAAATAGAAAATGGCCGGCGATCGGATTAAAATGCTTTTTATTGAACAATACGGAAGATACGGGTGCTTAAACCCTGGCGCTTTGACTTGTTACATCCGTGGCTTTGGGATAAGCACTTTATATTTGACATCTCAACGTTTATGTAGATGTACTGGTTGTAAATGTAAAGTTTTCAAAAACCAGGAACAAGTAGCGCCGTGACGCTTGTGGCAGACGAGCGTAATCTGAACCATGATTAGTATTGAATTTGCTGTAAATTGCGATTTACTCTGTAATGTAGCCTACACACACGTCACAAATGTGTAACACAGACTTGCGAAATATTAGCATAGGCTTCTCCTAACAAATGAATTAACAGCTCTGTTAAGATTTAAAAAAAACTTTTCTGTTCATGTCTTGTTTTAGCTAATCAAGCGTATGGCTTTTATTATTTTATAATTAGGTCTAACTTTTCATCTCCCCACGTATTACATTTTAATGTTCAAAGTAGTATATACAAATAGTTTGATTATTTTATTGGTTTTATGGTTAGCTACAAACGGCGGGCTTTGGCCAACGGTCGACGTGTTTCATCCATTTCCGTATTACTTCTACTCTGGCTACAACATGGAGAATCAAGTGGAGAATGCGGAAATACTGGGCCCATAAATGACGGATTGAAACTTAACTAATAATTGTACCCTTTCGACGATTGAATCACGTTAAACATTATCACATAAGCTTTCTGTGCTCACAACACTGACTGCATGCGCACACATGTTGAGTCAACATTGTTGACTAATATTGTTAACATGCAAAGTGTAATTATCTTGCGATTACCACATTTGAGGTAATCTTTGTTCATAGCAGGCCAACTACCACAACAACAACAACAGAGCGATGCCTATATTGCCTACCAGCTTTCTATGCATGAATATAGGATATAGCCTACATTATTATGCTAATATTCAAAATGAAATGTCTTAAAAGTTACCCAAATGTTCCTCGTTGCGGAGCTTCCTCAATGTCGACAAACTTTCTTCCAGTTTCGACTCTATGTGCTCAAGCTGTGACGAAACACGAAACTCCTTTTTTTTTGGAGGGGGCGTTTGCTCTGTGCATTTACTGCCACCAAGTGGACTGGAATATGAATGCTCAAATTATTATACATAAATAAAATTAAAACCTCAAAGGTTTACCTCACCTTGCCATTATATTGAGTTATTAAGTGTTACTGACTCCAAGACAGTAGGCTATGGGACAACAAGCTGATACACAAAACATAAACATACAAATGTGGCAAACCTCATATAACATTCTTAGTGAGAAAGTGATAAATCTACCTGTACCTTGTGTGTGTGTGTGTGCGTGTGCGTGTGTGCCTACATGCAGTGTATTGTTTAGCAACCTGGGCAATAATCATGGCCTATCCTCAAGGAGAAATCCACCGGTCATAATTATTCCTTGGTTTATGGTCCTGTTTAATCATGCCACTGGGATGGGAGAGTAGGTTTTAGATTCCCCAAGTTGCTAAATCAAGGTAAAACTGATTGCAGGGACGGATTAGACTCAAGGAGGCAGCCTGCACGACCCAATTATCTTTTAGGGCCCCCTTGCATCCCAACCCTTCCAGAATGGACATGCAAACACACTACTCGAATTGTAAGGCATGCGTGGGTCAAGACAGCACCTGTATACATGCATCTTATCGCACAGGATTTACAGTCTATAGCCTATGGACCTATTTACCTGATATTTATTTGCATGTTAAAAAATAATATGCTTAAAAATACTTGCCAGCTCTGTTAATCAGATAGTCATATTAGTCAGATGGCTATAGGAGGGGACTTGTACTGTAGGCTGAGGGTCCTAATGGCCCCCATATTTCCGAATTTACCTATTTAGATATATAGCCTATAGTAAATTGTTGACAGGCCTGCAGTCAAGGGCTCCTGGGCACTGGCCCCATTAGCCAAGTCCATTATCCGTCCATGCCTGATCGGTGATGGATTATGGTATGTGTTAGATGAAAGATAGGAACATATGTTTCTATGCCCTTGCCTACACCAGGAGACTCAGTGTAGTAGGCTATAGTATGGTTGGAAAAGTATAAATTTACCTCCTACCCCACTGGACATTTATTGAATCCTAAACCACCTATCAGCCTACCACCACCCTGGGAGATGTAGGCCTCATTTAGCTGCCTACCTAGCCTAGATGCCTTTCTACAATTGCCTCTAACACATTAATGCCAGATATGGCACATTTAAGCTACACATACTGATTATCCCATTTCCTTATATAAACTTTTATCAGGTATAGGAGTACATTGATTATGAGTGGATTATGCAACACTAACCCCTGGGTTGAATGTTTTTTTGCCAGATCGAGCCCTTTATGCAGACGCCACTTTACAAAATGAGCAAATAATTGCAGTTTTAGCTTTACATCTTAAAATTAAAGTTAGTTACAATAGTCATAGGCCTATTATTTGATTTCTAAGCTAATGCTTTATTTTCTACATTGTTGGTCTACGGAACTGCAAGCTAAAACTCCATGTTATTGGAATGAATGAGTCACTTTGTTGATTTTGCTCTGTTGTAGGCTATAAAGAATATGCTGGGGCTAAAGGCTATTCAGCAGCATTATAGTGTGCACAACATCATACAGGCTTATAGGGTTAGTGCAAAGTTAGTGCAAAACCTGTAGGTTATTATAAGCCAAAATGATTAATTACCAGGGAGCAACCTTATCCACTCCCAATATTCATAATGAAATTGATTTGTATGTATAGTGGTAGCCTAATTATCAGTGGTGTAAAGTAACTAAGTACATTTACTCAAGTAATGTACTTTGTACACACTTTTGAGGTATTTTTACTTTACTGGAGTATTTTCAATTTTCAATACTTACTTCTACTCCATTACACCTCAGAGGCAATTACTTTTACTACACTACGATTATTGGACAACTTTAGTTATAGTTACTTTGTAGATTTTAAATATTATTACAAAACATACACCACTTCAACCCTATAGACTTTGGCTATTTGAAAATAGCCGCTCTACAAGCTCACAACGCCTCGCGATGTAACACATTGTGAGCTTGTAGATCTGATTTTATTTTTTAAAAGATTTTATGCATTTTGAAAAGATGAAATGGAAGATGTCTGCATGAGTACTTTTACTTTTGATGCCAATACTTTTGTACTTTTACTCAAGTAAATTCTGAATACCAGACTTTTACTTGTAACAGAGTATTTCTGCATTGTAGTGTTGATACTTTTACTTAAGTAAAACATGTGAGTACTTCTTCCACCACTGGCCAAAATTATGAATTACCAGAGAGCAACCTTATCCACTCTCAATATTCATAATGAAATTGATTCGTATGAACTGTATAGTGGTAGCCTTACACATTATTCCCGCTTATTTTTCAATATTATCTTCATCTATTATATAGCGACTAGCAGGTGCTGTGAGATGAGATAGCATCTTGTTTCTGGACCGGACAACGCATCAGATGTTTATCGGAGGAGGATGGGAAATAAGTGGGGACCAATGTCAGCATCCTTGTCTCTTTTGCGCCTGTCGATTCCGCTACACTGAGCTTTGTTTGATGGAGGCGTGAGCAGCGACAAAGGGAAGGGAGAGGGTGAATGGAGGAGGAGGGCGATTAGGAGGAGAGAGCGTTGGTTCGTGTGATGTTAGTGTCGAGATAAACAGGCTGAGACGCTCAGAGAGGCGATGGCTTCGTGTCCCTGTTCGTGCAGGTTTTAGAGCAAAAAACAAATCTTTCCGGGGTGCGTGAGGAGGTAGGGATGAGGTAGGGATGTCTTCTCCTTCTCTGGATTGTTTGTGATGAATTGCAAAGGGCTCGCCTCGCAGCCGGGTAGCCCACCACCACCACCATCAACAACGAAGCAGTAGCATGACGTGAATGACAAAAGAGCTGTTCCAGCACACAAACACAACCATAGGAATGTGCGACAACAATCTGCTTGGCCCAACTCAAGCTGATCTAAGCGACATTCTGGATCGTGGGGACCTTCCACCTCGCTGTTAGAGGGCTTACTGGGCTACTTCTCAAGACAAACCCCGTTGAAGAGAATTGTGCGCGCTGGGATTTGGGGGGTTGGAGCGTTTCTATTGTCAGGCAAGACCCGAAAAACTTATCCAATGGCACTGGTCATGGAGCCTGTGAGCAAGTGGAGCTCAAGTCAAGTGGTAGACTGGATGAAAGGTAGGATCATTGCACGACTGATAGATAGGATCACCAAACTGCTACCATGAATTGTAACGGGAGATTAGCAACGAATCTGCTTTGGCTCAGACATTCTATACAGAAACACCTGCTGTAAATCACTGCTGATTTGGAAATTATAGGCCCTGAGACAAACCTATAGTTATCTTTTTTCCCCCTGAGGCAGTGAAACCGTTACACTGTAGCCTAAGCATATATGTGATCATTATATCGGGATGATATAGGGTAGAATAGAATATAGATGATAAGAATTTGCCCTTTTTGTATCAGAGATTCAACTTTGTAAGATAACACTTAAAGTTACAACATAGGCCACCTGCATTGGAAAGAGAGAATTAACCCTCAAGTTCTGAGTCAGAGGAAGATGTTGACAGAGCATTATAATTGTTTTTTGTTGTTGTTATGGACATAATGTCGCATTAACATAAAACACAAGTTAAAACTGATGACATTCAATGACCCTGTTCTGTGTGCTATCAGACATAATTAGTACATAAAGTATCACTTTAGAAATAGCCTATATATGCCTATATATAAGAAGCACCAGTTAGTAAGTTCTCTCTATGAGCCTATACTGTATGTTCTGAAACCTATCCTTTTCGTTTATTTATGTGTTAACATGTGACATCTCATATACACATAACTTAAATGATGGGATTCAGAGTTGTACATATTATTCAAGGCCATACCATTTCATATGCATATGACCATCACTTTACCATCATTATCATTATTACTTTAACTAGCTATTATCAAGTTTAACAAGTTCACATAACAGAGTTAAATATCCCAAATCATCACACACAAAGTTATTGCGACACATATTACAGGGATATTTTATGCATATTTTACAGGAAAACAAAAACAGATTTAAATTCAATCAACCTTTGACGTATGGCTCCAGGTAAAGAAAGCAATGATTAAACAAGGATGAAATTATAAATTAATACTTGAAGATAGTGAGATATGATTTAATATATTTATAATTTATATTCATATCTCAAACCTTCTCTTGTTGTGACTGTGTGTATGTCTGTAGAAGTGTAACTATTTTGTTAACTTTGTAATGGTCTCTGCATTGTCAGTGCATAGCAGCATGTTAATAGATACATTACCATAGATGCTCAAGTACAGTACTACATGGTAAAATGCTGAGAGTTAATTTAACTACACTTAAAAGTGTAAAATTTGACCTGTAAGGACCTCGGTACACAACTCAATTTCCAAACATACGCCACTCCTTTTGTACGTATGAATAAAAGTCTTAGATAAAATTAGTTAGTTAACATTTTCTATTACAAGAGGACTGTCTTGCTATGTCTATTTTTGCGCACGTTTCTGTGAACATGCCAACTCAGTTACAGTATTTGACAAGTGCAAGTGTAACTGGAATTTGTGTCAGTATATTGAGAAGGCATAGACCTGATGTGCAGAGGGAAATAAAGAGAGACATCATTAACACGATGGTTAAGGTTAATATGCAATCTAATATTGATTCGGTGAAGGAAATAGTGTGAAAGAGATGTAGCCTGGAGGATGATGAAGAGAGCGTGGTTAAGCGGGGGGGGGGGGGGGGGGTGGGGGGGGGTTGTCTTCAGTGGCCCACATGTGACAAGTGGAGCAGAGACAATTCTTGCATCCAGAGTCCAGTAATGGTAATTTAAAGTGAAGGATAGGAAGGCATTTAGAGACTGGGAGAAGAGATGGATTTATTTTATATATATTTCTTTCTTATAGTTCCTGGGGACTGCATTAACATTCAGAAGTTTCTTTATTAGCATATGACTCAGTGGTGTCACTGGAGGCCAAATCGGGGCACCCTGTGACCTTCCCACAATTCCCCTCGTCACCCTGCTGGTGTTCTGTGACCATTAATAATCCCATGCTAAAATAAAACACTGTGAACTAAGAAGAGATTCATATTTGATTGATGATTGTGTTCATTATATCAAGTGCAGTTTATCTGTGTAAATAATACATTCAGTATATTTTCGCTGTTGCGTGGAAACCTTGTGTTGTCCAAAAGTATTACTTTTCAGGAAATGGAGAAAAAAAAGAACCTGTGTTCCAATGGATTCAATGTAGTTATTATTTTGTCACAAGCTCTTGTTAAGCTCTTAATAACTTTCACTGTCAGTCTCAACAATTTTCAAAAATAGCAAAAATAGCAGATCTACAAGCTTGTGTTGCACGATGCGATTCGTTCGTGAGCGTTTAGATCTGCTTTTTTCACTTATTTTGCATACCCTACAAGGGCATTCATTTACGGGGGAAAAAAACAAAATGTTAAATATGGAGATACAAAGTAACAGCAACAATATATTTAATGTGCAATCTTATAAATGTGATATGGCACAAAGTGAACATATTTGGAAACCTCTGCTGTGTTGTGTCGAACTGTGTGCATGGGCAAAATATGTTTTGTAAAACTTGTCCAATTATTCACAGTGTTCCTCTTCCTCTTTGGTCTTCATTGTAGATTTGTTAGAATAGTGTAATATGCCTTTAACGTATTACAACGATCCTTTTTTGGGGAGTGGAGGTATCATCACTTCTCTTTACTTATTTATTTATTTTATCCTGTTGTCAAGGACACCATGCCAAGACCCTACTTCATGGTTTCTATGGTAACATGGGGAATTCTTCACTGACATAATGAGTCTCAATTAACTTAGTAAAGAGGCTGATTAGTTAAGCCTTTAAATGTTATGCAAAGCCATGAAACTCCCCGTGTTTCCTCTCCATCATTTTGCTGCCAGCTAAACTTGAGCTGAATGCCTGATTAGGTTTAGGCCCAATTATACACTGAGATTGAATTGAATGTATGTGAGGGAACCACAGTTTGTCTTTGCAGAAGAGCCATGAAAGAGGGTGACGATTAAGGAGTGGTGGATGAGAGAGAAATGGAAAGAGATTAACTTGAAACAGAGAGAGAGTTTGGTTCCACCTTTCTACTCTGTACTGTATATGTAGGATATCCAGGGGTGGGTGACCAGAAGCACTGGTCCATAAGGCCATTATCATCAGCACAAATCAGTTAAAACTGGTATTTTATAAAAGAAAAAATTATTATGCTTTTTTTTTTAAACTGGGGACACTGAGTTTTGATTATCAATCTTTAGACTATTAAAGGTAGGGTAAGTGATTTTCTTTGGTTAAAATAAGTGTTAGATAGCTCTATATTCTGATAGTACTCATTGCTATAGAGTGTTTGTTCAGTAAAATGAGTCTCCTTGTCTCTCCAGCTCTTTATAAAACAGAAAATGCATTTTCGTTTCAGTTCAGTTTCATTTCCAATTTTATCGAATCAGGATAGAGAACTCAATCAGGATATAGATTAAACAAGTGAAATTGGAAGTGATGACACTAAGAAATGAGCATGCAAAATTGGAACTGGAACACTATAAAAATGAAGCTTAAAGATGGGTACTTTCTCCTGATTGGCTGAGATTTTGACACCTACCGGAAAATGTATTTTCTGTTTATTAAAGAGCTGGAGAGACGGGGAGACTCCTGTTACTGAACAAACACTCTATATCAATGATTACTCTCAGAATATAGTGCTTTAACCTTTTAACAAAATACTTTTTGTTTTAACCAAAAAATATCACTTACCCTACCTTTAAATTATATTTTAGTTGTTAGTTTAGATGAACTATTAGTACAAAAAAAAGGAAAGAAACTAGCTCGAAAGTATTTACATACAATTTTCCTTTTGCATCACGTAAAGCAGTGTGATGTTTTATTTGTATGCCTGCATTTCACTATTACCATGTAATTAGCACAGATTTGGATTAACTTATTAAAATGAATAAAGCTGTGTATTTATAAAACAATTACATGACGGTATACTGCACTGGGGTACACTGATACAATAAGTGTTTGTTCCGATGTGGATATGAATAATTGAGGAGTCTTATCGATGTATTTGCAAATGCAGACTTTTTTTGATGGCATTGTTTATGCCATCAACATCAACTTAAGACTGTGTCTGCCTGGTAATGTTCTTGATACACTCCACCAGTGGCCATTGAGCATTCTGTGGGCCAAGACCACACCATGATCACCACTCTCAATTTGTCTGTCTGTGTGTCAACATGGTTGTGTGTTTTAGTACATTAGTGACAATGGGGACCAGAGGGTTTAGCGAGGGTTGGAGAGGTCAGCTAAACAAGTTTGCTCACATAGAACTCTTTTAGGTTGTGCAAGACAGTAATGTGCATAGTGTGGAGCAAACATCGAGCCAGCCCTGAATTGTTGGGTAGCGGACTCTTAAATAAACAAAGCCACATTTTAGACATGCATTTCTGGCGTACATGCCTCAATAGGAAAATAAACAGACATTATGGAATCTTCATATCATTGCTTGTCGGGGGGAAAACCTTGTATACAAAACCGTTACTACAAAACCGTTACTTTTCAGGAAATAGAATAAATAACCTGTTTTCAAATGGATTCAATGTAGTTAGTTATTATTTAGCCCACACTTTAATCCACAGACATACTTAATCACTTTTCCTTGGTGTCCCTATTTTGGGCATGTCATTAGTAACAAAATGTTCAAAAAACGTCAACGATTTAAAACATTAGCAAAATATGCTGACGTACAAGCAAGATGTGACGCGTTGTGAGCTTGTAGATCGATTCGCTGCTTTTGCGCAACACTGTCATATGGCGAAGTATAAAATGGGGCATTAATTTATTTTAAAAACAACAAAACAAACAGATGAGGTATTGAGAGATTTACACATACAAAAATGTCTGCCTGACAGTGATAATATAAAGGGAAACTTGGGCTGAATCACCCTACATTTTCTCTCTTAGGGAGAATTTCCTTGGCCTACAGTTTATATCTACAATTAGATAGTATTTGTTACAGGTGTAGAGCAGGGGTTCTCAAACGTTTTCACGTCAAGGACCCCCAAATTAATATGTATTTGGCCGCGGAACCCCATCTGAAAATATATTGTTCCAGGGACCCCCATGCAACATTTGGGTTGTTAAAATGTTTGAAAAATATTCCAAATATGTCTGTTTTTTAAGATTTTCTTTTGCAAATAGCCGATGTATATTGTGGTTAAAAAAATTATTCTGATGCTATATTTACTGATTTCGCTGGGGACCCCTAGAATCTAAAGTCAACAGTATGTTACTCAAATTCATATTGAACTAGCTAAAACTTAACTGTACACCACTGGACCAAAGTACGCACAATAGTTATCATTCAAAGCTACAAGACTTCTCACTATCTGTCCTACTAATTTAACAGCAGTAGAGAGCTGCCATGTGTGGAGTGTTCTAGAAAAAAGTATATATGTTTTTTGACTGCCAGTATGACTTAACAACGGAAAGTAATGACAAGAACAAATTATTAATAGGCTCAGAAAGCCTATTGACAAATAAGAAGCCACATAAGTAGATTGTTATACAAACCATCAACTTATCATCTATGTTCCTAACATCCTGCCTTCTTCCCACAGGTCTAGATGATTGCCTGCAGCAGTACATCGCAACCTTTGAGAGGGAGAAGGTCGGGGGGGACCAGCTCCTTCGAATCACCCACCAGGAGCTGGAGGACCTCGGGGTATCCAGGATCGGCCATCAGGAGCTCATACTGGAGGCCGTGGACCTGCTATGTGCTCTGGTGAGTCTGTCTCCCTATGGCAGCATATGGTATGTAGAATGTTTGAAGCATGTGAAGTGGCCTGGGAACTGGGAACTAGACAGGGAATGGCATCCACAAAATAGCCATTCATTCAAACCTCATTTAATACAACCACTGATGGCTTCATGGGTTTCTCTATTGGCTAGCACTATCCGACCGCAAAAGTTTGCAACCAATTGTGGTACTTTTTTGAATAATCTCTGCCAAGTCACACACAAACACATTTACACCATCTCAAGGAATGAGTACAGTTACAAGCAGACACAAATAAGATGCTGCTGATGGCACAGAATGTAAACCCAAGGTTTAAATAAGAGGTGAGATAGAGGAGGTGGAATAGAAAGGTAGCTGAATATGATGAACCAAAGTGACCAATAGATATAAGGGGAGACTGGATTGAGAATTAGTGGACAGAGGTCACAGATGTTGAATGAATATCTGAATTCAAAGCCCTCTCATCCTCCATATAGCTAGAAGAGTAAGCCTTGCCTCGGTCCCAAAGCCCCTTATGTAACTGGGATTTTAGTTTGAATTCTCTCTGGCATGGCTGTATTAAATGATTACTCACCCTCCTGCCCCCCACAACTCTGTCATGACAGACACCCACAGGGCTGCACGTGCAGTGTGGCATTATGGGTAATGAGTGCTCTGGTTATTCCCAGACATGCAAAGTGACAGCTGGAGGGCAGTGGGGGTGGATGGGTGGATGGGTCAGTGGTTTGATCCTCACATTTCTCATATGAGTAGGACCTTCGGTGGGTTGGTTTCAATAAGAGACACTTTTACTGTCATTTTGTTTAAATGTGTGTGTGTGCGCGCGTGCGTGCGTACGTGCGTGCGTGCGTGCAATTGTCACCAGCAGAATTACTGGAATGCGATTGACCATATTGTTCACACAGCGCCTCTTTTGCTCTTAATTTAAACATCAACCCCGACTATGACATAAGAGCAAGATGGCTGCCATGTGAGTACGATCAATGCTAAAAAGTTATAAAAAATGTTGATCAACATGAACCTCCCCTGTCCTTTAGAACTATGGACTAGAGACTGAAAATCTGAAGACACTGTCACACAAGCTCCATGCCTCTGCCAAGAACTTGCAGAACTTCATCACAGGGAGGCGTCGCAGCGGGCATTATGATGGCCGTGCCACCCGCAAGTTACCCAATGACTTCCTCACCTCTGTGGTAGACCTCATTGCAGCTGCCAAGAGCCTGTTGGCCTGGCTGGATAGGTGAGGTTTGCAAAATAATGCATGGAATACCTCATTCAAAGACATATGATGACACATGAATAATGCATACATGTACACATTTGTGTGTGCCTGCACAAACAGACAATTGTTTTGTAGTAGTAGTGGTTGGGGTGTCATTTTGACTGCTTCTCTTCTCTCACGTTTGGTCTTAAGATTTGTTTAAAGATCAGCTTACTGTATTCTGAAATGAAGAAAAACAAAAATTAGCTAAATATTTCCATTATGTGAGTTATCTGGGATTATGTGTTCCTAAATGCTCAAAAACATGTTATTTTCAATGAGGGATAACTTTACAAGAGAAATTATGAGAAAAGGGCTTTAATATCAGTTTTCAAAACATGTGGACGTGAAGGGCTTTTATCCGGCCTTGGGATACCCCCCTACCTTGTGCATTATACAACACCGCTTTAACACTGCTTTAAACATAGGCCTACTGTAGTCAGTTGCAGTAGTAATGTAAGACTTTCACAGAGTGACATGAGTGTTATATGCAAACAGCATGAGAATATTGGTACTTGGGAATATTGCACTGCATTGTACATGCAGTACATTTACCAATGAATTGGGCTCAAATTAAGAATGATCTAATGGTTAATTCCAGATGTTACTTCTTTTTCAGGTCCCCATTTGCTGCAGTGGCAGACTACTCCATTACAAGAAATAATGTGATCCAACTGTGTCTTGAGCTCACTACAATTGTTCAACAGGTAAAAAGAAACCCAGTAATACGCAACCCAAGCATGTGGTTAAGACTAAAGTGCTTCTCATTTAAACAATATTACACAAGAGCGGGTGCTGTTACTGTAACTGTGATTTGGTCGTAAGCACAACATTGAATGTTGTTCTACGACAAATTATTTATCAAAGAATTGAAGACAACAGTTTATAATAGGTTTGTGGTTATACGGCTGCCAACAAATATAGTTCCATAAGGGCCTCATCAATAAAAGTCAGCCCCCACTATACAGTAGGTACGTAAATAACAGGCTAATGTTAGCTCACTAGATTCACAGTAAAAAGTTCCAGTATTGTTGTACTGTACATCAGCAATCATGGAATCAATTGTCCAGTCAAATTGCTTGGCCGGCACTAAGTCAAGTTTGTTAGAGATCCAGTTTCAATCTGCATGTAAACCTGACAGCGAGAAGGTACAGCATAATCTTATAATGCATTATAATAATGCTTATAATGCATTATAGACATGGGTTGCATAGCAAGTGTTACCTGTAAGGAGAAGAGTCTGGGCAAACTGACTCGTTTTTGCAGTGTACCTAATCAGTGTGTTTATCTGTGCATTCTGACAACTACTCTATACAGTATAGCAATAAATAAACAGTCTAAGATTGTCTTACAATGACTGTGAAAGAATGTGAAAGATAAAGGTAGGAGTTGAAAGCATGGATGCAGAGGAAGAGTGAGAGAGAAACAGTGTAGTGACTCATTTGTGTTGTTTGTGCATGGATGGTTGGGGTGTATTGGAGGTCAGAGGTGCCAAACCATATTTGTGCATAAAACCCACATACAGTCATTCAAATGATAATAATAGCTACACAGTCAAATCCTCAGTGTTCATTTATCCATTTGTAACTCTGAGAGTGTACAAATGTGGACCATTACAAAATGGACCATTACAGCCAGGTCATATTTCATCATAATCATATTCTTTACATCTTCTGCAGGATTGCTCTGTATACGAGACGGAAAACAAAATTCTCCATGTGGTGAGTCGCTCACTACTTTATTCCACTTTACGTTGTGTAATATAATGCAAAACAAATCCTGCAAATTTACCATGACAGAACTCTGACCAAAGTGCATGCGCTCCTTCCTTCTTAGTGTAATACTCTTTCCGGAGTGTGTGACCACATCATCTCTCTGTCATCGGACCCCATGGTGTCACAGGCAGCCCATTTGGAGGTGGTGCAGTTAGCCAACATCAAATCCACTGAGGGATTGGTAGGACCCCCATTCACACTGATCTCTAAATCTAAATTCCTCAGTGTTTGTTTAACTCTGAGGGTATACAAATGTAATCAAATGAACCCTTATTGGTTACATTTGTAGACCCTCAGATTTACTGTATGCCAGTATACTGCAGCACTTAAAATGCCAAGATGTTATACAGTTTGCCAGGAATTAACATGGGAAATATGCTTCCAAGCACACACACGAAAAAGCACCCACATTGCTGTGATAATTTCTAAACAAAGCAAGGTGGGTGGTTTTATTGTGTAGAGGTCGAATTTGCCAATGAAGAGAAATAACTCCTTAAAAACGACTTAATGTCTGCCTATTGGCTTCAATGTGGCTTAAAATAGTACTGTGACATTGTCTTCTAGCATGTTTGATTTCATATACCGGTACTGCTTTAACTTAAACTACAGTAATATGTTGTACTAATAATTAACAGTATTAATATCCCCAAACAACTCTGCTTTATGTGAAAAGTTACTGTAGCAACTGATTACCATTAACTCTAACTTCACCTTCTGTAGCTTTCTTTCAAGGTGTTCCCTTTACAGCTTGATCAGGTCTGGTTATTGGCCATTAATTATGTATACTGTACTTTAAACAATAACTAATACATTTTGCTCATGTTTGAACTTCCTAAAAATTGTTAAATGAAGGAATGAATAGGAGGTGAATGAATAGATCAGACTTTATACCAGTACCAGTCCAGTAACTTAGGGACCTCAATGTAACTGTCCCCAAGTTGAGCAAATAAGAAATTCACTTTATAAACGGCTACATATAAATATACAACTCTGAAATGTGTCACTTAAGTGAGAAGGCACTTACTATACAATCATCATCCCTTTGTAAGACTCCTCCATCTGAACATGGACCTACAAATGGACATAAGTACTGTATCTCGCCTGGGGCTACAGTGATTGCCCCACCCCCACATCAGCGTGCGTAGGGGCATGGAAGTTCTCTCATCCGTTCAATAAAACCTGTACAGAACACTAGGCCAAGTGGCCTAAAAATAAACCTCTTAGACTCCTCATCTTAGAGACCGGCATACTGTGTGTGTGTGTGTGTGTGTGTGTGTGTGTGTGTGTGTGTGTGTGTGTGTGTGTGTGTGTGTGTGGGTGTGGGTGTGGGTGTGCGCACACGCACGTGTTTTTGCACATGGTGTGTGCAAGCATGTGTGTACTCATACCTGTTTGTGATGCACTTAAATCCCTTTTACTGAAAGCTTTCAGTCTTAGCCTCTGCATCAACCAAGTGTAGGTCAAGCAGTATTTGCTAATAAATCTCAGTTTGTTTTAATCTGATTGAACTGCCAGAGGAGTGATGTTTAACGAATCAGAAGAGGTCTGGTACTGCAGGTTGCCAATCACAGTGAAATCCCAGAAATCTTAATATTTTAAGGGGACTGTCCAAACATGTTCTAGTCTTTCGTGGAGAATGACACATTTGTTGTCATTCAAGCATGTGAAAAAAATGCTAAAAAAAAAAATTTTGCTAAGACAATTTGATCACACCAGTGACTGTGGATGCATGGACCAAGAATGAACGCTAAGGCTTGTATTTCCTTTTAAAAAAAAGGAGGGAAAAAAATATTGTGAATTTATCTTCTTACTGTTTGTCTACAGGGCATGTATATCAAATCAACGTATGATGGTCTGCATGTGATCACAGGAACTACAGAAGGAGTAAGTAGGCTACAGCCCTTTTTTAAGCCTAAATTACACTTATGTCAACTAGGGGTATCAAAAGTATGGATACTTTTTAAAGTATGTTTTAAATGATACCATTCCGTTAATTGATAGTACCAAAAGCACAGAAGCTGTGAAAAAACTGATCTACAATCAGATATTCAACTCAAGGCTATATGGACCAAATAACAAGGTCAACACACTTTTCCTTACAGTAGACATGGCTGAACCTATATATGTTTTGATCTGTGCCTGTCAACCCATTAGTCTTTGGCTGATCGATGTAAGAAGATCCATGCTGGGGATGAAGTCATCCAGGTCAACCATCAGACAGTGGTAAATGTCTTTTAATCCCTTATACAGTGTGTGTGTGTGTGTGTGTGTGTGTGTGTGTGTGTGTGTGTGTGTGTGTGTGTGTGTGTGTGTGTGTGTGTGTGTGTGTGTGTGTGTGTGTGTGTGCGTATATACACTTTTTCAGATAAAAGTGGCTAAACATAGGCTGAAACGCTGAAATGATCAAATTGAATGAGACCAGAAAGCAGCAAGGATTTCCATAAGGAGGTTCCCATAAGGAGGTCATCATTAAGACAGCACATTTGGTGGTGACAGGCTGCAAGGCTCCTGACAGCCAGTATGACATACAACAGCAATGACCAGAAAAGCACCTGACTAACGATAACTGCTTGTCCAACTGAACAGGAACTAGGAATAAAATACAGTCTAATTGCTAAGCAAGACATTTTTCCATTAGAAGAAGGAAAGTGATTCATAATAACAGTATACAGTATCTAATGAATGAAACAAGAATGTGTTTAGATAACTCTTGGACATCAGGACTTGTCACTATAGAGCAGGGGTCTTCAGCCTTTTCAGGCCAGGGACCCCCAAACTGATGGGGAGATGGAGCAGGGACCCCCTACCTCGTAGGGTAGAGGGGGCTACCACATATATTGTATATTTATGTATACAATTGTGTTTTATATTGCCTGCTCCTATACACACCTGCCCCAGTCGGTGTGCAAAATAAAAATTCTCTACAAAATATGTATAAACATACCATGTTATTGTGCCTCCATTTATCTGTTTGCTATGGATTCATGTTATGTTTAAAGACAATTTGACATTTTGGGGGAAAAAAAGAAAAAAAAAACGTTTGTTTTTTTCAAGCAAAAATATTGTTTAATCAAACAACAATTTCGCGGACCCCCTGCAGTACCTCTGCGGACCACCTAGGGGTCGCGGACCCCCTGTTGAAGACCTCTGCTATAGAGGATACAAAATATCAGTACAAGCATGATTCACGAAAGGCTTTTGTGAATTAATGCTCATAATGATTCAAATGTTTGGATGAGTCTACATGCTTTGTTTTTGTGTGTACTAGGTGGGCTGGCAGTTGAAGAACTTGGTGAACTCGTTGCGTGGGGACCCTGCAGGTGTTACTTTGACTCTGAAGAAGCGGCCACAGAGTACACTCACTTCAACTCCTGCTCTTCTGAAGAACATGAGGTGGAAGCCTTTGGCTCTACAAGTACGGCGCCATGGTGGCACTATTTTATTCTACAGCATCGCGTGTGTGTGTGTGTGTGTGTGTGTGCGCGAGCGCGCGCGCGTGTGTGTGTGTGTGTGTGTGTGTGTGTGTGTGTGTGTGTGTGTGTGTGTGTGTGTGTGTGTGTGTGTGTGTGTGTGTGTTGTATATACATACATACATGTAAGTGTGCAAAAGTGCCCCAGAATAGGGATGCTAGTGTTGAAGAGGTTAATTGCATACTGCATAGTCACTAATTAGGTATTGTTAATTCAACATTGCCCACTCAAACCACTCAACCATTTTCCCCAACCTCTCTTTCTCTCTCTCTGTCTCTCTCTGTCTCTCTCTGTCTCTCTCTCTCTCTCTCTCTCTCTCTCTCTCTCTCTCTCTCTCTCGCTCTCTCTCTCTCTCTCTCTCTCTCTCTCTCTCTCTCTCTTTCTCACACATACACACACATAGCCAATCCTTCCTCAGAGCCCCACCAGCAGTGTTGTCACGCCCACCAGCACACTTAGCACCCCTTCAAGGAGGGATAGCTGTGCCCTGCAGGAACTCTACATCCCACCACCACCAGAGGAGCCGTACACACCCAGGTGAACACACACACACACACACGCACACGCACGCGCGCACACACACACACACACACACACACACACACACACACACACACACACACACACACACACACACACACACACACACACACACACACACACACACACACACACACACGCACAATTCTTTGATTAAAATGCTGTTTCACAATTCACATCCTCGGAGTCCATGTACAGGTATTTCATATCCCCTAGTAGTCTATGTATTTCACATCCCCTAGTAGTCTATGTATTTCACATCCTCTAGTAGTCCATGTATTTCACATCCCCTAGTAGTCTATGTATTTCACATCCCCTAGTAGTCTATGTATTTCACATCCCCTAGTAGTCTATGTATTTCACATCCCCTAGTAGTCTATGTATTTCACATCCCCTAGTAGTCTATGTATTTCACATCCCCTAGTAGTCTATGTATTTCACATCCCCTAGTAGTCTATGTATTTCACATCCCCTAGTAGTCTATGTATTTCACATCCCCTAGTAGTCTATGTATTTCATATCCCCTAGTCATCTCTATAATTTACATCCCTAGTAATCTATGTATTTCAAATCCCCTAGTAGTCTATGTATTTCACATTCCCTAGTAGTCCATGTACACATATTTCACAACCCCTAGTATTAGAACATATATTTTCCCTAGTCCATGTCTTTCCCCGGACTCCCCATGGCTACCGCATCTTTTTTAATTAAGTTATTTATTGACATGGGAATAAATTGGTTATTTGCTCGGTTGGCTTTAGGGTTATCTATCTATACATCCAACCTGAAGGGAGTGGCTCAAGTAGATGAGATGTATCCCTGCAGAACTTGTCTGCCTTCTCTGTCAGCCTGGTCAGGTACAGGCAGGACAGGTCAGCCTGCTTCTCCCCCATGACTTTACCAAAGGTCTTTACTAGTTTTCCTAATTTGTTCTTGTGAGTAATTTTGGAATGTCCACCACCAGCATACAATACAATAGCACAGGATACTGTCAATAAAATGTTTAGCAAATAGAGTGAGAATTTTGTCATCAGCGTTAGAGAAGTTCAGTTTCCTAAGAAAGTACGTGCTCTGTTGGCCCTTCTTAAAAATAGCATCGGCACATTGGTCCCGGGATAGTCTGTGATCTATAATAAGACCAAGATATTTATACTCCGTCACAACCTCAATCTCTTCTCTAATCCCAGATAGAGTGGATGGTGGAGCATCACGACTAGAATCTAAAATCACTTTGGCCTTGGTGTGTTCAGATTCAAATGTAAGGCCTCACACCAGTTGATATAGTCATTTAGACCTGGAAAATGTTCGACCAGGGTATCTGCCAAGACAACAGTCTGTGTATAAAATATATAGCAACGGTGACATCACTTGTGGTGTGCCAATAGAGGTGTAATACTCCTTTGACATGGTGTTGCCTTCCCTTATACTTTGAGATCTGCCTATAAGGCAGCAAATCCAAATAAAATGTATATTCCACGTTGCACTTTTGCCCATCACCATATGAATATTCCACCAATTTCTTTGCTGCAGAGATGAAAAGGGAAATCTGCCAGGCGATGAGTCCCACTCAGATATTCAAGTCGCCAAGGGCTCTGACTCACCCAACTCCTACTTGGACCAGGAGTGTCGGCGGCGCTTCCCTCTGGTGGAGGAGGATGCCATTCTCTACTGCTATGAATATGACCAGAACCACAGGCTGTCACCTGTCCGCAGGGGAAGCACCCCCTCCTATGGTATGACTCAGGCAGGGCTGGCATAAAGCGTTGATAAAGATGAACGACCATATTTGATGCTCTTTTCGACTATAAGAACTAAGCGAACTGTGCCGTGTCACGCAGATCACATGTTCTGGGTTTCAGATGTATGTTATTTAAATTGATAAATGTAGTTTTCTTGTTTACTGGTGCTAAGTATCTTAATTAGATACAGTAGTATGTTAATGATATGTCGAGATTAGATGCTAGGTTTGATGTCTACCTGCTACTTTAGTTAGCTGTTTTCTTAGCACTCTTAAATTGTTGGTTGATTGGGTTCATGCGGCAAAGAATTTATTTTAATGGCCATGGCTGGAGGGCTGGACCCAGGCTAGTATTCTTTTTTTCCCTTCTTTTTTTGGGGGCTTTTTCTGCCTTTATTGGTAGAATACAGTAGACTGACAGGAAATGGGGAGAGAGAGATGGGGAGTGACACGCAGCAAAGGTCTTCGGGATTGGGAGTCGAACCCGTGACATGCTGTCAGACTGCTAGCAGCCTATAGGTGCCCGGACCACTACGCCAGCCGTCCGGGCCCAGGCTAGTATTCTGAGTAAAGGTTTCAGGAGATTCAGCAGCCAAATAACAAATAGCATGGAAACTCTGGCTGACATCTGGGCACACTGGTGTTTTCCCCCCCCACTGCTTTATTTGGGTGCAAACACAAATGTAACACACAACACAAATGTGGTTTAAAAAAAAAATGTCTCCTTTGATTTTATGTGAGCAGCTGCGTAATAATGATATCAAAATGTTCCCCTGTGCTGTGCACTCCAGGCCGGCTCAGGCCCATCTCAATGCCAATAGAATGCAGCTGGGCAGGAGACTATGAAGACCCCACCAAGCTGAAGAGAGAGAGCAGGAGAGGTGAGTGGGAGGCTGAGGGAGGGGTGCAGAGAGAGGGAGAGAGAGACCAGACAGAGAGAGGGGGAGATGTGGCGAGTGGGTGGATATTTCATGATAGAGGATGGTTTTCTATGTCGCCCTCTCAGATCTCTGAGCAAAGAAGAGGTAGGCTATGCCGACCTGTCTGTAGTGCTGTCACGATCATGATAGTTGACGATGAATTGTGATACAGTACAAATAATTGCGATTAACAATTTAATTGTGTTTTGACATTGAACATTGGAACATATACGTATACATTTGAAAAATCTTTGAATTTTAAGCTTTTCTAAACAGCAATTGCACATGGCAGATATGACAAATAGATTAATATATAAAACAAATGACTGTCAATGACTGGTACCAATAATAATCCAAATTAATAATGTAGGCTACTATGGCCAAAATAGGCCATATTTAATAATTAGTGGATTTATTAAATAGTGGAAATAGCCGATATACAAGCTCACAATGCGTTGTGAAGCTTGTAGATCTGCTATTTCAGCTATATTTGAACATGTTTGAAAATGTATGAAAATCTTTCAACATGAAAACGAGTATGATTATTATGCTAAATCATTTATGATTTATACTTATACAATGTTCTTGTCACGGATGCGACCCGTGTGTGTTATGAGTTTGTGTATCTTCTATTTCCTTTCTTTCTTTCTTTCTTTCTTTCTTTCTTTCTTTCTTTCTTTCTTTCTTTCTTTCGCACCGTTTCTGTTTTTGGGTTTGAAGGTATTTGTTGCCTTGGCAACTGCTGAAGATTTTTTTCCCCCCAGGATTTTGACATGTTGTAGGTTGCTGCTAAGCTTCATGACAAATGGAGTGGGATAAGAAAGCAAAATGCTCTCGTATCAGTCTCAAGGAATACTCTCTGCAAAGATGTGTTTAATTCCACAGGGGGGCGTGATGATGATCTGTTGATCCTATGGGCTTCTCGTCAGCCAAAGCGAGGGTGCTATATTTATCTGTAAGAGGCGGTATCTCGAAATATCTGATAGCTGTCTGCCTGAGAGCAGCCTTCTGTCATATTTATTTTAACCACTTAAACCCTGGCATCCATATTCTGGGGGGAACACTAGCCAAAAATAGCAGTTGACACTTTGCGAGCTTGTAGATCGGCTATTTTTGGCTAAGAGATTTGGTGTAGTAGACGGAAAAAAACGGTCCTGAGCCAACTCAGGTCCAGTTTAGTAAGTCTAGAGGGTTTAAGTGGATAAATGCCTTTCAGATATAAAGTGAAATACTGAAATCCAATTCAATTGATATTTGACTAGATTACAAAGCCTACTAATATTGGCGCACGACGGTCAGAGGTAGTGAGGTGCAGGATTGGAATCAGGGGCTCCTGGACCACTTTCTTGTTCAAGGGCAGTGATGAGACATTGCATGTTAAGTGTTTTTTTCTCACTTGTGTGTCCCTACAGAGAACACCTTGCTGCATTATGCTCGTGAGGACAAAGCCACAGCGGAGGAATACTTGACAGGACGCAGTCTGAGCCAAAACAGGAAGAAGGTCGAGAGGGGAGGTAGCCCCGCCCAATACACGCTCGTCCCTGCCCTCCAAATGGAAGTGTCCCTGTCCACCTCCAGCTCGGACTCTATGTCCCTCTACCACGTCAGTCTGGTTCTAATCCCTGTCATCACAAATGTTTCATTTATTATTAGAGCCAAACCGATATTATATTATTATTAGTCTCTTATTTTACTTTTTTCAACCTGGCGTCCTTATCTTGGGCATGTCATTGTAGGCGAATATTTTCAAATGTTTTCAGTCATTTCCAAAAAGAGTAGCTCTACAACGCGTCCCATTGCGACGTGTTGTGAGCTTGTAGATCTGCTATTTTTTTAAAGAATATCAATAGGGCCTAGGTGATTAAATAAAATTAATTCTAGTTAAATGGTCTCAAATAGAACCTATTATCAAAAGTGTTTCAAATTTATTAGAACATTTTGCACTTTCTGACACAATATTGGTCAATACATCGGTGATCGATGGTCTAGGACTCTCTAAGACTCGGCATCGGACCCAAATATCTGGCATCGGTCTGGCTCTATTTATTATCAGCTGTTAGACTGGTAACACTGGATCCCTCAGCATCTTATTGGCCTGTTTATTTTCTTTTATTTGTAGATGTTTGAACGGTCCTCACTTCTCTCAAGGTCAAAGAAGAAGAATAAAGGTGAAGTACATTCCTAGAAAGTGGTTTTATAAACACGAGTTGTCCACAGCAAACCCCTGATTGTTAAATTAACTATGAAAGTGTAAAAATTGTGATCACATGTTTTACTGTGCACATGGTTATCATTATGTTACAGGTCTTGTACTTTATGACTCCTCCTGTTCCCTTTTCTCTTCTGCAGTTGGAAGTCCACGGTCTTCAGTCAGTAAGCGTAGGATCTCCTGTAAGGACTTGGGTCAGGGCGACTGTGAGGGTTGGCTCTGGAAAAAAAAGGATGCCAAAAGCTATTTTTCCCAGAAATGGAAGAAGTACTGGTTCGTCTTGAAAGACACCTGCCTGTACTGGTACATGAATGAGCAGGTGAATATTTCTCCTGTTAGGTTTTAGTTTTCCCCAACCCCCAACAAAAAGAGGCCAATTTGGAGAAATCTAATTTTGAACACTGCTCTCAAGCTTGATGTTAGGTTGGAATGACGAAGCTGTCACGTTTGACTTATCACAGGATGAAAAGGCAGAGGGCTTTGTGAGTCTCCCAGAGTTCAAGATTGATCGTGCCACTGAATGCAGAAAGAAGTAGTGAGTACAGATTTTTACGAATGCTTATGAGATGGCTAATTCACTGCAAAACTGTGGATTAAATTGTCTATATGGTGAGGCAAAATGACTGTGTATGTCTAGAGTAAATTTTTTTATATGGCATGATTTAGAAGCCATAAATAACAATAGCTTGTAGTAATAGTAAAGTAGAGCTACAGTATGAGCTTTTTATTAGTGTCTACAATTATAGAGATTATTAGTGTGTGTGTGTGTGTGTGTGTGTGTGTGTGTGTGCGTGCGTGCGTGCGTGCGTGCGTGCGTGCGTGCGTGCGTGCGTGCGTGCGTGCGTGCGTGCGTGCGTGCGTGCGTGCCATGAAAGTATTGATAACTCCACTTACTATGATTTCATATTTCATATAGTTCATATAGTTTCATTCATATAGTTTTTTTCGTATCAAGTTGCGGGATCATCAGAGATCTCCGCCTACTGATATGTATGGGGAAATCTAAATTCAATATCTTGCTTGAACAACTGCCGTTGACAGACCTACGGCAGAGAAAACCAATCATATCACTGTCCCAATATGAAGGACCACCCTAAAGTCTTTGCACAGGCTCTGTAATGTGGTTATTTTTCACCCAGTTTTATCCCATTCATTGAATTTAGATGTCCGCAGACATATCAGTAGCTGAAGGTCTCTGATTGTCTGGCTACGCAAGATTTTAAGATCCACTGTCTAACGCTAAGTTAGACAGCGCCAATATGACCCAAGTTCCTTTGATGATAAATACCTGTGTATATGTGTATTGGAGACCACTTAGAGATTGTGGAGAGACCACTTTGGTTGCCCGACCGCTATGTGAATGGTAGCTTGTACAGAGGCTGCTTATACAGAGAGTGTGGAGCACAAAAAAAAACGTGCTTTTCAAAAAAGTTAAATATTTGTGGTTTCAATCAAATGTTTGATAACTAACTCACACTAATAGTTGAATAAAATGCTACTTTCTCTGTGGCATCATGGACTGGCTTCATGGTTGACAAATGGTTTAAGTTTAAAAATGGGAAGATTTTTTGAAAATGATGCCATGCCAAAATCTGAGAGCTTAAAAGGCTGTTGATGTCTTAGCCAGTTAGTACACATTCCACATGGGCTTACACTTAGTAACTTAATTTATCTCATCATTCCTGTTTCTTTCTAGCCTGGTGCTGCCATACTAATGCACAAATGTAATTACATTCACTCTGGCAGATTCATCAGGTTCCCAGGCTAGTCTCTTTCCACTGTCTTGATCTAATAAAGCAGAGATGCTTTAAAACCAGTATACAGAAAAGAGTCGATTGCACAACTGAGCTCGAGCCGCCTTTGACAGAGGTTGTGCTTGCAAAGTGCAAACAGACACACACATTCCACTTTCTTAGTCCCTGGCTAAAAAAGAATAGCACAATATGTCTCTATGTATTTAGTAACCATAAATATATATTTAAATCCGCCTTTTGATTCTCTTCCAGTGCTTTCAAGGCTTGCCATCCGAAGATAAAGAGTTTCTACTTCGCAGCGGAGAATGTTGACGACATGGTGCGGTGAGTGATTGAGGCAGAGCTACTGTCACCAACTGGTACTAATGCCTTTTTAGGGAGAGACATAAGTAGTCTTCTGAACCAGAAACAACATAAACTGATAACAAGACTACTTACAGATATGAACTGTACGGATGGATGTGTTAGCAATTTCTGATATACTGCTATTTTCTTTCTTTTTTTTCTTCAGTATTATACTGCACTTGCGAATGTTCACTTTACCGCCACCACTGCAGTCACTTTTGTGACAGTGCTATTCACCTACTGTACATAGCTATGTATATAGACAGTATATAGATACTGTGATGTAGACTGCTGATATTTGGCTGTTTGTATGGCTACTTTGCTTTGTTTCTTTTTAATCCCTACTATCTTTACTATTGCGTTTGTTTTTTTGCTATTTAAATTTTATTGTTATTCACACACTTTTGTGGAATCTTAAAGCTGTACAAGCTGTATAAGATCTTCACTGCCTATAATGATGCTGTATTTGATGTGTATGTGACAATAAACACATTGGTCACTTTACTTACCTAAGCACATGATAAGACAGAGATGATGTGACTCAGGACCTTAAGCTGTAGCGACTCACATACATCATTAGTTTCGTGATTTCATCTGCAGGTGGCTGAGTCGTCTCTCTACAGCAGTCACAGGGTACTCGGAGCATGAGAGAGTCCACCCAGACCGGGGTGAGAATGTTACTTACACTGTTGCAATCACACATCCTTCATCATATTTGCATGATTATTCCACCATAGGAGACATCCTATGGTGTTTTTAATTAATGTGTTGTATACCTTTTGAATGGCTTCATGATCAATTTCTGCTGTCATTAGAAGCTTTCTGCACCAGCGATTAGTTAGGTTCCACTTCAATGGATAGGGCCTTTAATATACAGCCATCTTTGGTCTTGATTACGCTATTCGTAGTATTCTTGTTTTGCTCTACATTAATATATCACAATGACACAGCTCATTTGCCATGTTTGTTATTATTTTTGTTCTGCTATTTGACTATAATCCCCTGTTGTTTGCCACCAACATGTCTTCGATCGAATACTATGAATAGCAATAAAAGTACATTATCTAACAGATCTAATGATAAAATATCTTCACACCAGATTATTGGAGTGAGAGTGATCATGAGGATGTGGAATTGCCTTCGATGCCCAAACAGGACAGTCCGCCACCACCTTATGATACATATCCAAGACCTTCCTCGGTGAGTCTCTTCCTGTGTCTTCACCTGATATATAGCTGATATATCTTTTAGCTTTGAGGAGTTGTGGAACTTTTCCGTTAACCAACTGATGTTGTTTAGGTACCACAGATGAGTCCCTACCTGGAGCCAAAACATCGTCACCTCTCTTCCTCCGGGACATTTCAGTCACGTTCCCCTAACGAAGAGTTCCGACCGGATCCTCGGGCAGTGAGCAACTCCAGCAATGATATCTCGCTGGGGCAGAAGACAAGCAGCCGGCGTCGCTCATGGCAGGACCTGATTGAGGCACCATTGGCCAACACAGGCTTACACTATTTGCAAACGCTGCCGATGGAAGGTGGAGTGCTGCGTGAAACCAGAGGACAGCTGTCTGTGGAGTACCGCCGACAGTCAACGCTACCCGCACAACGCAGCCTTATACAAGACCAGTATGGGCCCGTGCCACTGCCCCTCAACCCCACTGTCTCTGCAGAAGCTGGAGGGAAACCCCGCAGTTTCACTCTACCCCGGGACAGTGGGCTCCATGCTGTCCTGGCAGCCTCTACCAGTGCATCAGGACACAGAGAGCCCCAGCACCACCAGCAGGACCAAGCCAGAGACATAGGCAAGACACCACAAGACACGAGACACAGAACACATTCTCACCACTTCCGTTAAAGCCATTAAACAGGAAAAAATGCATTGTTGAATACTGTTATTTATAAATTGTAAGCTGTATTTTTCTAGAGTTCCCCAGGGGTCTATGTTAGGCCCCCTCGTTGCAAGCTTGTAGATCTGCTGTTTTTGCTGAATGTTCGCCCCAGAATAGGAACGCTGAGGTTCATGTATTCAGTATTTTTGTACCGTGCAGAATCCCTTGACCACAAATGAAGTTGGCTGTTATAGAAATATTTTTCTTTATTTAAAATGAGCTAATCTTAAGCATTAGTGTTTTTCCAATACCCCACGATAATTGTCAAAGCATTTTTAACCTTTTAACCTTAATATTATGAATAATAAGCTATATCCACATACAGTAGATTACACGCCATACCATATTGCAGCCGCAATATTAAGAAGCAACACTGACTTTTATGGTGTTGCACTTAGGAAGACAAGCCGTCTAGAAAAGTGTGTGTGTGTGTGTGTGTGTGTGTGTGTGTGTGTGTGTGTGTGTGTGTGTGTGTGTGTGTGTGTGTGTGTGTGTGTGGTGTGTGTGTGTGTGTGTGTGTGTGTGTGTGTGTGTGTGTGTGTGTGTGTGTGTGTGTGTGTGTGTGTGTGTGTGTGTCTGTGTGGCTGCCAGGAGGCCAATGTTGTTTGCGTGAATATTTTTCACACTTTGTGAATTCATAATCTTAGATCCACCGTCCCGCTGTCCCTCCATATTTGGGCAAGACTGATGTCATCAATATGATGTCATCAACATGACATCAGCGATCCATAGGGAAGCCATGCTGTTGTTAGACCCCTTATTGTTTTTCATCGCTATCTTGCAGTCTTAAAATACATAACAAATGCTTGCTGTTTTAATATGCTAGAAGTTTTACTGACATTTGTGGCGAAAGTGAGGTGACAATTTACATTTACATTGGCAATGATTTAAGTTACCAGTCAAGAGAGTTGTCCCTTGCCTGAGCGAGATGCTGTTGTGCCCCATGCCAATGTTTATATGTTGTGGTGAGGAACAATCCTTTCAATCCACATTAATGTTGAATTCTCAGCAAAACAAAGACACTGGCCTGAGGGGCCTTTCTCTGCGTGCTCTGCCATTCACTTCCTCCAACATTGCGTGTCAAGACTTGGATCTTGCACAAAACCAGGCTGATACACACTAAAGCACAGACCCAGAGCTTCATTACCGACCACCCCCAAACGTTCCACGTTCCATAGAAAAGAGTGATGATAACCAACAGATTAACTAGACTAGAGGTTTATTTAGAAATGCAGTGTAAAAATAGAACCACTGGGGGGCAGTGTTTTAAAAAGAACCGCCACGGGTACTCTTACTCCTACTCCTGATGACCTGGCTGCAGTGCAGTGAGGCATTAGTCATTATGCTTGTGGTCTCATGGGTTTCATTCCACCACTCTTTCTGTCTCTCCTCTCTGTGCTGGCTACTGGCAGATAACATATTATTTTAAATTGAACAGAGTGAGCAGCCTATACTAGCCTGGCTCCACCCCCTGAATGAACGAAATGAAAATTCAGGCTGAGTGTCAGGCTAAGCCTATACTGCATCGGACCATGCATGTCTTGCAGAGCCTTTCAGGAAGTTCAATCATGTTGTACGCTCCAGTGACACATTACGACGACCTTATTACACTGTGTATTAAGTGGTGGAAATGAATTGCAATAACTCAGTAAAACTGCATTGGTACTAAGAAAGTCATCCTAATGCATGATGTACTTACAATTGTGTGTAACTACACGTTGTAGAAAACCCATCTTTATATACTGTCACATTCCAATGTATGAAGATGTGTGTCATCTGATGGGGTAGAATTGTAAGTAGGCCTACACCCCATTAAAAAGGCAGTAGAACAGGACTCAAGTATAAAAAAAACGTATGCATGTTATAGGGCCATAAGAAGTGTAGCCTTAAAGGTAGGCTAAGTGAGATTTTTTTCGTTGAAACAAAAATATTTTTGTTAAAAGGTTAAAGCACTATATTCTGATAGTAAGTATTGCTATAGAGTGGCAACAGGGGTCTCCCCGTCTCTCTAGCTCTTTAATAAACAGAAAATACCCTGAAAATGCATTTTCTGTTTACTAAAGAGCTGGAGAGACAGGGAAACCCCAGTTACTGAACAAATATAGCAAAGATAGTATCAGAATATAAGAGCTATTTAACACTTATTTTAACAAAAGAAAACCACTTGCCCTACCTTTATGTTTTCATTCCAGTTGTTATGTACAGTGTTGGTAATTGGTTGTTCTTGGTGCCAGGCTGTGAGCAGGAGAGGAGGCTGCAGACAGACTCCCTAGGGGACCTGTACCGGGCTCTGGAGCACGCCAGTCTGTCCACCAGGGCCGACTACAGGCCAGATGGCCACTTGGAATACAAGCGCTCATTTGTTCGCAGAGTCAACGATCCACTGCTCAGTGAAAAGCTTCACCGCCTCCGGATCCTACAAAGCTCACTTAAGGTAAAACAAACACTCGTCTTGGCTGCTTAATATTTATATTTTGTATTATCCGCTCAAAACAGCTTCTGCTTTACACTTAATCAAGGTTTCTATTTTGGACTTTTGCCAGACAGGGGTGTGTGTGTGTGTGTGTGTGTGTGTATATGTTTGTTTGTTTGTTTATGCGTGTGTGCGTGCTACAATCTCACAGCACGTCACAGTACAACGCATTCTGAGCTTGTAGATAGGCTATTTTCGGCTGGTTGGAAACATCTGAATGACATTCATAAAATCACCGCCTTACTAGTATAGTACTACAAATGTGTCTGTGTGTGTACATGTGCATGTGTGCGTTATCCGCTCAGTACAAATTAATAAATATATCCATCTCTTTACAGAATGTCCCACTTCAAGACAAAGACCCTTCATTGGACTTTTTAGGATAAGTTCTGAGGATCAGTCTGTTGGTAAAGTCCTAACAGAAGCACCATTACATGTGCCTCACCCAGCCAGCTCTCTCTTCCCAGTGGCCAGAGGCACCCAATTTGTCTACCCGCATGGCTCTTAAACTGCACCCGTCCACCCCAGCCCCCCTTTCTACTTCCTTCCACCTTGCTCACACAACAAGAAGACATACCCCCTGTCCTGTACAAAGATTATTGTTAAAAAAAAAAGGCAACAAATTATATCTTGCCTGACCGTGGCCACTCGCCTCTGTGGAGCAACATTAAATTGTTTTAAGATTATGCTGGAGTTGTGTACAGCAATCTCTTAAAGTACTCTTAAAGGACAGCAATATTGTGTCACATTTATTTCCATCAACGTAATCCATCATTGTCAAAACATGGTTAAATTAAATATGAAACAATACTTTGTAAAGGCTAAAGATACAAATATACTGCATTAAAGAAGACAAGCTTCCATGTTTTCAGGTAGTATGATTCCACAGTAGGCTAATGAATGCGTAGAGTGATAGCCTAACAACACAGAAGAAGTTTGTCTGCTTGAAGTACTTTAAGCACTTTGTTACCCATCTGGTTTGTGATAAATATGTCACTTTACAATGTGTCTTTTTAGCCTTTAAATTTATGGCAATCCCTCTTGAACAGGACTACACAGCAACAAGGTCCCACTTGCTGCTAACCTCCACAGTTGGCCTGTGGATGGTGTAGATGCCTCCTCCTATATGGAGTCGCTATAGCTGCCTCACTGACACATTGAGGCGTTTCACAGTGAGGGCGTAACGCATGCGGAGGAACATGCTTTCCCTTCCAGGTCTGCTTCCAGCCCAACTGGCGCCCCAACCAAGTTGGAGTTCAGAGTTTCTTCCAGCTTCCCATCTGCGAACACAGCCAATTATGTTTGTTGGAGCACCCGGCCAAGCCCGAGTCACCAAGCAAGAAAAGAACACCATTGTGGTTGGAAGATTTTACCCTGGCCCTGTGCCATTTGGATGCTCCACTTTAGCCTTTATTAAATATTGTTTCATATTTATCTATGTACAATGTACATTTGTGTACATTACAAATAATATTAATGCAGAATCAAATATTTTTGGCAGTTATGTATCTTTTTATGTGCTTTGAACTTTGGCGATTAGTTTTGGTGGAACGCACTATAATATTCTTGAAGTTACAGTTTCCTGTTGATATGCATGTAAACACATTATGATGATGGTGGATAATGGCGGTAGAAGCAAATGTGAAAAAAAACAAAAAGATACACAAAAAGAAACCTCAGAATCCACTGGTGGTATCCTTCAACCTTAAAGGATAGGTATATATATCGGACACATCTTGATCCACAGACATAATGTGTACTGATTTGCGTGAGTTAACAAAATCTGTAGTGGTAGCAAAACAGTATTTAACAAGGGAAAAATATTTGACTCTATAATCTATGGTTCAAGAATTATTGGCCAAAACATGAAGCGCCCCGTTATAGGGCCACCATGGGTACATTTGAAAAATGTGGGGCAGAGGTTAACTGGGAGTGTACATGCATTCGTGCAAAGTTTAACGCGGATTGGTAAAACAGTGCCAGAGATGAACTGTTCACAGACACATACACAAGAGACATACATACAGATGGATGGACAGACAGACAGGAGCGAAAACATAGTCTCCGACCTTCGGCCATCCGGCCTGATGGAGACAATAAGAATCAGCAGCAACGTGATAATATTTCAATACTAAGCTATCAGTGAGGTTGTGCTATGCCCGATTATAAATGATGGGAGTATGGAATGGGTGTTATATGGCATCATCATAACGTCTGGGTTGAAATGTTAATTAACAACAATGATGATGTTTTGGCTGTCCCCAATGTTTTGGTATGCATGAGTGTATGGTATAATTATGCGTAGGCTGTCTGTTCTAAAAGTGCACAGGTTGTTTACATTAACAGTGAACGCACAATGTTTTGGGATATAATTAGAATTGTAAAATAAGTGCTGTGCCTCAGTGGTTGTGAATGTACACTGTACAATGTACGATTCCAAGATAGAATATGTGCACAAAATATTCCTCAAGCCCAGGGCACACAAGACCATTTTGTGACGGGATCACACTAGCCAATTGGTGTGTATGGTGCAATGAAACACATGACATTCATGGGCGAACCATCATACACGGTACGGGTTAACAGGGTTGAGGTTGTTGATGAGGTACTGATCAAATAGTTGAAAACCCTTTTAATCTATTTGTAACTACGGTTACTGAGAAATTCTGTCAACAGACATATAAACACCCCACAAGGTGAAAAACAATACCAGCCATGCTGTTGGGACTGGTAATAAAGACTGGCAATAATAAGCCAGTTTTGTACATTATAAAGCAATGATCAGAATATTTGTCTATTTTTGTATGCATGCTGTCTACCCAAATGTTTGTAAATGGTTTTGTATTCCTGAGTGTGTGTGTGTGATCTGGAGACAGCTGGCATCAACCTCATTTCACATTGTGTTTCTAATGTTTATTTTACCTTAACCACTGACAGTTATTTTTAAGTGTTCTCTGGAAAATGTGAATAGTGGTATTTATGAACTCTACAAAGTACAAGCATGCTTTGTATAACGGAAACAGGCCATGCCATTTGACATTGAGGTATACAGTAGTCTATGCGATACCACATTGTAACTAACTTACCTTTTTTTTTTATCAAATAAACTATGGCATGGTCATACAGTACTTGAACTCATTCACTAAATGTTCTCAGTCCTATGTTGTATTCAGTACAGTTAAAATGCAGATTTATGAAGAGTGAATCAAAGCTACAAATCAGATTTGTGCTGAGTGTCAATTAAACTGTAAAGCAGTGCTGTGTGCATTTCAATTTTATAAAATCAAATCCTTTGTGGAACATATATGTGGCACTCAGAAGAGGAGGAAGGATGGTTTAATGTAAGTTAAACCAATAGTATCCCCATTTTGTATAATGTAAAATATAAATATATATAAAGTATACAACATACATGTTTACATCGTACGTTTTTAACTTTGAACTTACATTACTACATGTTTTTGATATTGGATAAAGCTATGGTTAGCTGATTGCAGTGATATTCGTAAAGACCCACCAACACAAATAAAATAATGTCTGTTTAACACCATACACTGTTTATTATATTTGAAATTTAGCATTTATTAACAATAAATATTTAGGTAAATTAGGTAAACTCTACACTTCACTCATTTGAAAGACAGGCAAAAATGATTATGCAGATGAGTCAAAGACAGTTAATAGTAACCACATGTGACCAAAATAATTTAAATTCATTCATTCATCAATTAATTTATCACAATAACTACAAATCTACTGATTGCTGTTTGTATTGATTTCTCTTGTATTTTCGTCATATGCTGCTGTTGATCCGTTCAATTGCTCTGACATAGGATAAGTATAGAAGTCAGGAGAATTACCAGAACACCACTAATCAATCAAATGAAAATCATCATTTTGCATTGCAAGCAGGATAAATACACATACAATTTTGAAAACTTGCATGTTCACATTTTTAGTTGCTTTTAAATTTGAACTAGTTTTCATTTACTACAGTATGCTTAATGTTGGAAAAGGCTACTTGTTAAAAAAAAGTGATACAGAATAGGAATACTTGGGTACATTAGTTAACAACATACACAACACACCACACCACACCACAACACACCACAACACAACACAACACAACACAACACAACACAACACAACACAACACAACACAACACAACACAACACAACACAACACAACACAACACAACACAACACAACAAAACAGTGATCTTGGCTACTGCTTTGGTGTTAGACTATTTATACCATGGAAAGATTTAAATAGTCTTATTCTTACAGATTTTAAACTCACACCATACATCATTGGATTAAGAATGGGAGGAAAGATCAAATGGTACAAAGACAAGAACATCTTGATTCCATAAGGCCAACGGCTTATATTGAATCGACTCTGTATTATTTCAAAAAAGCACCCCACAGAGAAGTTTACTAATGCAAACAAGTGTGGAACGCATGTTTGGAGAGCTTTTTGCTTTGATTCTTTGGATAATAATGCACATATCTTCAGGATGTGTATGTAAGAGTAAAATGTTGTGATTAGCTGTGGAAATGTATATACAGCTACAAAAACTAACCCTACAATGTTCAGGACAGTTGTATCTGTACAGGAGCGTTTTACCAGTGCATAATTGACACAGTATAACTTATCTATGTCTTTCTCACACAATCGTAACTGAATTGTTAAAATGGTAAAGATAAGAAATGCAACAACGGGATAAAGCCAAGTTAAAGTGATTAGTTTACACACTTTACTCAGTGACATGAGTGTGTGATACTGCAGTGGATAACATATGGCCACATACCTATCATAACTCATTGCTGCTAGAATTGTAAATTCAACAAATGCATATGTATGTATGGCAAAAATCTGTGTTTGACACCAAGGTAGAGTTACCTCATACGAATTTGACAACACAGTGCTCATTACAGCTGGAAAAAGAGCAGTGCCTCCATAGAGTCCATTTGCAGCCAAGTTACAAATAAAGTAATACATTGGTTGATGCAGTGCCTTTTCAATATAGATCACTCGAATCAATAGCAGATTTTCAGCAATAATGGCAATGTATAAAAGTAAGAAAATGCAGAAATACATTGGCTTTTGAGCTTCCATTCCATAGTATGCAGAAAGCACGACTGAAGTTACTGCAGATGAATTTTCCATGCTGTGATAAAACTGATAAAGCTGTGAAGAGCATATATTATGCATAGCCTACAATGTATACAAAATGTATTTTGTCTTCGATGAGGGTGATGTCCCCTCCACATCTTAACTGACATGAAACTCTTTTATATTCTTCACTCTTCATCTCTACAGAGATTCAGTCATGTTGTTTTCACAGCATTCCAATGACGTCCAGGCAGTAACTTCTCCCTAAAGAGCTGGCTGAATAGCAACAGCTGAAATTTTTTCCTATTTTGTTTTTGCTGCTCAAGTTGTTCATATTTTTTAAACTTTGTGTTCCTCCTATAGATTATATGTAAATGCATTATTTTATAGCTTTTATTGTATTCTCTCTGCTATCCCCCCTTCCCCCCATATGGCATGCACACGCACTAAATCAATCAATCAATCAATCAATCAATCAATCAATCAATCAATCAATCAATCAATCAATCAATCAATCACTCAATCCATCAATCCATCAGTCAATCAAATTATATTTATCTCATGTCTTTTGACAGTTAAAGGAATAGTTCACCCAAAAAATTACTTATTTTCTGTCAATTACACACCCCATGAAGCCTTGAATTCATGTAGATGTTTTAGTTTTTGTTGCATTCCTAAGCCAATAATTTGATGACCGGTGGAAAGATGCTAATGTCTCCGGTAGGAGGCTCAAAGTTCGAACTTTGAGTCTCCCGCCGGTCATCAAATTATTGGCTTAGGAATGCGACAAAAAATTCAAACATTTCCATGAATTCAAGTCTCCATGGGGTGTGTAATCGATAGGAAAAAAAGTCATTTTGGGGGTGAACTATCCCTTTAATAACAAGTATAGGGCGAACCTTTACTTAAACTTGTACATTTGGAGATTAAGTTAGTACTCTAACTTCTTAGTTAAAGCACTTCAATAGCCATTAGTGGCACTATTGATCACAGGAAGTGCAGAATGACTTGAGTAACTCCCAGTACAGCCATTTCTGCCTTTCCTCTTACACCACCGTTAGGTGAAAAAGGTCCACTTGTACACATGTTATCTCAATCTAATAGGCGAATTGCATGACACTTGCTGAGTTGCTGAGTGCAATCAGTGCTTGAGGAGGGGGGGGGGGGGGTGTTGGGTATGGGGGGGTGGGGGTTACAGCGGTTTGAGGGGTGGGACTATGGGAGAGTGGGGTTGGGGTTGGGGGGTATGGGATTATGGGGGGCTTTTGTGGCCAAAGGCCTGGAGGGCGCTTTTTTCTATTATTGTCTCCGCCAGGCCGAAGGCATGGCAGAGAGTATGTTTTACCCCCTGTCCGTCCGTCCGTCCGTCCGTCCGTCCGTCCGTGTGTGTGTGTCCTGTCCGTGTGTTACCAGCTAATCTCCGGCACCGTTGGCCCGCTCGCTGCGAAACTGTGCACACACACTCCCTCGATGCCAATTCAGAACCTCTGCCCAAAATGTTTCACATGGGCATGTTATAGCACCACCAGGAGGCCGATTTGTGCAAAACCCATTTTTTTACATTACTCCTACAGATTTTATAGCCTGGTAAACCCTCCCTCCGGAAATCTCATTTCTATTTGATTCCTGGAGTGAGTCTGGCATGAACCGCCTCTCTGCAATATTGGCTGTGTATGCCAAACGGCCGCGCCTATCAGCGTCGTCGCTCATTGTTCTGTGATTGACAGCTTACGTTGGCCAATCAGGTGGCGAGTTCGAGTGAGCCCAAAACACGAACGGCAGCCATCTTTTTCTTGTGCGGCCAATTCTCCGCTATTTTTTTACTTCAAAAAGCTCTCTAACTTCTATTTTGAGGCACGGAATTTACTTATAAGATATCGTTTGGATAGAATTTAGTTGTTTAACTTCATATATGTGGTCAATTAATCATGACAAAGCCTATTTAAAAAATAATAATTAGAGAACCGGTAGGGGCGGGCAGTGACACCATTGTACCCGAAAAAGGCAACCCATTTTGGGTATGGCTGTCTCAAAAGTCCCGTCGCGTCGCATTAAGACTGGTGAACTGCTGATTGGCTGAAGGGGAAAAATTATCATTGGCTGAAGGGGTTGTCAGTCAACGGTATTACTCCCGCCCAACTCCAGCACAGCCAATATTGCAGACAGGCGGATCAGGCCAGACTCACTCCTGAAATGAAATGGAATTGAGATTTCCGGAGGGAGGGTTTACCAGGCTACAGATTTTATCCAAACGTCATGCAAATGTGTACACAGTATCTCTATAGTCATGTTGTGTGTGTGTGTGTGTGTGTGTGTGGTGTGGTGTGGTGTGGTGTGGTGTGGTGTGGTGTGGTGTGGTGTGGTGTGGTGTGGTGTGTGTGTGTGTGTGTGTGTGTGTGTGTGTGTGTGTGTGTGTGTGTGTGTGTGTGTGTGTGACAGATCACATCAAGGGTTTACTTAGTTCCATTTCATATTTCAATCAGTTTTTCAGACATTGAAATCAACTGGGCTCAAAAAGCCGTTAGGCAGGTAAAGAGAATGGACCAATCAGCTTTCATCCTGAGAACGACAGCGTTACTGCTGCTGGTGGCATGTGTGACAGGTGAGTACAATCTAGATAATTTCAAATTGAAATGATCTAGATCTACCATTTAAAATGTAAATGGACGATTAAGTTTGTGCTTTGGTGTGTACAGTACAGAGACCAAGTACTGTAGATATTTATTATGTCTTATTTATTTTTACCATTATCTTATTGGGTTATGTCTAATATGTACTCTGTGAGCAACTTGACATGTATATGAAAACATACTTGGACAATAAAGTCAGTCAATATATAAATAGTTATTGCATAGTAGTAGTGTAAGTACTGGAACAGTGAACTAAACTTGGTCATTAAATTCCTCCAGTGTAGTTATCAGAGGCAAAAATCACATTTTATTGCTGTGGAAAAACAGCAATAAAGCAGACATTAATGACTTAAGCCCCTATTTAATAAAAAATAGCAGATCTACAAACTGACAAAGTGTTGCAACACGATGCCTTGCGATCTATGGTCTAGGATCTCTACTCGCAACTGACCTACTGAGCAAATTCTGTTCAAGCTCAAACTCACTTTCTTTTTCCATTTTGAATTGACTGTTTTTGGTATAAAGATAAGATAAACCTTTATTGATCCCTGTGGGGAAATTCACAGCATGAGTCAAGTCATAAAATAAAGATTAAGAAAAGAACACAGGACAACTGCACTTGGTCTCTGAATGACAAAGTTAACATGTACAGTATATCACCAGTTAATATGAATACTGTATGAATGAATATACATCTATTGACAAAGAATATATTAATAGATACTGTATAATATAGGCTATCAACAGGATCAATATATGAACAGTGTCAACAGGCTTCAGCAGGACCTGGGTACAGAACCTTGGTCTAACAGAGCCTATAAGATAAGACCTTTATTGATCCCGCGGGGGAAATTCAGGCGCTAAAGACACTTCAGGTTTCAGGACAAGGAGAAAAAAGTACAGTAGATACAGCATATTCAAGGCAACAAAGAAATGTTTACAGTCAAAGAAAAAAAAAGTATGCAAATAGGATTGCAGCATAAAATATACAATATACAACACTAAACACAGGCAGTGCTAACATAGTGCAAGACAGGTAACAGTACAAGAGAACACTTGTTATCCAACATGAGCCTCGTTATACATCTTCATAGCTAACGGCACAAAGGACCGTCTCAGTCTACTGGTTGTCCCCGGGGGGACATTTCCCCTGATGCTGAGCCTTCCCACAATCTCCAAGTGAAGGGGATTAGAGTGGTTGTCCATAATAGCATCCAGCTTCCTCGCTACACACACCTTTATCACCTCCTCCACCCCTTCCAGGGTAGTCCCCACAATGGAGCTAGCTTTCCTGACCAGCCTATTCAGGTTGCTCATGTCCGCGGCATTAATGTGACCTGCAAATAAGACAGAGCTAGCCATCACAGACTGATAGAACATCTTCAGTATCCTGTTACATACGCCGAAGGACCTCAGCCTCCTCAGAAAGAACAATATACACTGGCCCAGGCTGTAGAGGGCATCATTTGGACATACTCAGTTCCATTGGGGGGAGGGATATCCCCCCCCACTTTTGGGATGAAGAAAAAAAAAGAAGAAGAAACCTCCGACATCTTCATGGAGTACATTTTTTGTACCGAATTAACCGAATTAACCGAATTAATGTAACTAAAACACCCCAAAAAAGTATGCACACACACGGAACACGCATGGAACGTCCCCTTCGGTTCTAAAATGCCCTCTTATACCCATATACCTTGACCTGCTGCCTTACTGATGTTGTTCTGGGCGAGCTGAGGCCGCACTTAATCAGTAGTGACTGAGGAACAGGGGAGGGAGCCTGGCTGTTAACGCAGGGGACAAATTGAATTTTGACCTTTTGGCAATTGGCAGTGCCACTTGTCCATCAACAGTGGGTCAAACCAGACCAAAGAATATAATAGTGAAGCAGGAGACCAAATACAACCACAGCAATTGTATAAGTTTTATTGTATTAACATACATGGACAAAACATTTTATTCACTAAAATAAGTTACATAGTGTAGCTTTAAAGGTACTGTAAGTGATTTGTTAATAATAATAGTTCTATATTCCCATATACCGAAAATACATTTTCCTGTCAGGATACCAATTTCTTCCAATCAGAGAGAGATGCAGGACACAGGATAAATATATAACATTTTTAATGATTAAACAAAAAATGAGCAGACAAATTGTGGGGTTCGCTCCCCTGATTAGATGAAATTTGTTACCCATCTGAAAATGTTTCTTTCTGTTGACTAAGGAGCTGGAGAGATGAGTAGACCCCTGTTACTGAACAAACCCTATAACAATGATTACTATCGGAATAGAGTTTTAACCTTTTAACAATACATGTTTTATTTGAACCAAAAACATACCACTTACAGCACTATTAAAAAGAATATCCTCCTGATTGTGCCATAACAGCATAACTGTAGGGTACTCTGTAATACTTGGCTTTCCAAAAATAGAGAGGCTGTTTGGGTGTATTCATGATGAAACGGTTATGGCCATGATGCCACATTGACCTTGGCCTTTCATAATGACCATATGTACAGTAACTAAGTAATTATTACTCAGAGTAGTCATCTTGAGTTATCAACACAAGCAATAAAGGCAGAGCAGAGTTCAGCAACAAGGAAAGATGAATTCAAAACAAATATGGACCGAACTGTGAATGAATCCTAAACAAGTACTTTTAATTGAGAGATATAATGTATAATGCTACCCAACTGTCTTCTGAAAACTGAGGTAATAGGAAGTTAATATGTTCATGACAATTGGGAACAGATGTGACATTTGAGTATAATAAGTGCCTGATGTTAGTAGATTGGTGATGATATAGGAGCTAGTTACACTACT
Organism: Gymnoscopelus braueri; assembly: GCF_963280865.1. NCBI lineage: Eukaryota > Metazoa > Chordata > Actinopteri > Myctophiformes > Myctophidae > Gymnoscopelus > Gymnoscopelus braueri. The sequence continues at coordinate 25,556,133 of NC_137609.1, read as the reverse complement.
CATATCTGAAGCAAACCCTGTACACTACTCATATCTGAAGCAAACCCTGTAGGACATATTGAACTGTGACTAACCTTTTTAAAAATCATGTTTACAGACAGACAGACAGACAGACAGACACAGACTCACGACCCATATAGTTCCATGCAGTAAAAATTATTAAGTGCATAGCTAAAAGATAGGCCACAGAACAAAAATGCCATTAATTAAAGTAGAATGAACTGCATTTGAGCAAAAATAATTCAAACTGATCTTCTTCACTACAAATGTATTGATTGCTATCCATATTGCTTGTTATTGCTCTATTGCTACACATTTTGATCCATTCAACTGCAATGCATAATCATAAACGCCAGAAGTAAAAGTGAGTGAAATTTGTGAAAAATCATATTAGATACAAAACATTAGTTGGTTGTTTGAACTCGTTTTTTAATTGACAACATATGATTAATATTGGATAATGCTACTGATAAAATGATTGCAGTAATATTTGTAAAGACCAGCCACACAATTGAAACAATATCCAACAGCGTAATTATGCTCATCATATTTATATAGAGGTATTTGAAAATGTGCATTTATTAACAATAAATATTTAGGTCCAGTTAGTCCACCCTTCTCTTCTATTGTTCATTTGAAAGACAGAGGCAAAAAGAAGATAAATTAATCACAATTAATACAAATCTATTGATTGCTGTTGTGGTGGTATTGACAGAGCTCCCAGTACAGCCATTTCCACCTCTGTTAGAAGAAGAATTTCCATTTGCACATATATCTCAATCTAATAGGCGGATTGTATGACCATTGCTGAAAGTATTCAGGATGTTGGGTATTGGGGGTGGGAGTTACAGCGGTACGAGGGGTGGGAGAGTGGGGATGGGGTTGGAGGGTATGGGAGTATGGGGGGCTTTCCGGCAGGACGTGGCCAAATGGCTGGAGGCGCTCAATTTTATTTTATTTTGATAGATTGATTGATTGATTGAATACTTTATTAGCAGGGTTGTTAACAGTACAGGTAGTACAGTCAAAGGTTATGCTAAAAGGACCAAAAAGACCCAGTGGGCTTGTTTCCATTGTGGTCCATTGTACTCAATTCATCAGTAATTAGCTGGCGTAGATCGAGTGACCATGCGTGATGAGTCAGCTATAGTTTTGTATCATCTGAGTCTATATTTACCCATAAGTCACTAGTTATGGGTAAAGGATTTGGAAACTTCCCATGCGACCTGCCAGCTCTGGAGGTACTGAACCCCTATACAATGGAGAAAACCCTACCGGGTGTTCACACTCAAACCCAAAAGCACCAACGAGGGCGCATCAAAACTATGTAAGTGAGGGAATGCTGAAGGCGACGCCCAACTTGTTGCAGCTCATACTGGTGCACACTGGTGCCCTTAAAAAGGGTCCAGGACGTCGCCATTCCCTAATGGAATGAATGCGCAGTCATTCCAGCAGGCCACACCCAGCCCTTGCTGGAATATGCCAGACCAATAGCATCCACTATCCAGTGAGAGAGGCATTGCTTAGTGAAGGGCGTACCCCTGTGAAGTATCACCCACTAAACAAACGGTCACCTGCGTGACAGCGCGGCCGGTACCAGCGGAGCTCAGCCCTACAGTGCAGGGCACAGAGGGCACCAGGCATTTTCCTCTGCATCAAATAGTTCAACCAGGTGGCGACCAAAGCATATCCAGATCTGTCCTATCATCCCGTGATGGGGGTCTATCTACTCTGTGTCGCAGGGTGCATCCCAGACAGAGGATCCGCCCCAGCTCAGAACTCCCGGAACACAGGTTGCTGAGGGTGAGGGGAGATGCCACCTGCCCCCAACCATCTGTTTGTGAGCCAGCATGAACCATCAAGCTATGGCCAGGCGCACCAGATCCCCTGTTAAATGGAGCATGAGGGTCTCTCCACACGACACCATACCCAGAAGGAACACACTGGAGTGTCCCCAAACACCGGACCTCGATGAACAGGGACGAGAGTCGCCCCTGACGGCTGACCCGTCCAAGCAGCCACCGTCTAGTGGTGGAGACAGGCTTTGCTGAGACAAAGTTCACGCTGATAGTGCCCCAGAAGAAGAAAAAAAATTAAATACAAAAAAACGGATAGTCCCAATCCTTGATTCTGATTGCTGGTTTTGTTTAGTAGACGTGATAAAAGACAGTATAATGTACTCCTTAGATCATCTTATATCAATCACAGGTGCGTTATTTGTTTCTACAGTGATCCAGCGTATTTGTAGCTGAACGAGGGAAGGGGAGTGCTTATTGTCCTTACTGTGATCTAAGCAACACCTGTGTAGGACGCCGAGGGGCTGAGGGGCTTCGGGCAGCGCTTGTAACTAAGGAACACAAGTGCTCCCCATCCCTCGCAAAGCATTTGTGCAGGATTCTCGGCTGCAAGGCTAAGTAGCTAGGCTAGCAGTTTATATAGGAAGTTCACAGACATAGTAAATAAATCTGGATTTAAAAATGATCAATTTCTATCTAATATCTTATTTGGCTGCCATAACTATTATTTTTGTCATTATTTTGTTCTTTTCTGCATTCACTAATATTTATTTTATTTTGGCAAGAGTATTGTGTTCCGGAAGTATTTGGTAGTGTGCCTGTAATGAAGGGGGACACCGGTTACTTTAAAATAATACTGGTTGAGGCGGCGAATATGGACAAGATTCCGATCAGAGAATCAGGGGAGTCTGGAGAAGGGATTGCTTTCCAATGATTTATTGAGCTATTGTACATACGTGGGTAAGGGTGAATGTGTGTGGTCTGAAATGAATAATAATAAAGAAAAACATATCATAGTTAACGTGAGCTCAAGCGTTTATGATGCAATCATTAGCATGTAGGCTATCTGCACAGTGTCAAGGCAAAACAATAGGCACTCACTGTGTAGGTGTAGCAAATATAAACACCAAACTGTCCAAAATAAATGTTGTAAAACACAGTAAATAAACTGTAAAGTAAATAAATGTCATCAAGTAACAAAAATACACCAAGGTTCGCAAACGAACTGCAGGCAGTGGGGAGCTAAACAGCACTAGCCAAATTAACAGGTGTTGTCAATTAAACATATAAAGTCGCATAAAAGTAATATACAGCGTTCCAGATATAAATAAATACTAAATCAACAATTTGGACCTAAAATAATGTAGGCCTACTTACATCGTTTCATAAACGCAAAAATCAAGAACATCAAGGAACAAGTGATCAGAAACACACAGAGCTTGCTGTTTGACGTGCTGCGTGTGTCACTGCACTGACAAAATAGGCTTGTCAGTGGGTAATACCAGGCCACTAGGTCAGGCCACTAAGCGTCGCTGACAGGCTTTATTACAGTGCCGGTGAAAGCTCACAAGCTCAGAGTGTGCATGCTTCCATGCTAACGTTACTAGTGTTTGTAAACAGCGTGTCGCTGACAAGTTTGTTAGTGTATTGTTTATTTTGGGCTTCCTGGACGCATTCTCTTTATTGTTGCAGTATGCAACCAGTGAGTTGAGTTTGACGTTGGCATGTTAAAGCGGAAAGAGTGCGTTAATAAAGCCACCAGTAAAAAGAAGTTCTACTGACTAGTTTTTGGCTGAAGGGAGTTACATCTTAGTTGCAAATGAGATTGAGCTAACAGTTAAGTTTTGTTTCTCTATGTGTTTGTTTGGGGAAAGTTGACGTCTAGCAGACTAGCACACAGCCATCTGGCTGAGTAAACAGGCACTAGTTTCTCAGGAAGTTGCTCTTCCTGGTTTGTCTCGTGAACTAGCCTACTTTCTTGTAGAAGTTGTTCGTGTAGTGAATTAGTTTGTTTTGCCCCTTGTCCTCCGTCCGTCCGTCCGTGTGTGTGTGTGTGTGTGTGTGTGTGTGTGTGTGTGTGTGTCCTTCTGTCTGCGACCAGCTAATCTCCGCCACCGTTGGCCCGGTCGCTGTGAAACTGCGCACACACACTCCCTGGATGCCACAGCAGAACCTCTGCCCCACATTTTTTAGATCAGCCTGTCATAGCGCCACCATGAGGCAGACTTTTGCAAAACACATTTTTTGCTATTACTCCTACAGATTTTGTCCTAAAACGCAAATCGGTACACAGTATCTCTATAGCCACACGGATCTGTCTGATTTTCTGATTTTCTGTCTGATTTTTCTGTGTGTCTGATTTTCCATATTCCATCATGATTGGCTAAAATTGGCTTCCAAAGTTTACAGGATTGGTTCAACAAAATGCCTCAAATCATGAACGCAAATTTCCGTAAAATTTTCAACAGAGATTCCCACTTGGCCCAGGAAGAAATGCCACTTGAAAACGTTCACATCAGCCCCATGGTGGCGCTATAACAGGCCCATTCACGTTTTTAGCTATAACTGCACCGATATGTGTGAAACTTTGCACGCACACTCCCTAGAGGCCAAGGAAAAACCTTTGCCCTGCATTTTTCACATACCTTTTAGAGCGCCACCAGGAGGCTGAGTTTTGTAATACATATTTTCACTCTTACTCCTTCAGATTCTGTCCAAAAATCACGCAAATCGGTACACAGTATCTCTATAGTCATGTGATCAAGATGGATGTGTCCGATATTTCATATTCCATCCTACTTGGCTAACATTGGCTTCCAAAGTTTGCAGGATAGGTCCCTTTTGAACAAAATTCCTCAAATCATGAACGCAGTGTGCGATTTCCGTGAAATTTTGCACGCACATTCCCACTAGGCCGAGGAAGAAATGCCACCCTTTTCACATTGGCCTGTTATAGCACCACCAGCAGGTCTAATTTAGCAAACCACATTTTTGGAACAAAATGCCTCAAATCAGTGCAGTGTCCGATTGTCGTGCAAGGCCTAAGAAGAAATGGCACCCTTTTCACGTTGGCCTATTATAGCGCCACCAGGAGGCCACAATAATCTACCTGACCTGGCGGAGACTTGTGCTCCGAGGAGCACTTTTTCTAGTTAAGAACTGTTTTACTTGGAACTCGTGTCAACCTATGCCCCTCAGCCATTATAAAATACACAATAAACTGTGACCTCTAGTGGCTTATTGTTTTTATTATTTAATGGGGGGTGGAAATCATGGGTGACAGCAGCAGACACATCAGTTTAAGACCGCGGGGAGCCTCACAAAGTCCAACCCTTGTCTGTTGCTCCTTATGCTGTTGAGTTGTGCTGGTCGATGATGTAAAAGTAGTTGGGCTACTGACCAAAATATAGGGCAAAGAACAAATACAAATCTATCCTGAACAATTAAAAGGACAGGGTCCGACAGCTACAGTCATGATCAATTTTTAGGCAGAATGTTTAGGCAATTTGTTTAGGCAATGGTCTGCTAGAAAATTGTCTGCTAGCAAGATTCTTGAATTGTCTAGTGAAAGATTGATAGATAGATAGGTGAATGATAGGTAGGTAGATAGATAGGTAGATATATATTAGATTAGCATAATAGCATCCCATTGGTCATCTCAATAATAATGTTTTACCTGAGTTTACATGAGACTGTCAATCAAGTCATTGGACACTTAGTACCCTTAAAGGAGGAGTTCACCCAAAAAAATTACTTATTTTCTATCAATTACACACCCCATGAAGCCTTGATTTCATGGATTTATTTTTTATTTTTGTAGCATTCCTAAGACAATAATTTGATGACCGTGTGTATTTCCGGTAGGAGACACAAATAATCTACTTTGTGTCTCCTACCGGATACATTAGCCAGTAGGAGACGGGAATCAAATTATTAGCTTAGGAATGCGACAAAAGCAAAAAAGAATCCATGGATTCAAGGCTTCATATGGTGTGCAATTGATAGAAAATAAGACTAAAACTAAAACTGTCTTTTGTCTCTTTCCCATGAGTTACTTATTTCTTAATTCTAACCATGTATGTCTTGCACAGCACATACTGTATATATTTAGGAAAGGTCACAGAAGGGCAAAACTGCTGCATGCATCTAAACATGTTTATATACAGTATTTTTTATTGCAGGGTGCAATCAACTTGAAACACACAAGCAATCTTAATTTCCTTTTTCAGTGCAGTGTCATTTTATTGTGGCATAAAAACAAAAACAACCCTGCTATCACAATAATTTGGCGGATTTATTTATATATAAATACGTATAGTATAACAAAAAAATTATACATTCTTGCTGTAAAAAGGAAGAGATGAAGAAACCAAAATAAGAGCAAAATAAACAAATCAAAGTATGTAGTCAGTGCTGTTACAGGGTTGACAAGACATACAGTCATATACCATCTCAACCCACCCTCAGGCCCTCTAAATATCTCAGCACCAGACCCCATGCCCGTGTGCCTTATCAAACACCCTTCTACTTCCTGCCCTTTTGGAATCCAAGCCTCTTCACCTAGCTTTCTCAGCCACATTTCAAATGATGGCACTGCACACCAGGCCTTTTTTTTGTCAATACAGCACCCAAATATACCGGCCAGTTTGCACTGCCAGAATACAACGCAGCATCATTTGAAGACCCCAGAATGGCCACATGAGGATAGGTTACCCACTGTTTGTCAAATGGTTTTGTGTAGAAGTAAAATACAGAGGACTAGAATGTGTGGAGGTTGGGATATGACCAGAATTAATGGCTGAGTGTGCCATCTTGATTTTTGATAAGATGAAAGGAATATACAATACTGTTAAAAAGAAATGTAACACCTTAAAGTAATAAAATTAAATAAAGTATTATAGCAATAGGAATGATACACAAAGATAAACAATAAAACATTTAATATAATAAAATAATGCTGATTCATACAGTAGCCTATTTACACAGTAGTGTCCTTTTTATTCTTATGTTGGTACCCTCCTCGTTTTCCTAAAGAATAGATTAAAAATCTTATCTCTTATGGCTTTAGTTCCGATTCCATAGAGCACTGGATTGGTAACTGCAGGAATTATGATGAAATATATAGAGAGCATTATCATCACCTCTACAGGTGCGTGATTCATCTCAAATCTACTTTGTATAACCTCACAAAGCGCACCAATGGTATAATTTATAATGGACAATAAATGTGGAACACAGGTTTTAAGAGCCTTAACTTGAGAGTCTTTTGATAATTTCTTGCACACTCTGAGAATATGAACATAGGAAAAAAGAACCATTACCACCTGAGGAGCCATGAGAAACAAAAGGGTTATGAGGCCCAAGATACTAATGTGAGAAGTATTAGAACATGCGTTTTTGACAAGTTCAAAGTTCACACAGTGTAATTTATGTATGAATCCGCTGCAAAATTTCAGTTTCAAAGTTAAGGTGAAATAAAAAAGAAAGATGAGGCATGGGTATAGCCATGCCAATGCTACAAGTTTGCATACTCTTGACACAGACATGATGGTGTGATAATGTAGTGGATGGCATATAGCAACATATCTATCATATCCCATAACTGCTAGAATACAAAATTCAATACATGCATATGTGTGTAAAGAATAAATTTGAGTCAGACAGCCTTTCAGAGACATTTCATGAGTCATGGATGTAAGCAGACTCATAGTTGCGGGCAACAATGCAGTACCACCATATATTTCATTAATGGCTAAATTACATGTGAACAGATTCATGGGTTGACGCAGTTCTTCATGTTGGTATATCACATAAATCAGTAGCACATTCAGAAAGATAATCATGATGTACAGCAGGAGAAATATAGTGAACTGTACATATTTATAGTTTTCCATGACAGCGTAAGCAGTCATCGTGAATGACGTCACTGTGTTATTTTCCATGCCTGAGTTAAATTCTGAAAATGAATTAAAATACAAGTTGTTATAACATGAAGTACATTTTGACAGTGAAATAGAAATATGGTAAATAAAACAGAAAACGTAACAACTTATCATACGTAGTATGGTAATGTGTACAGTAGTTTGAAGATAATTAGTACAATTACAATATCAGTGAGTACAAGGACTCATTTGGAATTACACTCAATAATTGCATAGCCTTTTGAGTGTGACATAAGACAAATAAAGATCAATGTATTAATAAGCAATAGAACATTTGGCTTATTGCGTTAACTAAAACTATCGAAATGACAAAAACTAGAATTGAACAACAAACATTTTAACTGAAACCTCACTTTAAGAAATATATTTAACTAACTAAAACTGTATTATGTGTTTACAAGACTAACACAATCATAAAGAAAATGTGTTAGTTTTAGACTTCTTGTCAATATTTCATACATAAGACTAGTATTTTGTTTGGATATGAAATACATCTTCCAATGTGTTTGCTGTACCAGTGTTAACCGTGAAAATATATTTTAAAATGGTGTGTTTACCCTTTATGACCTTTTTGAATATCACTCCTGACAAATACACCACATCACAATAAAGAATTAAAACGAACACAAAAACGAATGAACTAAAACTAAGCCTTTTCAAAAATAGAAACTAAATGCAAAACCACTTTAAAGACAAAATCAAACTAAACTGAAATTGAAAACATGAACTAATAACCCTGACAAATGTAAACAGGTTGTTGGTTTGAAATGCAGTCACATTTAAAAACCTTAACAGGGTTTATAGTACCTCACTGAAGGTCAACCCTCCTCTCCATGTGGTCATATCGGCCAGAGTTGACGTTTTTAATACTGGCTACAGCTGAGGAGTCGAAGGTTGATGTCATCGGCCCAATTGAGTGTTTCATCATTCCATACAGAATGTGTTTGTTGTAGTTCTAGTTACCGTTACCTATTAATACCCAAGTGTGATACTTAACCAATAATACACAAGAGAGAGTCCTATTCCATGAGATTGTACAGTAGCAGGCCAGCGGCCCTTTGGGCACCGGCCTTCTCAGGCACCACGCAAGTTGGGAATGATGCAAGTCAGGAATACATCGCCACCCGTTTGTGCAATACTCCTTTATCTGATCATCAGATAAAGGAGTATTGCACAAACGGCTGAAAAATATATTTTTCGTATTATTTCACTCGATGTCTCGCTTATGGGAGAGCGCCCCCTGGCGTGATCACAGAAGCATTTATTATACACTTCCAGACAGTTTCTATTGGCTGGACTGGCTGTCACCTAATCTCTCAAGAACAGATTCAGAGCTGCGCTACTGAATCTGTCGAGAGCCCCGTTCAGAACGTGCGCGCGTTAGCTTACAAGTGGGCGTGCCTTCAGATCAGGAAGCAGGCCACGCTTTACCCAATCAAATGTAGTGGGCAGGATTTACTGTCTGTCTGTGCACTCCCTTCCAACTGAAAACAAACCGAAACTCATTTAACAATAGCGTCCTTGGAGCAGACAAAACCACGGAAAAGATATTCACATTTTAACTTGCTCTTTCATCATAGAAACAAGTGGGCTTATAACCGAAACGATCCATGTTCTCTGGGAGAAGTGGTGTTAGTGTTCCGTGTAGAAATATTGTTAGTGGGAAGAGTAAAAAACTGCGGAGGGCGCTGTTTTTCCTTTTTATTTGGCGATGGGTTCCCAGATTGGCTTTCACCTGACCAGGATGGCCCTGCCCCTTTTGTCAAAAGGCACCTGTCAGTCAAGCCACTCCTCATTCAAGATAAGCATTTCTCCTTCTCGCTGAGCATGCAAGAAGGGTGCTTTGGGTGTTTTGGCGAGATCATAAATGCTTCTGTGATCACGCCAGGAGACATCTCGCTCATAATTTTTTTTTAAACGGGGTTACGTTTGTAACCTATGGTTTTCACACACACACACACACACACACACACACACACACACACACACACACACACACACACACACGTTTAAGCACGTTCTCTGTGTGTGCTTGTGGCAGATGGCAACAGTGTAACATAGTGGGTCAGCCATAACCATGGTGACATTCTTTTACATTAAAAACGCTAATAAACAGCTGACATTTGGGGAAAGCAAAAAACGGGCTTCGGTGTTCCGTGCACATGCTAATGGTCAATGGCTGTGTGCAAATGCAGATGAATTGCTCCAGGCACTGAGGAGAGCCGGGCAGAAGAGATTTTGGGCTCACCACCCACACAGAGGCTTGGTTAATTATAGGAGGACTAGACCATACCCGTGGGGGGATATGCGCACATGATTTGGCAACCCGGGAGCCAGCGAACACAAAAACGCTAATGAACAGTGTTGGAATAGTTACTACAACATAGTAATATGTTACTTATTACATATTACTTGTTTAAAAAGTAATGTAGTTACTTTACTTATTACTCCCTGCCAAAAGTAACTAGTTACTTATTACTTAGTTACTTTTTTTTTCTCGACCCCAGTAATTGCATCCTTTCTCCCCAAAAGTCTGACTTTGCATTTTCAACATTAGCAGTTGTTTTTTTTCTCTTTTCTGCAGCCTACATTGTAAAATCCTCATTGTTGATTTAACTCTGAAAAGTGTTCTGTACACATGACGGGTCCATTTGGTTCCATTTGTACACTCATTTCAATTATATTAACACTAAGACTTTTACTGTGTATGAATTCATAACTTACAGACTAAATGAAAACTATTTGACTATGAATTGAATACTAAGGACCTCAATGGAAACAAGACCGCAAGGACTTGTATTTTAAATGTATTTCATGTATTTTTTGCCTAAAAAAATATTCAAATTCAAACACCTGGGCTCAAACAGATAATGACTCATCATGAGACACAATCTTTGAACAACTTCTGTTGTTTATTAAACAAAATGTATTCTAATAAAATACAAACATAAAAAGGCTCCCATAGCAACACATATCATCGTGGCAGAATGTAGGAGCAAATGCAAGTAAAAATAAATCAATCATTCTGTATGACTGCTTTAGTTGTATTTAAGCATATTAAATTTAGTATTAAATTTACCCCAAATTTAGCCAGTATTTAAGCTGAATTTAAGCATATTACTAAGCGGAGGAAAAGAAACTAAAGCAGTCATACAGCAGTAGCGGCGAGTAGCCAGGCCACAGTGACCTATATATATATGTGTGTGTGTGTGTGTGTGTGTGTGTGTGTGTGTGTGTGTGTGTGTGTGTGTGTGTATATATATGCCACAGTCAGTGACCTATATATATATATATATATATATATATATATATATATATATATATATATATATATATATATATTGAAAATAGCCAACCTACAAGCTTACGGCGCGTCTTCATTTGTTAACAAGTCGCTTATAATAAGCAGACATGGCAACACTGTTTGATCCGGTTTAAGGCCCGCCCTTCCGCAGCTGATAATTCACACATAGACAAGTGCGCAACGTTTCCGTATCCGCTCTAGACCGGATCAGCAAGCAGCCTGCATAGCAACTGGATCCCAACCAGTCTACCATTATATCAATTGACCAAAAACAACACAGGATCAAATAAACACACTCAAACCCAGAGTACCACCAAGGCTCGTGAAAAAAAGTAATAAGTTACTTTTTGAAAAAAAGTAAAGGTAATAATATTACTCAAAACGTGAAAGTAATTAGTTACGTTACTAGTTACTGGGAAAAAGTAATAATATTACTTTAAGTTACATATTACTTTAGTTACTTTCCAACACTGCTAATGAACAGCTGACATTTGGGGAAAGTGAAAAACGGGCTTCGCTGTTCCGTGCACATGGTAATGGTCAATGGCTGTGTGCAAATTCAGATCAATTAATCCAGCCACTGAGGAGAACCGGGCAGAAGAGATTTTGGCCTCACCACCCACGATTTTTTTTTTGTTTTTTGGGGGAACGTTTTTGAAAATCTTTTGAAATAATAATGTTTAAAAACTCTCAAAAAATCACAATCCATAACAGTTGACCCGTGACCCCAAAATGGGTCCCAACTCCGACCCATCATTTGGGAACCACTGCCCTAGAAGGTTCAAATAGCACTGGTTGCGGAAGTCCGATTGATTGATTGATTGATTGATGTACTTTTATTTAGTAAGACATGAGAATCACAGTACATGGAAGTACAAATTCACAATACAAGGTCTACTAAACTGGAAGACTCATTAAGCACTTGGCTTGTTTAAGATGAGAACCCCATGCACACAAATCATGATGACATGTAAGAGACAGACAGATATACACACTACTATACAGAATGTCATACAATCAGCTTTCAGGTTACTGGTATGAAGAGAGAAAAAAATATATACAAAAGAAGAAAATGAAAGGAGGGGGGGTAGGTTAAGACTTAGACAGGGGCCATTTTCGAATTGCAGCCTCCTGAAGGTGTATCTTTAGGGCAGTTTTGAAAGTGAGTAGGGTTTTACACTCCTTTACTCCTTTTGGTAGGGCATTCCACATTTTTGATGAATAGCATGAGAACGAGTTCATTCCCCTAGTTGAGCCAAATCTGGGTTGAACATGATTTGTGGAGCTGCCTCTGGTGTTATGATCATGGACTTCATTAACATTTTGGAAGTATTTTGACAAATACAGGGGATCCCAATGTTGTGGTGTATCTTGAAGACCAGGCCCATAGCAAGTTGCTGTACTCCGTCCTCAACCCTAAGCCATCCAATCCTAGCAAAATGAGCAGGGGTTAGATGGGTTTTGTGATTGAGGCCAAGAAGTAGCCTTACAAGTTTGTTTTGGGATGTTTGGAGCCTTGTTTTTAAGGCCTTGGTGTTGTGATACCATGAAGTGCATGCATAATCATAATGACCTTGAATGAGGGCCCCTGCAAGAATATTCAGAATATTCTGATCAATCCTCCACAAATAGCGTGTTGTTTGGTTGACATTTTTGATCACTTTTTCTGCGTTTGTGTTACCAGAGAGGTTTGCCTCCAAGATGGAGCCCAGGTAGGTAATTTCATCCTTTCTTTTGATGACATCATCACCCACTTTGATCGTGAAACTCTCTGCCTTACTAAGGTTAGGACTGGACCCAAAGAGGATGGATTCAGTTTTACCCAGGTGTAATGAAAGTTTGTTGTCAGAGAGCCAGATGCAGATCTTGTTGAGTTCAGAGCTGAGTTTTCTCAACCTGCAGCCTGTCCCTGTCCAAGACTAGCAGGGCCGAGTCATCGGCGAACAGGAACAGTTTGCAGTCGCAGGCTGAAGACATATCATTCACATATATCAGGAACAGTAAAGGTCCTAGTATACTTCCTTGAGGAACACCACAAGTCACAGGGAGGGGGGGGGGGGCTGGGTGCAGTTTACTTCCACCACTTGCTCCCTCCCTTCCAGGTAGGATCTCATCCAGTTCACTGACGTATCATCAAAACCTATTGCTTTGAGCTTATTGATCATGATTGGGTGATTAACGGTGTCAAAGGCCTTCTGGAGGTCCAGCATGACCATGCCGCAATATTTGCCCTTGTCGACATCTTGTTTGATAAGAGTCGTTCAAATAGAGAAGGCATGTGTCAGTGGAGTGGTTTGTTCTGAAACCAGATTGGAATTTCTAGATTAGATTTTTCTCGGCAAGATACTTATCGACCTGTTCATAGACAATTTTTTCCATGACTTTCGAGATGGAGCTAAGAATAGAAATAGGGCGGTAGTTGCCAGGGTCTAATTTGTTTCCTTTTTTGTACAGAGGGGTCACCCTTGCTTTTTTGAAATCGTTAGGGACCCGTCCCTGTATGATAGAGGTTTATTATGTGGGTAATGATTGGAGCAATGGAGGCGGCTGAGTCTTTTAGAAATTTGGCGGGGATATTGTCGAGGCCTGTGGCTCTGTGTTGATGAAGAGCACTCAGTTTTTTAAACACCTCTTCTGTTTTCACAGGGGAGAGTTTAAAATAGTCTTTGCTTACACCCTGTTTTTCGTAAAATGAGTCAACATACTCTTCACCATAGCACCCAGAGTGATGGGGTAGTTTTTCAACCAAATCTGAGGTTATGGTCGTGAAGAATATGTTGAGGATTTTACTCACTTCATGTTTGGATGTGGTGAGAGTGTCATTCACCTTGAGGCTTATGTTTGTAAACCTGGTTTTCAATTTCTTGCTGCAGCCTAGTAGGTTGTTGAATAGCTTCCAAAGCTCTCGTGGTTTGCTTTGATTTTCCTCAATTTTGTCATCGAGGAAGCTTTTTTCTGCATGCCATTAACCTGGGTTCTTAGTTTGTTTTTTTCTTTTTCAAGTTTAGCTACGTGGGATTCGAGACCCTTGTTAAAACATTTGGCGAGTTTGATCCTACCTTTATGAAACTCAGAACACTTTGTTTCTGACTTTCATGGCAGTAAGGATGTCCGAATTCATCCATGTGTAACCGGGCCGTGGCCCGGGTTTGTCTTAGAAGTTTTAACTTAATCAGACACTTTAAATACTCAAAACTTAACAGATTCTTAATACAATGTGACAATAAATGGACTGCGACAAGGATTTTCCCCCAAGATTACAATGGTTTTTATTAAACAGTTCATCAATAATTCACCGCTGTGAGCCTAGCCACCTAACCCGTCCAGAGGGCCACTTGCGCCACCAATCCTGTAGCACTCGGAAACAGAGAGAAGAAAAGGTTATTATTCATAGTAATTGAGTATAAAACCAGTATAAGAGCTTAAATAGTTCTTGGGGGAAATAATAGTAAAATAACTGAAAATATAAAACAAACCCAAACATAACAAAACAGCAGTGGCAGTCATAGTCTACAAAAGAAACAAATGATAGACATTAATACACTGTAAAACAGATCAATTATATACAAACAAAATACTGACAATTACCTCTGTCTGACTATTGAACACAACCCATGTGGAAGGCACAACACAGGAGAGCAGAGTCACTATGGAGCAGGGCCTAAAGTGTGACAAACAAAGGGTCAGCCTCAAGCAGGTAAAACATACATGTACTTTCACCTATTATCTACAATATACACCTACCCAGAGCATTGCACCGAGCAGAGACAACCTGCTACAACAGGGATCGAACAGGGAGAAGCCCCTGCTCAGTGTGGCTTTTATAGTGAACCAAACAATTTGGAAAACAGGAAGTGGGAGGGGCTGTGGCATGTCTATCTCCACAGTAGCCTAGGAGGGACATTTCCTGACTGGATACACATGGTACCGAGCGGGTTTTGACCCTGATGGTTTTCATGGGAGCCACGCTGTCCAAAATTTGAATGAATTTGGTTTTGAAACCAAGCCAAGATTCGTCTACCTTTTATCTTTTGTCTTGTCAAGAGCCAGGTTGTCTTGTCAACATTGAGAGCCAGGTTGTGTGGTCTAGGTTGAGAACCAGCATTAACCTCCCGGATCGCTGGCCTAGCGGTCCAGGCACTTCAACGTAGCCTAACGGCCGTCGTGGGTTCGAGTCCCCCTCGCAACAACCTTTGCTGCGTGTCTCTCCCCGTGTCTCTCTCCCCATTTCAGGTTGGGTTTCCAATGAAGGAAGCCGCCGCCACCGGTAAACCCCGCCCCCCAAACACACGCCTATTCAGTGCGTGCTCCGCAGACCCGCAGACAGACAGATATTCGTGTTTTTTCTGTTCTCTGCAACCGTTGATCTGATCAAATTGCCACTCTGCTCGTGCACTGCTTACCCCCAGATCATTGAGGGCATTCTGTCAGATGGCTCCCGAGTTATGCCCGGTTCAGACAGACAGACAGACAGACAGAAAAAGGTTTTGTGAATTAATAGATAGATGGATAGATATTGAACTGGGTAACTCAGGACCCTGGAACTAGCTAGCTATGCTCCCTTCAGTACATATCACACACGTAGGCCTACTGTATCACACCTCTGCTGTCATACAACCTGGCTGTGCATAAAGTACTTACCTGGCAAACCGATCACACACATTCATATCTAGTTCTGCATATATTTATAGATATAGCCTACTACACTATTTATATATACAGTCATACAGTAAAATCTTACCTCCCCAATTAGTCTGCAATGCCATGTGTACAGTCTATAATGTCTTCTCCCCCTGACCCCCCCACATACATGTACAGCGACTTTGGGTACTTAGAAAAGCGCTATATAAATTCCAGGTATTATAATTTTTTATTATAATCATATTTTTAGTAAATAGCTTTAAATATCCTCATACTGTATGTGCATTGTGCAGACATTTCTGACAATAGAAATAATTATGATTGATTGAACTTTTCTGGAAAAATCTGTATGGAATGAGTACTAGAATACCCTACTCAAGTAGAAGTGCTGTTACCTGACTTAATTATGAATGTAAATGATTAAATTTTTACTACTGAAGTAGAAAGTTAAAAAGCGCTTTTAAAAAAAACTATGCTGAGTAACAATTACTTGAATGAAATTCATTTTATGAAAGGCCACAGCCAAGGTGGCATCATGGCCATACGCGTTTCAATATGAATACACCCTACCAACGAATCTCTCCACAATTCAGTGATGCTGAAAGAGACAATATTTTCATCACGAGAAAGCTTCAGAGTCAGAGACCACCCTAGGAGGGAAACGAGGTAAAAGTACAAAGAGTGAAACTTGTTCTTTATTTACCCAGTGCACAAGTGCTCATTTTCGGCAAAGCCCTGCACATAAACTCACACAGACAGACACACATTAAAATATGTTGATTGTTATAGCTATTGCTTGCTATTGCTATATTTGATCCATTCAACTACAATGACCCATATCAGCAAAAAATAGCTCAAAATTTGTGAAAAATCACATAAGATATACAAATTGTGAAACATGTTTAAATCATTAGTTTATTTTAAACTTTTTAAATGTCTACATGTGTTTAATATTGGATAAAGCTACTGGTAAAATAATTGCAGGCATAATCAACATACACTATTGATTATTATCATATAACAATTTACAATTTAGGCATTTAGCAGAAACTCTTATCCAGAGCGACTTACAATAAGCAAGGTAAGCACATACATCAAATGCATGAGAGACAATGTAGTGCCTCAGTAAATTAGGATCACAGGTAAACCAAGAACCTAGCATTAATTATCTAATAATTAAAAAAAAATTGTCATTGCTCATTTGAAAGACAAAAAAAAAATATCACTTGATTGATCTATATCCATTAGCCTACTACAAATCTATTGCTGTTTTTACATAATTCGCTTGCTGATTCTTGTTATACTTTTGAACCATTCACTTGCAATGACATAGGATATAGGAGAACTCAGGACAATTAGCAGAACTGCTACTTTTAACACTACTACTGTAAATGAGACATTTGTGAAAAATCACCTTTTTACAGTGCAGGAGCATGCAGGAGAAAAACATATTGAAAAACTTGCACTTTACATAGCTTTTAACTTTCAACTAGTTTTCGGTTACTTTGTGCTTAATGTTGGCTAAAGCTACTAGTTCAAATATATTTGTTTTACTTGTAAAATAATGTCTGTGTTTAACAACATGCACTCTTGTTATAAGACACAACTGTGATCTTGGCTACCACTTTTGTGTCACTCATATCATAGAAAGATTTTAATAGTCTTATTCTTACAGTTTTTAAACTCACACCATACATCACTGGATTAAGAATGGGAGGAAATATCAAATAGTACAAAGACAAGAACATCTTGATTCCATAAGGCCAACGGCTTATATTGAATCGATTTTGTATTATTTCAAAAAAGCACCCCACAGAGAAGTTTACTAATGCAAACAAGTGTGGAACGCAGGTTTGGAGAGCTTTTTGCTTGGATTCTTTGGATAATAATGCACATATCTTCAGGATGTGTATGTAAGAGTAAAAGGTTATGATTAGCTGTGGAAATGTATATAAAGCTACAGATAGTAAACCTACATAGTTCAGCATAGTTGTATCTGTGCAGGCGGCTTTTACCAGTGAATAATTTACACAGTATATTTTATCTACCTGTATGGTTTTCTCACAAAATTGTTGTGTTAAAATGGAAAAGATAAGGAAGATAAGAAATGCAACAAAGGGATAAAGCCAAGTTAAAGTTATTAGTTTATACACTTTACTCAGTGACATGAGTGTGTGATACTGCAGTGGATAACATATGGCCACATACCTATCATAACTCATTGCTGCTAAAATTGTAAATTCAACAATTGTATATGTATGTATGGTAAAAATCTGTGTTTGACACCAAGGTAAAGTTACCTCATATGAATTTGACAACACAATGCTCAGTACGGCTGGCGAAAGAGCAGTGCCTCCATAGAGCCCATTTGCAGCCAAGTTACAAATGAAAAAATACATTGGCTCATGCAAAGCTTTTTCAATATAGATCACTCGAATCAATAGCACATTTTCAGCAATAATGGCAATGTATAAAAATAAGAAAATGCAGAAATACATTGGCTTTTGATCTTCCATTCCATAGTATGCAGAAAGCAGGACTGAAGTTACTGCAGATGAATTTTCCATGCTGTGATAAAACAGGTGCTGTAAAGATCATATAAAGGGGCTGCCTTTATATGCCTACAATATAAAAAAAAGCATTTTGTATAAAAAAAAAGATCATTCAGGTAAAATATATATTTAGTCTTTAATGAGGGTGATGTCCCCTCCATCTCTTAAATGACATGAAATGCTTTTATATTCTTCACTCTTCATCTTACTGAGATCCAGTCATGTGGTCACGTCACATGTTTTGGATAAGGGTGAACCCTCACATAAACTTTCTTTTAGAGTAGCTCATTAATTCTACCTCTTTGTTTTTCTCCCAATATAGTCTTATGCCAATTAATCCTCCCCATACATTTCTCTGTTCTCACCTTAGTGAGGAGCCCCCACTGTAAAATTATTGTTTGAATACTTTATTAACACGATTATTAACAGTACAGGTACAATAGTAGTCAAAGGTTATGCTAAAAGGATAACACAAAAAGCTGCAGGGGCTTGTTTACATTGTAGTCCATTATATCTTATTATACAATTGGGAATAAGGCGCATGCGCGACCTGGTGTGCCTCGGTAGGTTACAGTTAGGTCTTTGGTAAAAAAAAACTGCGCACTGCGCACTGCGCATGCGTGGACGTAGCAAAACCCAACACCACGCAGCTGCTTTTGTAGGGTGCGTTCGGAAATACAGCAATGAGCGCACTGGCCAATACAAACTAATAGGCGGGTGCGCTCCGGTGCGCAATTTCCGAACGCACCCGTAATCTCCCCACACAACAACACCGATTCGGCATCTGGGTTGCCACGTTGGGGGGGCTTGTGACAAGCAGACAGGTCAGTGTTGCCAGATGTGCGCCAGAAACAAGCAACCACCTTCATGAAAAAAAAAAAACAGCCGATGGGGTCCGCAATGTCTCACGGGGGTCTGCGATGTTTCGCGGGGGTCCCGCAGTTTAAAAAAAAAGATTATTTAAAAAATAATGTAATCTTTTTTTGGGGACATTTTTATCCCATGATTTTGTAATCTCCCCACACAACAACACCGAGTCGGCATCTGGGTTGCCACGCTGGGGACAAGCAGACAGGTCAGTGTTGCCAGATGTGCGCCAGAAACAAGCAACCACCTTCATGAAAAAAAAAAAACTCCCAGGGTCTGCCCTGGGAGTAAAATTATTTAAAAAAAAATTCAAACTTTTTTTGGGAAATTTTTTATCCCACGATTTTGGAACCCCAAAATAAGCGAGCCCTCGCTTATTTTGGGGTTCCAAAGCTGCTTCTCCCTTCCTGCGCGTGAGCGTGTCTCCCCTTGCACCGTGTGTGTGTGTGTGTGTGTGTGTGTGTGTGTGTGTGTGTGTGTGTGTGTGTGTGTGTGTGTGTGTGGAGTCCACACACTGGACTACTACGCTTTTGTGGGTCTTTGCGAAATCCCGAAGTGGAGTTTTGGTCATTGGAACGGTGATGCACGTCACCCCTTTGTGAAGTGGGTATTTTCAAACCCTGGAGTGCATTTAGGGGAGCGTCAGAGTGTTTGTGTTGGAGCGCCTCAGTGCGGCTGAAGAGTTCATGTGCAACCTCTTGCATGCGTCGCCGTGTCTGTAGGTCTCCAGGGACCCCCAAGGGTCTCCAGGGAACCCCCAAGGGTCTCGCGGGACCCCCAAGGGCTCCGCTATGTTTCGTGGGGGTCCGAAGGGCTCCACGATGTTTCGCGGGTGTCCCAAGACTCCAAGGGGTCCGTGGAAAGAGGGGAGCACAGGACACTCAGCGTTGCCTTGTCCTCTGATTAGACGCGTATTTGCCTTACTTTTCACCACAGCGTTGCCATGTCTGAAAATCATAAGCGACTTTGCCCTACTTTCACACAATACTCTCTCTCACACTGTGAGGTGGCTGTAAGGTGGATCTGCGCTGCAAAGTGGACGACGTGTCACACTAGACGTTCGGGCCGCCTATGCGGCCCGAACTTCTAGTTCAATACATAATACATACAATACACAATATAAAACAATACATATATGAGAATAAAGCTCAGTAGAATGTATATTTACAGAGAAAGGAGGGGTGGGGGTGGGATTCAGAGGATTCTATTATCAAGGTGTTCAAGGAGTTTAACAATGTTCACTTGTATTTTGAGGACAGGAATTACTTTAGGTTATTTTTGAGTTTGGGTAGGGAGTCGAGAACATTTATGTCTTTTGGTAGGTCATTCCACATTCTGGTGGCAGCATAGTATAGCTATAGGATGTCTGAGCCAAGCATGTCTAAGCCACATTTTGGGGGAACGAGTTCAGTTGATCTCGTTC
Organism: Gymnoscopelus braueri; assembly: GCF_963280865.1. Lineage (NCBI taxonomy): Eukaryota > Metazoa > Chordata > Actinopteri > Myctophiformes > Myctophidae > Gymnoscopelus > Gymnoscopelus braueri. The sequence continues at coordinate 25,535,608 of NC_137609.1, read as the reverse complement.
TGGTGATACAGATACTGTTACAGGTGGAAAGACGAAGTGCCCCATTCTACTCCTCCTGTTCAATACCCCCCACTGACAGCTGCCACACCAGCCCATAGGAGTCGCTAATGCAGCAACAAAGACCGCCCTCCCTTCACAGCTTTGCTCCCCCAAACAGGGCCAATTGTGTTCATATAGCCAAACCGGATGCACTGCAATGAATCTCCTGTTTCCTTAGCGTGTGGCAGCTTGATGTACAAGTACACCCCCTGGACATGACATGTCACAGGGACTTACCCCAATCCAACCCTTGGGGCTGAGTGCCAAGCAGGGAGGCATTGGGTTCCATTTTTAGAGTCTTTGGTATGACCCGACTGTTGATCGAACCCCGACCTCCCAATGTACTATATTTTGTAGTACAGTTTTAATATATTTTTCAAAGTTTCAGTGTCACCTTTGACCAAGCAGTAGTATCCTATTTGATGAGAAGGGAAGGGACAATTGACACCTTGGGGTGAAAATGTGACACTTTGGGCTGTATTATGCCTGAAGTAATCTCAGAATCTGTCAGCGCTACTGCCTTGTAATGTTGCTGTTAGTAGGAATAACACCGGAGCACCCGGACAGAGCGGACTGAAAAGGAGGTCGTGCCCCCGGAGGCAAAACCGAATAGGTTCCCAGACTGTGCCTGAAGTGAACAATGTAGGCTACTGTGACTCAACTTGAAAAATGCCATTAAAAACGTCAAAAATATGTACAGTATACAAACATTTACAACAAGGCAAGCCGTGTTGTCAGAAGCTGGCTTGGGTGTGCCCGAGCTAGCTTGCGACAGTCAAGCAGATGCTCATGCCAAACGAGTGACAAACCTGATTCCACCAACTCAGGGCCATTCGAGTTGCTTTGTGAAATACAGAGAATAAGTTATGATTGTTTCCTCTGCACCAGCATTGGATGTGAAAGTATCTGACAAAATATGACGCCGTAGGTAGAATGCTCTTAAGACAGAAGAGACCAAACATTCCACATCCCCAAATTCCAAGGATCCCCAAAACATACACTGTAACTCCCCCCGACTTTCCCTTGTCCATCAGTCCTAACTCTGATTGTCCAGCTTGTATGAACTTTTGTTCGTTCAAATATTGGTCATTTGTAAATAATAAATCAATTATTTTGTGCCATAAAAATCTCTTTATTTATTTATTTTTCACTACATTTATTATTCATTTGGACTTAAATTAATAGTTTGATAGCTTTGCTGCCCTGGCATTTGGCCTTTGTGCCATTAATACATTGACAACACCAAAGTGCCATGTGGCCTTGCCCCTAAAGTGATGAAATTTTTGTCCTGCTGACAGCTAATTTAAACTTTTGTTGTGTATTATTTTTGCATAGCATTGAAAATAACAGCTCATTGCTTGTTTAATTACATTTCGTTCAGCCATTTTCTATTCTCCAGGCTCAGCATGGTCTGAGTCTCGTTATGGCGGAGCTCTTAATTGCTTCCAAAGGGATGAAAAACAAAGTTTATCAGTGACCATTAATGAACATGCCTATCCATTTACAATAGGTGCATGTAATGTCTCCTTGTTATAACCCTAACCCTAACTGTATCCCTGTATACCTATTTATCGATTGAGATGGTCGATACAATAGGGGGACTAACAAGGAACGGTTACTTGCAACTGATCAACTTAACCTCGTTCCCAGCCTTGTTTCTCATCTCAGAAGGAGAAAAGCCTGGAAAAGCACCATGGCCTAAAGTCACTATAGAATGTACTTCCCCCAGAAATAGCTGTTCACAGATGGACGGACGGACAGACACACACACACACACACACACACACACACACAGACGGACTGCCAGGGGGAAAAACACTGAAAGTGTCTAAGACGAATACAGGAAACCGCCCAAGGAAGTTATGGTGTTGCTGTGCATATCTGTTTACATTCGCACATAGCATGAAAACCATGCTGTGATTGGCAAAAACTTTCAGCAATATTCAAAAATAAAGAAAATAGCAGATCTACAAGCTCACAATGGTTGAGTTGCAATGTGTTGTGAAATTGTAGATTTGACAACGTTGAATGACGAACTGTAAAATCAGACTAATCTATTAATAGTCTAATAGTCTATTATCTATAGTCAAGTATGACAAAAAAAAAAGATACATAAAAAACGAAATCTTGCTCTTTCATTATACCATTTTTGCATATTTTCAATGTTCCACTTTTTGGTGGATTATGCAAATATCTCTCCCCGCTGGAACATTGCTGATGCAAAACATGTTTATCACAATGATTAGAGGTCATTGGTCCACATTGAATTTCCATCTCTCTAGACAGCAATTAAACACCAAAGTTAGGCACCAAGCGAGACCTCTTTGGACAATACCTTGAGAATTAAATGAGTGGATGAGAAAAGAGAACAGTAATGACTTCCCACTGGACTGAGGTGATAGTGTCCAAGGAGTCATGCCCTAAAGACAGCGTCTCCAAAGTTTTTGTTAGTTGGACTTTTGAATGTTATGCCCACAGTGACACTTTGTTAAGCACATAATAGCAAGTAAGTGCCTCTCATACAGTAATACAGCAACCGTAAACAGTAAATACAGTAACATTTATTTATATAAATATTATCATTTTAGTGTTTGAATAATAATCTCCACTTCTGTCTGAATTTTAGAATTTCATAAGCGTTTTAACTATTAGAAATTAACTTTAACTTTGGTCAAAATATTGTTGCAAACCCCCCGCACGCACGCACGCACGCACGCACGCACGCACACACACACACACACACACACACACACACACACACACACACACACACACACACACACACACACACACACACACACACACACACACGTAGAGGAGCTGCTGCCTCCACAACATACCATGATTATACTGTATGGTGCCCGTCTACCATTTTAAACGTATACCCAAAGTGTAGGTATATTGTTAAAACAGTTGTGTTTCTAGAGAATATGTAATATGTGGTTAACTCTTACCTAATCTCTCAAGAACAGATTCTGCTCTGCGTTAGTACAAACAGCAGAGGGCGCTGTTTTTCATTCTCATCTTGGCTCTGGGTTCCCAGATTGACTCTTACCTAATGCCTAACACAATCATTTTACCATTTAAATAATATAGGCCTACCTACGGTACCCTAAACCATTCTAACCTAATGCATAAACAAACAACCATTTTAATTCCTAAACTAAACCATATCCAAAAATACAAACACTCAAGTAAATTAAATTAAAACCTCATTTCATAGCATTTTGGTTCCACTTGGCTCTTGCTGTTGCCATACAGCAATTCAGTTTCTTTATCAGTGGGAATACATCGAAGCAATCCAACACATTTATTACAATATTCCATATAAATCATATTATCCACTTACTGGTTGGCCCATGTCATTTTGCATTCTCAATACAGAATTCAAATGTTATTATGCAGCAAAATAATGTTCATTAATAACCTTGTGTGTCTCATTTTACAAATATTTAATGCAGTTATAGTTGTTCCCACCAACGGCAAACATTCTTGCTTTGCAAAGTGCACAGTATGAATGATCATCACGAAGTGGTTCTACATGAGATTGCATAACCACAGGTCACCATAACAGCTTGGTTGTACTGTCCATTGAATCTACAAGTGTCATGTTGTTCAACATATTGTATACGGTTGATTTTCAACTACCATGAAAAATAATTGGGCGAAAGAAAATCACTGATTGATTATATCAATAGGCAAATGCTCACTTTGAACATAAACCCGCTGGATGTTTGGTTACTTTTACAACTTTGCTTTCATAAAACACTTTCAGCCAAAATGGTTTTATCCTAAGGATAAGCATGAGGTTTAAATCAGCTGAAAACAGGTTCTCCAGTTTCTTGGCCGTGGATTCCTCCTGTCTCATGATGACGATAATTGATCACGAGTTCTGCACACTGGGATGCAATTTTCCTAAATGGGATTAAGAACAGCATGTCCATAATGAATAACATAGTGACCGCTGCGCTGTTCCACATTAGTTCTACTCCTCCCCTGAGACCCAAATAAAAACAGAACCAGGGGTGATCATTTTGGGTTAGCAACACTGGAGTAAGAACATCTGAAAAATGTCTTGTCAACGTTTGTTGGTGATGGTGATCTTGGTTGTCTTATCACTTCATAGTAAGTGTTGTTTTAATTTCTCTGCATGTTCTTCTGCTGGTATGGTCAATTGCTATGCTCTTGTCGATGGTAAATTAACTTTTATTGTTGTATAGCTGTGGGGGAATATCGCACATCTTTTATTTTTGTTGTTTTTAGTTGTTGAAAATGAGGCTGCAGCCTTTCCTTGGTCTTGCCCCACCCTGAGTGGCGTGTGTAGAAAGATGTGCCTGCCATCAGAAATGTTCTTTGGACCTCTGGGCTGTGGAAAGGGATTCCAGTAAGTTCTGTTATTCAAATCATGTGTGGTTTCACATAGTTTTGTTTGTTTGTTTGTTTGTTTGTTTCTTTTTCTCTCTTTCTTTCTTTCTTTCTTTCTTTCTTTTCCCCCCAAAATGTCATGTACTGTACTGTAAGATATACTGTATGGATCTATTTCTCTACAGTGATGCCTTTACGTCTCTGTTCAACTTTCTTCAGGTGCTGTGTACCTCACTTTTTAGGCCTAAACACCATGGAGCAGCAATAAACATGTTTCAGGAATGGATTCCTGGAAAGTTATTGTTGTGGACTGCGTTGTACCAGGGATAATAATGGTCTTGGCAACTGACCAAACAGATGGCACTCACTTGGAGAGTCCGTGTGGCTGATACTACTTGGACTCCACTTCCCTCACCCACATAAAAGTCAACCAAGAATGTCATTTGTATACATGCTCTTATTACTGCTATTTAAAAATGTTTACTCAAATAAAAGGAGTATGCTTTATCAAATGTCTCTGTTATTAAAATATTAGATTATCCAAATGATTTACAAATGCAGTGGTGTAAAGTAACTAAGTACATTTACTCAAGTACTGTACTTAAGTACAATTTTGAAGTATTTTTACTTTACTGGAGTATTTCCAATTTTCAGTGCTTTTACTTCTACTCCACTACATCTCAGAGGCAAATATTGTACTTTTACTCCACTACAATTATTTGAAAACTTACTTTCTAGATTTTGATTATTATTACATAACAAACTTGAACCACTTCAGCCCTATATACATTTCGGCCATTTGAAAATAGCCGATCTATAAGCTCACAATGTGTCGCGATGCAACGCATTATGAGCTTGTAGATCTGCTATTTTCAAAAGAATTGTGTACATTTTATACATTTGAAAACTTGTGAAATGGGACATTCTGCATAATGAGTACTTTCTACTTTTGGTACTTTAAGTATATTTTGATATCAATACTTTTGTACTTTTACTCAAGTAAATTTAGAATTCCGGACCTTTACTTGTAACAGAGTATTTCTACATTGCAGTGATACTTTTACTTAAGTAAGAAATGTGAGTAATTTTTCCACCACTGGACAAATGCCTGCTGAAATAGAATGCTGCTTAACAAAATATAACTACAAATTAGAAGTTACAGTTACAGTTGAGTTGTATGACAATGCACAGAATCATGCTAGTAAAGATTGGATGTGTTTAATATGTGCATATGATGCTATACTCTCATTCATCTCACAAAGCTATCGTCTAGGCCGAGACGGCTAGCTTAGAGGTCCGGGCCTGACAGCATGTCGCGGGTTCGAGTCCCGATCCCAATGACCTTTGTTGCATGTCACTCCCCATCTCTCTCTCCCGATTATACTCTCAATACTCTGCAGATTTGATATAGCCCCTTGGTTGAAATTAATTCATTATTCATAGAAGTATGTGCATATGTTCTTTGTAAGGTATTTTCATTTGGATACTGTGGCCAGTGGGAACAAGCAGTTTAAATTAATCAATGTTATTGGTTGCAGATGTTTTTTTATTACTCTGATGACAGAGAGAAATGATGCCCTACAAATCTGTTGTGAAGGACATGCAAATTTGAAAATGGAAATTAAGTGAGCAGATTAGACTACAGTAGTTGATACAATATAACCCCATTACTCTACTCTGTCTACAGTATATAATGTTATTAACGTAGGTATGCACCAAAGAACACACACACACACACACACACACACACACACACACACACACACACACACACACACACACACACACACACACACACACACACACACACACACACACACACACACACACACACACACACACACACACACTCTCTATCAGATACCAGTTTCTGACACTGGCCAGTTTAGGTTTAAAGTAATACTAGGTAACGTTTTCAACAAAACTAAAGTTAAATTGTATATCTTTTGCGAGTGGCAAAAGTTTCACAACACCCACTCCGTGAATTTCACCCCCGGAAGCCTTTTATTTATATATTTTCTATTGAAAGTGGACTGGGGGGACTTTCCCGGGGAAATTACGTTCCTGGCCAACGTCATGACGTCGTGGCCGACGTCCCCAGGAACTACCGCAACGGTTTCCTGTTTGGCCAGGAACTACCGCGCTATAACAAAAAGGAACCTCACGCTGATGTTAAGATAATGTAGGATTGGAAGATCGAAAAAGAACAGAAAAAGAAAGCACAGCTCATGGTAACTAATGCTCCACTGGCTAAGAGAAACGATCCGTAGATAGTATAAAACAATTAAAAGATCGCTTTTTGAAACGCTTCCGGCTTCCGGTGAAAACGAATGGAATTCTGGGTAATCGAGGATTACGGAAATTGTATGCAGTGACGGTAGTGACCAGCAGAGGTTGCTAAAAATCGTTATTTGGGATTCTGCATTGTATAACTTTAAGGCCCTGATACAATTATATATATTTGTTTAGTCAACATCAACAGACAAAGAAATAAACATCAATGAGCAACATGATGAGACACAGGGCAACATAGAAAAGTGAATGTCAACATTGAAAATTGATGTTGCTTGTTGATATTGATACAAAAATATACGTTTATCAAACTATCAAGGCCTTTATAGCCATTTCTCTCTTCATAGAACAAGAAATGATGATAGGTTCTATCTGGGCAATGGCACTTAACCTATACCAAAAGTCTTTCACCAAAATCAAGGGTTAGATTAGAATAAATTAAATGTATAACCTGATGTTCAGATTTGCAGAGTTTGAATGGCAAGCAACGCATATATGTAGTAGCCTATGTGGTCACACATAACCCATACATCTCCATATACCAGACGTTTTCCATCCCTATGTATGAGAGAAAATGTGGGTTCACTTTAGCCCTGGTCCACGTTCACTTACAGTGTACTTGGCAAAAAGTCAATGTAAATGGCATCCGCATCAGTGCTGCCTGCATGTATTCAACACTGAACATAAACTGTGAAGAGTCCTTAACCCTTAAAGTTTTGTTTGATAACAGCTACCCCTGCTGGTTGGCTAGTGTCATTCATCCCCAGATGGAGTAACCTAAGAGCAGAAATATAACACAGAATATAGCTGCAAGCAGCGATAAGCGGGGCCAGGGAATATAGAGAGAGAGAGAGACATGGAAACAATAGATTGAAGAGAGAGAAAGATGGAAGCAGAATGGATTGATTGGACGTGTCAACCTATTGAGGTTGTCTGTTGAAGATAAAAGTGAACCAGTGAAAGCAGCCGACCTACAAGCTCAGAAACACGTTGCTATCTGAAAAGTTGTGAGATTGTAGATCGGAGAGAGAGAGAGAGAGAGACATGGAAACGGAATAGATAAGGATAATTCCTTTAACAGGTTCGTTCATGAAAGTCCTTGCGGTCTTGTTTCCAATGAGGGCCTGTGAGCAATTAGGGGTTAAGAGTCTTGCTCAGAGAGAGACATGGAAACGGAATAGATTGAAGAGAGAGAGACATGGAAACAATAGATTGAAGAGAGAGAAAGATGGAAGCAGAATGGATTGATTGGACGTGTCAACCTATTGCCATTAACAGGAATCGAACCCTCAACCTTAGGATTGACAGGCTGCAACACTACCTATAGTGCTATAGCTTTGACCAGGCTGAGGTTGTCTGTTGAAGATAAAACTGAACCAGTGAAAGCAGCCGATCTACAAGCTCAGAAACACGTTGCTATCTGAAAAGTTTTGAGATTGTAGATCGGCTATTTTCAGAATGAAGTATGTCATACATTGCAAAAACAGACCTTCTCAGATAAGCATTTCATGTTATCTTTATCAATTGCATATGTATTCATTAATACAGTCTTGTAGTTTGCAATGCACTTTAAATGAAGTCTCCACCAAGTGAGGCTTGAACCGGCAACCTTGATGTTGTGAAACATTCACTTAAGCGGGAAGCCATTGGACCAACAGACCTGATACAGTGAAAACGGAGGTCAGACAGATTATACCATTTCACGCAAATAACTGAAAAATCCTGGGTTTAAGTGTTTTTCAAACTGCTCAAAATTGCAAACAATCTAAGGGCGGAGAGAGAGACATGGAAACGGAATAGATTGAAGAGAGAGAGACATGGAAACAATAGATTGAAGAGAGAGAAGGATGGAAGCAGAATGGATTGATCGGACGTGTCAACCTATTGCCATTAACAGGAATCGAACACTCAACCTTCGGATTGACGGGCTGCAACATTACCTATAGTGCTATAGCTTTGACCAGGCTGAGGTTGTCTGTTGAAGATAAAAGTGAACCAGTGAAAGCAGCCGATCTACAAACTCAGAAACACGTTGCTATCTGAAAAGTTTTGAGATTGTAGATCGGCTATTTTCAGAATGAAGTATGTCATACATTGCAAAAACATACCCTCTCAAATAAGTATTTCAGGTTATGTTTAACAATTGCACATGTATTAATTGACACAATCATGTTGTGTGCAATGCAACTTTAATGAAGTCCGCATCAAGTGAGGCTTGAACTGGCAATCTTCAGGTTGTGAGGCACACGTTTAAGGGAGAAGCCATTGGACCAACAGACAAGAACCTGTGAAAAAGGAGATCACACAGTTTCACGCAAATAGCTGAAAAATCCTGGGTTTAAGTGTTTTTCAAACTGCTCAAAATTGCGGACAATCTAAGGGGGGAGCTTACTGGTCAACGTGATACATGTGTTCCTCATGAGTCAAGGCACATGTGTAAGCATGTTTAATGGCTGTCGGCCAAACGAGGCATGACTTTTGCCTGCTTAAAGTTTGCACTTTCAAAAAATCGCTATAGCGCCCCCCTTTGACCAATTGGAGTAAGATTGGTTTCAGTAATATTTGGAATGACCCTCAACATTAACGCAAAGTTTCAAAGAAATGTGAGTCTGCATGTATGTGTTAGGGGCAGATGAATAATTGTCATAAAACTGCAATATTCATTGGCTCATTAAAGCTTCATTTTTTCACTTATGGAAAATCTTTTGCACAGGTTTGTCGGCATAGGTCCAAAGTTCATGTGTAAAACGTTTCGTGCAGATTACTAAAAAATCCCAGGAGGAGATAGGTTTTAACTGTTTTTCATATAATTCAAAATGGTGGGAGATCTAAAGGTCAGAGGTCAAAAGTCAGAGGGTTAAAGTTGTTCATCATGAGTAGACGCATGTGTGTATTGAAGTTTTATGGCTGTAGGTCAAACAGGGCATGAGTTGTACCTGTTCAAAGTTGGCATTTTCAATTGAGTGCTATAGCGCCACCTTTTGACGAAAGATTGTGAGATTTATTTCTTGATAGTTTTTCATGACCATCTACCATATGGCCGAGTTTCGTAAAAAGCGACAGCACGGTTCAGCCAGAACTGCGAAAAGTGGCAGAAACAGAATACGTACAATAATAAGACAGGTCCAGAGCTGAGCTCTGGCCCCGTAATTAGAAGAGTCACGATAGAATGTAAATTAAAAGCAATAAAATGCACCTGGGTTGCAAACCCTGCCTTCACGCAGCAGCACCACCTCCTACATTTCTCCATTCCTGAGCTATGATTGATTTAGCCATGGTTCACATGACACTCCTCTGTCACAAGTTATAATATGTCATGACATATTACATGACAGTCATGTTTCATGGCTATGATTGATTATGTAATTTTGTCTTTGACCTTTAACCGTTTAGACCCAACAAACAAGTTCATCTCTGGGGAAGTAGTCTACTTGCCAGCCCATAGAGCCCCATTGTGAACCCGGACATGTTGAGTACACCAAAGTTTTATGTTAGAAATGTTGAGTATGGGTCCCCAGCATGTAGAAATTGCCGGATGCTAACTTGGATATGTTGAGCAATTTTCAGAATGAGCGTAATTAGCTTTTATTAGCATAATCACCTATAGGGGAGAACGGAGTAATAATAATAATAATAATAATAATAATAGCTTGAATTTATATAGCGCCTTTCATAAACCCAAGGACGCTTTACATCAGAACAATGAACAACTAACATACAAATGAACAAACAAACAACAAACAACTATATGCCATAAGCGTAAGAACCTTTGGGTAAGTTGAACCACCCCCTGTATCTTTAAAACTATACACATGAGTTGTCATGTGACCTTAAAATCAGGACACACCCATCATTTCCACCTGCCTGTGAAGTTGAGAGACACATGGGCAAAGTGATAAGCATATTTCTACACAAAAAAGTGTTTTTTTGCTGGTCAAAGTTAATTTTTTACTTTTCTGGTATAATGATTTTTATTTTAAAGCAAATGTACCCAGGTCTAAACTTATATATCGTGCATGTTGCTGATATTCCAAAGTATAAAACCATGTGAATCATTTAGCTAAAGATTAGCCTGAAGCATTAAGCTAGCCAGGTTAGGTCAAAATGGTGGCCATGGGGCAAGATGAACCAAATGCCTTGGGGTAAATTGAGCCAATTATCCTAATATCAATCACTATTCATATTTTTTTTTTCATAATTTAAGAGAAGTTTTCAATATTGTATTAACAATTGCAAATATTAAAAGGTTCTGAATAACAAACTTTATTTAATCGGTTTTATATTGTTTAAATACCATTAAGAAAATAAATAAGACTATTTGCAAAAGGTAAATGTGTTATTAAATTATTGTTGATACGTGAATACATTATTTGTTCAAGTTTAAACTTGAAAATGCTAAATATCATATGGGTAAATTTACCCCTTGACTAGGATCAACTTACCCCTTACCTGGGGCAAGTTGAACCACATGACCACTTTTTTTTTAGAACCCATATTTTTTACAACCATTTGTCATAGATGCACACTCATTATTTCAATTGATAGAAGACATCTTCAAGTTTAAGTAGATGTTTAGATTTTCTCATTTTCCCCCTCATTTTTCCTTGCCTAGAGGTCAACATAAGTAAAAAGTGGTTCATCTTATCTCGCTCTCCCCTATGGACAATATTTCAGCAATAGTCCCGGGCCTTAGGGCTAATCAGTCTTAAATGCACCAAATTTGGCCCAGATGTAGCCCAGGGCATGCTCTAATGATTTAGCTAGGGCGCCCGAGCGGGCTACCTTTGGGGTCGCCATAGCGGCCAAATCCATGTAAAACGTTTTTGTCTGTAACTTTTGAACCAGATGAGCTACAAATACAAACTTGGTGTCTATTTCATGTTTTTTGACCATTGCAAACACATTGGAATGCTTATCATTACGAGTGGGTGTGTCTGGAACCCTAATTTGCATATTTCCAAGATGGCGGCTATGTGAAAACGTTAACTTTTGACAGTTTTGGCAAACTTGGTGTCTATTTTATGTTTTTTAAGCATTAGAAACATATGAAATGCTCCGATTTTCTGATTGCATCCATCTAGAGCACTCTAATTTACTTATTAACAATATCAACACTATCCCCAAAAAGGTATTCAACATTTTCACCCAGAACACTAGGAACTAGGAACAACCTTAATAAGCAACCTTTGTATGTTACACATATAATGTATTTGAAAGATAGAACAATGGAGTGCAGCACATTCCTATTGATATAGATAGGAGTATTTGAAACAATCTTACAATTAATGCACAAAAACTCTGTACGTGCATACGTGGGCTGGGCGTATCAGTATAGTATAGGCATATATGGAGATCCGGTTGTCCAGAACCGCCGATCCAAACGATATGCCTCTCTCTGAAGACGGGGAGGGTGCCGCAACTGTGGCAATCTTCCTGCATTGTCCCGGTGCCTAAGAAAAGTCGCACCTTGTGACTACAGGCCAGTGGCTATGACATCAAAGAGCACCTTTGAGCGTCAGGTACTGAATCAACTGAGACCGATGGTGAATGAATACCTCAACCCCCTTCAGTTTGCATACCAGGCGGACATTTGATGATGCCATCATCATCTACATGCTAAACAGGGCATTCACACACCTTGACACCCTGGGCAACACAATCAGAATCATGTGTTTTTACTTCAACACTATCCAGCCACAACTGCTTGCTGAGAAGCTTGCGTTGATGATGTGGACCACGGCTTGGTGGCATGGATCACAGACTACCTCTCGGGCAGACCGCAGTATGTGAGACTGCAGGGTTGTCAGTCGGAGGTGCTGGTGAACAACACGGCTGTCCCCAGGGCACAGTGCTGTCACCTTTCCTGTTCACCCTATACACATCTGACTTCCGATCAACTCCAAGACATGGCCCCTACAGAAGTTCTCAGATGACACTGCAGTGGTCAGCTGCATCTCAGGTGACACTGTTGAGCACGATAGCATGGCGAAGGACTTTGTGGACTGGAGCGAGGCAAACCGCCTCCGGCCCAATGCTAGCAAGACCAAGGATGATGGTGGTGGACTATGGCACGACCAAGAGGGTACCTCCGGTCCCCAGCACCATAAATGCTGAGGTGGTGGAGATTGTAGCCAACTACAAGTTTCTAGGAGTGCACCTGAACAGGTTGTTGGACTGGTCTGACATACTCTAATGTAGGAGCAGGCTGTTCTTCCTGAGAAGACTCAGATGTTTTGGCGTGTGCAATAGGATGCTGTAAATGGCTGGTGAGGAAGGTGGGCTCTGTCGTGGGGACCTCACTGGAGGGGGTGGCTAAGGTGTGTACAGTGAGGAGGCTGGACGCCATCATGGCAAACACGTCCCTCTCCCTTCACAAGGATATAGTGGGGCATCCCGGGGTAGATTCACCTACCCCGGGTGGAACTGTTTGAGACTTGGCATGTCTTTTGTGCAGGTAGCTATGAGGATTTACAACGAGACACACGTTGGTCGCTCTGCCAGGTCAACTGTCTATAATAGAATACATCACATGGATGCACCTGGGACGTATCATCAGTGTTGTAGCCTGGGGTCATAGGGTGTTTCGGGTCCCGCAACATACACCCTCGCCCAGGTGACCCAGCCGGGGTTGATCAAGCCCCAACTTACGGGACCCACGGTCAGTCCTATAGGGAAAGACAGGGCCACTCAGTCCGCTTCTCCGAAACTACTCTTTTTTTTATTATTATATTTGTTATTAGGGAATTCAATTTAGGTTTCACAGACATGATATATGCATGTACAGTTATATTTATATCCCCTTTTTCATTTCTACCCGGCATTGTCTCTGTATATAAAACAAACAGCCACCGAAAAAGAAAAAAGAATATATATATATATATAACAAGACCAGGAGACCTGGTTCTGCCAGACCCAGAATGTGTCAAAAAAGGGACAAGATGGACATACTTTTATGCCCATGTATGGACGAAATGGGTCAAAGCCTCATGTAGGCCGACCCCTTGGGTCTGGCAATCATACAGGTACTCACAGACTTGAAATGTAATAAGAAAAATTACTGGGGAGTGTGTACACTGTTGATAGAAATAAGTTAAATTTAACAAAAAGATTGAAAGAAAGAGAAAAGAAAAAAATAGGAAAAAGGAGAGAGAAAAGGGGGAAGAGCAGGGGGAGGGGAAGATAGGTAGGGTGGGGGGGGGACTCAGTCAGGGGGTAGAGTTTGTAGTGAGTTGAAATAAGTGATAAATGGATCCCATTTATGGGAAAACATAGCGGAATTGCCCTTTACGGAATATTTAATCTTTTCCAGCTTAATATAATACATTACATCCCTGAGCCATCTGGACGTGGATGGGGCTTTAGACGATTTCCATAGAAGTAAAATACAGCGTCTCGCCAATAAAGATGTGAAAGCTAGTACATCTGATTGTATGGAATTGGTCCGAGTAACACAACCACTTGTGACCCCAAATATGGCTAATACGGGGTTCCTGTGTATTTCAAGACCCAAAACCTTGGACAAAGTATCGAAGTAATCATTCCAAAATGTGTTAAGTTTGGAGCAGAAATAAAACATGTGACTCAGGTTACATGGTGAGGAGTGACATCTTTCACATTGGTCTACTATAATAATAATAATAATAAACTTTATTTGTATAGCACCTTTCATGACATGAAATGCAGCTCAAAGTGCTTTACAGAGCAAGGATACAATTACAGTTAGAACCAATTTAACAATAAAGCAAACAAAAATAAAATAAAATAAAATAAAAGCAGTAAAATGCAGTAAAATGCAGTGGCCCTCGCCACTACACAACTACAACACAAATGGATATAACTTAAATGTAGTGGCCACTGTCCTCTACAACACAGCTAAAGAAATATCCACACTTCACACAATTGCCAATATTACATGTGTACCTTGTGTACCTTAGTAATATATCTTCACACAATTGTCAATATTACACCTTAGTAATATATTTTCACTTTGTTTACCACGTGTGGACTAGCCCAGGGGATCTGCTAACTTATCACATCCAAACCACACACCGTACACCCCTGAGAATGATATCGGGGTTATACAAGATATATAGAATAAACATAGACAAAAGGATCTGTCCTGGAGGGTCCACCACGTGTCGACGTGCCCCAGAGGATAATTCACTAAATCCTCCGGATGGAGTTATCAGACTAAAAATAAAATAAAAGCAGTAAAATGCAGTAAAATGCAGTGGCCCTCGCCACTACACAACTACAACACAAATGGATATAACTTAAATGTAGTGGTCACTGTCCTCTACAACACAGCTAAAGAAATATCCACACTTCACACAATTGCCAATATTACATGTGTACCTTGTGTACCTTAGTAATATATCTTCACATAATTGTCAATATTACACCTTAGTAATATATTTTCACTTAGTAATATTACACCTTAGTAATATATTTTCACCATGTTTACCACGTGTGGACTAGCCCAGGGGATCTGCTAACTTATCACATCCAAACCACACACCGTACACCCCTGAGAATGATATCGGGGTTATACAAGATATATAGAATAAACATAGACAAAAGGATCTGCCCTGGAGGGTCCACCACGTGTCGACGTGCCCCAGAGGATAATTCACTAAATCCTCCGGATGGAGTTATCAGACTCTTGTCTTTTAACTACCGTGACTCTCTCTTCCACTCACACAAAACAAAAGCAAAGGCATAAAACAACATTAAAATAGGGAATACAGTGAGGAATTAAAAATCAACCAAAGAATCAGCTAAAAGCAAGAGTGAAGTAATAGGTCTTGAGCTGTGCTTTAAAGCTATCGACAGAGGCTGCCTGTCTTAAGTGTAATGGGAGTTTATTCCACACTGTCGGTCCGTAAAAGCAGAATGCTGCTTCACCGTATTTTTTATATGTCATTGTAGGCACCTCGAGCAGGTCAGCACTTGAAGACCTGAGGGCCCGGTTTGGAACATATCTAGGCAGTCGGAGAGGTAGGAAGGTGCCAGACCATTTAGAGCTTTATAAACTATTAAAAGAATTTTAAAATCAATCCTAAAAACAACCGGGAGCCAGTGTAGTGAAGCTAGAACTGGAGTGATATGTTCTCTCATCCTGGTTTTAGTTAAAATTCTGGCTGCCGCATTTTGAACAAGTTGTAATCTGTCAGTTGTTTTCTTTGGCAGGCCAGAGTAGAGTGCGTTACAGTAATCAAGCCGAGAGAAAACAAAAGCGTGGATCAGCGTTTTTGCATCGTCTAACGACAGATAATCTCTAATTCGTGCAATATTTCTAAGATGAAAGAATGCAATCTTGGTGACATGATTAATGTGTGTATTGAAATTCAATTCAGAATCGATAATCACCCCCAGGTTCTTTACTGTGGTGTTACTTTCTACAGCCAGGTTACCAAGTCTACTTGTTATTGATTCTCTCTGCTCACTGGAGCCAATTATGAGAACTTCTGTTTTATCCTCATTTAGCTTAAGAAAGTTCTCACTCATCCAGCATTTTATACTGGACAGACAGGTCAACAATGGGTCTAGAGCGCAGGGGTCGTCTGGAGCTACTGAAAGATACAGCTGGGTATCATCAGCATAGAAATGGAAGTTCACTCCGTGATCGGCGATGAGTTCTCCCAGCGGTAGTATATACAGGGAAAACAATAAGGGACCCAGAATTGAGCCCTGTGGAATACCAGAACAGATGTTGTGTTTGTCTGAGTCAAAGTTAGCTAGACTGACAAAATAGCTTCTGCCTGTTAGGTAAGAGTGAAACCAAGACAGGGCTGTGCCTGACAAACCAATCCAGTACTCCAAACGTTGTAGTAGAATTGTGTGATCAATCGTATCAAAAGCAGCGGTTAAGTCAAGGAGTAGGAGAACAGATACATTTTTGTCGTCAGCGGACACCCTAAGATCATTAATTACTTTTACAAGTGCTGTTTCTGTACTATGACCTTTCCTGAAGCCAGATTGGAATTTGTTATGAACCTTATTGTTCTGTAGGAACACATCCAGTTGATGAAAGATAGTTTTTTCTAAGACCTTGCCCAAAAATGGCAGATTTGAGATTGGTCTATAATTACCCAGCACCAATGGATTTGGATAATTCCTCACTATGGATGGGAACATTTTTGATAGTCTAGTTTTGGAAAAGTGAACTCTGTGTAATACCTTAAACTGTATAAGTTCTAGCCTTGCGCATGGTGTGCTTGATCCGATTTTGTGTATTGCTTTGTCCCACCACTGGTCTCCAAAATCAGTTAGGTGTACTGTACTCCCAGCTCCTCTTCCCAAGCTAACCGGGCCTTAACTATGGGGTGATCGTCAAAGGTCATAAGTTTGTTGTATATTTTAGAAATGAGTGAATCCTGGTGGGGTTTGAATTCGAGAAAGTCATCCCAGCACTCTCAGCATCTCCGGAACTACTCTGCCGGAACTCAGGGAGGCTCTGGCACGTGGAGGGACTATAGGCTCTGTGGGTGGCCTCCTGGCCGGGCTCCTCCTTCGTCTCACTAGGTCCAGGACCTGAGCACTGTACCAGATCCGCTGCACCAGATCCGCTGCACCAGATCCGCTGCAACACCCCGATCCAGACATTTCCTTCTGACGTGATGGTTCCTTGGGCCGGTTTGCTTGAATGGCCCTCCTAAAGGCCTCACCGTGGGTTTGTTGGGCTTCTTCCTCACGGAAGACACAGGCTGGGGGCGCTAACCCATACTGCTCCCGGTCATATAACTTGGAATAAAAGATGTACCAAGGACTCTGACCTCTAATTACACTTAGATAGTTATTGTACTGATTGCACTGTGGACACTTTGTCACTTTTCTTTGCATTGCAGTGATTTACTGGTTGCACGGTTTGACAGGACACTGTAACCTGGTGTTATTGTTATTTTTCTGCATAGTGCAGGATAGTTTGTACAGGTGTATACTTTTGCTCTTTAGTGATGGTGCATCTTATTGTTATGTCTTACCTTTGTATTGCTGTATACATTCCTTACTCTGTATCTGTAACTTTGTAACTCTGACTGCTGTGCTGCCTCTGGGTGACTGAAATTCCCCTGTGCGATCAATAAAGGTATCTATCTATCCATTGTGCTTATATGTTGTCATCTGGACCCCTCATTGTTGGTGAGGCATCCTCACATCCACATAATCAGGTGCTACTGTGAGATCCAGTGTTGCCTCCCAAGCTGCCCATGCACTCTTTTCCCATGGCCAAGGAAGGCTGATGTAGTATCACATCCTGCTAGCGCATGGAAGAAAGGAAAAGCCGGAGTTTGTTACACCTCATCATGTGGATGTGAGGAACATTGAGGTTCTACACAACAAACCCCCCTCCACGAACCGCATTTCCATTTTTATTTGTATTGTTTAATATACTCTAGCCTACTGGCTTATTATCTGTATGAATAGGGATGTGCTCCACTCCATTTTTCTATTGTTTCAATAAAATGTGTAACATACATAGGTTGCTTTTTTTAGGTTGTTGATAGTGGTCATATTGGTAATAAGCTAATTAGAGTGCTCTAGATAGATTTAATCATTAATCGGAGCATTCCAATGTGTTTCTAATGCTTAAAAAAAACATAAAATCAACACCAAGTTTGCCAAAAGTGTCAAAGGTTAAGTTATAACTCGTTTTCACATAGCCACCATCTTGGAAATATACAAATTAGGGTTTCAGACACACCCAATCGTAATGATAAGCATTCCAATGTGTTTGCAATGGTCAAAAAACATGAAATAGACACCAAGTTTGTATTTGTAGCTCATCTGGTTCAAAAGTTACAGCCAAAACCGTTTTACATGGCGGCCATTTTGGATTTGGCCGCTATGGCGACCCCAAAGGTCGCCCGCTCGGGGGCCCTAGCTAAATCATTAGAGCATGCCCTGGGCTACATCTGGGCCAAATTTGGTGCATTTAAGACTGATTAGCAGTTAGCACGAAAATATCCCTAAGGCCCGGGACAATTGCTGAAATATTGTCCATATAGGTGATTATGCTAATAAAAGCTAATTACGCTAATTATGAAAATTGCTCAACATATGCAAGTTAGCATCCAGCAGTTTCCACATGCTGGAGACGCATACTCAACATTTCTAACATAAAACGTTGGTGTACTCAACATGTCCGGGTTCACATTCTGGCAAGCGGACTAAAGCCTACTGATCCCTCTGAGTTTCATTAAAATCTGCCCATCCATATATATAATGCTGATGATAGATAATAAGCGAGCCATGACCTAAACCCAACAGGAAGTCAGCCATTTTGAATTTATTGTGGCATTTTAGTGCATTTCATGCCATTTTCATGGGTCATTCTTTAACGAACTCCTCCTAGGAAGATGAGCAGATCCACCTCAAACTCTCTCAGCATTTACAAAAGACCTTAAAGGGGTAGTTCACCCCCCAAATAACTTTTTTTCTATTGATTACTCACCCCATGGACCCTTGAATTCATAGATATTTTTTTGTTTTTGTCACATTCCTTCCTTTATTATTTGATTATAGTAAATGTAGCCCCATTGATTCCGGTAGGAGACACAAATGCATTTGTGTCTCCTACCGGAATCAATGGGGACAAATTTATTATAATCAAATTATTGGCTTAGGAATGTGACAAAAACAAAAAAATATCTATGAATTCAAGGGTCCATGGGGTGAGTAATCAATAGAAAAAAAGTTATTTTGGGGGTGAACTACCCCTTTAAAGATGAAAATGTATCAAAAGCGTGATTTTTTTCGTAAAACGGCGTGACTGTGGCAAAGGGTCAAACGTCCATGTTTCACTGCCATACACTATGGTGTACACAGGTGTACACTAAGTGAAAATAGCCGATCTACAGGGTAAGGGGTTTCCCTTCTTTTTTTTTCTCTTTTCATGTAACTTCAATTTGAGCTGATTGCCATACCGATTAGTGGGTGATGTCATTGGACTCTTAGATCTTAGTCCTTGTTCTTCATTGGTGTTACTTAGCTCCGCCCCCTCTTCTGATTGGTCGATATATGATAGTTACAGTATAGGTCCTGTAAATGCAGTGTTAAAATAATACAGCAATTCACTGAAAAAAGAAAAGATACTTTTTTTTTTTAAGGCAAATTACAGTTATTTAACTGCAGTAAAAGTTTAAGAACAACTTTCACTTATAGGGGATAATATTTAACCAGGATATACTTTGACTCAAGTAATGGGTTTGTGTACTTTGTCCACCACGGATAGCCTATAGGGTACTGTCTACAAAAGTATTCGTATAAAAAATTTCACAAGTTTTCAAATGTATAAATCCTTTGAAAATAGCAGATCTACAAGCTCAAAATCTGTCGCATTGCGACACATTGTGAGCTTGTAGATCGAAATATATATAGGGCTGAAGTGGTTAATATATGTAATTGTGGTGGAGTAAAAGTATAATATTTGACTCTGAGATGTAGTGGAGTAGAAGTAAAAGTAGGCCTACTGAAAATTGGAAAGTAATAAAAAATACCTAAAAATTGTACAGTACAGGAGTAAATACGTTACACCACTGCTTGATACTGTGGCGAGTATTAGTCCAGAGTTGTGCCCGTCTATATTGTGTGAATGTTCTGTTTGTGCTTGTGATTTGATTTTGGATTATGCAGTCCTGACTTCCTGCTTTTGGTTCACAAAAACGCCACCTTTCTTTCCGTGACAAGGTGCCAGTGGGGCAACACTATACATGATATGGGGGGGGGGGGGGCCATATCATGTATAGTGTTGCAGGCCACCTCAGACATAAGACATGGATGACGTAACGCTTAATTACTTCACAGCTATAGTTACCATCCCTGTGGTGGTAAAATACTCACATTTCTTACTTAAAGGGATATTTCACTTTCAAAAAAACTTTTGGTCATCTTATCGTCTACTCAGGCTTTTGTGAGCCCCCCAGACCGTTTTTAAGTTGCTTGATTCAGTATTTACATATTTGATATTCATTTTATCAGACAGGCCCCCTTCCTATACAAACCCATTATAACTTCAAACTCCATTTTTAACATGTTAGATTCGTCAAAAACACCCGTCCTTAGTTCTGCTGACTCACCCTGCCCTCCTAATGCGCGAGGGGGCTGTGTTTTTTCTATAACTTTTTTCATCTATTTAAAAAAAAAAATTGGGAAAATGAAAAAAATTAAATAAATTCTTTTTTTTATAAAATAAATGAAAAAAGTAATAAAAAAAACATGGCCCCCTCACGTATTAGGAGGGCAGGGTGAGTCAGCAGAACCAAGGACGGGTGTTTTTGATGAATCTAACAGGTTAAAAATGGAGTTTGAAGTTATAATGGGTTTGTATAGGAAGGGGGCGTGTCTGATAAAATGATTATCAAATATCTAAATACTGAATCAAGCTAATTTAAAACGGTCTGGGGAGCTCACAAAAGCCTGAGTAGACGATAAAATGACCAAAAGTTTTTTTGAAAGTGAAAGATCCCTTTAACCACTTTAAATGATCCCATTCCTGAGACAATAATTCAATATTTGATGACACCTCTTTTTAAAACCGATCTACAAGCTCACAATGCATTGTGAGCTTGAAGATCGGCTATTTTTGAATAGATAAAATAGTAAAATGGGGCTTAATTAGTAACCTGACTCCGCCATATGGGGCGGTATTGAATTCACATTAAGTTCACAAGGTTGTGATTGATTGATTGATCTTTATTTAGAAGTTTGCAGAGAAAAAGCACATGGAAGTACAGTTTACAAAACAAGGTCAACTGAAGTGGATTGCCTAGGAAAGCCGCAACGGCTTGTTTCAAATGGGATCCTCACGTACTCAATTCTAGGAAAGCTATTACGTTGACAGGAGAAACAGATGTATGAAACAAATGTGTGTGAAGCAAGCTTCTTCCATCTGGCGGAGTCAGGTTACTTAATTAGGCCCCACTTCACAAATGTTTTCACATAATTGTCGTGGAGTAAAGAAAAGTACAATATTTGCCTCTGAGATGTAACGGAGTAGAAGTATAAAGTATTGAAAAATGGAAATACTCCAGAAAAGTAAAAATACCGAGTAAATATATTGAGTAAATGTACTTACAGTAGCTACTTTACACCAGGCCACAAGTGGGTGCCCTGACACAAGTCCAGGGGTGCCACAGAACACTTTGATAATATTTGGAATTCATAAATATCACAATTTTTTTTATATTGGAGATGACTACAGACCGTTTTTGAGGTGATGGGCATTATGAAACTGTTTTCAGAGGGATAAAGTATTAATATATTGCTGCCGTGTCTCTTCCAGTGCTTGTCCTGTCCAGTGTGTCACTTTGTCTTCCAAACCAAACACATCACTCATCCTCTGGAAACTTCCTCAGTTGATAATGGGTGATAAAGGTGCGTATGTGTGGCTGCAGGTCACAGGTGATGCACACCTTGTTGTTCTTGTCCTTTCCCTTCCAGTCATACCAATGTTTTATCCTTGTCTACTAACTAAAACACCCAATTTCCTCCTTTCTCTGCTACAGCGTATTTGTTTGAATCAGTCACACATTGTTTCTGCTGTGAGAGTCTGGTAGAGGTGGATGAGCCGGAATAACAGTTTGGTTTAATTGGTCTGAAGGAAGAAGGTACAGAAAGAAAGAACAAAGATACAGTATCAATGTGTGCCCCATAGCTTATAGAAGAATGCAGGAAGAACCTAGAAAGAAAGAAAGCGTAAATCCACCCTATCATCTATCCAACCACTCAGCATTTACATAAGTCCTAGACTTCAGGTCTCCACCACCACCCTGTTCTGTTCTTACTCATATTATGAGTATGTGTAAATCTCTTATATGTGTGTATTGCCGGTCTTCCTCATTTTTGTCTGACAGTCAGAGGCGCGTTCACGTGGAGAATCATTTGCATTGCTCCATGTCCCATTTGAGACCATAAAAGCCGAAACCGAAAACTGACGGAATACATCAACACTCTTCAAAAGGGACAGATCTACAAGCTGACAAAGCTTTAAAAAAAAAAAAGTATTGCCATCAAAATATACTTAAGTACTAAAAGTAAAAGTAGCCTTGCGCTGATCTACAAATTGAAGATCAGCGCAAGCGAGTCCCTCACACGATTAAACGTTTATAAAGTAAATAGCCGACTCACGTGTAATGAAGAGAATACAAATTTTGTTTACAGTTTAACCGCACGACCAAAGGCTAATAAAACTTGGAATAGATATTATATTGTTACGGGGAAAAAGAGATGCAACATAAAGTGGGAGTGAAACCCGTTTTTATTTAGAACTTAATATATATTTACATGAACTTAAATAGACTTTAACACGTGTGTGCGGGCAGGGGTGATGGCCTCCATAAGATGAATCTGAGGGCGGAACACACACGTGTTGCATGATGAACTACATGTAAAAACGTCAGAGGCTTGACATGTTTGACATTTCAAATCCGTTTCAATATGCAAATAACTCGACCTGTATTGTTAGAAGGGTACATTCCAGATAATTTAAGGAGTGCTGCATATACATCCCTAGGTATGTGCAGAAACCGGTTTATAATTTCATGGTACAGAAAGTACATGACGCGAATATGCGTGCAAAATGCACATGCAACGGCCACGTGAATGGCAATGACGTGCCGTGCTAGCCTAGTTCCAGACGAATCTGCCATTGCAAAAAAGAATTGCCCTTGGCAGATTAGGTCCTGGCCCCTCTCAATAGAGATTTCATTTCTCTCCCTCCGAAGTTGTGAGGGACCAATCAGGGCCCAGTATGCAAATATGGGCGGGTTTATCACCAGAGGCTTTTTTTTTATTTGCCCCTTGGAAATGCAGGTTCCACACAGAGATTCCAGACTAATATCTACGCAGTGATATTATCTACGCAGTGATATTAGTCTGGCCATGCCAGGCTAGTGCCGTACAGCACGTTAAGTTATATAAGACTTTCAGAGGTCCTCTCTCTCTCTCTCTCTCTCTCTCTCTCTATTCCAGGAGATAATAAAACACCTTTCTATCTACTCAGGTAACACCCAATACTAATTATTACAATTAATATATAATAGTTTTGTTTTAAATGTTCTAGCCTTGACGACCATGCAGTCTTATGCAAACGTTAAAATGTAATTTAGATAGCATTTTATTTAGACAGATGCCAGGTCATTGTTGACCTGGCATCCTAAGTGTGTGTATAGTTTCAATGTACATAATTTATTTATTTTTTGATATTATTATAATTTAGACTTTAGTTTAGACTGATGATAGGTTATTGGTTTATCTATGATCCTAGATTACTGAGTTTATCTTGCTTACTGTAAATCACGTCTGCTAAATGCCAAAATTGTAAATTGTAATTTGGCTTTTGTAATTTACACGGTGTCCAAGTTATTTGTGTTTGTGAAATAGCCTTATTTATTATTAAATAATAGGCTATGGGGGGGGGGGGGGCAGGTAAAAGGCTGCCTATAGGCATCAAATTCCTCAGGGCCAGCTCTGACTACTGGTTTACCAAATAGACTAGGCAGGATTTCAGAAAATGTGCTTATTTAAAGTGCTGAAGGCAAATCGTGTTAATTTATGGCACACATGTTTTTTAGGGGTATTAAGGTGTGCTGAATCCAAATTTGCTGTGTGCCAAGCTCAAAAATGGCCGCAAAGCCCTCAAAATGGACCATTTAAAGATGGCTGCCGCCACTATGCTGGAATATATTACAAAGCATCTTTTTGACTAAACAAGGTCGAAACTTGATTGATTTTCTTTTTTTTTCTTTTTCATTTATGAGGAATCCAATTAAATATTTTGATTTGAAATCAAGTGTGAGGAAACTGCTTAAAACTCATATATATTGTGAAAAATGTCATTTATTGGTGAATATTATTCACCAATATCCGATAACTCATATGTTCCCAATAATGATGTACTGTACATAAATGTGTCATTATATGAAGGTAACCATAATACTAAAAACTGCTGAAAGAGCGTATTGCAAGCCTGTGGTATAAAGTGATGGCCTAACTCAAATATCAGCCACAAACACCTTGCTCAGCGGACCAATAAAGTAGAGAATGGCTAAATGCTACAGGAAAGAAGAGTGGAGGCTTAGTAGGTATTACCAGAATAGGGTCTGCACTGAGTAGATGGACATTGTCATATAATCTGAGGACACACATAGTTTATCAGACAACAGCTTTGCTAGGAATGACATCAGGCAATGAAGATGATGAGTACACACACAATGAGTGCACAAAAAAAAGACGACTCTGATGAAGGCAGAATAGTTGTGTCATTGAAACAGCATGGTGTGTTTCAAGATGGTGGCGACACATTGAAAAACATGATCAACTAGAAAAAGTGCTCCTCGGAGCACAGGTCTCCGCCAGGTCAGGTAGGTTATTGTGGCCTCCTGGTGGCGCTATAAAAGCCAATGTGAAAAGGGTGCCTTTTATTCTTAGGCCTTTCACGGCAATCGGACACTGCATTCGTGATTTGAGGCATTTTGTGCCAAAAATGTGTTTTGCTAAATTAGACCTGATGGTGGCGCTATAACAGGCTAATGTGAAAAGGGTGCCATTTCTTCCTCAGCCTAGTGGGAATGTGCGTGTGAAATTTAACGAAATCACAAGCTGCGTGCATAGTTTGAGGCATTGTTCAAAACGGACTAATCCTGCAAACTTTGGAAGCCAACCTTAGCCAATCAGGATGGAATATGGGAAATCGGACAGATCCGTGTTGATCACATGACTATAGAGATACTGTGTACCGATTTGCATGACGTTTGGATAAAATCTGTAGGAGTAGTATCAAAAAATGGGTTTTGCACAAATCGGCCTCCTGGTGGCGCTATAACAGGCCCATGTGAAACATTTGGGGCAGAGGTTCTGAATTGGCATCCAGGGAGTGTGTGTGCACAGTTTCGCTGCGAGCAAGCCAACGGTGCCGGAGATTAGCTGTTCACAGACGGACACACGGACGGACGGACACACACACACACACACACACACACACACACACACACACACACGGACGGACAGGGGGTAAAACATACTCTCTCGCCATGCCTTTCGGCCTGGCGGAGACAACAAGGATGTAGTCACATCTGATATTCAGGAATCTCTGCTTAATGCAGAAGAACTTGGACAAGTACAAATGAAAGTCTTTGTCGAGAAACGTCTGTGTGAGCCTCCAGATAGTGACGAGCACCTGGCTCTGAAACCACCTATTCGAAAGAATAAGGCCAAGACATTTGCCTCTTTATATGAAGTTGTGCAACTTTCCAAGGGAAAGCAAAACACTATCAAAGTGGATAGGAACATTCTACAAAGGCTCATTACAGCTTACAGAGCAGGGTGCCAGGTAAACCTTGAAAACATCCTTACGCATGAACTCATGACCATCCCACTACCTTTGGCCACAACTAATGGTATAGTCTACATTCCACAAACAAATCTGTGCTAGTAAACATACTGACAGAACAAGTCCAAACCCCTGCAAAAGTTGCACTTGATGATTCCAGCTGCCTGCTCATTGATGGCCAAGCACTCGTGATGGCACTAGGAAAGCAACCTGGAACATTTGGTGAATATGCCAACATGTTTGCTGGAGCTGTGTTTAGAATGGGAGAAAACTGCCAGAGGATTGATGTAGTCTTTGACAGGTATCAAGAGGAAACGATCAAAGCAGGCACAAGGATTAAACGCAAGCAGCGCCACCGACCAATACGTCGTAAAATAGAGAACGAGTCAGTTCCTCTTCCACCAGACTGGTCTAGCTTCAAGGCACTTGAGGAAAATAAAGCAGACCTTGCTCAATTGTTTTCAAACCATCTGATTAAACACAGCCCTAATAATCTAAGTTGTATCAGGGGGGTTTGCCATTGGATCCAGATCTTGAAGTCTCTTCTCTAAGTGCTGACCATGATGAAGCTGACACACGACTGATTTTGCATTGCATCCATGCTCAAATGGAAACACTAGTTGTGTCAGCATGTGATACAGATGTGCTTCTACTACTTCTGGCACACTATGGCAGAATGCAATGTAAGCGGCTCTACATGAAAGCTGGGACATCAAAGGCGCCGAAGTATCTTCCAGTACATGAAATTTGCATGTTGCTTTCTGCTGATCAAGTTGACACACTACTTGCCTTCCATCGTGTCACTGGCTGTAACAGCATGTCATAGTTCAGTGGCCACAGTAAGAAAACAGCCTGGCAGGTGTTCCAGCAACATCACACAGGTCTCATTGGGCTTGGAAAAGGCCCTCTCACAGTAGACATAGCGAGGTCAACAGAGAAATTCATCTGTAAGATATACGGTGTGCCTGAAGTTGATACATGCAATGAAGCAAGAGTCAAGTTGTTTTGTATAGGTCGTGCACAAGAGACTCTGCCACCAATCTCAGATGCAGCAGTTTCACATCATGCGTTCCCACTATCAAGCTCTTGTCTGGAACCAAGCTCACTTGCCACATCCTGGTCTTCCTCCAGTGACCGAAATGGGATGGATGCACCTGAATGGTCAGTTGGTGCCACGGCTGCTTTCTCTGCCACCTATGCCAAAAGCATGCAGGGAGATCACGTCATGCAGTTGCACAAAGGGATGTCTCAGCCAACGCTGCGGCTGCAGGAAAGTACGCATGGAGTGCATTGAAGCGTGCAATTGCAAGAAACCTGCCAGAACACTGAGCAAATACAAGTCAGAAACACAAATTAAGGCAATTATACATCTTAAAGCAATTATTCATTACCAAAGAGGCCAATTTTCACAATATAAATTATATAAAAGTGGTTCCTTCACAATTTATCTTAAATCAGAATATTGCATCGTATTCCCCATATATGTAAACATAAAAAAGGACATTTCAGTCTATTTTCGACCTTTAATCAAACATATAGTGTTTTATTATGTTTCAGCATAGTGGTGGTCGCCATCTTTAAATGGTCCATTTTGAGGGCTTAGCGGCCATTTTTTAGCTTGGCACACAGCAGATTTGGATTCAGCACACCTTAATACCCCTAAAAAACATGTGTGCCATAAATTAACACGATTTGCCTTCGGGGTTAAGATTTTTGGAAAACTGACCTAGTCTAAAATACTCAACTTTCTTCAATCTTTATTATTGAAATTCTTTATTAGGAATAGCCCCTTGAGATGTAGCATCTCGTTTTAGAGGGGATCCTAGTGTAGCCCCCACAGTCATAGTAGCCAGAACCGGCGTGCAAAAGACCTGCCAATCGGGCTCAGCCCTATTGGCATGACTGGTAACACGTCGGACTGGCGAGTGGGAGCCTCGGGTTCAATCCCAGCTCACTGCACTTCACTACAATCTGGCGTAGTCGGCAGGACGAGGAGCGTAATATCCTTGCGTGAGGAACATGAGGGACGTCGTGCACGGTGGTCCGCGGCGTGAAGTGCGAAGCGCGAGGACGCGCTCCAAAGATCAGGGGGGTGATTGTAGCCCCCACAGTCATAGTAGCCAGAAACGGCGTGCAAAAGACCTGCCAATCGGGCTCAGCCCTATTGGCATGACTGGTAACACGTCGGACTGGCGAGTGGGAGCCTCGGGTTCAATCCCCCCAGCTCACTGCACTTCACTACAATCGGTACATGATACACTGTATAGACATTTTCCAAAAAAGAAAAGAAAAAACTAACAAAAACAAAACAGAGGGGGAAACAAAACATTAAACAACAAAAGCAATTACAACAACCAATTCAACAAACAATATCAGATATGACAAAACAAGTAAACAACAAGACAGATGACAGGATACACAACAGAACAGGACAGACAGACAGACAGACAGGACAAACACATAAAACAGAACATGTAAAGCATAAAAATTGAACATTAAGTCAACACAGACAGATCAATATCGTGAATGTCAGTATATTTAGAGTGATTAATAGAGGTTATATGACAATGTTATAGTTATTAATTAGTTATAGACATGTACATACACTCTCAAAATAAGAAGACAGCGTATTTTTTGAACAGATAATAAGATGAAATGGAACGAATATTTGCCGGTAGGTTATTCAAATCTGAAGGAGCTTTAAACATAAAGGCTTTCTTGGCTGTTGCTTTTGAAAAAGTGGGAACAGTAAAGTAGAGTTGGCTGGAATGCCTCAAGTGATAATTGGAGGAAAATGTATCCATGTATTGTTTTAGATATTGTGGGTATTTGAAGATAAATTGTAACCAGTAGCGCTGTCTTCTTACAGTGGGAGAGGGCAGATTCAGACTTTCATATACATTAAACAATGATGAGTTGTGAAAGAACATCCAAGAACAAATCTGCATAATTTATTGTAAACTGTATTGAGAGGAATAAGATTTGTTTTGGATGCTACCTGATATACATCTGCATAATCCATTATTGGTAAGATGAGTTGAAGTATAAGTTTCTTTCTAACAGAAAATGTAAGATAGTTTCTGGAACGGTAGAGAATACCAATACTGAGAATTTTTTTCCTCACAAAATTTAGAGCGACGCCCCTCTGCACTCTGATTGGTTAGGAGATAACAAGGTTCACTCCCACTCCGAAACCACCGTTCCAGCATGGTTCCCCCAGCCTTTTTTCTTTTGTAACAAAAAAAAAGGCATGGGTTTCCGAGGCTACTGTGACATAAACTCTGTGAATGATCTCTCGTCATCCTCCAACAGTCTCCGTGAGACAGAGATGTCACAGAAGAAGGTTTTCCTGGTTCTGGTGGCTGTCAGTATTGTCAGCCTCCTGCTGCAATATGGGGGTAACGGTCACCTGAGAAGGTGAGTGTCCACACTATGGGGGTCACTATGGGGGTCACTGTGGGGGTGAGTGACCATACCGCTCGCTCCCGCAACCAACAACATGTCATTCACACATGCAGACACACTGTAAAATCTTGGGTGTATAACTCTCACATTTAACCACTTTCAACCTGGCTAACTTAATTTGGTAATATCATTAGGCTATAAGTGGAAATTTCACAAATTTCCAAAAATACCCAAACTACAAGCTCACCTGTCACATTGTGACACGCTTGTAGATCTGTTTTTTTTGGTATTCACCATATGACAAAGTATATAATATGGCTTATGTGGTTAAATGCACACCCAGGATTCTACTGTTTACACACGCACGCACGCACGCACGCACGCACGCACACACGCACACACGCACACACACACACACACACACACACACACACACACACACACACACACACACACACACACTCCTCCAAATTGAGCGGCTTCCTATAATAGCTGATATTGAGCAGTACCTTGCTAACTGTTTTGGCCATCCTTTTGGAGAACAAAACAACTTGTGCACGTGCCCTAGGCTACCAAAGATAAAAAACAATAGTTTTCATCTGTAGCTTAGCTGTGAGTTAGCCCGACCCGACGTTTTCGGGCCGAGCCGGGCCTCAAAAGTATGTTAATTGGTCGGGCCGAGGCGAGCCTCGGGCTCCATGAAAAAAATTATAATAATAACAATAATATATTTTGCATATTTTTTTTGTTCTGTTCTGTCTGAATGTGTATTTATCTATTATGAACATGGCGCTGACGGCGCTGACTGACTGGCGTTAACTTGCACTGTGCTGCTCACGCTCAGGGCTCAGGCAGCAGAGTGAGAGAGAGTTAAAAAAAAAACGTGTTACGAACGTTCCGGTGGTAACCAGAACGCTCGCCCCAAAACACACTCGCGCCCCCATTCATTTCATGGACAGAGGCCACCGGATTAGACCTGGGGCGAGTGTGTTTTGGGACGAGCGTTTCTTGTATTCAATAGAGTACAGAAGTCCTGACGTCACTCGTTCATCCCCAGGTTCGTAAAGTATTTTCGCTATGGAGAATAACATTGGGTCATCATAGAATCGTCTCATATAAGAATTGTGGTCCAAAAATAAACAAACTGTCTCGGCGATATTGTCAGGGAGGAGGTTCTGTATCGTTTATGATAGTCAGTCACTTATATTTGATACAGTCTGTTTCTGGCGAATATTTAACTAATTCGGCGGAAGTAACTTTAGCGTTTTCTCACCGTCAGTTGATGCTTCATATCCATAAGAGTAAAACCGCCGGGGTCATTTGTTTATTTTTGGAACACAGTTCTTATTTGACGCGATATTAAATACGTCTATGGGGATTCAGAATGGGGGTGGAAAACCGCGAACCAGGAAGACAAACCTAGGATGTGTAAATTACGTCAGACTTCGGTGCTCTATTCCAGCCACCATGACATGTGCCATGTGATTTCATTCACGGCTTGTTCACAAGTCGAATTTGGGGAAACAAAATAATTAGGAGCTCAAAAACATAATGAGAGGATACAAGAGATATCTGTGCAACAGCTGCAAAGTGTGCATATTTAAGCAAGAATGTTTAAATGTGGTATGTGGTCGCACTGTATTTTAATGACGTGACGCGCACGTCGCTTAACACCTACAACAGGTCACACAATGGACAATTGATATGCATCTAGGCTTATTCCTATGTTAATTTACCTGGCGTGAGTCGGGAGCCTTTGTAAACTTTGTTGAGGTGTGAATTTAAAGTAGTTTTAAATCGATGCGTGTGCCTGCACGTGCTCCTGGTCAAATAGGTTCCTGCTCGGTGTGCAAAGCCGTCCCATGCAGAGCTGGTCCAGCCAATAGGCAGAGTAGGCAATTGCCTAGGGCTTCATTAGGCCGGGGGGGCGCCCACCAAGCCAAGATTTACGTTTTTTTATTATTATATATAATAGAAAAATATACATATTTGGGCCTGATTCACTAAGTTGTTCGTAAATAGTGCCTAAATAAAGTGACTAAAGCGGTGCGTATTTTCGCTAAGCACAAACGGACGTGTAAATCTCTGATATGTGTGTATCGCCGGTCTTCCTCATTTTTCAGTCAGAGGCACGTTCACGTGGAGAATGATTTGCATTGCTCCATGTCCCATTTAGGACCATAAAAGTCAACCGGAAACTGACGGAATACATCAATACTCTTCAAAAGGGACAGATCTACAAGCTGACAAAGCGGCGCGACGCACCGCATGACCAGGGGCCAGGCCGGACTTACCGTTGGGCTAGGGTGGGCTGCAGCCCAGGGGCCCCAAACTGGGGGGGCCTCCGAATTTTTGGTGAAAAAAAACAAACACTTAAAAAAAAAATATGATCAAATTGTAAAGTATTGCAATCCAATTCAAGTGAGATTTGTGTTTAGTTATTGTATATTTAGTTGTTTATAAAACATTGAGAGCTTCTGCTCTGCTATCCACACAGACAGTGCCTGTGGTGGCTGTCAAAGTCTGATCCGGTCTATAGCCCGCCTGCTGTATCCAGTATTTTCCACACACACACACACACACACACACACACACACACACACACACACACACACACACACACACACACACACACACACACACACACACACACACACACACACACACACACACATAATGCATCCATTCTACTACATACTACTCCACCGAATTAACCAAATTAAAGTAACAAAAACCCGAAATAAAGGGGGAAAAAACGCAAGAAAATATTTTCGCGCGAGCATGAGTGCATGCGTGCCAGGGGGGCCTAAAAAATTGCGCATGACAAATTGTAGATCAGCGCAAGCGAGTCCCTCACACGATTAAACGTTTATACAGTAAATAGCAGACTCTCACGTGCAATGAAAAGAATAAGAAGTTTGTTCACAGTTTAACCTCACGATTCCTATAATAAAACTTGGAATGGATATTAAATTGTTATGTCCCCATCTAGGGGAAAAAGAGATGCAACATAAAGTGGGTGTGAAACCCGTTTTTATTTAGAACTTAATATATATTATAGTGTCCGACCGATATATCGGTCACCGATCATATAGTATCGGTGAAATTTCTCCCCGATATGAAAAAAAAGAAAAAGTTTGAAACAGCAACACACATGTCAGAAAGATGCCTTGTAACGACCAGACCGAAGGATGGAACTGTGGTTGTTGCTGGACCGAAGGATGGAACTGTGGTTGTTGTTGAACATATTGTAGATAGGATAGGCTTGAACAATAATTTTCGGACTTAATCCATTATTTAAATGAATAAGTTTGCTACGTTTCTTTTCAACCAGAGCCATGGCAGAGCAGAGCAGCAGCAACCCATTTTATGCTATGCTTTGTCATAGAAGAGCGTTGTACCAAAAATAGCATATCTACAAGCTCACAACGTGTCCATCCATGAGGCAAAGTGCAGTTGTAGATCTGCTATGGCTGTACCAGCTGATTTGGGTTTAGACCAATCAGAACGCACAGCTGGCTCTCACAGCCTCGTGTTAGTTAACCCTTTAATAGCTGATTGTTGTCAAGGCTGCAACACATAACACATAACAGCATTTTAAAGATAAATGCTTGTTTGTATTGGATGAAAAAAATATGATATTTCACCGGCAAATAATCGAATATTCGACTATTAGGTCGAATAAGTCGAGTGCTAAAAATCACTATCCGTGAATGCCCTACAATACTGTAATACAGAAATACTCTGTTACAAGTAAAAGTACAGAATAGAAAAAATACTTCAGTAAAAGTACAAAAGTTTTGGTATCAAAATGTACTGTACAAAGTAGAAAGTACTACTCATTATGCAGAATGTCCTGTTTCACAAGTTTTCAAATGTATAAAAATCTTTTCAAATGGCCGAAATTTATTTAGGGCTGAAGTGGTTAATGTGTGTTTTGTTTATAATATTCTAAATCTTAATCTACAAAGTAACTAGTAACTAAAGTTTTCAAATAATTTTAGTGGAGTAGAAGTAATAGTGTTGAAAATTGTAAATACTCCATTGAAGTAAAAATACCTCAACATTTTACTTAAAATGTTACTTAAGTACAGTACTTGAGTAAATGTAAAAAAAACAAAAACAGAAAAGGCCTGTTTTCATTCCAGCTAATAAAATTCACAATATCGGTTGCATATCGGTTATCGGTGAAAACCGATATGCAAACCTCTCTAAAATCGGTTATCGGTATCGGTCACAAAAATCCATATCGGTCGGACACCAATATATTTACACAAACTTAAATAGACTTTAACGTGTGTGCAGGCAGGGGTGATTGCCTCCATAAGATAAATCATAAGCATGATACGTTTGACATTTCAAATCCGTTTCAATATGCAAATAACTCGACCTGTATTGTTAGAAGGATGCATTCCATATAATTTAAGTGCTGCATTCATCGATAGGTATGTGCAGAAACCG
The DNA here is from genome assembly GCF_963280865.1 of Gymnoscopelus braueri. Taxonomy (NCBI): domain Eukaryota; kingdom Metazoa; phylum Chordata; class Actinopteri; order Myctophiformes; family Myctophidae; genus Gymnoscopelus; species Gymnoscopelus braueri. Next base: position 25,501,719 of record NC_137609.1, on the reverse strand, counting down.
GTTTATTAGTTTCATGGTAAAGCAAAGTAGAACATGACGCAAACATGCACATGCAACGGCCATGTGCCATGTGAATGGCACATGGCTGTTGCATGTGCATGCTTGCGTCATGTTCTACTTTGCTTTGATTCATTTCTTTGATAAGACTTTCAGAGGAGATAATAAAACACCTTTCTATCTACTCAGATAACGCCCAATACAAATTCACTAATATTAATATATAATAGTTTTGTTTTAAATGTTCTAGCCATACAGTCTTACGCAAACGTTAAAATGTAAATTAGATAGCATTTTATTTAGACAGATGTCAGTTCATTGTTGACCTGGCTGGCATCCTGAGTGTGTGTATAGTTTCAATGTACATAATTTTTTAATTTTTTTATATTATTATAATGTTTAGACTGATGATAGGTTATTTCATTGGTTTATCTATGATCCTAGATTACTGAGGCACTACACTATGCATTTGATGTATTACCTCGAGTTTATCGTGCTTACTGTAAATCACTTCGCTAAATGCCAAAAAAAAATGTAAATTGTAATTTGGCTTTTGTAATTTACACGGTGTCCTAGTTATTTGATATGTTTGACATTTCAAATCCGTTTCAATATGCAAATAACTCAACCTGTATTGTTAGAAGGATGCATTCCAGAGAATTTAAGGAGTGCTGCATTCATCCCTAGATATGTGCAGAAACCGGTTTATTAGTTTCACGGTACAGCAAAGTATTAGCCTCGCGTGGCCAGACAATATCACACGACACACTGCGTGGATATTAGTCTGGTCCCTATCTACGATAGATATTTTTCCAAGGGGCGGTTACAAAAAGATCCAAACGGACTCTATTGGTTAGACCTAAACCAATCAGAGCAGTGCTTCCGTGTTCACGAACCAATCAGAGCAGTGCTTCCTTGTACGTCATTGCTCCAAATAAGGTGATAAGCCCGCCCACATTTGGATACCGGGCCCTGGTTGGTTCCACACCACTGCGGAGGGAGAGAAATGGAATCTCTATGGAGGGGGGCCAGACCTAATCTGCCGACGGCTAAAGTGCGATGCGATTTTGCAAAGGCAGATTCGTCTGGAACCAGGCTAGCAAAGTATAACATGACACGAATATGCGTGCACAATGCACATGCAACAGCCACGTGAATGGCAACAACGTGCAGCACAGCACGTAAATTACATTTCTCTCTCTCTCTCTCTCTCTCTCTACTCAGATAACGCCCAACGCAAATTCATTCATAATTTTTTTATTTTTTTATATTACTATAATGTTTAGACTGATGATCGGTTATTGGTTTATCTATGCTGAGGCACTACAGACTACACTATGCATTTGATATATTACCTCGAGTTTATCTCGCTTACTGTAAATCACGTCTGCTAAATGGCAAAATTGTAGATTGTAATTTGGCTTTTGTAATTTACACGATGTCCTAGTTATTTGTGTTTGTGAAATAGCCTTATTTATTATTAAATAATAGGGTAAAATCCTGCCTAGGGCACCAGATTCCTCAGAGCCAGCACTGGTCCCATGAGCATGAGCGGTCCCATTTAACTTCATTTAAATCAGCACAGTGTAAGCACAGTGTAAGTTAACGTCAGTCAGCGCCGTCAGCGCCATCTTCTTCATAATTCCCCCTCTGGGTTTTTCGGGCTTTCGGGCCTAACATGATGGTAATAGTCGGGTTCGGGCCGAGCCTCGGGCCGGCCCAGTTGGGCCCAGTTAGGGCCGAGCCTTAATTTTCAGGCCCGTTGAGAACTCTAGCTGTGAGATGGTCTGCTCTAGCTGATGATATTTTAAAGAAATGTTAGAGAACACAGAATCATCAACACAGGCTAAACATGTGCACTGACATGCTCGGCTTCACAGTAGAATGCTTATACAGCATATAGAGCATGATGGAGGACCTGATAATAGAAGAGATATCTTTTGATATCAAATCCACTATTCTGTCATGCCTACTTATGTAGAGTCCCCTCCCTGTATACATGGAACCCATTTAAGATGTGGGACATGGTTTCAGCTATTTCAGCTATTTGTTCATGACCATACAGAGAGGAGCATGATTGCCTGGAAACCATGATGGAGAGGTTAAGTTTAGATGGTAAAACCTGCAACCTCGCTTTCAGAGTAAATCTTTGAATATATCTATTTTTTTAAAGCGAACATTTTTAACTCAAATCGTTGCTTCTGGGGGGTCCCTGTAACAAAATATTTGATGGGGGGTCCGCGGGCAAATGCATACAATTTTGGGGATCCTTAACATGAAATGAATTGAGAACCACTGACATAATGTAGAAACATATTTTTTTCAGAAAACTCTCATAGGATTTAGAAGACATTTGTAGAGTCGGGTCCGCAGGTCTTAATGGATTAATTAAATGTAAATCTCCCTCCAGGACGATGGAGGCCTTCCACCTGGGCTTCTTTGCGCCGTGCTCCCACCCATCCCCGGGCCTGAAGCCCAAACACACCAACGTGGCTTTCCTGAAGACCCACAAGACTGGCAGCAGCACCGTGCAGAACCTGCTGTTCCGCTTTGCCGAGCGCCACAACCTGACAGTGGCGCTCCCCATAGAGGCGTGTGAACACATGTTCTGCTACCCACAGTCCTTCAGCACCCGCTTCGTCCACCCAGGCACCCTGCCGGCCAACATCATGGCCAGTCACATGCGCTTCAACCCCACTGAGGTGCTGAACTTTGAACTGTGCTTTAACCAGTGGTGTAAAGTAACTAAGTACATTTACTCAAGTACTTTACTTAAGTACACTTTTACTTTACTGGAGTATTTCCCATTTTCAATACTTTTACTTCTAACCTACTCTGCTACCTCTCAGATGCAAATATTTTACTTTACTACACTACAATTATTTGAAAACGTAGTTACTAGTTACTTTGCAGATATGAATTGTTATTTTATAAAGCACACATTAACCACTTATAGCCCTATTTTATACATAGGCTATTTGAAAATAGCACAATCTACAAGCTCACAACGCGTCGCATCGTGACACGTTGTGAGCTTGTAGGTCTGCTATTTTCAAACATTTTAGTACTTTTACTTTTGGTACTTTAAGTATATTTTGATGCCAATACTTTTGTACTTCTACTCAGTACTTCTACTCAAGTAACATTTTGAACACAGGCCTTTTACCTGCAACAGAGTATTTCTACATTGTGGTATTGATACTTTTACTTAAGTAAAAAATATCAGTACTTTTTCCACCACTGGCTTTAACACACGCATCACGGAGCAGTCGGCCCACGGTTTTTTTTAGATGATGAAGTCAATAAACCTTGCTCAGGAAGCTCCCAGAAGGTTCCCCTTCCCTGACATTTTCCAAATATTCCATTCAAGCACACTCATATATAAATTTAAATTGTTTTAATTTTTCAATCTGATTTTTTTTCTAAAAACGAAATATGGTTGATACAATTCCGTACGTTTAGTTACGGGACTTTATCCCCTTGTGCAATTCAGATGACCGTCTAATCTCTTGCTGTACTTGGTCGCTGCGCAATGAAAATGGCGAACTCTCTCTCTAAATAAACACTAAAATGTTCTAAAGAAAACTCCAACCCAAACGCCTAACTCCAACTCCTATAAATAGGTGTGTCACTTCAAAAAGCCATTTATGTTTTTTGAAGTGAGGTAAGACAGGATCAATCAGTCTTGATTGGAACAGTACCTTCCAGTACAAATCACCCGTCCGTGCGTGCGTGTGTCCCTCTGAGAACACCTAACATTGGTCAAGCAAAGGCGCAGAAGGCCAAAGCTAAGAAAGCATACTCATCTACAACAGTAACACAGAAGAGGACTATAGAGTTGAATTGATCCCACAACAAGGCCGAAGTCTTAATACTGTAACAATTGGCCACCTTGATCAAATACATTATGTAGCACTAGAGAAAACTGACATAGATCAAACACACCAATCAACTGCTGAAACTGTTCAAGACAATGAAGATGAAGAAGACAGACAAGCATTTGAACAAACCAGTCAATTACGACGACTCCCATATGACACATTGCTTCAAGAAGAACATTCTTTAGATGCAGACACTACATATTCAGTCGCCCCTGCAGAACACCAAAAACCACGCGCATTCTACCAAGACGACCCGTTCTACCAAGACGACCTGTGCTATTAAAATAGCACGGGTCTGCTGGCGGAGACTTGTGCTCCGAGGAGCACATTTTCTAGTTATAATGATATTTTTGTATCAGGTGTGCACAGTGGCAGGCAAAGTTTGTGTTGTGTAAACACCTGTGGTTTTGCTGTACATATGAAGATAAAACTTCTTGTATCTTGCAGGTGCGGAGGCTCATGCCGAACAACACCGCCTACATCACCATTCTCCGAGAGCCGGGCTCCATGTTTGAGTCGTTGTTCACTTATTTCAAAGAGCAGTGTCAGAGTTTCAAGAAGGTTCCCAACGGATCCTTGGAAGCCTTTTTGGAGGAACCCCTTCGGTACTACCACCCAGACGAAAGATTCGTGGCTGCCCGCAACCCCCTGACGTTCGACCTGGGCGGTGACAAGGACTGGCCGGCGACAGACGCGGCATACGTCCGTGACTTCGTGGCCGAGGTGGATCGCTCCTTCTCCCTGGTTATGATCGCGGAGTACTTTGACGAGTCGCTGGTTCTCCTCCGCCACCTGCTGTCCTGGGACCTGGACGACGTTCTGTACGTCAAGCTTAACATGCGCGCAGCCGGCTCCAAGCGGAGCGTCGCACCAGGCCTCCCCGCCAAGATCCGAGCCTGGAACTCCCTGGACGCACGGCTCTACGACCACTTCAACGCCTCGCTTTGGCGGAAGCTGGCGGCCCTCGGCCCGGCATGCGTTGCGAAGGAGTTGCTTCTCCTGCAACGGGCCAAGGAGAGGCTGATGCAGAGCTGCTTCGGAGGCCGGATGCCGCAGCTCCGCACGGCAAAGCAGATCAAGAACAAGGAGCTGCGGCCCTGGCAGCCCAGCGCCGACGTGGACATCATGGGCTACGACCTGCAGCCTAACGTCAGCCATGGGTCGTCCAGCCAGGTACAGGAACTCTGCCTCAAGCTGATCATGCCAGAGGTTCCAATGTCCATACACAAAGGCTCTCCTAAGATCTCAGAATAAACCATAATACACACATTTCTGGAGCTGGACTTGAACCTCCACCTGTGCAACCGTATATCAAGAGGCAGGACCTCCATTTGATTATAATTTTTTTTTTTCTATCTCTGGGTCCCCAGTTTTTACACTGTAAAATCCTCAGTTTTAATTTAACTCTGAGAATGTATAAATTGAATCAAAATCCCATTTGGTTCCAGTAATACACTCTCTGAGTTATAGACCCATAAGGGTCCATTTGATTCCATTTAGCTGGAGACCCCCTGGAATCCGATCAAGGACCCCAGGCGTCCCCAGAGGGTTTTGTGCTTGTGCTTTTCAAAAATATGAATACATTGAATACATTTATTTTTTGAAACAACATTTTTAACTCAAGTCTTTGCTTCTGGGGGGGGGGGGTCCTGGAACAATATATTTTAATGGGAGTCGGCGGCAAAAAATATATCATTTTGGGGGCTTGTGATGCAGATGGGGACCCCCATCTCATAATATTTTGTTCCAGGGTTTTGTGAATAATCTTCCCATTTTGTGAATTTGTATATCTGCCGTCTCTCCGTATTTGTTCAAGACTGACATCATCAATATGACGTATTCAGCTCATATTCAGTTTTGAGATTTCTCATGTTCATGTTTGTTATAATGGCTAGAATAAAAAATAAAGGCAACAACAACAACAAGGTCTTATCTCTGTGATTCATCTGTCTTATATTCATATGTAAGTATGTATAACATTATGCCAGTAAATACTTTTCCTGAAAAACAAGCTATATTATTAAGCTGTATACTATATCAAGTCAAGTTATACTTAGTTTTTAACACATCATTAATAATGTAGTACTTTCAGATAAATACAATAGTTTCAGTCTAAGTTATACCCTGAATAGGAATCCATCGAATTTGACCCCAAACATAACATAACTAAGAAAGAAAATCGCTTATGATTTGAAGCATTTTGTTCCAAACGGACCTATCCTGCAAACTTTGGAAGCCAATGTTAGCCAATTAGGTAGATGGAATATGAAATATCGGACATATCCGTGTTGATCACATGACTATAGAGATACTGTGTACCGATTTCCGTGATTTTTGGACAGAAGTTTTGGAGCAAAAAATGTGTTGTAATAGCGCCACCATGTGGCTGATTTGAACATTTTCAAGTGGCATTTCTTCCTCGGCCTAGTGGGAATGTGCGTGCAAAGATTTCAAGGAAATCGCCCGCTGTGTTCATGATGTGAGGCATTTTGTTCAAAACGAACCAATCCTGCAAACTTTGGAAGTCAATCTTAGCCAATCAGGATGTAAAATGAAAAATCGGACAGATCTGTGTTGTTCACATGACTATAGAGATAAAATGTGTACCGATTTGCGTGATTTTTGGATAAAATCTGTGGGAGTAATATAAAAATCACACCCAGTGTGAAGTGGGCGGTGTGGTCACAGTGGTCATCACAGTGATGGAAGTTCACTTAAAGAAAAGTAATATTGTGGACAACCATTGTACACCCCTAACTTAAAAAAAACAATAAATGTGTTTTTTTTATTAAAGTGCATAGTCCTATTTATAGGGCTATGCACATGTGTCATGTTTCACTAGCCAATCACAGTCCTGAATAGACTGTGATTGGCCAATCACGGTGCAGGGTTAGGGGGGTACACTGGTGGCCAATCACAGCGCAGGGTTGGGGGGTGCAAATGTCCAAACCTCACATATAGGGGCGGTTTCACCGCCCAAAAAAATATGTTTTGCAAAAATAAGCCTCCTGGTGGGCGCAATAACCGGCCACCGGCAGAGGTTTGGCTTTGGCATGCAGGGAGTGTGTGTGCACAGTTTTGCAGGGCCAACAGTTCTGGAGATTAGCTGTTCACAGACAGACAGACAGACAGACAGACACACACACACACACACACACACACACACACACACACACACACACACACACACACACACACACACACACACACACACACACACACGCATGCGCGCGCGCGCACACACACACACACACACACACACACACACACACACACACACACACACACACACACACACACACACACACACACACACACACACACACACACATGGACAGGGTGCAAAACATACTCTCTCGCCACGCCTTTTGGCCTGGCGGAGACAATAGACAGTACATAATTATACAATGCAGTGACTCCATTTCCATGTAAGAACAATATGTTCATTTGATTGTGTATAGGTGAGCTACTAAGGGCTACAATATATACACTAAATTTGAATATTTTAACACAATCAAGTTGTCGCTCAAAGTTCACTTGTTTTTCTTAAAATAACTGTCTAGATAAAGTTAATCCAATTGATAGACTACTTTTTCTAGGACTCAATTAAACCAGCAGGGGGCGCTAGTTGTCACTTCCCGTGTTTATGGTTTCCATCAGGATTTCTATCCATATTTCCGGAGGTAGGAAGCAGTGTTGCCATGTCAGCTTATTATAAGCGATTTACAATCTGTATGAGAATTACGTGATTTGACTTTATTTATTCTTTTTATTTAAGGTATTGTTAATGTATTGTGTGGTTATGTACAGTCCTGTGATGCATGTATGTATTGCTGTTGTTGAAAAATCTATAAAAACAATTTAATAATAATTATTATAAGCGACTCTGGGCTTGCTTGTTTTTCTGTAAAGTTGCTTGTAAATATTGGTAAGGTGAGTGGTTCTCAAACATTTTCATGGTAAGGACGATGAATAGATGAATATGTATTTGAATATGTATCCGTGTATGTATACGTCCGTGGTGGCCGCCCCCTGGTCCAGAGCGTTTAGTGAGTTATTTTGTGCCAGAGACCCCCGTATCCAATTTGTGTGGTTAGAAATGTTTCAAAAATATTCTAAAATTCCCAAATGTGTAGATTGTGTAGATCAGCTATTTTCAAATCGCCGTCTCGCTTCTTTTGGTCATGTTTTCATAGACCCCCGGTTGCTTGTTTCTTTCGCAAAATCTGGCAACAATGAAAGGAGGAAGGAAACAAACACAACAACAAAGTTAGCAGCAAGCTAATGTTAAGGAAACGTAGCTCTCTCTCTGACCTAGCTAGCATTTCTTTGTAAACAAAAGGACATACTTGGACAACATTCTAATATTGAACAATTTGTTTGTGGTAAGTAGGCGAGCTGTAGAGACAAGGATGACAGTTTTCCACCGACCAACATTTTGACGATTTATCCAGCTAGAAAATGTAGCCAGCTAGCCCAACTTAACGTTAGCTAACTGTGTTAATCTGTTTCTTCACCTGCAGGGTGGATTCGCATTTCGCAACAAAAACAAGATTTTGTATCAGAGAATATATCAGCCCTTTCTTGGATAACGATATGTAAGAAATCTAATAACGTGGACAACTTACAATATCCGCGATATCTCCCGAGGGCGTTCAGGTGTGTAGCAGCTACATGTGTTTTTGTTTACTGTTTTGTTTTCGAGACGGTGCTGGAGTGTCGTGAATACAAAATACTGTTTTTAAAACGGGTTTAAAACGAAATGATGTTGTTGTAGAAATATTTACTGGTGACAGATGAAAGTTAAACGGGAGCATGCCATAATTTCATGTTCAATATGGGCACACAACCTCAATAATCTGGTTTTCCTCAACATGGTTTGTTCTCGCCCCAAGCATCAAAGGGTGTAGGCAATTTTGCTAGATTTTGCGAGAGAAATAAGCAACCATGGTTTATGAAAACAAGCCCAAAAGAAGCGACTATGGGCCACATGAGCACTTTAACCCTAAGTACATCATTGGCTATTTTCAAAGAAAAGTCTTGAAAAAAAGTTAACATTTTGGAATATTTTCAAATCCACACAAATCTTGTTTGGGGGTCTCTGGCACTAATATTTTCAGAAGGGGGGGGGGGGGGGGGTTCTGCGGACAAATACATACTAATTTGGGGGTCCTCAACATGAAAATGTTTGAGAACCACTGATTTAAACAACGTTTAGGAAAGTCCAAATAACAAGCGACTAAACAGCAAAACAAGCCCAAAGTCGCTTATAATAAGCAGACATATTGGCAACACACTCAGTGTGTAAACTTCATTGTTTACAAGGTGTGGTAACTTTGTTTAGTCAAATTGGTAACTTCTTAACCACTCCCATGAATCCTAAACATGAGCACGCCTGAGCATGCATTGTTTGTTGAAGTTGTGCAATATTAAGTATGACTGTTTTAAGGTTGAAAATGCAAAAGCCTATGTTTATTCTTTACATAGTTGGACATTTTTGCATCCTAAACGGTCACTGGTATATGGGGTGTGTTTCATACAACAGCCACTAATAAATAAGTAATTGTGTCAAAGGTAAACAATATTGTCTAGAGCTTGACAAAGTCATCTGCGTCTTTTGTCTTTTGAAACCCTGGCAGCCACTGTCAAGAAATTGTTAATTAATTAAAACTCATAGTACTGTCTCTTATTAATCATCCCTTTGCTCAGAGATACCTCTCTTATATAATTGCATCCTTCTTCACAGTTAAGTGCAACCACCAGTGAGCAAGGATGGTGTGGTGCATGGGAGCTCGATTGAGTGTCCTAACACTGGCCTTGTGCTGCACACTGGCACCCTCACCCACACATGCCTATATCTACGCGGTGAGTAATCTCATATATATATATACGCTGCATTACCTTTATTTCCAATTAGAATTAAACACATTTGTTTTCTGGCATAATTACATAATTAGTACTTTTTTCTTTTCTTTCTTTCAGCATTATAGCAATATGACCTCTATGTTGTTTGAGGACCTTCCTGCTTTGTTTGGATCTGCGCTCCCCAAAGAGGGACTTATGGTAGGAGTGGAGAAATGGAGAAACTAAGAAATAAACACACAGAAAGCATTTGGCATATGATATGTCATATAAATATAATTGTTTTCATTGTCATTGTGTCCTAAAGGGTTTGTTGGTGGAATCTCGTCCACTTAATGGCTGCACAGCAATAGAACCTCCACCTCCACTGCCACCAACTAGTGCTGCCAATGTTACTAAATTCATAGCTCTCATCAGACGCTACGATTGCAATTTTGACATAAAGGTCAGTCATAAGTGTGGTGAAATTCTGCTTAACCCATTAAGACCTGAGGCCCCCATCTCAAATTATTTAGTTCCAGGGACCCTCCGATCTAAGCAAAGATTTGAGTTACAAATGTTCATACAAGCGCTATGAGCTTGTAGATCTGCTATTTTTGAATAGCCAAAGAAATCTAAAATGACACAGATGCGTCCCCGGTCTTAATGGGTTAAATACTTTGCATATTATACAACTTACACTGGAATAACACTATGGCTTATTTTTCAGGTACTTAATGCACAGCAGGCTGGATTCAGTGCTGCAATTGTTCACAACATGTATTCGGACACTCTGCTTAGTATGAACTTCAGCAACGGTTAGGCTTCTTTCTAAAAGTTTTGACAATACTTTTTCCTGGAATAAGATAACTGCTACCATTTAAGTTCTGTCTAATGGTTTTATAACCACTCTTTTTTTTCCTGGATTTGTTTGCAGACACCATTGCAGAGACTATTTTCATTCCCTCAGTATTTACCAGCTTCTATGCCTCCCAAATTCTCAGGAACTTCATCATTCCGGAACCAGGGTAAGTGAAAGTCCTACTGTAAAACGAGTAAAATCACACAATCTGATTAGTTGATAGGTGTTCGTATAATTACCATATACCATGGCTATGGAGTCTAATATCTTAGTACAGTTCTGTATCACTTTGCGACCTACGTAAAAACGTTATCATGTGGATCTCGGGATTCACATGGGAACTGATGACTCCATTGTGGATCTCAGACTTCATGTGGCAAGCCTGTGACATCAGTCATCTATGATGTCAGTCGTTATATCGATATCATATGACTCAAAATGTTGTCACGGTTTCAGCTCGGTCAGAGCCCCTTTGACTTCCATTATAAAAGTAAAGCTTCATAAATATACAAAATGTATGAGGAAAAATAATAATTGTGAAGGTACTTCTGTGGCCTACTGGCCACACCCGGTCAAACGGTTTGTTTGAGGGATTAACTCCGGACAGACAGACCCTCTTCTAGATGGCCAGACTCCTGCAGAGCTACGCAGTAAGAATATCAGGCTACTTACTGTAGGTCAAGGTGAATCAAGGGAGTGTGAAGTGAACACTGTCAAGCAAATGAAAAGGGCCAGCAAATGCTTGGATGACTGGCTTCAGGAAAAGGGTGTTTTAAATCTTCAAACTGCATCAAAGATGTGATTTAGTGACATTTTGCAGGATTTCTATAACAGCAAAGGATAATAGGCAGAGCTGTACAATGAGACTGACAAACTTTTAGCAACCGCTTTGTACAAGCAGTTGGGAACTACTTTTGATTCTGACGCGTGTATGCTTTTTCATGTTTCCAATTTTGATAACGGTTTTATATTCAAGTTATAGCACACTCCAGGCCATGGTATCATATCACAGCTAGAACACCTCCCCCCCTTAGCTGTAATGACACAATACTGTATCGTGGCTTGCAGTGATTTATTGCTTAATTACATTCTAGTAAAACATTGTTATTATGATTGACATTGGAATGCTTAATTTATATTTATCCTTTCAAAATGTGTTCAAATCAAAACACAAGCAAATAATGCATTTTGGTTTTTTGAAATTCTAAGTAGTTTTGAAGTGATGTCCCTGTCCAAACCTGATGGTTGTCTATTTGGTGTGCAGGGCCTATGTGATTCTCAAGCCAGAGTTTGCTTTTCCACTCTCATACTATCTCATTCCGTTCACTGGAGTGGTTGGCATGATCATTCTTGTGATGGTTGTCATCTTGGTAAGTTTAATTTTTTCACTGTGGGACTGAGCAATTAACAAAAAAATTATATAGATAGATATATTTTTAAATGTCTTAACTCATTCACTGCCTAGAACCGAACGACTAAAACGACTTTTGTCCTTTAAGTCCCCACTGCCAAGAACGACTAAAACGACTTTTAATTTTTTCAAAAAAAAAAAAAATCTTTTTTTTCTTTTTTTTTTTTTTCTTATTTATTTATTTAATTTTTAACCTAAAGACCAAGGAGATATGATTTGTTGAAGATCTAAACTCCAATCCACTTCCTTGTTAACTTAAAACTTAAACATTTTGTATCTCGGCTCCTGAGTACTTTTTTTTTTAAATTAAAAATCTCTGGCAGTGGGCAAACGCAAAAAAAAAAAGTTCTGGCAGTGAATGAGTTAATATATCAACAAATTAACCCTAAAAATTGTAAGAATTTTTTATTTAGATTTTATTTAATCAACAAAGTCGATTATTCTGATTAACCAGTGTATTATACAGTAATTTGTTGTACAATGGTGGCGTGCAAAAATAGTTAATAGAGACTATCTACAAGCTCACAACGTGTCGCAGCTTGTAGATCTGCTATTTTACCTTTTTTTTAATTACCGTTCATTAATTGTAATTGAGGCAAAAGTTTGAAATAATTGTGATATTGATTTGAAGTTGTATCACCCACTACAAAAAGTATTTTTGTTAGGGCATGGCTGTATGGCTTTGTTTTTGGGACACTTTAGTATTAAAAATAAGATTTGTTTGATTCAGTGGACAAACTTCTGTTCCCAAAATTTAATGTGACAACTTTTATCATCATTGAAAAATTTCGTTGGCCACTGTCATTTTGGCATTGTCATCATGGCATCAATAACATGTCTTCTGTCTTCACATGGTTCAGGTTATACGTTGTGTACAGTACAGAAAAAGAATGAGGAAAAACCGTCTATCGAAGGATCAACTGAAGCGGATACCAATCCATAAGTTTAATAAAGGTGACAAGAAAGTGCTGTATATTTAATTACTCCCTGGCTGTACCCTGATCAGGCATCTCAAAACAATGTAACTTCACTACGCTAAAAACAACTTTTTTTGCAAGACAATTATTGCATTGAGTAATGCATTCCAGATAGTTGCTCTTTGACTCCACAACGAGTTTTCCACAAGGGTTATCTTACTATCTCATGTTAAAGAATTCTCTTTAGGTCATCCACTGTATGTGATAAACGATGCATTCTCTCAGGAATGCAGGGAGACAGGAATTCTAAGTCTTGTAATATGCGTAAATAATAATAATAATAAATATTAATTTGCCAGTTCCATGAAATAATAATGATGTGATTTGTGAAATGCGGTAATACTTCATTTATAATTTGTCGTCTGGTAGGTGATGATTATGATGTCTGTGCCATCTGTCTGGATGAGTATGAAGAGGGAGATAAGCTGCGGGTTTTGCCTTGTTCACATGGTAATTTTGAAATTCCATCTGTATGCATGTTGTGTGTTCTCAGCTATGGGAGTTTAAGTACTTCTAGTAGAAAAACACTAAAACAAATAGTGCAAGATTTTATAACATGATGATCGATATTAATATATCGATAGTACGCTGTGATATGGTATTAGCCTGATTATCAGCCTGAAACTGCGTGGCGCTTCAGTCTGACATTGGCTCCAGCGTAGGCGATTACAAGGGGGAGGGGATTAGAGTTTCCCTAAACCAATCCTAAGGGATCCCCACGCCCACCTCCGACTCTCATTGGACAATACATTTTGTACCGGAGAAGTCCTGGGTTCCCATTTACAACTCCAGACCAAGAGGCAGTCCACTCAGAGAGTGGGCGGGGTCTATGGTATGGAACCAGGCTAATATGGTCTGGGATTTTGGTTCTTCTTAATATCTTTACATACGTAGCTTGTGATCATAAAAATAGGCAAAAGGGGGGCTATATTACATTTATTTGTGTCTGCAGCTAGGTTTATCCCACATTTCCCACAATTGTTATTTCTCTTTACAGCCTATCACTGCAAATGCGTAGATCCGTGGCTCACACTGACAAAGAAGACGTGTCCAGTGTGCAAACAGCGCGTCACACGGCACAACCCAGAAAGCTCGGAATCCGACTCTGAGGAGGACGTTGGACGAGGTGGGGAGGAGGACGGGGTGGAAGGCGAAGCAGACTCGGAGCGTACCCCACTCCTTCGCCCCTCCAACCCGGCATCGCCTACTGGTAGCCCAGGGGCCTACTCAGCCACCACCTCCACCACAGTAACCACTGCCCAGTGCCTAGCTTCCCCTGCTCACTGCGACTCCTCCATCCTGGGCTACGAAGGCTACTACTCCCCCCATGAGGAGGACACAGACTCAGAAACGGACGAGGTGGACGTAGAGGACAGCCCCCCCACCAATGATGACACTGCTCAGCTCATTGGTAGGGGTGAAGTGGGTGTCTGAGGGCTGAGATTAGATCACTTGGTCCTACTTGATAAGGGCTTTTCAGGCCGCATGGCATGGTGTTATCACACTACAGTTTAGAGGAGTCTATAGATTCGCGGTAAAGAAAACACTTGCCACTTTGGCTGGTAGTAACACTATTTGTTACCCCGATGTCCCAGGAGGCCTGTGTCTTTGTACTAAAACACAATCATTTAATTTAGCCAAGTCAAAGTTTTTGACTTATCTGCAGGCGCACACACTGGCACCAACAGTATGCCTCACTTCCCTTAATGCATGTACTTATTCCAAATTCACTCCACCTGACCTAACCACTAGTGTTGAACAAAATATATGGGCCACCATATGGTCTCAGTAATAATTCTGTAAAAGTGCTGTTCAAATAATGGATAGTAGGATTTGATGAAGCCTGGTGTTAAAGAGCAAATAGGTCGTGTAGCTAAACTGATTGTATTTTGTGGTGGTGAAGCTGTCAGGAAGAAATCAGTCAAGATTCTAAGGGAAACCTTATCTCTGTGTGTGGTATCTCTAAAGAGCTGATTCATTGTTCAATACTTGGAAGTAATTTTTTGTAATTCGCTGAATCAGCAGTTAGTAATGACAACATGCCAATGGAGAGGGAATGTTTGTCATCATAATCTTTTAATTACTTCAACTTTTTATCAACTTGTTTTAAGGCTACATTTCAGTTTTTATGAAATGTCTACGTTCTCTAATATGTGATCCCACAGTAAATGACACTCTGATAGAATATGACAAATATGTTGTATATTTCTGCTGCTTCTTTTACCTTGTAATGTGGTAAGTCTATAACATTTTATCTTAAGCTTTATCCGGTTTGTCAAGTTGAGCAAACTCAGGAATAATAGCACATATTAAAGGTCAGTTGGTGTGTAAATTAATCATGTAATGACAAATAGTGGGTTTTTAATCTCATAATGGTTATTTGTTTGTTCTTTAGCAATATAATGTGGATACTATTATGTCTTTCCATGTTTATACAGATTAACAGCTGTTGGAGACGAGGAAGTGTTTTAAAAAACTGTTTTTGCCTTACATTGAGATGGCTCTTCTTTTAACTGTAGTGTGCACTCTTCACATCAAACAGCAGGTGCCATTCAAGCTCCTGATAGCAATTTGATCTTTGATTTTAAGGTCACTATTTCACTTTAACTCATCTTCATGGATCAAATTATTTTTTTGTCTTGTTTTTTTCTTTTAATGAATTTGCATGACACACCATATATATGTACAGTATGTGTGCATATATTTGTATATACACACACACAGACACACACAATGTAGTGTGTATGTTTGGAATAGGAAGGGACATTACATTCTTCAAATTTCTCTTTTGAATAACTTAGGAACATGAGATAATATACCTACTGTATATCTCAAAATGAACTCCACATTTGCGCTGGTGGAAAGAGAGCGTGAAACTATTTGCTTAGTCCTAAATTGTTTCTGACACCAATACTGACACCAAAAATCAGTGAAGTTATGATGTTTGGTGTGAACCTGAGAGTTTGGGGAAGCTGACAGGCATGCAACCATTGCCTTAGTAATGAGTCAGTTCTGATAACCTATATGCTGTCCATTATTACTAACTGGCAAGTACTGAAAACCCAGGCAATAACCCTGCAACACGTCTCCAAATAGATATGCTGGCTATGTTGCCTGTTATAGGTAAAGTATATGGCTTTTGTTTTTTTCTTTGTTCCTGAAATGTAACTTTAGTGTTCATGTCATGGAGTGTTCCCAAAGCAAATAACGTTCACATATATATTGACTATATATTTACATGTGAGCTTTACTTTGTTTAGGTTTAAGCACTTGTTCAACAAAGGGCTTTAAGGAGGGGAACCAATGCCAGCGTATAACATTCCAGCTTTATTTCTTCGCTAATTATTGATACAATTTCCATGCATTGTAGAGTTGATCGAGACCTACGTTATACCACCCTAGTTCCACTCACTAGATGCTGCCTATCTGCAGTATGTCACACATGTCTTCTATACTGTACACCTTCATTGTTCCTAAAAGTCAACTGTTACCTTTTTGATGAATCATAAATGAACTGATCCCAAATTTACCAAATGTTTGTCTTTCCTTTTTTAAATTGGAATCCGCCTAAATCATAACTAAAATTTAAACAAATTGTTAATAAATATGTGTATATACAGTATACATAATTATTAAATAAATTAAGTGGTATTCAGGAGCCATATAGAAACGCTAAATAAAATAAGCGTATTGAAAAACGTTTTATAAATGTGAGATTTGTTTGTGTGAAATTAAATGTCGGATTATAATGAAATTGTGCTGTACAGTCCATTTGTGTGAAACAGAACCCAGACTAACACTTCATTATAACGTTATGCAGTGTATGTTACCCATAGAAAGTATTTGATGTATATTACAATACATTATAGATATGCTGTAAACAAACACAGCCAAGATACACAAATACCCTCATCTGTAGAATACAAGCAAAAAACTAAAAAGAACAAAACCATTATACAATAAGTAAAAAAAAGTAATTGTATTTATACAAATTCTCATATACCCATTTAGAAGGAAAAAAATTCCCATTTTGCAAATGGTTGAAGATATTGCTGATAACTTATAGCAGTTTTTAACATCCTCTTCACAAATGCTTCCACCAAGTCTGGGTTTAGTTTGATAACTGGCCACAGTTAGATTCATTAAACATGGCCTACCCTAGCACATACTGCACAGTCTGTATGTAAACCCTCTTCCGCCACCTATTCACATTTTCCAGTTTACACACACACACACACACACACACACACACAGCCAATTGTATGGCAAAGTATAAATTAACTAATTAGAGCTGCATCCACCAGTACTCTGCTATTACAGTATGACATCCAAAGTGAACAAAAGCTCTAAGTGCATGCATTGTGTTGAATGCCTTTGAATCATAATGAACAGTGATGTCATCAAACTAATTAACAGAGAGCCTGGCATTAAAGGTGCTGGCCCCTTTGTGCATTCATCAAAACGGCCTATCCAGGAACAGAAATGAAGCCATGTTTAGTCCTGTGTGTATACTATTTAGGGTTCAAAACTTTGATTGCTAATAAAGCCAAAGATAATTTGGCCCAGTGTGGTAAACATACATCAAAGCCTGTTAAATACATTTGCCTCCATAAGGATGGACTTCTATGTTGGCTATAGATGCCAAATATGATTTTACTCCATGACCTTTATAGACAACCTGGTGGGCTTACAATATGAAGACCCCATGTGGTGTATTCAGCTCTTAATCCCTCCCAAGACCATTTTCATTTGCCCCCTTTAACATTGTGTGTGCTCTTTATCAGGTGCATGCAAGCATCACCCACTGTTTTATAATTAGAGCATATAATAACTCTGAATACTTGAGAATCATAGGCCTTATTTAATCTCCAAAATGACGGCAACTGGATTCATGTAGCGTATTATATAAATTGTGAGCCGTATGAGACAAAGTCAATAGGTTCATTAAATTTGTTCAATGAAAACTGAAGAATGAACATAGCTACGAGCAGAGAGGCATGTAGAAATACAGAAGTGAAATCACTAATGTGCAGGCATCAAAATATGACCTCATAATTGATAATGCTATATAATGCCATAAAAGAAAACCTTAGAGAACTTTTTCCATTTATACTAATTAGCTATTAGTTTGCATCATTGTATTTGAATCTAGTGTAAGTATATATAAGAATGACATGGATATTAGACCATGAGTAGTTGGAAGCAAGATGCAAAGCTTATCGCTGTCCAGCCTGTCCTGTTCCTCTATGTCTCTATCATACATGCTAATCCTGCTAGTCTCTTCCTCTGTATGGTTAGTTTCTGAAGAGTTCCCTCAAGACCAGAATGGGGTAAGTCACACAATTAAATGTATTCACCTCTTCTTAAAAATAATCAAATAAATACCATAAATAAATAAGTGAATGTTTTGCCAATTTTGTAGATGTTTTATTAGCAACATAATGTGTTAAAAAAGAGAGAGATGTAAAAGAACAGCTGTCCATTGCTTTGACAATTAGTTGGTGCCTGATATACAGTATTACTAAAATAATAATAATTAATTAATTTATATAGCACAAAAGAAAGAGTGTTACATAAAACTGAAAATTAAATAAAATAATCAGCAAACAGAATGAAAAAAAACATTAAGGGAATCAAACACAATTAAAGTAAAGTAGGCCTAACATGGTCTCTTCGCCCGGGTTTTATTAAATGTCCAGCAGCAGCATTTTGTACAGTCTGGAGCATAGAAGAGACAGCAAATGACAGTGTATTTGATGGCTAATGGTTATTTTTTTTCATGTTAACAATAGTTTATTTCAGATAATCCTTTTGATCTGCACATTTACTCCATCCCTCGGGACCAACCACAAGCCAAAGACGGATCAGAAGAAGATTTTCAATTTGAATCCATAGATGTCCGTAGGATTCCAGAAGAGGAACCTGCATCTAACATAGGAACGGTCCACACCACTCATGTCTGGCCTTGCTTCGTAGAGGATTATTTGAGACACCAGCAAAGGATGTTCAAAGGAAGGACAAAGAAAAGCATAACATGTGAGACAGTCCATTGAATGATGAACAAGTACTACAAATTGACATTTATTTTTCAGAATGTTTTCTTTATACTGTTAGGTAAAGCCTTGCTGTCTTTCCAAGCAGGCTATAATGTGCATGTGAGAGTGTCATTCAGCTATCCAATTACAATCTGAATATTATAGCCACTTACCACTTCATCCTGGCCTGTTATTTATTGTTATGAATAGAGCTTATGACTATGACACAAGCGCCTTTCTTGCTCTGGTAAACATGCCTTGTCTCAGTAACCTGGTAACGGGGCTGCTGTTGCTTAGGAGTATTACTAGACACACCTCCACCTCTCAGACTAGAAAGTACCAGGGTTCCCAGGTATAAAACTTCCAGACCTGGTAGGGACATTGCACAACAAAGTTATGGGGGATGGCTGCCCTCGCTGATAGCTGGTTTGCAGCCTTTCAGGAGTGGCAATATCCCACATATCTTTCTTGGTCTGGTAAATGGGTTCTGTATCTGTAAGCTGGTAACTAGGCTTCTGTTGCTGATAGCTAGGATTGTTACTAGGCCTATTGGGATAACTTCCATAACCAGTAGGAATGTTGCTGAACAAGGAAGCAACAAAACCGTCAGCAGAATCTCTTGGCGGTCCAGTAGGGGCTGGAGAAGGCTTTTGGTAGTGGCTGTGAAGAACACCAGGTGACACGAAGTATGGTGTGAGGCCACTTGGTCCACGAGCTTTGTAGGCGATTACTGTGGAGAGTTAATGGTTCAGTCATGTACATTGATTACGGTTAACCATGGCTGTTGTATACCATACACAGGACTAGCCGCAAGCAATTTAGATGCCATATGCTATCTGCACCTAAATTGCAATACCCTCCATTGACAGCCCATTCATGAAACAGAAATTGATTGTATTAAATGACAATAAACTCCCCAATATTGCACCAGTAAGGACAGCTTGTGTTATCCTCTTTGTCAAGTCTTTGTTTCATAAAAATCCACCGGATTAAAGGATTAAAGGATAACCCAAGCTGTCTGTACAGGTGCAATATTGGGGACTTTATCGTCGTTTAATACAATGACAATCAGATAGGACTTTTCCGTTTCAATGGCCTGTCAATGGAGTGTATTGCAATTTAGGTGCAGAATGCAGATAGAAGTGATAGCATCCAAGTTGCTTGCGGCTAACACAGGACTACTTACCATTTGCATGCATGTTGTCCAAATGTTCTACATGTCAAATGTGACAGCAAAAAAGCACCCTGCGAGCTAAAAAATACTAAATGAAGTTAAACAATACAACTTTAAATTCAGTGTTCACTTCCCACTCCCACAAGCGAGAACTTCACCTCATACAAACCATAAGAGCCATTCTTCAGCTATATGATGTTTTGCGTAGTGTATATTTGTCTGTCATTAAATGTTTCGATGAATTGAGTACAAAGGACCTCTTTACAGACCTTTTATTGAACTGTACTTTCCTGTGCTTTTTTTTTGCCAAACTGCTACTAAAGTTTTCAATCAATCAATCAATCAATCAAATCAATCACCACTTATCTTCTTTCAGCATGGGGAAAGAAGTTGCCGAGATGTCCATCCATAGATGTCCGTAGGATTCCAGAAGAGGAACCTGCATCTAACATAGGAACGGTCCACACCACTCATGTCTGGCCTTGCTTCGTAGTGGATTATTTGAGACACCAGCAAAGGATGTTCAAAGGAAGGACAAAGAAAAGCATAAAATGTGAGACAGTCCATTGAATGATGAACAAGTACTACAAATTGACATTTATTTTTCGGAATGTTTTCTTTATACTGTTAGGTAAAGCCTTGCTGTCTTTCCAAGCAGGCTATAATAATGTGCATGTGAGAGTGTCATTCAGCTATCCAATTACAATCTGAATATTATAGCCACTTACCACTTCATCCTGGCCTGTTATTTATTGTTATGAATATATGCTTATGACTATGACACAAGCGCCTTTCTTGCTCTGGTAAACATGCCTTGTCTCAGTAACCTGGTAACGGGGCTGCTGTTGCTTAGGAGTATTACAAAACACACCTGCACCTCTCAGACTAGAAAGTACCAGGTGTATTGCAATTTAGGTGCAGAATGCAGATAGAATAGAAGTGATAGCATCCAAGTTGCTTGCGGCTAACACAGGACTACTTACCATTTGCATGCATGTTGTCCAAATGTTCTACATGTCAAATGTGACAGCAAAAGCACCCTGCGAGCTAAAAAATACTAAATGAAGTTAAACAATCCAACTTTAAATTCAGTATTCACTTCCCACTCCCAGTCTCCCACAAGCGAGAACTTCACCTCATACAAACCATTGAACTGTACTTTCCTGTGCTTTTTTTTTGCCAAACTGATAAAGTATTCAATCAATCAATCAATCAAATCAATCACCACTTCTTTCAGCATGGGGAAAGAAGTTGCAGAGATAGCATGGTTTCTGTGCTTTCAACATACAATTTACAATTTGTAAGACAAGAGTGACTTTGTACAAAGTGCAAAGTTATCTGGATATCAAATAGACAAACCTGGTATATGTAGGCTAATCCTATTATAAATAACAGTTGAGCAAAAATGTTACATCAGCTAAATTTGATTTGATTACACCTCTATTTATAACATCCATAAACTGATGAATGTTTTTGGCTGTTTTTCTTTTTAATTATTGCATTTGCATCAGTGGTGCTGGTGCTTGATATGATGTGTTTTTTTGCATCCAGTGTCGGTGCAGCAGTGCCTCAACGGTTCAGCAATAGGGCTGGCAAAGTTCGCTTGGGTGGGGGAGTGATTTGGGGGGCGTGGCCAAGATTCACCATGTTGGTTGGGTCACTACCAGTCTACAGACCCATCCAACAGGGTACACTACTATATCAACAATGTTAAAAGCCAACTGCAAAAACAAACTTTCAAATGTATAAAATGTATAATAATTTGAAAATAGCAGATTTACAAGCTCACAATGCTTGTAGATCGGCTATTTTCAAATGGCCGAAATGTATGGGCTGAAGTGGTTACTGTATGTTTTGTAATAATAATCAAAATCTACAAAGTAACCACTGTAAGTCAACGTCACATGAAGGTGTCTTTTATTTGAAAACAAGGTACATTTACAGGTTACTATGTGTATAAAAAAGTAACCTGATCAGGCTCAAAGAGGAGTAAAATGGTCTCTGCCCATCCATATTATAATGTGATCATTAACAGGTGAGGCAACTGGTGACCTGAGCCATCATCATCAGGATTCGGTTATATTTGCATTGAATGAAAGCACTGCATAATGATATAATGGCCTATGCATTTTAGCCATGTGAAAGAATGCGGTTCTATTTGCATATAATCATTTTATGTAGAAAGACTATGTATTTTATTTGAAAATATGTACAGGTTACTATGTACATAAAAAGGGAACAGATAATGTATCTACAGAGCATAACCTCATGTCTGCTTTTACCATGCAGAAGGGTACTATTAAAAATAGTTTCAGAACCACACTGGTGCACAAGTCAGATCACAGCACGCTCAGACAACTTTGTCAAGGATTGTCATGTCCTCGCCCACTCCTGGTTTATGCTAGCCTGAATATCAGCCTGTTTGGAACCAGGCTAGGTGTATGCATCAGAGTGATGGGTACCCTACCATTTAATATATGGTACTTGTTGCGTATAGTGCCTATAACTCTCTCTACATGGATCCTGAGGTGTGCTATCTTGCGTGTTTCTTCCACGTCTTTATCTGTCATCTGGGCTGTCAGACAACCAAGCCATGCATCGTCTCTTTGTTACGTCGGGAGACCTGGCTGGCTTCCATTTGGGAATGCGGTGAAAAGTTAGTCCGTTGTCCATTTTAGCCCCTTTATTCTCAACTCGTCGATGGTGAGAAGCCGTGGAACAGTTTATATACAACAATTCATTCCCATTTTGGCGAAACACTGCTGAAAGAGCACCAACTAGCAGGCTACTATTAGCGAACCTCCGAGTGAAGGGAGATGTCGACCCAACCGACCGGGGGCGGGGCTAGCCGCAGCCGCGGAGTGACACCAGCCTTGCCAGCCCTATTTATGTTAAGTCATAATGTGATTGTGAAAGGCAAAGTAAGAGAGAACAACTGATTAAAGATTGGTTGATCGGGAGTTAGGACTGAAAATACTTGTTTTTATTGAACGGTGGAGGGTAGTATTAGTAAATAAGCCTTGGGCGCCCAAACTGCCGGAAACGATTCGAACTTTCGAAGAAGGACTGGAAGTAGTGTTGCCATGTTGGCTTATTATAAGCGACTTTGGGCTTCTTTTTCTGTAAAGTTGCTTGTAAATATTGGTAGTTGCAGCATGCAGTTTTGTGGGATTTTTTTCTAAAGTGTAGTTGCTTACTTAGGCTCGCTTCCAAATGTTTTATTTATTATTTAAACCAGTGGTTCTCAAATATATTTTTTTATGCCAGGTAGCATTTGTGTTTATAGAATGTTTAAAAAAAACTATTCCACATTTTATTGCAAAAGTTTTTGAAAATAGCAGATCTACAAGCTCTCAACGCGTCACATCGCGACGTGTTGTGAGCTTGTAGATCGGCTATTTGGTTTAAAGTGCTCAATGTGGCCTTGATGTTCTTTTGGGCTTGTTTTCCTAGACCGGTTTGCTTATTTCTCTCACAAACTATGGCAACACTGCCTCCAGACTGACCGGTTTGCTTATTTCTCTCACAAACTATGGCAACACTGCCTCCAGACTGCCGGAAATAATTCGAAGAAGAACCGGAAGTCACATGGGTCGAAAGACTGGTTTGCGGCTTGCGCACGCTCAGTGCAGAACAATAAGATCATAGCCAAGAGAGCTAACACGCAAGCTAACAGGTATTTATTTTATTTACATTTATATGTTCACATTACAAGAAAGACGAATCACATGTAGGTAGACTATTAACTGCATGTATGACGGAAAAATATGTTATCAATTTGGGGATAAAGAGTACGATGGTTAAATTAACGTTGTTATCTAACAGTTAAAATGCAGGCGTAGCGGTATAATGTTGTTAATGTCCTCAAAAGTGTGTTTATCACTTAGATTTGTTTCTTCAATTTTCTTCATAAACGTTCATCTAGTGCTCCATTGAGTGTCTTATGTCAGAAGTGTTAAGCAGAGAGGGGAGAGGATACATGTTTTAGCAGTGGAGTCATTGTAAGGCCTATTAGCTGGGAGGGAATTCATAAAAAGAAAAACTTCACAAGTTTTAGATTTTTGGCATGGTGTTGGGTATAAGCATAAGGTTTTCAAAAACCATTGCAAACGAGTTGGGCTCCCCCCCTAGTGGTCGGCTTGCAATAATGGCAATATTAGATAGGTCAGTTATGGTTGAAACCCCAAATAATTGATAGAAAATATTCTTAAATTGATTTTGTTACGATTAGGCATACTAAAGATTTTGGAAAATCTGACTTCTGGAAAGGCACTATTTTCAAGATGGGGGTCCGCGATGGCCAATTTGAAATAAAGGTGCCCACTCTTCCTCAAGTTCCTCCGTGCCCACTCTTCCTGTTACCTTGCCTTCAAGTGCTTTGGCACCTTTTGTCATAATTGATGTCCTAATTATTTGTTTAATGAGGATGTAATACATTATGTCCAGTAAAACACTGCCCAAGGACATAGCCCTAGAATATAGTGATATTATATAGTATGTTGTCCTCTAATTTCATATCCATTTGAAAGTTCTGTCAGAAAACGTGTGTTTAGTAAAATATATCCACTTTTCCACTAGCTGCACACACATTCTCTGCCTGCTATGGGCCAGAAATGATAGCTGGACTGAACAAATGAAAACTTCCTTTGGGGAGCACATGAATATGGGGCACACAATTGGCAGGTGTGATTAATTACCCCACACCAATCGCAACACACCTGTCTATGTGCTCCCCTTAAGGAAGTTTTCATATGTTCAGTCCAGCAATCAATTCCTGCGGGCTGCAACAGTTACTGACCCCAACTTTGGCTGCCGTTGGTAACTGTCAGGTAACTTGCCATTATCTGACCTCATCATTGTAACCTAATCCTGTCTCTTTGTGGAGATGGGGGATAGCGATGATGAATACGATCGCAGGAGGAGAGACAAGTTCAGACGAGAGAGGAGTGACCAAGACCGCTCAAGAGAGAGAGAGGACAGGCGGCGAGACGACTGGAATGACAGGTGATAAAGAGGGGTGTTACAGACCTGAGGGTTTATTTATAGTTGGTTGCTCGCCAGTGTCGCGTACCGAAAAAGCCGGTGTACACGCTCAAAACGTGTCACGCTGTAAGGCGTTGCAAGCTTGTAGATCGGCTATTTTCAGGGTACGACATGACGCGCAACCAAATATAAATCGGGCATGAGATGACTATTTGAGGTCAGGTAATGCCTCAGCAAAATCCCACTCTGTCCCAAAAGTGAGTTTTATTGTTTCTTAGAAAAGTTCATGTGTGTACTTACTTTTGTTTTGGCTTATTTTCATTTCAAGGCGCCAATCTGGCAGGGAGTGGGACAGAGGCAGGGAGCGGCGCAGCCGCGGAGAGTACCGCGACTATGAGAGGGGTCGCAGGGAGAGATTCTCTCCGCCTAGACATGACATGAGTCCCCAGCAGAAACGCATGAGGAGAGACTGGTGAGATGTGATGACAGTGTTGTTCTTCTAGTGTGTACATCTAGCATCTGTTGTTGTTTAAACTCCAGTCTCCCCCTGAGCAGGGATGACCATGGTGGCGACCCTTACCATGGCGGATATGACATGGGATATGGTGGTGGCGGTGGTGGAGGCCCCAACTATGCCCCACCTCAGCACTGGGGTCACCCTGACCTCCACCTAATGCAGCCTCACCACGGCATCCCAATCCAGGCGAGGTAAGAGGTAATCAGGGCTCTGCAACATGCACCCTGCTTTGGGGTTGAACAACAGGTGTCATGCAACAGTATGAAGTAGTACAGTTTGTTTTTTCTCTGGTTGGGTAATTGAGCACTCATTAACATTTTCGGTGACATACGAGTACAGTTTGTGGAATTTTGTTCATTTTGTTTGGTTATTTGTGTTTTGAAACGAATAAAGAGACATTTTCTGGAAAGTATGGGGTTAAACACACAGAAATTGCTTTGGTCTGTGGCACAGTATTCCCTATATACTTCGCATACAACGAATAGCAAAAATAGCCGATCTACAAGCTCACAACCAGTCACGATGGGGCACGGTTTCTGTATGACATGTTAGACAATGAGTGCACATGAGTTGCACACAAGTTATGATTGTGTGCAACATGTTTAGCATTCAGGACTACCTCCAAACAGACCAGGCCTAATGCCCCAACCCCACCCCATGTGATCCCACACTCAAGGTTGGGAGACACTGAGTTAAACAGGTTCATATTATTTAATGGCTCACTTTGAGATGATGAGAATGAATGTAGGATACAGTATACAGATGCTCAGCATATTCTACAATATGCGTTGTGTAGGAGAGGTTGCAAGCACCCAAGTTTGGTGTACTGGAAGTGGCATGTAATGGTGTTCCAGCTTACGACCATTATTGCCAGCCAGGTAGTGCAGTAACACTTCTGATATTTAGTCATGACCCAAAAAAGGGTCCCAACCCATTGTTTGGGAACGACTGATCTAACGAGTTGTGTAACATTACACCAGGCTTGGTAACATCCATGACATGGACCTTGGCCCCCCTCCTCCAATAATGAAGACCTTTAAGGAGTTCCTGTTGTCCTTGGACGATTCTGTGGATGAAACCGAGGCCGTCAAGCGCTACAATGAATACAAGATTGACTTCCGCCGGCAGCAGATGCAGGATTTCTTTTTGTCTCACAAAGATGAGGAGTGGTACGTTTGTAATTTTTTCTGTGCTTTTAACTCAATTATTTCTCTGAATATTAGTAGGTTTAGGTGTAAAATGTAATACTTATGTATTCTATCCTTAAGTTTATTGTATTGAAATGCTAGTGTTAAGTTGGGCCAGATTCTAATGGTGGGTTTGGGGGTGTTTACTTCAAGGGACATTGTGCTCTAAATTTGAATCTGTGACTCGAGTGTTTAAAACATTTTTTTTTTAACTGAGCAAATGATAGGTGGCTCCTTCAGAACTAGGTGGTCAACAAATGTTATTCAATTCTACATAATTTAACATATTCTCATTGTGATTAAATGTGATCAAAGCAGAGTAAATGTAATGTAAACATCAATGAGAATAGTGTCCCATCTTTAACTTAGGAGAGTATCCAATCAAAACTTGGCAAACAAAAATGATGCAAAGATGGCAGCCTCCCCACACCCTAATTCTAGAACCGGGCCCATGATTACCCAAATTTCTACAGGCATTTCATTGCTGACCATTGACTTGCATTTTCATGTACATAATTTTTAAGTTAATTAGTTTACTGATTTTATTTTATTAAGGTTTATTTATTGACCATATTCACATTGCATTCATTGTGCTCTTCCTTAATACTCCAGGGTGGGGTTTCTCACCTCCCGGAGTATTAATTAAGCACAAAATCGGTGCTGTGTAAATTAGGGCTGGACGATTAATCAAAATCTGCAATCTCATTTTCAAATGACGATTCCATTGACGTCGCGCTGCGTTCACGTGCTGACTTATTTAGCCTACTGTGAACAATCCCAGGTGTAAAGTCAAGTGTAAATCACACTTAAACAATGGAAATGATGTTGCTCGTCGACAATTGCAGCTCTAAAAGTTCACAACGTGTCTCATCAAAACACATAGAGATCTGCTGTTTTCAGTGAGCAACACCATACAAGGTTGAACGTAATTTAATTGAAATATAAATCGGGTTTAAAATATTGATTCGGCTAGTGTTTTTGGACAAGAAACTTTTAAGTACAGTTGTTGGCTGTCAAAAAATGTACTGGGTGCTAAATGTATTCACAATTTCTTTTTAAATGTTCAGCAGCATATAAGTTAACCACTTTGATTAAGAATTCTAAAACAATAAAGGAGGAAAAGAGACAGTATTCCAGCACTTTTATATACTGTGCTAAGTTTAAGTCAGGCACTGTTGTCAGTTTAAAGCCTATCTAGATAGTAAGCGTCTCATTACTCACACCTACGAGTCAAATACATTTATTTTATTTACTGAAAAAATAAGAATCGCGCGAGAGAATCGTGACTCACATTTTGGCAAGAATCGTGCAGCCCTAGTGTAAATCTAATCAATTGCTTATTTCTGCTCTGTTAACTCTTTAGATTAAATGCATAAATGAATCGCCCACTGCCAGCGATCTTTGGTTTTCCTTACCTTTTCAACTAGTCACAGAATATTTATTCAGTATGATCGATCCCCTGACGTTTGCTAAACACGGAGGGTTTCACTGTGCTTCCCCGAGATACAAAATGAAGTCACTGCAACCCACCCGGTCGCTTGTTACAGGCCGTTGAATATAGCTCGTCTCGTCAAAAATGCAGGGAGAAAAAAAGATACAGCCATTTCCCCAAATACGCTAAGCAGGAAGTCAATGGTGGTGGAGATCTTTCGATCACGTGATCTCCTGGATCTGTGTGACTTGAGGATGAAAATGGTCTCTCGTGTATTAGAGAACAGCGCCATCTGGTGGAAAACCACTGAAAACAAAAAGGTCGTAAAAGTCGTCTTTGGCAGTCTGAGCCTTTGGAAAAAAAGTCGCAAAAGTCGTCCTTGGCAGTGAAAGAGTTAACCTTGCAGAGATTCAGTTGTATGATGTCTGTTAATGCTTACTACTATACTTTTTGTTATTTCACAGGAGTATCTAGGGATCACGCTAATTGCCAATGTTGTGTTTTCTTTTGACATAACCATTCCTTTTTCCCTTCATTCCTACTGCTACCTTCACGACAGGTTTTTGTTTTTTTTGTTTTTGGAAGATGAGAGAACGTGGATCTCGTCCGCAGGACTCGCTCTGACTGTAGACAGCAAGGGAATGCACTGCGCACAATGCAGTTGCTCTTAGACACACAGTACCAGGGATCTTAGATAGTCAGTGAAGTGGTCTTTCGCGCATGGAGCCTTTTTTTCGTGTTCGTTAGAGTTTTATGCTTTTTTTTCCACCCTATTTTCTTTTTATATTTGGACCAAATCGAATCCCAAAACCGAAATTGTGTGTATACAGACACACCCATGGGGTGAAGTGGAGCACATTTTCACAGAAGAGAGAGATCCCTCTCAGTATTTATTTGTTATTAAAGTGGGAGAACAAAAGGTAAATTAAGTCCACTAAATGGTAAAATTGATCTTTTAATATGTACACATTTAAATATAGATGAATGTTTACATTTTCATGATCTTTTTCCCTGTTGTGTTTTTACCTTGTTTCTGGTGAGCTGACCACAAGCTTCCTGATATGTGCAATTACTAGCTATAATCACAAAGACATGCATACACACACACACACACACTCACTCACTCACTAAAGGACCTAACACTACAGCAAGGATTAGGCAGTATGAATAATCAGTGTAATACATTTCTTTAACCTGATAGTAATAAGCATAGATATGTTGAGTTTCACTGATGTCTATGCATTCTTTGTTCTTCCCAAAAAAGGACTCGAATGTCCAGCTGAAAGTAAGAAAACTGTTTTCGGTAGAGCCTGACAGATATATCTGTAATATTATTTGATATCTGTAACGTTAATTAGGCAGCCGACGTGTCCCAATTTTTAAACACTTGCAAGCTGGTGTCTCTATTTTAGGCATGTCAAAAGTTTTCAAAAATAGTGGATCTACAGCGTGTCTGAGCTTGTCGATTGGCTTTTAAAAATATATATAATTATTCTTGAATAGGGCTTGACCACTTGGACTGACTAAAGGTGATTTTAGGTTGTGCTGCCTAGCTAGCCTGCCATGGCCAGACTAATATCACACTGCGTAGATATTAGTCTGGAACTTCGGTGTGGAAGATTCATTTCCAAGGGGCGGTTACAAACGGATTCAAACGTCACAGCAAAACATTTCCCACTTTAAATAGTGGGCTTTGATTGGTCACCCACAACTCTGGTGTGAGCAAAATGTAATTAAAATCGAGGAGCGCCAGACCAGACCAATCTGTCCAGGGCAATTTCTTTTAGCTGTGGCAGATTCGTCTGGTTTCCAGGCTACTGCCTTGCAGTTGCCATTTGCTGATCCCCTAGAGGTCTATTAGTGCTTGTCTTAATCACACAAAGTACAGCTGGGGTGAGATTATTAACACATTTAAAGATAAAGATGTTAAAAGAAGCTACAAGCTTCACAATGCAGCATTGTGAGCATGTAGATTTAGATCTGCTATTTAATTATAGGCGAATGTTTGCCTAATATGACATGCCCAGAATAGGGATGCTATCGTTAATTTGGTAAAATTATTATCATTTTTTAACAAAATATCTGTATGCAGTGGTTTAACCCATTTAGACCTGAGGCCGATTCTACAAATGTCTTCTAAATCCTACATTTTCTATATCAGTGGTTCTCAATCGTTTTCTTCTCAAGGACCCCCAAAATATTTGGCCGTGGACCCCCATCTCAAAATATTTGGTTCCAGGGACCCCCAGAAGCAAAGCTTTGAGTAAAAACAATTGGCTTTTAAAAAATATAGGTTTTAATGAGTTAAGACTACATCGGACCCCAAAATCTGGCATCGGTCAGGCTCTAGTTATTGGCTTGAGTGCTTTTTGGGAAAAACAAGATGTGATGATTATTTGTGTGTGTAGAGAGTCATTAAAGTTATTGCACCACACAGATGTAAGACACTACATGCCATTCATTCTCTAACCTGTGTGTCACGTCCACCCAATCCCCTTCCCCGCCGCTGTCCCGGAACGTAACGCCGGGCACAGGTTCAGGTCCAAATACCACCCAGATGAGGCCGGCCAACTGAAGGCAGAGGCTCACAGTGCGCTGCAGAACCGCCTGAATGTCTTTGTGTTCCTCATGGAGAATGGCTGGCTTGATAATGTCTCTCTGGACATCGAACGTACCCCAGCCATCACAAAGGTCCTGGATGCAGGTGAAGTACAATACAGGGATACTTGTTTTGTCTATATCTGCATAAATCACCTGCGTCGTAAGCCACATTTTTGTAAATACTATTTAAGTATTTAAAAAATGCTGATCTACAAGTTCACATCTGCAAATTTGTGAGCTTGTAGATTTGCCCTCATCGCCTATGACATACCCAAAATAGGAACACCAGATTTAAAGTAGTAAACGGTTTTATTTAGTTAGTGTCCAATTTTTTATTGACCTACATAAGTATCTTGGGCACTATTTTATACCCTTTAAAAACATGTTTTTTACAATCCAGTTACCAACCAAAATAGGCCACCGTACCAAACATCTAGTAGGCAGCAGATGTGCAATAAATATTGGCTAGGTGTTGATGGGTTGCTGCATATTAAGCCATGATGCCCCCCGCCTGCCCCCCAGCTGTGATAAAGATGGAGGGAGGGACAGACCATGACCTTCGTATCCTGGACATGCCATCTGAGGAGGAAGAGGAGAGGGAGAAGTTGGCCACTGTAACTGAGCCGCCCAAGAGGGAGGAGCATAAAGCCATGGATGGAGACAGCAAGCCCCCTGGGGAGAAAGACAAGGTACAGTCCGTCTTCTCTGTCCTGTTTGAGCCAACTGGTGTTGCAGTCAATATGTCTGTGCTGCATTGATGTGTGTGTGATCTGTGCCACAGGAGGTCAGCAATGCCAGCATGGACAAGGGTGCCACCAGAGCCTCTGAAGGGGAAAGCATCAAAGAGGAAATGGAGACGGTCAAAGAAGAGATTCCGGAGCCCAAGAAGGTGTTTATCATCGTTCACCCTTAATAAGGTGTCTGAACCCCCCCCCCCCCAAAAGAAAAATAAATAAACAATCATCCATTGTCATTTGTTCATCAGCCAAGGAGGAAGAGGAAGCGCAGTGGAGATAGTGAGGACGAACCCAGTGCCTCTGAAAGCGACTCTGACTCTGATTCTGACTCCATCTCCTCCGACAAGCCTGTCAAGAAGGAAGAGGTGAAGGACCAGGAGGACAAGGATGAAGAAGAGGAGGAGGAGGAGGAGGAGGAAGGCGAAGGTGAGAAAAAGCAACATCTGTAAGGGTTAATGTTGAGTTCACACTAGCGGCTACAAAAGTCCCTGTTGAAGTGTTGATTAACAATGCTCGTTGACATCAGCATGCGTCCGACGAGCGAGAAGAATATACAGGAAAATATAAAGCCTGGGGTTAAAAAGAACACGAAACTGGACGGAAATAATACGTTTCCCCTTATTGCCAGCAGGCATTGTGTGAAGAGAGAAGGCCAGTAGAAATGGTTAAACACTTGCTTATTTTGTAGATTTTGTAGCAGCTACAAACGTCAGGTGTCGCTTTGTGTCTTCATGTCGCTGGATTACATTGAAGATTAATATTAGACAGTTAGCTTTGTATCTGCCAGTGTGAACGCAGCATAAGACTGCATTTTCGTTGAGCGACACAGACATGCAATGCATACAAAATCAGCGTTTCCCCAATCTGGGAACCCATTGTCAAAGAAAAGGGAAAAACAGCGCTGCGCTGTTTTTTACCTTTGCATTCGACTCTTGGGGTAGCGCATAAATAGAACGTGGCCACAGGAAACAGTCCCTTTTGGTCTGCCCTCATTCCTCCTCCTCCTGTTTTGCGCCTATTAATCCCACTAACAATATTTCTCCACGGAACCCTAACACCATTTCCCACAGAACATGGATCTTTTTGGTTATAAGCCCACTTGTTACTATGATGGAAGAACAAGTTAAAATGTTATAACTAACTCTCCGTGACTTTGTCGGCTCCGAGGACGCTATTGTTAAATGAGTTTGGGTTTGTTTCCACTGGGAAGCGAACGCACAGATGTAAATCCCACCCACTACATTTGATTGGGTAAAACGCGGCCTGCTTCCTGATCTGAAGGCACGCCCACTTGTAGGCCATGTTCACACGTTCTGAACGGCCCTCCCGACAGATGCAGTAGTGCAGCTCTGAATCTGTTCTTGATAGATTAGCGTTTCCCAATCAATGGGTCGGATTCATCTTTATGTGCTCTGTTTTTATGTAAATATAATTTTTTTTTAAACATTTCCTCTAAAAACTTTTTTTATAATTTCCAAAGATTAAAAAAAGAGAATCCATAAATAAAAAACTTTTACGGGAGTGAAAATATCAGATCTACAAGCTTGCATCAAGCCGCATTTTGAACTGCTATTTTCACTTGAAATGGGGCTTAAAAGTTTTAATTCATAAGATATGAATGTTGTGTTGGGTCATGGGAAAGACACCAAATGTATCTTTTGTGTCTTGAGCTGAAAAGTTTGGGAACCCCTGTACTAAATCACTTCACAGAAAAAAGGAAGGTTTCAGAGTTGATGTTAACCAGAGTTTCTCTCTCCCAGCCAAAGACGACAAAGAGAGCAAAGAGGAGAAACCCAAGGAGGAAGTTGAGGAGGAGATGAAAGAGGAGAAGAAACCCAAGGATGATGCTCCTCGACCACGGCCTCTCCACAGGACCTGCTCTCTGTTCATGAGGAGTATTGCCCCCACCATTTCCAAGGCTGAAATTATTGCTGTGAGTTGACCAGTGGAAGAATGGTATTGCAAAGTGTTTATGGAATCGTTATAGATATATTTCAAGGTTCTTTAATTGTACCCGAGGTTAAATTTGTTTTACATTATGGGAGATTGAGCAATCTAAAAACAAGACATCACAACAATACAGATTCCAGAAAACACCTTGAAAACATCCTAAGAAGTCATGGCAAAGTGTTTTTACACACAGAATCAGAATCAACTTTATTGTCACAGGTTTACAGGTGTAAAGCAGTGGGTGAAATTATTTGTCTCTGTACGTGCTCCACAAGAAGGGAGAGGAGGGAGATGGAATAAGAGCAGGAGAAAAACATAGGATAGAAATGGGTCAGATAATCAAAAAGATATACGTACATAAACACAAATGGCATATGTAGTAGTAGCAGAAAAAAATAAGCAGATGCCATTTGCTTTAACCCTTTGCATTCTGTTTGTAATAAAGTCCAATATCCAACCCATTAGGTTGTGACTAAATGGGAAATGTTCCAGCAATCTCATGGCTAAGATGTGGGGCTGGATAGTGTTAAAGCTTGAAGAAAAGTCAACGAAATGATGGCTTTGTGACGTTGCCCTTTTTTGTTCTTCGTTCTCAGTTGTGCCGGCGATACCCTGGCTTCTTGCGCGTGTGCTTGTCCGACCCGCACCCGGAACGCAGGTTGGCTTTCACCTAAAACCCAGTTCTTGTTTTCAGTATTTTATGGTGAAAATAATTGTTATACTGAAGGACCAATTGGAAGGTTATTTGTGGAAGAGTAAGAATGAGAATTACATTCTCACAAATTCTAAACAAAAGCTTGTGCCTTGCAGGTTTTTCAGACGTTGCTGGGTGACATTCGATCGTAGTGTCAACATCAAGGAGGTCTGCTGGAACCTTCAGAACATTCGTGTAAGTCTCCCTGCAGTGAACGAGACACTAACTTTTGAGGTTACATATGCATACAGGTTTGACAGGATCAAATTGTGTTTCTGTAGTGCCAGTTGATTACCTAGTCTATGTGCTATGTGGATAACCTGCTATAATGTTTGTGGTTAAGGGATGAACTTGCGTTGTATTCACTTCTGTTCTGTGCCGTTTGCAGCTGCGCGACTGTGAGCTGATACCAGGTGTGAACAGGGATCTAGCCCGGAGGGTGCGTAATGTTAACGGCATCACTCAACACAAACAGGTGCTCCGCAATGACATCAAGCTGGCTGCCAAACTCATCCATGCCTTGGACGACAAAGGCGAGCTTTGGAACAACAAACTCCAGGAAGAGGCTCCGAGCACTGAGGTGCAGTACTTTTAAGTACAACACCTAGTTCTTAGTTCTCAACTTAGTTTTTCCAATTGATTTTCTTATGGATTATTGTTCAACAGTTGCCAGCTCAGAACCCCATCCTGAAGAATATCACTGATTATCTGATAGAGGAAGTGAGTGCAGAGGAGGAGGAACTCATGGGCAGTGGCAGTGGGGCAGACCCAGAGGAGGGCACCAAGGATGGAAACCCTACAGAGACCACTGTGGAGAGGGATGACAAACTTGTAACGGTCTGAATGCTGTTCTAATATGAGACAAATGCATATTGTTGCTGTCAAAACCATTACTTTTCAGGAAATGCAAAAAATCAAATCTTGTTCATATTTATTCACAAGATTTTGTTAATACTTTTAATTGTTAAATTTGTATAAAACCACAGACAGACAGACTTAATCACATTCAGTCTGACGGCCCTATTTTGGGCATGTCATAGGGTTTTAAGATAAGCTCACACCGCATCACATCACAATGTGTTGTGTGATTGTAGGTTGGCTATTCTCACTACTTTTGTGCAAGTATACTGTTGTATGATGCCCCACAACAACAATATTCTGAACATATTATAATCTAGGGTGCCATCAATGTTGCCTCAGCGAATCATCAAATGGTCACATTTAGTCTCTGAAAAAAGTTGTGCACTGTCTGTCACACCCTAGGTTTTGGACCGTCTGCTTTTGTATCTGCGCATTGTCCATTCCATTGACTACTACAACACCTGTGAATATCCCAGTGAGGATGAGATGCCCAATCGCTGTGGTATGGTCCATGTACGTGGACCCATCCCTCCAAACCGCATCACGCATGGAGAAGGTCAGTGCATTTGTGCAGATTGAGGACATATGTACACTGTCGGAACTAGGCCTTTGATACTAAAATGTTTCATTGTGTTGAAATGACACACATCCCTAAAATCTATTATATTGAACATTCCCCACTTTCAACCTTTTAATTGCTATTTGTTGTACAACGTACATATAGTGGTTAGGATGCCCATAGTTGCTTACTTTATATAACAATTGTGACTGGACCCAGAACAGTCTCTTTGCTACATTTTCTAGATTCCACACTTTGTAGTG
The DNA here is from genome assembly GCF_963280865.1 of Gymnoscopelus braueri. NCBI lineage: Eukaryota > Metazoa > Chordata > Actinopteri > Myctophiformes > Myctophidae > Gymnoscopelus > Gymnoscopelus braueri. Next base: position 25,465,757 of record NC_137609.1, on the reverse strand, counting down.
TGTAGCATATAGAAATATATTTAAGGGGTAGATATATTTATGGGAAGAATGACGTGCACTACACATTATTGTCACTGCACTGCCTGCTATTTAGTATTTTTGTCTGAAATTTCAATAACAATGTTAAACACAAAACCAAAATTACTGTGTGCAGTGCACACATCTGTGACTGTAATTATACACTTATAAAACTAAATCTGTTAAAATTCAGGACATTATGTATTTTCTTTGAATACTAGCTTGTGTGAATGGGAGCAACTTGACCATCTTACCCCAACTTGAATCAGACCTGAGGTGAAATCTATAGAAAATCTAGCCTAGTCCAACCCTGACATGGTTGGAAGCACTCGGATCAGACGTGTAATTGAACCTTGTATGTTGTGCACACAGTAACGCAGTGGCAGAAGTTGGTGGAGGAGAAGCTAAGCCCCCTGTTCAGTTTGAAGGAGGTCCTATCGGAGGAAGAGGCTGTCAAAATGGGCCGGAAAAATCCTGAGCAAGAGGTGGAGAAGTTTGTGTCTGCCAACGCTCAGGAGCTGGGGAAGGACAAGTGGCTCTGCCCCTTGAGCGGCAAGAAATTTAAGGTGTGTGCTTGTCTAGGAATGTTCAAGTTCAGTTTACGGCTAACGAGGATGATACTTCAACATTATTCACTGGCTTTATCTTCTAGTTGCATATTTTCGGTTGCTTTTACCACAAAGGGATATTGATTGGATTTATTTATTTTTCGTTTATAAAACGCTGCAAAACGAATTGCTCTCTGTGGCATTTGTGTCGTTTTTTTTCCTGTGTGTTAATGTATACGTTTTGAAATAAATTGCCAGGGTCCAGAGTTTGTGCGCAAACACATATTGAACAAACATGGGGACAAAATAGAAGAAGTGAAAAAAGAGGTGACCTTCTTCAACAACTTCCTTATGGATGCCAAAAGGCCGTCAATCCCAGAAATGAAGATGCCTATTATGCCAATCCCAGGACAAGGTAGGGAACAGTTTTTTTTTCTTTTAAATATTTTCTAATGGAAAAAAAGGTTAAAATTTGTATGGTGCTTTAATAATGAATAGTTTTTTTGTGTCTTCTCCAGGATTGCTAGGAGTTACGCCGAACATGCCGTTTCCCCCTCAAGCACCCCAGGGAATGATGGGTTTCGGACAGCCTCGTCCACCTGGGATGGGATACGGAGGTATGGCAGTGCTGGATGTATGAGGGTGATTTTCTTTCATACCATACCCCCAGACTCAATAAGAAGAAAGTATTTATATTTCTTCTCTTCACAAGGTGGACCTCCTTACCCGCCCAACCAGTACGGAGGGGGACGAGGTAACTATGACAACAACTTCCGAGGAGGACAAGGTGGCTATCTGGGGAAGCCACGCAACAACAGGTGATAACAGTGTATGGATCATCTTAGGAGTATTATTATCTTTCTACCCTTCTAATAAAGTTTTCAACTTAACTGGGGATTCACATCGGTTTCTTTTCTTACCATCACAGAATGGCACGGGGCGATCCACGTAACATCATTGAATATCGTGACCTGGATGCGCCAGATGACGTTGACTTCTTTTAAAAGAAGAATTTCATCTTTAACTGACCTCCAGTCTGATGCCCTATTGTGTTTCTTTCAAAAGTGATTATATGATATTTTTTGCAATGATTATGAAATTAGATCAATGTTCTATTGCAATGTGTAACCCTTCAAAATAAAAATGTAAAATGTGTCACAATGACAATTCAGGTTGAATTTTTCTATCCCAATAAAAATATAATATTTATTGTTAGATTCTATTTTGGAGGGAGGGAGGGGGCAGAAATCGTGCATGTGATTTATTGCACATCATGCTTTATCACAAAGGTGGTGTGGTTACGCAAATTTTGAAACTATTTGAATGAAGTTAACTTGTCAGTGTCTCGACTAAAGCAGTTTTAAACAGTTAAAGCAATGATTGCAAAGTAAAAGTATTGTCCATGACAGTTTAAGAGGCAACGGATGTTTTAGACGAGAGATTGCAGGTTATTCTGCTCTATGGAAGTAAGAGTCAATGGCATCTTTGTCTCGAGGGACAGAAGCATGGATTTTGCTTTCAAATTAATTAAGTCGAACCATTTTCTGTGCTGGCTATTTTACAGTGCGCGGACATGAGGCTGTGTGGAATTGGCCTTAAAATGTACTGCATGGTTGACATTAGGTCTGGTACAGTTGGTATTGTATAGCTGTTGCTCTTCTACTGCAATGCTGCCCTTTTACTTGACTGAGTTTAATCCTGTTTTCTTCTAGATACATTTTCCTCTCTTATGCATTAAGAGAAGAAAACGGTTTACAGATTAATTATGGAGATTGGTTGCCCTCTAGTGGACAGAATGTTGAATAACTACAGCAAATGAAATCTTTATCACCCTGTCCCTGATTAAAACTACTATGGTAGTCCAATAAAGATGACCTATCAAACTCTGTTTTACTTGAATGGTTGGATTAAAGAGTTGTCAGAAATACACTCAAAGACAACAAAATTGCATCGCAACTCTTTTTGGAAATTAAAAAAAATGCAAGACTACAAGAAAGCTTAACAGCCAAATGGCACGTGTTTTGGGGCCCATAGAATTTTATTCCTTCTCCCAACTTCTACAGATGTCAAAATATGTTCTTAAATATACATTTGCCAGTTAGATTTTCACAGCACATTTAAATTATTAGACATACTGTACAGTAACTGGCATACCACCATCCATACACAACATTGCAAAAAATGTTTACACAGTTTTGACACCATGACATAATCTAATGACGGACAGCACATTTATATATATTTTAATTGTCGTGTAGACTAATTGTCAGGTGCTGCGAAAAGGTATGAGCCAAGAAACTTGATGAATTCTAGTGGCTCTTTTCCACTATGAAGGGTAACCCAGAACCTTCCATAACCAGAGTACTGTGATGGTTATTATTTATGTTTACATTTTGACGAGAACCACCCCTGAAGGCGAAGGTATGTTATTAAAAAGTCACTTAAAAAAAGCAAAAATCTGTAAAGCCTATCTGCAAGCTCACAACGCATTGACTTGGGATGCGTTGTGCGCTTAATTATTGTAGCCGAAAAGGCCATATTTCTAAATAGCAAGATCTTCTCTAAAGCAGATCCTAACTTATAATTTTCATTCAAGTAGTCCGACTGAAGATAGCATTGCAAATCATATCATTTGCATAGTCATGTTGGAGTGAAATGTCTAAATAATACGAAGTTCATGACTATCCGAGAGTCCACAGCTGACCTTGTGCTCATTGAATAACTTGGTCAGGGCCTCCATATAAAGACCATGGTAGTAGTCCACTTCTTCTGCTGAAGCCTTTTCACGCTTTGGCACTGAGATGGGGCTTCCCACTAAAAGGAGGAGAGTATTAGAAGAATAAATAGTTGTGTACAGCATGCAAAGTTAAGCTTTGTTGTGCAATAACAAATTACTCACCAACAGTGGTCACCGGAGTCCTGTATGGAAGCCATCCCAAACGCTCGCCAAGAAAAAGACAGGGGGCAAAGCCCACAGTCTTTTTAAACAGGTCCTGTAACCGCCGACCCACACTGCCCTCTTCGAAAATCAACTGGCGGAAGACTTCATTCTCCCCAAATGAGTAAACTGGAACCAAGTCAGCCCTGAGGAGAATCCAACACTGTGATTGTGTCAAATAGCAGAAGGCAGGCTTGCTCATTTCATTTAAGTTTATTCAAGTGTTCTTAGATGGGCTTATTTGGTGTCTCTAGTCACCCTAGATAGGCAACTTCATCGTACGACAAATAGCAAAAATAGTCCATCTGCTTTGAGTTTCTAGATCTATTTTTGGAGAAAAAATTACATTTGGAAAATCTTGGAAATTTATTTGCCCCAAATAGGGGCACCAGGGTTCATAAAGCATTCTCACCCGAACTCGAGTGCCACTCTGACAAATCCTTTTCTCTGCTTCATGACCACTGTGTTCATACCAGGGCCGGACGACAGAGACTCTGCAGCCCCTCCTATGATAATCACCACTGCGTTTCCTTTGCCACTTTTTGTCAGGAGATGTGTAAGACTAGGCCTACTCACTGGATAAAGGCCTAATCAGAGAAAAAGAACAAATAATATTTAAAAAAAAGATAAAGAACAAATGTGAGAGATTATGCAACTATCAAGGGTGTCCTTCATCCTTGTCCATCTGGGTCACTGATCAATTGTATAATCAGCTGAAGCCCATCCCATCTTAGTAGTGACATAGTGGTGATTATACTGTATCTGGCAGGTGACACACCCCAAAAAGGGCCTCATCTGTATCCGATATGAGTTTTTGCTATCATGTCTACAGCAATAGCACTGTGATTTGTGATCAGTATTAGCCTGACACTCAGCCTGAATTTTCATTTCGTTTCACTCCATTATTCAGTCTGAAAGCCCTCTCAATGCAGCGGAGTTCTGAGATGGGGGCGTGGCCAAAGTGGGACTCCACTATGAACCAACGCGATTGGTTCATACTGGATTGTCCCGATCCCGATTCGTCGGTCAGATTTTCAACCGAGGAACACCCGCCTTCGGAAGCGTCACCAGACCCTGAATGCTAGGCAAAGGATTCAGGGGGTGGAGCCAGGCTAGATCAGTATAGAACCTGAATTCGTTGTTTTGCACCACTAGTATCTCAGATTCTTTGTCACTGCTCCAAGAGGACTCGTTTTGATTTGCTCAAGCACCTTCTGCCCTATCTTACTCTTATCAGGCTGTAAACACATTCTAATGCTGGAATTATACAAGTCAACTCCACAAACAAATTACAATAGCAACCTCTGGTGGATTGCAGGGGCTACACAAGGTACAAGGAGTTGTGGATGTATAATACTGTTCTTTTATTTTAAATTTCTCAATTATTCAAATGTTTAAGGAAGATGATGCTAATTGCAATTTGACTTAAAATCTGACTTTAAATGCCAGTGTTAAGTGTCCCTTTGTTTCCATTTGTACAGCCTCAGAGTTAAATATTATATTAATTAATTAATGTATTCTTTTTTTTACAGTGTACCTGCTAACATGAGATATTCCCTGATGAGCGGTATCCTGAAGAGACCGGCCAATACTACCAGGCAGGAGCGTATACCAGGAAAGGTCTCAACGAAGCCCCCATACTCAGTGGTGAAACAGACAAAGGCTCCCACACTCATGATGCCATGTGGGTGACATCCTAAGACGTAGTTCTTATTTGGATTCAGCTCAGCTGTCTTCACCAACTGGACAGGACATTTGAGGCAACATGATATTTTATTAATATTTGCGTTAAATAATAAAACAATTAACCAGAGTTTTGTGCCGCCTGTTAATTACAGTACTTTGACTTATAGAAATTCTAAAATATTTTAAGATGTACACATTTTCAGCCTTGAGTTGTAATCACATTTTCCTATGATACTTAAAGAATATTTAAAACAGGTTTATAAGAACACAACAGCCAAATTAAAAACAGTACACCTTACTTTGACTGGAAAATAGTCTCTGTAGTGCCTCCACACTGTCCAGTTCCTCACAAATAATGTTCTTCTGCCCCCTAGTGGAGACAGAAATGAACGTGTCCATACAGTTCTTAAAGGGATAGTTCACCCCCAAAATGACTTTTTTCCTATCGATTAGTTACCCCATGGAGACTTATTTTTTAGTTTTTGTCGCATTCCTAAGCCAATAATTTGATGACCGGCAGCGGTTCCGGTAGGAGACACAAAGAGTCTCCTTTGTATCTCCTACCGGAACCGCTGCCTACCGCTGGTCATCAAATTATTTGCTTAGGAATGCGAGAAAAACAAGAAAATATCCATGAATTCAAGTCTCCATGGGGTGACTAATCGATAGAAAAAAAGTCATTTTGGGGGTGAACTATCCCTTTAATAATCATAGTAGTTACTTGAGAAATAGGAATGTATTTACCTCTTTCAGGGGTTTTCCAGTCCTTCACCAGCCATATGAAGGATAGAGTTGCAAGTGGCCACAGAGAGGTAAACATAAGATAGACACTCATGATAATGCAACCCAGTCCTAAAGGTGAGGATAGTGATTATGTGTTGTCAATGACATATAAAGGATGCCAAAAAATAAAATGACATATAAGAAGAGATGCATCAGTGTTGATGTAAAATTACTCAACAGCAAGTTACTGTAATTACTAGTGTAAAACAATTAGGAACAAGTGAAATTTTCATTATAACAGTATAGTTGCATGGCCCATGGTGTAGACTTTCTGAATCCTACAAGTCATCTTAATAGGCCTAGTTAAAATAGCTGCATGCATTATAATCATTGTATGTGTCTTTATTTGTTATAAACAAAATAGTATTTATTTTGGAATCTCACCTAGGAAAAGGAAAGACAGTACCCATTGCAAAACACTGATGGTCTCTAGAAACTCCTTCCATTGAGTTTTTGCTTGCGTCATTCCAGTGCCCTGTGTGCAATAACATCAATGTCCATACATCAATAACCTCATGAGCTGTCATCATTACAGATCATATAGCAGCCTAATCATGTGCCTGCAAAAGTTATAAATGCTGCTATACCTGATACAATAGAGGGGTATGATACTCAAGCAGTTATATTGCATAACTGATACTGTACTTTGGTTTATTACCAAAGAGCATATCAGTTTTACTTCTCCTCAAGAGGAAGACAACATTTGTGTCGCGCAGCCACAAAATGAACAAAACAAGATCTGTGTAAATGTCTGACATGTCTATATACTATCTACACTTCTTACTTGCTTAATGCTTATTAGCTAAACCTATTTTATTGGTTAATTATGAGTGCAAAACTTATGCAGATGTTCAAGATCACAAATTATTGTCTAAATATATGTCAGTGTGAGCCCTGGCAGTGAGTAGTGCAAAAAGGACTGTAATATTTAGGTAAAAGAAGTCTTACCGTAACTTAGTATCTTACCTTATTGTAGTATCCAACAGTTACCTTACTGTAGTGTCCTGTTGCTCTTCGTGGATACCGGTCTGCCAGTGAACAAAAATGACAGCTACATTCTGTGTGCACTTTGATCAGTGGGGCAACTGATAACAAATCCCCCCCCCCCCCCATAGTTTGACACAAGAATTCAATGTCAAAGATAAACACAACCAGGCTTATCAGTTTAGGATTACTGATTATTAAAAACAAAATTAAAACTGCTGCACAAAAGAAAAGTGTTTTATGTGTGCCTTCTGCTCCTCTGCACATTTGACAGTGCTGCTAAAGATATATAATGCCTTCTGCTTCTGCTTTTGTACATTTTGATGCTGCTGCTCTGTCTTAAGAGGTTTATCATAACTGCTGTTTTTCCTGTACTTTAATAGTAACTAATGGGATACTCTAACATAATGTGACACTCATAACGTGTCACATTGTAGGTTGTTTTCTTCGAATTATGAGAGATTATGACATAAAACTTAAGGGGTTGGTTTTGTATTAATATCTGCAAAGTAACAAGTAGCTAAAGCTGTCAAATGCTGTGATTGTAATGGAGTAAAAGGTACAATATTTGCATCTGAGATGTAGTGGATTTGAAGTAAGAAAAATGTAAAGTAAAGTAAAAGTATTCTACCTTATATTATACTGTGCATTGTACAAGTACTGTACATTATTGTATAGTACTTAAGTAAATGTACACTACTTACCGTTACTTTGCACCACTGACCAGCATATTGATGAGCAATAGCATTTGGTGGATTGTTCCTTTAAAATGACTGAAAGGCTGGCTAGGCATCAAACACCACCAGGTGTACTAATTGCTAGAGTAGAGATGGACAAGGGTTGATATGATTATTTGTTTACTCAAAACGTATACATAAATATAAAAAATAAAAAAAACACTTGACAGTCACTTTAACAGTTGATGTGAGCGACACAAGTCAGACAGGCAATGTCTTTAGTGTGTGTGTGTGTGTGTGTGTGTGTGTGTGTGTGTGTGTGTGTGTGTGTGTATATATATATATATATATATATATATATATATATATATATATATATATATATATATATATATATATAATAACACCACGATACTTGTTTTTTTTTTATAGGAAAACCTCAGCTACTGTTTCGTTCCCACACAGACCTTAAGGGGCGTGTCAACTCACAGGCCATGTGTAGGTTAGTTAGTCACGTGTGTGTGTGGGGGGGGGATTAATTCGATTCTATGTTGTTTAAGACCAAATAATGCTGCGTAGTACTCCTATACATCTCGCAAAGACAATTAAAAATAAATGTAATCAAAACACCTTGTCCTGGAGCACCGGGATTTGCTATCACCATAGCTTCTAAGTGAAGCATCATCTTTAAAAAAATTAAAAAAATAAAATGTCAACTATTTGGCGTGCAGTAACTGACTGAAAATGACTAGTCACGGTTGAGGGGCTTAGTAAAATGTCCAGCTCTGACAGTATTCTGTTAAAGTTGATCACAGAACAGAACCCATTTGAATCGGCAGGGGACAGAGATCAAGTAACTAAGTGCATTTACTCAAGTACTGTACTTCAGTACAATTTTGAGGTATTTTTTACTTTACGTTACTTTAAAACAAAAATTACCAATACTTTTGTAATTGTACTTGTAATAGAGTATTTCTACATTGCAGTATTTTTTACTTTTACTTAAGTAAAAAACTGTGAGTACTTTTTCCACCACTGGCAGTGGAATGTGTTGACATAAGGCGACATTCAGTGTGTGTGTGTGTGTGTGTGTGTGTGTGTGTGTGTGTGTGTGTGTGTGTGTGTGTGTGTGTGTGTGTGTGTGTGTGTGTGTCGTCTGCTCTGCTCAGTGAAACGATCATCCAGCAGCGTCACAGCATCAGGAATCAAACAACAACCGCTGGCTCAGGAACTACTGTATGAATATTAATATGAATGCAAATGCACCTTACGATGCCCGCTGTTTGGACCAGTGGATGGATGTTATTTGCGCATTTCTGGCTTTGCTTCAAATGAAATAATGCTTTATTTGCGAGTGTCGGGTCGGACCGTTCAGTTAGGTTGTTGTTGTTTTGTCTTTTTTTTTTTCCTTCTTTTTTTTTTTTACACCTGTGTGTTGTGGAGAGGAACGTTTTGTAACGTCGCAATGAATTGCATCATGGTTTTCAATCAGATCGCACCGGTTCGGCTGATGCACGAAGCCCCAGTCAGCCCACTGCGCGTTTAATCATAAAAATGGAAGCTCTTTTTATGTAAAAGGAGGGGCGACAATACCATAACATTCGTATGGCTGACTGATTTCATACATCGTCGCTCTTGACACATCTGGAAAATGATTTTTCTGCCTTTCATCCGCGGAGGAGACAGCTGTGTCATCAACATACATAGAGGCTACCGGCGTGGTTTTGTTGTTGTCTGATTTGACCAGCCCAGGCAACTGGATATCGGCATCATAGTCTACCTCTGCGCCAGCCATAGGCTCCCTACTTACCAAGGTAGGTATTCTACTACCTTCATTCATTTATACCGTGTCGGTCCCAATATCGCCATGTCAGTTATTTAGATAGGTGTGTAACCTATTTCCCTAATCAAAATACAAGCAAGCCTAATTGACAGCGTATACCCCAATATAATGCAATGATGCGGTAACGTTTGGCCTTATATTAATGTCACATGAGCTATATAAGCAAGAAAGGGTTGTTATTATAGCTGACTGTCAATTGATCATATTTATTTCCGATGTTTGAATAGCCTATCGGCAAAGGCCTTTTTTTACCCAAACACATTCCAGAACCCAGATCAGACGCACAGATAGGTGGCACACACACACACACACACACACACACACACACACACACACACACACACACACACACACACACACACACACACACACACACACACACACACACACACACACACACACACATTCACACGCGCGCAGTATAGCCTATCCTAGAATATGTTTTTAAGTTCAGTCGTGACAAGCCCTATAAATATTTTACCAATAAACAAGAGTCCATCAGCTGGCGTGATGCAGGAGCAGCATGCAGCGCATTACAATCGAATATAGACCATAGTGAGAGCAGTCAATAAAGATGTTAGTGATTAATGAAACCCTTAAGGGTTTAATTACTCACTAACATCTTTATTGACAATTGACATGAATGTGAAGCTGCGTGTGTGTGTGTGTGTGTGTGTGTGTGTGTGTGTGTGTGTGTGTGTGTGTGTGTGTGTGTGTGCTGCAGGCAGGTGACTGTAGCGTGGAGCCTGGAGAGAGGTGGTCGTCTGGACGCGGTGGGCTTTTCCCTAATCGTTTAGTTCAAGACAACCATGGCATGATTAACACCCGTTATAGCGATATAAGACAAAAATGTTGATGGTAATACGTTCGCAAAGGATCAGGGGATGTCGATCGTAGCGAATAGCTGAATGGTGTGTGTTTTTCGGGCGTGACAACAGACACCTCAGACACACCACTCAGAATGACCCCCCCCTGGTGTGATCAATGAGCGTTTGGGCATCAAGACTGTTTAAATATCCCTCATCATAAATGCCACTAAAATGCAAACCTTTTCAATTTGCTGTTGTTTGGGAATTGGGGACAGTGTAGGCTACATTCCCATGGGTAGCTTTAACCAGATGCTATTCCAATAAATAAAAACAAGGAAAACCCTGGCTGTGAAGGCTCTGTAGCCTACTGTAATTTAACCCTTCTGTGACAGCAGATGCAGAACTATGTTTTTCTGTAGGCATACCGCCTACTTTCATGGGCCATGGCTGTTAATTCTTCGCCTGTATCATTGATAGTTGATACTAAGCATATTGGCTAATGTACTAATTACCTCTGAAATTAAACCATGTAGGCTACCCACAAGTGCCACTTGACCTTGGAAAATAATGTGATTGGAGGAACCAGACATGAGAACTCCTGAACTTATGTGGCTGTAAGCCTAGACTACTAGAAAAACAAGAAGCTTGGAGATGCATAATTAACACTTTTGGGTACCATATGAATCAGAAACCCCCTTTCCAACAAACAAACCAACCAAAACAAACAAACAACATGAATCATCATCAAGATCCCAGAGTCAATCCATAACTGCATCTGTGAAAGTTTGTAGTGGTAGATTGAGTAGCATTTGAAGGCTCCTGTTCTCTCTCATGTTTTGAAAATGTGACCCAATTCTTAGGGCTCTTTCTTTTTGAGTAAAAGATATCAAAACATAGGGTTAGTTTTTACTTATATTCGTGCATCATTCTGTATTACATTCTCATCTTGCAATTATGTTTGAGGTTCATGGGCCATTATAAATAATGACATTTATCGCAGACAAGAAAAGGTTTTGACATGTAGACTTAACGGGAGTGTAAGTGTTTTTTTCTTCTTTTGATGTTAAATAGCTCTATTCTCACAATAATCATTGCTATAGAGTGTTCATATATAGTAACCTAGGTCTCGCCGTCTCGCCAGCATTAAACAGTTCTCTCTCCAATCAGGAGAGAGAACTCTACAGGATACAGGATAAAGGTGAATTATGGAACTGATGAAACAAATAAATTAACAGAATAAATTTGGAATTGGAACAATATACAATTTAAGATGATAAATGGATTCTTGATCCTGATTGAATGGAATTGGTGACCCACCTGAAAATGTATTTTCTGTTTACTAAAGAGCTGGAGAGATGGGGAGACCCCTGTTACTGTACAAACACTCTATGATTAGGCCTACTATCAGAATATAGAGCTTTTAACTTTTTTTTAGAAATGAAATACTGGCCAAGAAAATTATTTAAGTTTGTTTGATTGTAGACCTAGACTGTGGGAGAATGAGAACAGAGTCTCAAGGAAGTGAGGACAGTAATAGAGAGCAAGGTCCCCATGGGTCTGAGACAGGCATGGTATACAGCATGCTGACATTTTCAGCTCATTTCTTGAGTTTTTTTCCCCCTTTCCTTTCTACATATCATACCTCATGTATTGTAGGAATGGAAGAAAGGCTTGTTATAAGAAATGTATGACTGTGTGATAACGGGACATAATATGAGCATTTGCAAATAGTTGATTTAATTATCCTCGTAAGTTCAAAACCTGGGGGAAAAAATATGTTTGCTACTTCCGTGTGACTTATAGTATGACAAAGTAGGGCATTCATTTACAGAAAAAAAACAAAAACATAAAAAGTTCCAAATGTGGAGATACAAGGTTTCTATCCGACAGCAACGAGATATTCTTTCTACTACTTTAAATCCGCTCAGCAGTTCACATGATAGGTATAATTGTGATGATAGTATAATTGTGCTCCTCTGATCTTTGATTAAAGCCAGAGCCGATGTAGGCCACTCACAAGATCAGGGCTTAACAGAGACCATCGTGATATCTTTACTGTGGCGTCATGTTGTCCAGCCAGACAGTTAAAAAGATCTTGACCTACAAGGTTCAGTATACTATTTGTACCTCAAAATATTGCCAATATCCTTTCCCACACATGAAAAGTGACCCCATATGACCTTGCAGACACTGCAATGAAAAAGTATCTCAAAAAGAATATAAGGTCTGAAATTGGTATCACATGTGTCTTTAGCAAGCTATAACTACCCTCAAAGGCTTAAAAAGCAAGGTAACTATAGCTAGCCAATAGCTTAGTTTTCCCCCCCCCCCACATAGCAATGTCAACAATTCCAATAGTAATCATTTGTGTTTACTTGAATCAAGTAAACACGTTGACAGAGTACCATACTACCCGTTGTACCTGTCTGTCTGTCTGTCTGTCTGTCTGTCTGTCTGTCTGTCTGTCTGTCTGTCTGTCTGTCTGTCTGTCTGTCTGTCTGTCTGTCTGTCTGTCTGTCTGCCTCTGTCTCTCAGGGTAGTTAATACCTTCACATAAACATGTAGTAATCCTGGTCGCTATACCGCCTCCCCATGACAGCCTGGGCGCCTGATGGAGGGGAAAGGAACTGGTTGGAATAACGTGTTCCTTCCACGCGCTACGTCCAACCAGGGTGACAAGAAGGTCAGTTGGCTCTCATGCATTGAAGGAGGCATGAGCTCGGCCCTGGCCTCCCTAGGCTGGTGAGGGGAGTGTAGCGCCCAGGATCACTTAGAAAATTGGCACCGGGTGAAAAATAAGGATTACAAAATTGCGGGATAAAAAAATAAATAAAAATAAATAAATATATATATATATATATGGAGATCCGAACCGCTGATCTGTCCATTTATGGACATTTGCATATTTATGGATATCTTTGGAGAATCGCTGATCTGACGAGTCTTCAAGCCGAGTATTAAGTCAATCGGTCTAACGGTTCTCGAGGTACGCGACGGACAGATACATACACAGTCACACACACACTAACATGCGTGCAGACATTTTATAATGGAAGTCAATGAGGGTCAGGATTACTCCAAATCTGGAATCATACGTCATACTATAGGTGACTGACATTACAGACAGGCCACATTAAGCCAGAGATCCACATGGGAGCCACACTACTATTATTAGACCCTGTGTTGTTTTAATTTGTAATGTAAATGGTGCTGCTCAGTGATGAAAGAATGTAGCTGTTTTAAAAACTTAATCTATGCCTGTATGCATTGTCATGATTGTCTTCATGGGATAGATGCATAATGTTCTCATCAAAGTGAGAAAGAATCCTCCTGTGTGAAGACAATGTTTGACATTCCTAGAGGTCACAATGTAAAACTACACAATATATATGATTTAAGCAAGAATAGGAAACAAATATTTGAGCTAACATGGTGTTTATTTTGTTGAGATTCAAGTACAAATGCAAAACAAGTTTTTCTTTACATTATTTCCAAATGCTGGATGTTTATGAGGGTCACAGAATCACAGTTTTAGCACTAGCACCCTATTTTGTTTTAGTTTGTAGGTTGAGGAAGTGATATGGCGGTCAGGGACAAAGGTGGCCAGCAAGTCATCAGTGGCTTGTCTCTGACCTACATAGTGCCTCCCCATATAGGCTGTTCTGTTCAGGTTCCATTCTAATGTTGAATTGCTTTTCAACTGTAGTCTTGAGAGGTTGATCAATCGCAATCAATCGAGTTTAGTTGAAAATCGAACAGATCTGAAATATTGTACACTCTGGGATGATTGGTTAAAGGAAAATCACATTTACAGTATACATGTATTGAGGTGGGTCTATGATAGCCATTACAATTGTTGTACAATTTTTTGAATTTGAGCCACTTAAGTCAGAATAAGCTATTTCAGGAGCTACACATAATTCCCTAGATTGTTAAAGTGCTATTTTCCCATTTTATATTGTTGCCCTGCCATCTGTCCTTCTACACCCAACCAACCAACTACAATACAGAAAATGCTGCCTGAATTAATTGCCCTGCAATCAAGTCACCCATTATCATCTGTCATTTCCCACAGTTCCTTTTCGTTTATCATACTCAGCATAATGCATAGCTAATAAGAATATGAATTGCTCATGCAAACCCCACTACTGAAAAGCTTTCAATCATGTCGTTAACGCCGATGAAAGCCATGCATATTGTAGATGCATACTTATTCCAATATGGGTGTCATTCAGCATTCTGCACCTCACAGTGCAGACACCTAGCATTATAGGTTTCATTCTCCAGATGGGTGGCATGCTTTTAGAAATGGCTTTTTCCAACAACTCTTTAAAGCCAGTGGTTGAATTCTGTTTGCATGACATCCAAATCCGATTCTCAATTCCCAGACAGGGTGATAAAAGAATGATTGTCCAGGAAGTTCTAAAAATTCTCAAACATTTTCATTAGTGAAGCCTCAAATGGTTCCTCCGTCTCTTTCTCCATCCAAAAAATGACCCATAGATACATTATTTTCTATTAACCAACAATGACACACAGGTATGCAACATGACACAGCATAGATAGTAGTAGTAGTACAGTAGGAGAGGTATTACCTGTATGTTCAGTATATGAACTACACAGTGGCTTCCTTAAAGGTTTCATGACGTTCAGTTTTACCACACATTAAAAGTCTTTGTCATGGTCTTTCAAACGTGTATAGAAAGTTTTAACAAAAAAATCCACTCTATTGATCCATGGCAGGTGTTTTTCTCTCACATTTCTAAAGCCTTTTCAACTGCAATGAAAAAAGAAATCTTTGCCTGCGGGTGTCGCTGGTGAGGGATTTTGCCTGTCAATCATCGCCTCTGCTCCGCCCCCCCCCCAAAGGAAAGGATAGGGGAGGGGAGGGGCGAGGAGGAGAGTGGGCGGGATTAATCGACTGTGACCTCACTGTCGAAGGGCCAAGCTCAGATTACTTTTCAGCCTAATTATTCAGAAAACCCCAGACCACAGAAAATCCACTGAATGTTCAAAGTTCAGAATTTTTAGGTGTATTTGAGGTCATAAAACCCCCAAAAAAACATTAAAAATAAAAAAAGTGAAAATGAATGTCATAGAACCTTTAACTAGTGAAATTGAAAGTGCTTGCTAAACCATATACTCAGAAAGGTACTGTAGTACCCACCTGCCTTTCCAGTGACTCATGTTCTTCTGTTAAATTACTCTCTTTTTCATCTGAAAACACAAGAGGTAATTTATCAAGTACACCAGCATCTTAAGCATGGTACCAGGACCTGATTACTAGATTTACCATTTGTGTGTTTTTGTAGTTGCATCATCCAAAATACCAGCTAACTATTTAGTAATAAACTCTAGATTTTTAACCTCAGACTCAACTTCCACCCGACTGAATCACTTGCATATAAGTTACCAATAAGTAAGTATCTGCACATAGCTTAGAACAGTTATTGTAGCATAGGTGCTTTTCAGTGGACTTTTTTCTTTAAGTGAGCTTTTAACCTTTGATAGTGACAGTTGAGAGACAGGAAATGTGGAGAGAGTAGGGAAAAGACGCCTGCCCTGAACTCACTACACCCATTTGTTATGCACCCTAACCACTTTAGTCATGGGGACACCCCCTTGAGTGGACTTGTTCATGAAAGAAAAAAGCCTATCCTCAAGAGAACTGCAGTCATTTTGTGAAGAGTTGTTTGGGTAGAGCCCATCAAGTAATAGTCTCTTTATTGCACTTTTGTAGATTGTAAATATGGAAAACCTAATTATTTGCAGTTTCCAGGATGTTCCACTATTAGGCTCTAGGCTGTTTGGCTCCTCTTTATATGGTTGATGAGGTACTTTGTTCATCATTGTGGGGAAGGTGGGGGGGGGGGGGTAGCTGTTAAAACTCTAATTTTTGCATCAGTGTTTAAAATGAGCTGAAACACGAGAAAAATCCAATTTAGAAGATCACTTACTTCTCAATTATCACTCTTTTTTCAGCCATCAAACACATCTCACATGCACTGGCCCAGGAAGGTATATAACTGATGTGAGTAAACTACTCACAATTCTGGACAATATCCCTCAAAGGCATAAGACTATCTTGTTGAGTAAGGATATCCCGCTATAGGCCAACAGTACCACAGACTAGAGTTTGAGCATAGAAATACATGTATAGAAAGGGCATTTTCATTCGTAGCAAAGCTGTGCTTTTGTTTCCAGGAAGTAACCAATCCACGGGGACCTCGACTGTGATGCATTTATTTCTTATAAAGATGTGTTGGTTAAGGTATCCATAGCAATAAGCATCACCGGGTCCCCCAGGAAAGTCAGTGGCTGTGAACACAGAAGTAGGGCGCTTATGACCAATCCATACTTCTGGTATATCTAGTGCATGACTTGAATGAATATCAGCACTCATTTGTTTTTCCATGTCCACTGATGCTGCTTGTACCCCATACATGCTGAACATCCAGGCTGCTCTTGGGTTTCCTTATTCCCACTTGATTTTCTCTCTCTTTCTCTTCCCTTCTTTTGCACTTACTGATGCATGCACAGACTCCAGCAGAGCAAATAAATTGTCTGTCATTCCTTGCTGAGGGTGCATCTGCCTCAGACAGTGGAGGTGCTGTGGCCCGTCTGCAGAGGCCTTGCTGTTTGTTTTTTCATCGTGTTCTTTTCAGGGTCAACTATGACCTTTCCCAACAACATGTTCAACATTTTCACGTACACACAGTGGCCGCTTGAGAGCGAGTGAGAGCACGCATGCCGTCGTATGTGCATGCGTGAATCTGTAAGCCAGTACGTGTTCATGTATATGCTAAGTGCACTGGGTCACCTTGGTTACTGCAGATTCCAGCAAGAGATGATGAAGCCAAGGGCAGACTGGGTTGGGGAATGGAGAGCGGAGTGGACTGGGCTTTTATTTTGAAAGAGACAGATGAGGGCTGCACTATTTTCACTTTCATTTACATTGTGATACAATATTCAGTGCGACTGCAGCTGTTGCCATTATGTTCTACTCATTATACATACATACGTTTGTGCACAAACGCACGCACGCACGCACGCACACACACCCACACACACACATGCACGCACGCACGCACGCACGCACGCACGCACACACACACACACACACCTTTAGCATACTGCTGGTGGAATAGATGAGACAAACATTAAGCAATTCCATACGTTGTTTACAATTCAAGTCTACACCTCAGTAGAGCAGAGAGAGGTAACCAGGGAGGTTTATTTGAAGTTTATTTTTGGTTCTAGTCTATGAAAGATTTATCGGTAACTCAGTTTGTACAAGAGGAAGGGAAGCTGAAGTGTGTGAGCGTGCTCGATCCATGTGTATTTGTGAACACATAATATGTGTTTAGTTGACCTCTTTTTTGATTGTTTTCCTTTATTGACCTGTTTGTCAATTTTGTTAATGGTTAACTGAGTTACTGTATAATCTCTCTTTGATTTAGCCATCTGATTTTCTTTGCCTGACACAATATATCTAATACTATTTACCCCTCTACCCTTCATCACCTCTTGTTATTTACAGAGTTCTGATTTCTTTCTCCTGTTAGATGCTACTGTACAACAGATTATGACATATTGTTTTCTTGACACGATCCTTCAGTTATGGGTTTCAGTTATGTCTTGTCTGCCGGAGAAGAGGAAAACGATAGACTGTGATTTTAACGTAATCACATACCAGCCTGGTATAGGAGAGCTATCAGTCATAACTCCATGCGTAAAGTACACCACACACAGTGTGACCACAGTGTAAAGCGTATGACATTGGATATAATCTGAGCGGCTACTGTAGAGAGACTGAGTTTAGATCTCGGTCTGTTGAATAATCTTTATTCTTGCATTTGACCGAGACATGATGCACTCAAAATCACCTGAGATCAGGATAGGGTTTTCCTTCTGCAACAACGGCTTGGCATGTGAGATTCAAGTGCAAAGCATGAAATCAATTTGAGAAATGTGGAAGCCCGCTGAAAGAGACATATGAGTGAACATTGTACTGGTTCAAAATGAATTGTTATGCATATTCATATAGGTCGCTGGTGCAGGACAAAAAGTAAAAGTATATTTAAAAAAAAAAGAATTGCCACACAGGCAGCTGCTGCTCTGAGAAGTCTTTAATGGTGAAAACAAGACAACGTTTCGACCAACAAATGGTCTTCCTCAGCGGACCATTGTACCGGCACATATACACAAGCACCACAGTTGCTGTCGTAAACCTGGTTAAGCCAGACTGAACATTTAAGTTGGTTTGACAGTACTTTTGATGACCTTGCCTGTGACAAGTCTGAGGTTGTTCTGCACCACAGGGGGAAATCACATAAAATAGGGCTTCAGAGAAACTACAGTGTGAAGGGGACAGGTTAGATAAAGAAATGAAAGCAACAAACAGGAAGCTGCGTGTTGCTTTGAGGTTAAGTTCCAGGGTCTACAGTCCAAGTTGTCAAGGTGCTGTGTGAGTAGATTGTTCAGCAGAATACTTACACTACTATACTAGCTAGATAACTTGCTAATTAGCTGTAGTATGGACAAATAAAGTATGAGAACATAGTATGAGAACAGTCTCTGTCTGAATTGCTGCTTTTATTCACCACATTGTTTCACTGTAACTATAGGCAGAAATAAAATGCAATTATAAATTTAAACAAAATATGTAAAAACAGGATTCAAGTTATAAGAAATGCATTTCTTACTTTAAATTGGTATATGTTGGCCAGATGTCAGATTGGCTGACTGTGCCTTATCGCTATAGGCTCTCAAATTTTGTAATATATATTTTTTACAAACTAAGACATAAGATAGCTTACCAAATTGAGAAACTAGCTCTTCCTCTGAGTTATCTCATGTAACTCACTATTCAAACCACTCTGGTCTCATACAAGTATTGATCCCATGTTAAGTGAGTTCAATGTTGCTGGACCTTGAGTTTTAGTAGACCTATTGCTGCTACATGCTGGGTTTTTCTCATGATCCAAAATCTGTTTAGTTATGTGGATCAGTGGATGTTCTGTTATGTTGGAGTTTTTGAGACTTATTTTAGCCTGAGGGCTGCTCTTCCAAGAGTCCATTAACACAGCCCTGTATTACTTAGAAAATAGCCGATTTACATGTTGTGCATGCGCTTATAGATCTGCTATCCTGTTAAAATTAGCTAATGGTAGGTTGGGCCGGCGGGCAGGCAGACCTCTGACGTCACTCTGACTCAACCATAACCATATAAGGAGTTCCCAATGCAGCTACGCCCTAGATATGGAGTGTGTTGTCTAACCTCAATGTGTCATCATGGCATCAGGCGCAAACAAATCAGTCAGCTCCATATATGGGCATAAAATATGCCCATATATGGGCATATACTGATGATATCAGTGATCTCCATATATGGCCAAAAGGGACAAAGACTGACAGATACAGAGATCCGGTTGTCCAGAGCCACAGATCCGACCGCTATGCCCATATATGGTCATATGCATATATGGGACTGACCGACTTCAAACCCGGAGCATGCAGCAGCAAGGATTCGAGGGAGTGTGGTGCCCGCCGTCGAGTAGTTCGGATATACAGTTGTCCAGAACCCCAGATCCAACCAATATGCCCATATATGGGCATTCCAATATGGGCATATACTGATAACATCAGGGATCTCCATATATGGGCATAAAGGGTACAAGGACTAACAGATGCAGAGATCTCCATATAAGGGAGTAAAAGGGACACAGATAGACAGACAGAAGCAGATTATCTCCATGGGCACAAAAGGAACACAGACTGACGGGTAAAACGGGTACTCTGACAAAGCCCCCGACACTATACTCATACATATAGGTCGGATCGGTGGTGCGACGTAGGTGTGAGGGCCGCGTAGCGGTCTGAACCTCTAGTTCTTGACCCTCCTTTCATATTCTGCAGCTTTGAGCCTGTAAACTTTAAAAAAAACATGCTGTTTAAAATGTGATAGCATCACATAGCCTGTCTTGTCATTGCAGTTCTGGTATCAAATGCCTGTCCCGTAACAAATTAAACCTAAAATTGATAAGTGTTGGTGCTGCATTAAAGCGGCACTACTGTAGGTAACTTTTTTATAAATAAAATGTAATTTTGTCCAATCTGTATGGTAGAGTATGTTAATACAATATAACTTATACAATTCGGGTGGTTGTATTTTGTCTACCTGCTCTTTTATTGAGACATTTAGATCATTTTGACCGTGTGTGTGGGTCTGTCCGTCCGTCCGTCCGTCCGTTTGAGCGCGGCCTCAACAGCTGCAGCTGATTGCAACACAAGGATGCAACCATTTACACTAATTCAAAGGCACCACTCTCTTCACACTGGGTGTGATTTTTAAAGGTCATGTCTCACCTAGAGGCAGGATCTGACACAAACTTTGACTGATGGTCAGGATTCAATTTATCCCCTGAGCAAGCAGGCAGGCTCTATTAGCTCTATGGTAAAAATGTCAGGACTTGCGCAGGAAACCGGGTTCAAATCCGGGGTAGAAGAGGAAAGTTACATGGTGCAGCTTTAAAATACGCCACTCAAACCAATCAAATGAATTGATTGGACAGTCTGACAAAGTTTACTTTCAAGCTTGAACAATGAACTGAACAAAATTATGACCATAGGGGGGAAAAAGCATACGATTTGAAGACATTTGAGCTAAAATAATACCCACTTAATATACTTCATTGAGCAGAGGTCTTTCCTGGGCCCCCTCCTTTTCCCCTCTACACCAAATCTCTTCCCCGAATATTGGCACACAACCCATCGCATTGTGAGCTTGTAGATCTGCTATTTTCGCTAAATGTTCGCCTATTTCCTCCGAATGTTGGCCTATTATGACATGTCCAGTATAGGTCTCAAAAATGGAATACTTCTACAATACTCATTCTCTGGAGACCTTTAACACAATCGTCGCAATACGATAATTAACATGATATGCAACAGAAATGTTTACTCTGACAAAAAGAGCAAAAGCTTAGGTCTAGTAAGATGAAAATGACGGTTGAGATTGTCCATGAGGCTGATAAGTATATACACACACACACACACACACACACACACACACGCACACACACGCACACACACGCACACGCACACACGCACACGCACACGCACACGCACGCACACACACACACACACACACACACACACACACACACACACAGTATATAAAACATAATGTCAGTGCTGGGTTGTTTTTAAAGGAATGCAATTGCCACATAATAAAATTACTTGTTTCTGTTTATCCCCTTAATTTAATTGGAATAGATGTACGGAATGGAAGGTGATGTGTCATGTGAAAAGTGTGCATCATTGTAGCTTATTATGCCATGGATGTTAGCTGCTCATGCCATTTGTGGCTAACACTGGTTAGAGGTTAGAGATGCTAATAGTAATTAAGATATAATGGCATGGTAAGTTCAAACACGTGCTTAGAAGTGTTAAATCAGATCCGCAGCATGTTAACTTTTACATGGAGATAATCATGAACGACAAGGCTAACATCTTGCTTTGTGCATATATTCAGTGGCTAGGAAGAGATGCATTGCTGACAGTGTTGCTAGGAGACCACACACAGTGACTAGTGTGAGAGTCTTGATTTCACATCCCTCCCCCATTCTCCGCGTCTAGCTCCCTTTCACTATTTCCCTATCCTCTCTTCCTCTGCCTTGACTCCTTGCTTATTTCTGCACACTCAAATTTTCTGTCTTGATATTGGCTTCTGTCTGTCTCGGCTACGTTTTCAGACTAATCATATTTATCTCCAGCCTGCATGGTTGCTCCCTCTATTGCCTATTTACTGGCCTCCCCCATCTTCTCCAGTGCCCCCTTCCATCTCCCTCTCCCCTCCTCTCCATCTACGTGTCTCCAGCTGCTCATTCTCTACACTGCTCTGTTTTTGAACCTCTCCTCTCCTCTCTCCTGGTCCATTACTGTGGCTGAGCTGCAGCACTGTCAGGCTGACATCAGAGTGTCATTTACAGTGTGACCATGAGGTCATGTTATAATAGCATGCAGTGGTGTAAGCACAAATATAGTCAAAATGTATTACGCAACAGTATACTACTTCAACACATTTAGCAAATTAAGTAATATAATAATAATAATAATAATAATAATAATAATAAAGCCATTTGAATTCAGTTTGTTTCAGTTCAATTTGAATTTGACATGAACATGAACACTATATACTGTGTTCTGATAAGGGTACCTACATGTGATGTGTAGTAGAGAGTAGATAATATCCTTTAAACAGGATTTTTTTTGTTATCTTCCCTTTAAATCTATTTGGTGCTGTTCAAAATATGTTTTTTCTTTTTCTTATTTTTTGTGCTTTTAATCGCTTTTTTAATCATCAAAACACTCTTTATCTTAGATAATATGTAAGGCAGTATTTTTTAAAGAAATGCTAGTCCAGAAACGTATCATAATAGCATGCATATGTTTGGATGCCTGAAAAATGCAAATAATATATACACACACAATTAATTAACTATGTAGTATATGCATTGGAAATGCAGCCCATCTGTGGCGTGTGGGACTCCATAATGGACCAGAACTGTGATGGTATTCAGTAATTCTGCTACCCTGCCTGCATGTCTCACTGACGGTAACCGGAACGCTCGCCCCAAAACACACTCGCCCCCATTTCTTTCTAGGACCGCTCGCCCCCAGCGGTTCTTGTATTCTTGTATTAGTGTCAGGTTAGGAATAAGTTTAGGGTTAGGCATAGTTTTACTGAGGTTACGTTTAGGAATACCTGGTGGCTACCGTTCTGAGGTGTGCTTTGGTATTCTTGTATTCTCACTGACTACAAGGTGTACAACTGCTACTAACATTAACCTACTGTCTCACAGATAGCCAGGTGTACCACTGCTAATGTTAACCTGTCCTGCTATCTCACAGCCAGCCAGCAGTGTTGCCAATGCCAAGTCTGCGTATTATAAGCGATATGGTTTGTTTTTCTGTAAAGTTACTTGTAAATATTGGTAGTTGCGGGTTGCTTTTTTTTTGTGGCTTGTTTCTAAACCGTGTCATCTCACAGACAGCCAGATCTTCATGTTATCATCCTA
Organism: Gymnoscopelus braueri; assembly: GCF_963280865.1. NCBI lineage: Eukaryota > Metazoa > Chordata > Actinopteri > Myctophiformes > Myctophidae > Gymnoscopelus > Gymnoscopelus braueri. Next base: position 25,442,389 of record NC_137609.1, on the reverse strand, counting down.
TTGAATGGGGCCATTATCAACCCATAGCTATGGGCCAGTAGGTCCCTACTGGTCTACCAGGAGGCTGGTAGGCTGTTATCAGCCATTCTATGGGTGATTCAATGTTACGGCATGTGCTGTCTACCAGGAGGCTCTGGTAGACTGTTATCAGCCTTAACGCAAGTCCCGGAAAAGACGCGCTGTGATTGGCCGGAAAAGACACGCTGTGATTGGCCAGTAGTCACTTTGATTGGCAGTTGGGACCAAATTTTCCCAAAATATTATTTACGAGCCTCCTGGTAGACCGCTCATTCGGTAACATTGAATCACCCATAGAATGGCTGATAACAGCCTACCGGAGTCTCCTGGTAGGCCAGTAGGGACCTACTGGACCATAGCTACGGCATGAGAACGGTGATAATGGCCCCATTCAATGGGATGAGAACGTAGTTATCGGGTGACCTCTGCTAACATTACATTGTCATCATCTCACAGACAGCCAGGTGTACCACCATCGCTAATGCCTCAATGTCTCACAGACAGCCAGGTGTACCACCATCGCTAATGCCTCAATGTCTCACAGACAGCCAGGTGTACCACACCACGCTAAATGTTACCCTGCCGCCTCGCAGACGGCCAGGTGTACCTACCATAGGGCTGTCACAATCATGACTTAACTTAAATTAATTGTCACACAAATAATTGCGATTAATGATTTAATTGTGTTATTGGTGTTGAACATCAGAACATATTGATAAAATGTATATTTCTGTTTGGCTTTTAGGTAAATACACAAAGATACAAACATCTACAAGCTTGTCGGCATTTTTTTTTTCAAATGCATGAAAATGTTTCAACAATTATGACTATTATGCAAAATAAGTGTGATTATCTAAAATAATTACGATTAGGCAATTATGTAATAATTGTGACAGGCAGATGTACCACCACTACCTTTGGATGACCTGCTGGACAGAGGACAGGAAGGGAGAGTACTGTATATATATGATATTATGAAATTATATTGCCATCAGTTCTTTGCATTCAAGTCAACTACCGAGCATTTGCGATTATACAGCTTGATAGTGCACGTGTGTGTGTGTGTGTGTGTGTGTGTGTGTGTGTGTGTGTGTGTGTGTGTGTGTGTGTGTGTGTGTGTGTGTGTGCGTGTGCGTGCGTGCGTGCGTGCGTGTGTGCGTGCGTGCGTGTGTGCTTGTGTGTGTGTGTGTGTGTGCTATGTGTGTCTGTGATTTGTGTGCTTACGTGCATGAATGGGTATTCTGCAGCCTTGCATTCAGATCCAGCTACATGAATCATGCCTCCATCTGCCTCCTGATTCTAATGAGGGGGATTTGAATGATTTCTGACCCTGAAAATGCCTCATGTTCCCTAAATTCACAATTTGTATTTTAAAGTAGAGGTTGGACACATACATACTGTACATGATCGTGTGTGTGTGTGTGTGTGTGTGTGTGTGTGTGTGTGTGTGTGTGTGTGTGTGTGTGTGTGTGTGTGTGTGTGTGTGTGTGTGTGTCTGCCTGCCTGCCTGCCTGCCTGCCTGCCTGCCTGCCTGCCTGCCTGCCTGCCTGCCTGCCTGCCTGCCTGCCTGCCTGCTTGCCTGTGTGTGTGTGTGTGTGTGTGTGTGTGTGTGTGTGTGTGTGTGTGTGTGTGTGTGTGTGCACGTGGGTGTGTGTGTGCGCGGGTTTGTGTGTTCGTGTTCTTGTAAGAGAAGCGCTGTGGCCGCTTACATGTTTGATGAGAAGACCCTGTCTGCACTTCTTTTCAGCTTGGCTAATTGCACACTACCCACAACATCTAGGCTATAACATACACAGCAAGATCCTCATGGTTAATTCAAACTCTGAGAAATGGACCCAAATGGATTTACAATGTCAGAGTTTGAAAAATGAACACTAAGGATTTTACTGTGTATATATTGTGACTGCGGCAAGGCTGCCCCGCTCAGCTGCTAGATTCTGGAAACCCAAATCAAAGCTGATGTTTAACAAAAGCCCAACTTACAGTCTCAGCTCCCTAACCTAATTAACATTGAGTTAGCCAGCATGGCCGCCACAGCAGTGGGGGTTGTGGTCAGGGCTGTGGAATATACAGGAATAGCAGTGGTCCAATCTGACATACTAGATTACACATAGATTCATGTTGGAATCACACCGTTACACACCTCCACATGATGCATGGCCCAGTTCATGTGGTTGATTTAGCTCTTATCTAGTATGGCAAGGCAAGGCATGCATATAACAGACAATTTGAATTGGTGGCACAAGCATTAATATTATATGCATGTTTTAACTCATTAAAACCGGGAAAGCATTCTGTGTCATTTTAGATTTTTGCATTGGCTATTCTAAAATAGCAGATATACAAGTTCACAGCGCGCACTTTGTGCCCCGCTGCGAGCTTGTAGGCCTACATATTCTTAATTTTTTTACATTTTTGAAAAATCTTTGAAAGTGTTTGAACATTTTAGTTTAGAAGGCATTTGTAGAACCAGCCACAAGTCTAAATGGGTTAAGAGTTATGTAATGGAATGTGTGGTAGAATGAAGTCTTTAACTCTGGGGTCATGTCTTTAATTCTACTGTTATACTGTAAATTGAATACATATATTACATAGTATACATACCATGTAATATCAAAAAAGAAAAAAAATCATTAAATTAAAAAAAAGTAATAGTAATGTTTGTTTATGTTTAAAGTTTTTCTGTTCCCTGATTCTGTAAAGATCAGAGTGATACGTCATACAGGAGGGAGAAACAGCCAATGATGTGCCACAAACACTATCAGCCATTTTTATTTTAAACCCATAAAGTTGTAAGTGCCTATTTGCACCATAGCCAGTTAGAGTACCAGGATGCCCCACAGAACACATTCAAAGTGCTTGATCCAGTTTTGACAATGCAGTTCAACTCAAAACAAACTAACACAAAAATGCCAGGAGCACTAATTTTAGACATCCCAGTGCCCACCTACAAAAAACACTTCAAACTCTCTGTTCCCATTTTAACATGGATGGAAAAATACTGGAAACATGCATCAGCTGCTCTTTTCTTAGCCAATTGCATTGCACACTCACAATCTCCTGTCTCCAATGCGAAAACACAGTTGGGCCTTCAAATATCTGCCCCACAACAAGCCTGACTTCTCATGGGGTGAGCGTGTGTAGGAAGCTGTGCATGCACTACATATGACAAACCGCATTACTGTCTGGATGGCAGACAACCTTAGCTAGGCCACCCCAAGGCCTGCAGTCAGAGCTGCGCTGCAGCTGAGTTACCGTGCTTACTCAAATATTCATAACTGGATAATGAAAATATAAATAGTTTGCATGTGATACACTGGAGGTTGGGATAAAATAAAAAATGCAACCTCTGTCAACTTGCATCACTGTAACTGTGCTTTGAAGCCGGCCTATAGGAGTAATGGGCAGGCTTGTCTTCCATAACTGACACTAATGAGTTATGATTCTCCCACTGCTGTTAATAGTTTTGATGACATAACTTGAGTCATGTTAAAATAAATGAGTCTCAGTCATGTCACCTAAAAGCAGGTGATCTGTGTTGCAGACTCGCAGTGCCTGCCTGTACACTTAATCGTGCACTGAGAGGCAAGTTGGACAGTTGGATGACATGGTTGAGATACTTGCACATGCTGAAGAACATATTTAAAATGATTCATAAATAACATTGCCTCTCTTTTCATGTCTAGGTGATTGTTTAGATCATATTTAAAACTAGAATGGAGCGTTCCACAGAGCGCAGATCTCCACCAGGCTTGGTGTATTGCCTTTTTTCCACAGCATACTGTAGGATTGGCTCTACCCTCCTTTTTTGCTATTGTATTTGGCCAAGCTAGCTCAATGGCCTTGTGGTTAGAGTGTCCGCCCTGAGACTGGGAGGTCGGGTTCGATCCCCTGCCTCCCTGCTTGGCACTCAGCATCAAAAGTTGAATTGGGGTAAGTCCCTGCGTCATACTAGCGTCATGTCCAGGGGATGTACTTGTACATCAAGCTGCCTCACACTAAGGAAACAGGAGTTAGGCTCCTGCCCTATGGGCCTCATGGCTTGGCAAGGCTCACTATTAGGCCAAATGACCTGGTAAGAGGCAGAATGTGACATTAGCAGGGATGACGTGTGGCAATGCGTCAACCCAAAACGCATGTACGTATGTTGTTAGATGCATGCATGTATGCATGCATGTATTAAACATTGTGCGGGTAAAAGTACTGGGTATATTATGGCAGGACTGCATTGATTGGGGTCTGCACTATGTGTATACAGAAAGTATAGTATAATACAATGCAATACAATACATATTGGTAGAAAACTCAGTAGCATCATAAGTATATTTACAGAGAAAGGAGGGGTGGGGCGGGGGGCAAGAGGATGCTGCTACTAAGGTGTTCAAGGAGTTAAACTATGCTCAATTGTATTTTAAGGTTAGCCATTCTTTTAGGTTAGTTTTAAGTTTGGGTAGCGTGTCAATATCTTTAATGTGTTTTGGTAGATAATTCCACTTTTTAGTGGCAGCATAGTAGAATGCATTCTTCCCCATGTTTGAGCCGAATTTTGGGTGAACAACGTCGGATGAGCTCCTTCTGGTGTTATGCCCATGGGCATTGCTCACTCTAGTGAAGTAGTCACACACTATTAGTATTTGTACCCTGTTAATGTTATATTAAAAATGACAAATCTGTGTTCAAATCATAGAAAAACAACTGTGCAATGACAATTCTTTATTGGACCAAACGTACCCTGTGTAGCCAGTTGGGTTTGTGTTGGGTCTGTGTGAAGCCTAGGTTTAGTGTGCACGTTCATGTCTCCTTTGGTAAAATGGTAAATGGTGCATTTATATAGTGCTTTTATCCAAAGCGCTTTACATAGATTGTGCATTACATTCACCCATTCACACACCGATGGCGGAGGAAACCATGCAAGGCACCAACCTGCTGGGAGCAATTAGGGGTTCAGCGTCTTGCTCAAGGACACTTCGACACTAACTCAGGGGGAGCCCCCCAGCCCGGGATCGAACTGGAAACCTTGCGGTTTTCCAGTTCACACTACCCCGGCCACTCTACCCCTGAGCCTGGCTCAGTATCTACAAATGCCAAAACACATTCAACGTTCATAACATGACCAAAAAATGTGTTTCCTGCGATTCAAAAGATGTCATTATGTATCTGTCTGTGAATGCACCTTAGAAATGACAAACAACAACAACAACAAAGCATGAGGGATTTGGACGGGTGGACAGCTATAAATTGTTGCAGTTTAACTGACATTTGGCTGGTGGACAACAGAGTGATGCATTATTTGACATGCATCTCTTTCTATGCAAAGTATATGAACGATAAAGAAATATATTCAGCAAATTCAAATATTATTTGGAGCTCTGACAGCCCCTATATAGCTTAGTTTTCGTTAACAAAAAAAAAGAATGCTTCAATTTAATTTACAGGTGGCTGAGAATTGGGAAGGCTCATTTTTGACCAACTATTTATACTTGTTTTAACGACCATGGAGGACATTGTTATTATGTTAATAACAGCAAATCTATGCACTGACCGCAAACAATACGCACAGCTAATAATGCAACAGTAAAAGTATGCAGACTACTGAAGTAACATGCGTACGCATGACATAACATTGGCTGGTAGTGGTTAGAAATTGAGTTTTAATTCCACCAGACCAGGAAGAAGTGGCCGCCGTGAAATACAATTAATTGATTTAACCATGCAATAGTCTCAGAAAGCCGAAATAACAACAAAATCAATGTGTTCATCAGAACACTTGAACTTATGAATCCTCTGTCAATATAAGCAGGGGGATGTAGAAACAGCTGCGCCTGTCTTCTTGTCCACGTGATTTTAAAGAACATATAAAATGATGTATAAATAACGTTTCCTCTATCTTCATGTCTAGGTGATTTGGAGGAGGCCGGCTGTGACATACATCCCCTTCTACCGAGTGGTCTTCTATACCATGAACTCTGGCTCCTCCCAGGATGTGGCAGTCGAGCATTTCCTGCGTGACATAGAGAGGCGGAGCAAGCGGCTGCATTGTGCTGTGATAGGCTGCGAGGAGGAGCGTTCCTGTAGCGACATGAACCTACTGTATCGTAAGAGTCGTTTGGACTGGAGGCATCAAGGAAGGGACCAAGAGGGCAGTAAAAAGAGGTGAGAAGCTCAGGCTGGGTGGAATGACATGACGTAAATTTAAACCTCTTAGCCAATTTAGTAATTAAATTCCAGCAGCTTAAAGCCACGTTACTTTTTTTTGTGTGTGAATAAAATGTTATTTTGACCAATCTGTATGGTAGAGTATGTTAAAGGGATTCTAGGCAACTTCAGAGATCAAAAAAAAAAAAAAAACTGTTGTCAAACACCGCCCCTCCACTCCCCCCTCCCTCCTCATCAGCAGTTTGTTTCCCCGACCACCAGGGGGTGACGCAGGGGGGACTTCTGAACGTGCCATGCCGAAAATAGGTTGCTTTATTCGGATACATACGTGTCACTGCCCGCCCCTGCCGGTTCTCTGAATTTTTATCTTTAAATAGGCTCTGTCATGATTAATTGACCACATATATGAGGTTAAACAACTAAATTCTATCCAAAGGCTACCTATACGTTGTTATACCTTTCAATCCGGATGCCACCTCTGTGTCTCATTAGTTGTTGCTATAATATAGTAACATTATTTTTTATTTTTTATTTTTTGTAAGAATTTGAACGTTTTCAGAAAACTATGGTTAGGTTTTAGAAGGCGTTTTTAGAATCGGCCTCAGGTCTAAATGGGTTAAAAGTAAATTCCGTGCCTCAAAAAATAAGTTTGAGAGTGTTTTAAAGTTTTAAAACCGAAAGTAAAAACACAGCAGAGAAAACAATGGCTGCCGTTCCATTTTTGTCGGCTGCACTCGGTTCCATTCGGTTTCACTCGAACTCGCCACACGCACATGCGTGCATTTCATTTACACCCCGGACAGAGCCGGATACCCGGATGTCAAAACATAAATAGTAGGGAAAATAGGGATTTCAGAAAGAGGACTGTGAAATATCCCTTTAAGATCTGATGCCGATTCTACAAATGCCTTCTAAACCAGTAGTTCTTTCAAGATTTTTCAAAAATGTTCGCAGCGCGTCACTTTGTGCTGCACTGCGAGCTTGTACATCTGCTATTTTTGAATAGCCAATGCAAAAATCTAAAATGACAAAATGGTTTTAATGGGTTTTTAAGTTGGTTCTGTTGTATTCAATCTCCCTGCTCTTCCATTGGTCTAAATTTAGATTCTGTGGTAGGGTGTGACCACTACTGAATGACAAGTGGTACTGTCTGAAGGTCCACATTGAATTCAGTCCCCTGAAGTCAAGAGAACCATTGATTGACCAACAATCATTGGACAAAGTTGCACAGCAACACTCCATAGTAATGATTGCAATAATGTAATGTGACCTGTCATTTTACACACACACACACACACACACACACACACACACACACACACACACACACACACACACACACACACACACACACACACACACACACACACACACACACACACACACACACACACACACACACACACACACACACACACACACACACACAATTTGGCTTTTCCAAATTAAAATACTATTATGAGAGCGAAGCAGGAAATGTCAGGGTGGTTGTTGTATGAATGAGGATTTGCCATCATCCTGTTTCCGTTAGATGGAAGCAAGTTATTCTTAAACATGCAGCATTTCACTTGGCTCTAAATCAGCATAGCTTCACAACCACAGCAAATTCTTCATATTCATTAATTGTCTTTGTAAGACATCAGAAATGCATTTACAATATGTGCTAATACATTCGTAGATTTATAGACGGTCAAAAATATCATATTCTAGCCTCTACAGAAAGCCCTCATGAAAACACTCAGTATGTTTGATTGATTGAATACTTTATTAGTCAGAAATGTAAACAGCACAAGGTACAGTCAGACATTTAGGCTTAAAGGATAACACAAAAAAGTCCTGCCTGTTAATGCATTTTCTCATTTTGGAATCAAATCAAATCAGATTTTCTTCATAGTATCCTTTTTACACAGTAAATGAAATCAGTAAAGAAAGAAAGCAAAGTGGTTATTGATGTAGCTGCGGTTAGTAGCATAAATTGAGGTTTATATAGCTTGTTAAAAAGAGGAGGCCAGTGCTGACAGATTCACTCAAACTGTAAAGTGTTACAGCACTTATGTTGGCAGTATAGTCAAGCTTCAGGACAGCACTAAAGTGGATTGCAGAGCAGAGGTGTAGGGCAGCACAGCACAGCATGAATGACCAACCTATAAGCATGGACACATGGTGTTGGGGATGAGCCACAGGACGGGATAAGTGGTGATTAGGAACGGTGCAGGGTCACCAAAGAAATTGCAGAACCTGGGAAACAGGCATTAGTCTAGGAACAGACAGGGGGGAGCCGGAGCAGCAATAGCTGCAGGGCCAGTGTAGGTTCGTATAGGAGGATGTAAAGAAATGGAGAGGAACAGGACAGCGGTTTAGTGCACAGGGTTCGCTGAGAAGTTCGGATGACTTTTAGAGAGAATTTCGATGCACTAATAATATATACATCTAGTATTTCACATAGCAATTTTGCCCCGGAAAAGTTACAACTTCCCTGCGCTCAGGACATTATGGTGCAAGTCACCAGGATACTCCCAACACTTTACAGGTTTGCACTCAACAACATTACAAAGAAAGTTAAAAGACGTTTTTTTATAAGGGTTTGATAAGAGCACAGACATTTTACACTGATGAGCCACAGGCTGAAACATCTGTACTCTTGTCAACCCCTCATAAAAAAACTATTTTAAAGCCTTTTGGCTTTCTTCGTCATCTTCTTGAGTGCAAAGTGTTTGTGAGGTTGCCCTGGTGCATGCTGAGGTGCTGTACATTTACTCAAGTACTGTACTTGAGTTAAATCTTTAGGTATTTTTACTTTAGTGGAGTATTTCCAATTTTCTGTACTTTTACTTCTACTCCACTGCATCTCAGGGGCAAATATTGTACTTTTACTCCACTTCAATTATTTGAAAACTTTAGTTACTAGTTACTTTGTAGATTTATTTATTATTACAAAACATACATTAACCATGTACATTTCGGCCATTTGAAAATAGCAGCTATAAACTCACAATGCGTCACACTCACAATGCAACGCTTTGTGAGCTGGTAGATGCTAGATGCTATTTTCTAAAGATTTTTATACATTTTTATACATTCGAAAACATGTGAAATGGGACATTCTGCGTAATGAGTACTTTCGACTTTTGGTATTTTAAGTACATTTTGGTACCAATACTTTTGTACTTTTACTCTAGTAAATTTTACTTACTTTACTACTTTACTTTTACTTGTGTGTGTAGTGTTTCTACATTGCAGTATTGATACTTTTACTTAAGTAAAAAATATGAGTACTTTTTCCACCACTGTGTATTTCCATACTCTATCATACAGATCAGTTAAAGTAACGTTTTATTCATTAAAATAAATCCTGAGGCATCAGTTCCAGACTTGCCCATTACATTAATCAAGTCTTGACGTGGTAAAATCATTGATGAGTTTCTAAGCAAAATGAAAAGGGCAGAGATTGAGTTGGATAAGAAATGTACACCCGACTATGCCTAGAAATGTAAGGTCTTTATCATAGTTACTTGGGACAAAACTGCATTCAACTGGATTATGATACTGGGGTATTCATAAAACAAAGTATCAGCAGGTTTAGTAACATTATGGGTGAGGAGGACTATTACAACAGAGAGTTTTCTCATTCATAGCATGGCACCCTTGTCATCAGAGATTTGTGAATCTCTCACCACCTTTCCTTGAAATACTGAGTTATATGGCTGAGCAGGCTGACTATTCATGTCACACTCATGCCTTTAATGTGGCCCATGGCACTTGCCCATAATGTGGTTAACCAGTTGATTATCTATTAAATATGCGAAAGTCTGCATAAGATTTTCATTTGCTGTAATCTGCACTACTGGTCAGAATATTGCAACGGTAATATGGTGGCATCACGAAAGTCACCACTGTGGTGACTTTGCGCTTCCACTCACAACGAATTGTGAGACAGGACACGCTTACCGTTGTGTGTAATAACCATGCACGATTCTATGCTGATAAAAATCATGTCTCTAGGCTTCGTGTCTAAGAACAAGACATTATTTTTGCAATTCTGACTCGCACACTCAAAGGCACTTTTAGTGTGTGGTTAAAACCTTGGCAACAGCTTTAAAATATTTTTTAGTCTTTCACCTTCTGTCTCAGCACATGCCAATAATCAAGGCAGCTGGATGCAAAAGCATGCATTGGTTCAGCATACCTAATGTTTTACCACTGAAACCTTATAATAATGAATTGACTGGGGTCCCCCGGGGGTCTGTTGGCCCCCCCCTTTCCCCCCTCTACACCAAATCTCTTGCACGTTGTGAACTGGCAGATCTTCTATTTCCACTGAATGTTCACCTATTAAGACATGCCGAGAATAGGGATGCTAGGGCTCATGTGGTTAATTGCTTTTAAGTGCTATTTACTGTAAGAGGTTGGTGGGAGAGAATATGATATACAGATGCAAAGAAGTAGAAACTAGACCCATAAGCTAGGCTAAATATGGGCTTGTTGTATTTATGATTATTTATGACAAATGTACACCCCATGCACAGACATACACATTCTGTACACAAAAACATTCACGTACACAGAAACCTTCTCCCATAATGTGATAAGAACATTTGCATCTTTGTTGTCCATGATGAGCAGTGTCAGAGAGGTTTCAATTTCACGAACAGCACTGTATGCCCTGAAATCCCCAATTGATCGTCGTCCTTGCAGACAAGAGCTGATCTTCAACCCAACAACGTGCCATGGTAAATTGAGCTTAAGTGTTCATGTTGCATACTGTTGCTTTCCCTTGGCACCAACCAAGCACACAAATCCAGCCCTGAAGTGTGTTTGTATGTAATAATAACCACATAAATGAGGGATTTGATTAGATGTTGAGAAATGAAATATCTTATTTCACCACACATGTACACAATGAAATAGATATCTAGATGTTCCCATCTCTCTGCTGAGGCAATAGATAATAATAGATCAATACATACCTTGAAATAAAATCTGAGACTGTTGCTAAATAAAATCTATGAGACAGCAGTGATTTCTTCCTGGATGGCAGTAGAAAACAGCAATAATGCAGTCAGTTCAGTACAGAGTTGAAAGCGTCTTCTCAACTGAATTCATACAAGAGACAACAGAAAGCACATTTATTTAATTATTATAAATTCATGAGTTCAAAGAAACAAATCTAACAAATATAGTACAATAGACATCACAGCTCACTTACAGACATGGTACCATACGTTGGGCAGTATTCATTATGCAGTGATATAATTATGTTGTATGGAGATAGCAGAGAAAGTGAAATTAGAATTATTTTGTTTTGGGTGGTCAGCAGTGAAAAGTAACTTCCTTAATGGAATGTGTTTGAGATGAGAGAAGATGAGGGAAGAAATGGAGGGATACGGTATTACCAGTGTCTGCTGGTTTTATAAGACTCTTTGTGATTCCTTTAACCTTACACTGTGGATTAACCCCCAACTTCCCCAAATCCCAAATGCCAAAAGAAGTTTTAATTGACCTGGCTAGTGTTCTGCATAAATGTTCTGCTACTGGTGTTGTTGCTATGCTTGATTTGTAAAGAGAAACCTATACAAAACCTAAAGGAAAGGGCAACAGAGGATTTTAAATGCTGGACATTCTAATAATGCAAAAAACATCACTTATGTAAAAATGTAGCATTCTCATAAACTATAAATATGTTTTATAAATGTTGAAAAAAGGAGAGTGAACAGTTAATATTGCCCTGCCCCCAACACTGTGTGTGTGTGTGTGCGCGCGCGCGTGTGCGTATGTGTGTGCGAGTGTTTGTCTGCAGATCAAAGAGATAGACAGAAAGGGAGACAAGACACCCAATGAAATGAGTAATATATATATATATATATATATATATATATATATATATATATATATATATATATATATAAATATTTAGGGGAGAGGAAGGGATGAGGTCAACTAAAAAGGATAGAAAATGTGTTGTTGTTGTTTTGTTTACTTTCAACTGCAATAGCTAAATGCTAGAATGTCTTTCTCTCCCCTGCCCCGAAATCCCATCTCAGCTCCACTCAGAATGACCCCTCAGCCACCGTCGGCAAAGCCCGCGATCTGGCCTCCTTCCGCCGGCACTTCAGAATGGGATTCATGACCATGCCAGCCTCCCAAGACCTGTCCCCTCACTCCTGTGCCTCAGCCATGGCACCGCGCTCGCAGTCCTGCCACGCTGTGGGTGCCGGAGATGCTGGTCTGGAGAATGGTGATGATGACTACTCTGACACCCAGTCACAGCACGGCGGCCGCTGCCCCCCAACCAAACCTAAACGACACCCCACTACTCGACTCACCACCTCTTCCTCGGACCCCAGAGGACGCCCTGAGACCTCGCCTCCTGCCCCACCTACACACTCACAAGCCAAACATTCAGATAAGAAGAACGGTAGGCTTTTGGTTTGGTGTTTTGAAAGAGTTATTTATATCTGTGGTCATGGTCATATTTTATATTCTCTGTTACAGACCTTTTTTTTATTCCCTCTCAAAGTCCTATATTGTGTGTGTGTGTGTGTGTGTGTGTGTGTGTGTGTGTGTGTGTGTGTGTGTGTGTGTGTGTGTGTGTGTGTGTGTGTGTGTGTGTGTGCGTGCGTGTGTGTGTTTTCCTTACATGATTATTTTTGTTACATTCTTTTTCAGGTTTAGATACAGTAGGACTGTAGCAATGGATAAGGCACTGAGGGCAGAGATGGGGAAGCACTATCGGTTTGCTACCGGTGCACCCCATATAAAGTCTTTTTAAAATGTTACATAGATTCCTGTTTCCATTTGGACTATTGCACAGTTTCTAAAGCACTTTGTAAATTTGTGTTTAAAAAGCGCTATGCATCATTATGACGATGAAGATTATTATTATTATTAACCCATTACTTCTCCCACAGCCATGAAGAAGTCTGAATCAGGAGACGTAGGAGGGAAGAAGGTGCCTCCGTTAAAACCCAAGAGGAGCCCCAGTACTCAGCTGTCGCTCGACACGCCTTCACGCTCGACTCCTTCTGCCACCTCGCTGCCTTTCCAAGGAGCAGAGACGAAGCCTCAGCGAGGGGACGGGGACGACGAGCCCGTCTACATAGAGATGGTGGGACAGGTGTTCACCAGAGAGAGCCAGACCGCCACCCCTCACCCTGTCACGCCCGTGGCCACCACGCCGGACTCGGACTCAGACCAGAGCGAGGCCATCTACGAGGAGATGAAGTACCCACAGCAAGACGACAGGGAGGCCCACCGACGGCCCGCTGTCAAACACGACAAACTGAAATCTTCCAAACACTTCCATTCCACGCCGTCCTCCGGCAGCTCCTCCTCACCGCTGCCGCGACCTTCCTCCTCCTCTCCCTCTTGCTCCAAATCTAAATCCGCCGTGTCCGTGTCCCACTCCTCTCCCCTGCCCTCTTCCGTGTCCTCCACCCCCGTGCCCCAGGCCCTGTCGTCGAGTCCGCACACTCCCCGGGCGCCCACTCCCTACCTGCTGCAGGGGGGCAAGTCAGAGACGGAGCCCAGCACTAAGATCCCTGCCCCCTTCCCCAACCTCCTGCAGCACCGCCCTCCGCTGCTTGCCTTCCCCCAGCCAGCTGCAGCCTCCAGCGGGGTCGGGGTCCAACACAAGGCCTCTGCCAAGACGGGAACTCAAAGCTCCGGCGTCACGGCTCAAGCCAGCACCTCCTCCTCCTCCACCTCCGCTCTTTCCTCCCTCCCGGTGCTGCTGTCGGGCTCCAAGGAGTCGTCCGGGGGGAGCGCGGCCCAACAGGACAAACACAACAGAGAGAGCCAGTTGGGGCCTGCGCCGGCCAGGGCCCGGAGCCACTCCACACCGCTGCCTCCCTCCTCCAAGTCCACCTCCCCGTTCTCCCATCACCACCACCACCACCCGCACCATCGGCCCTCACACTACCATCACTACCGGAAGCCAGAGAGGGGGGATTCCCCGAATCCCACCAAGAGCAGCTCACAGGCAGCCATTCAGTCCAACACGCAGACACAGACACAGGCCGTCGGGAAGTCGGTCAGCTTTCTCCTGAAGACAGATAAAGCAGAGAGGGAAAGAGACAGAGACAGAGACAGAGACAGAGACAGAGATAGAGATAGAGATAGAGATAGAGATAGAGATAGAGATAGGGACAGAGACAAAGATAGAGACCGCGATAGAGAGAGAGACAGGGACAGAGATAGAGACAGAGACAGAGGCGATAGAGACAGAGACAGGGACAGAGATAGAGACAGAGACAGAGGCGATAGAGAGAGAGACAGGGACAGAGATAGAGACAGAGACCGTGATAGAGAGAGAGACAGGGACAGAGATAGAGACAGAGACCGTGATAGAGAGAGCAACAGGGACCGCGATAGAGAGAGCAACAGGGACCGCGATAGAGAGAGCAACAGGGACCGCGATAGGGAGAGAGACAGAGACAGAGGTCGAGACAGGGACAAGGAGAGAGACAAAGACCGGGAGAAAGACAAGGACAGGGACAGAGAAAGGGATAAGGACAGAGATAGAGAGAGGGAACGTGATAGGGATGGAGGAGGCCACTCCTCCCAGATGGACCACAGCGCCGCCACCACCAGCAGCCAGACATCTCAAAGTAGTGCCAGCTCTACCCCAACGCCGCTGTCCTCATCGCAGCGGTCTCACTCCCGGCCACACCTCCGTTCTCACACCCCACACGGGCTGCCAGCCTACAAGCCTCCCTCCTCCGACAGCCCTCTGTTGTGGACCTACCCGTCGGGGGGTTTCCGGAGACCCCCAGCCTACGAAAGCCTGCGAGCGAGCTCTCAGACGCCCTCTGCCCTGCACCAAGGCTCAGGTCTCTCAGGAGGAGGGGACGGGGCGACTAAAAAAAATGCAGGATCTAGTTCCATCCAGGCAAAGGCTGGCTTCATGCCATGGGACAGCGGTGCTGGTCTGGCCTTTGCAGATGATGGATCTTATTGGCCCATGCAGAGGAAATTGTCCTTTAGCCATGGGAGCAGAGATACAGAGAGTAAGTTGTTTCTGTTAAAACACGGGGGCTTTACGAGGGAACGCAACCTTTACTGTATGTTACTCCAGTCCAACTTTTCAGAATGAAGAAAAAGAGAGAGTATGTGAGAGAGAATGAGAGAGCATACGGTATTCCTGATATACAGTATATTTTTGCACAAAATGGCGAGTGGCAGAATTGAGAAAAACAAAGGCTTTATATATCTCTGCTGTCGGACAGAAACCGACCAAAATATTAACTTTAGAGGAAATGAAAAAAATAAAGCATGTTTTTAGAATAACACAATACTGCCTTATCAAAGTTGGTATGGTGACTTTATACATTGTCAGATACTTGAATGTGTCCTTACATTATCATCACTTTACCCAAATACAGCTCAAGTGGAGTTAGGAAGTTTTTGACCATTAATGTGGAGTTAGGTGGTTTGACCGACAGTTTTGAGGATCCAATGGAGTTAGGAGGTTTAGTCAAAAGCGCTTTTTAATACATTTCATTGTTTCAATATTTGTAAAACCCACACCTTTAAATGTAAAGGGTGTTCAATAGCACTGATTTGTAACTTTGTTGCTTGTATTGACTCATTTGTTTTTTTGTCTCTCTCAGAAAAGGATGGTCGGAAATGGAACGGCAGCGCCGATGCCCTGCTAAGGATGGATAAAGAAGAGCTTGGTATGGGGTCTAGAGGAGGTCACTCTGGCATCCCAGTGCATTTCAGTGCTGGTGGCAGGGGCCACAGTGAGTCCCTTGCTGGCATGGACAGTAGCCAAGGATTCAGAGCACTACCCAGAGCAGGGCATCCTCTGCCATGTCAGACCTTCCCTGCCTGTCGCAATGGAGGTAGGCAAACATGGTAGCCCTATAGTTAACCACTTAATCCCTCTATACTTAGTAAAACGGACCTGAGTTGCAACTGTAACTCAGGTCCGTCGCAACGACGCGTTCTGAGCTTGTAGGTCTGCGAACGTTCCCCCCAGAATAGGGATGCCAAAAGAAAACCTGCCTAACGATGATGTCACTGGTAGGTGGGTTTCTGAACTGTCCACAGCCCTCCTCTGAGACACAGGCTGAGTAGAATGGTACCATATTATCATGAGCATTAATAAGGACCAATTATATGAAGACAGGTTGAAAATTGGTGAAGTCGTACTTTAAGATAATAATAATTTTAAAAAGCTATAATTAATTTATACAATTATGCTAATGCTATTCCAATATGTAATATAGAGGGACAAATACAACAATAGTATTATGACCTAAACTGTCTGAAATCACCAGTACAATTGTACTAAACTATACTGAACTGAAGCTAAATTAAATGAAGCTACTGTACATTAAACTAGAAAGGTGTAATTTTGAGAAATTGCAAGTGTAGTTTTCCCGACGCAAGTCGTAAGTTGCTGCTGTCGGGACCCAAGGAATCCGCTGGGAAAGATTGTGTTCCACAACATGCAATCCAAATTTGGGGCTGATTGGATGTTCATGATACAGTATATGGATTTTTTAAATAGGCCTCTCCCACTAATTTAGCAAGCCAAGATTTTTTTTTGAAAAGCCTTCCGATTATAATCATTGACCAATCACGAAAGGGCGTTGAGCTAAGTAACAGCAATGAAGGACAAGGACTCGCAACGAGTCCATTGAGGCGACCCACAATGACAGTCGGTTAAAAAGTGACCCAAAAAAAACATAGGAAAGATAGGAACTATTAAATATCGTCCTATCAGAACAGGGGCGGAGCTAACTAACACCAGTGAAGGACAGGGACTCAACTGAGCCCAATGAGGTGACTCACATGTCTGTATGACAAATGGTTAGAAGTTTAAAAAAAAAGAAAAAAAACTTCGGAAAAGAGTACACATGCATGCACCTTGCGCATGTCCATGTTCGTGTTCACATGCGTTGCATAAGCCTGTGTATGTGCGAGAGTGCATATACATTGAATGTAATGTTAGGCCCTATGCATTTACATATGTTATCATGCACATGCGTGTGTGTGTGTGTGTGTGTGTGTGTGTGTGTGTGTGTGTGTGTGTGTGTGTGTGTGTGTGTGTGTGTGTGTGTGTGTGTGTGTGTGTGTGTGTCTGTGTGTGTGTGTGTGTGTGTGTGTGTGTGTGTGTGTGTGTGTGTGTGTGTGTGTGTGTGTGTGTGTGTGTGCGTCTGTGTGTGTGTGCGTCTGTGTTTCTGTGCGAGTGCCTGTATACTGAAAGTAATGTGGGGTAAAAACATAGTTAGGCTCAATGCATTGATTTGCATATGCATGTGTGTGTGTGTGTGTGTGTGTGTGTGTGTGTGTGTGTGTGTGTGTGTGTGTGTGTGTGTGTGTGTGTGTGTGTGTGTGTGTGTGTGTGTGTGTGTGTGTGTGTGTGTGTGTGTGTTTGTGTGCATGTGCATGTGTGTGTATTGTGAGAATGTAGATCAGCTATTTTTGGAAATTATTACAAAAGGAGCGCGTAACAAACATTTGCATGTGCCACTAATTAGACAGATTGCATAACATTACATCAGCCATGACAATGAGTCATCATATTTTTAACAACTAATATGGAAGTCAATGGAAGGCCTGTCTTGGAACAAATCCCTATATCGCTATATTTTTCGTTGTTAGCTTCCCGTGCGATCTTCTGTGTGATAGTGGTGTTCCTACTACCAACTATGTGGTTGATAGAGCGACTTAAACATGACCATCTGAGCAGTTGTTTTTTCCTAAAGATTTTTTGGGGCAATATGCATAGAAGTGAATGGGGAGATTCTTCAAACTCCTGTCAGTCAGAGGAAGAAATATCACTCTGCATTTTTCAAATCGGCCTCATGGTGGCGCTATAACAGGCCAATTCACTACAACTCTTGAACCATATAGGTCATACAATCAAAATTATTTCCCCCTTGGATTCCTTTTATTATTATGCAACTCCCCAAATAAGCCACGTCCATTTTCTCCTGACAAGTCTTCCACCATGTTGTTGTTGTTTTTTTTTTACTTTGCTGGCCAACAATAAGCTACCTGGCCTGGCAGAGACCTGTGCTCCGAGAAGCACATTTTTCATGCTGAGTTTGTTAAACATGAGAAACATAGGCTATACGTTTTTTGGAAAGTTTAAAATAATAATTGAATTCCGTAAATATCAATACAAGGCAACTACAAAACAAGTTTTTTTCAATGGAAGTGGATGGACACAGCCACCAATGGCGTGGAAGAGGGGCGGGATCACGGGCGGTACTTGACAAATGGTCAATTTGTCAAATTTACCAGATTCTAGTACTAGTACTATCTAGTACTTAGTAAACCAACTGATGTCAACTGAGCATTTTATACTGCGATATAGGCCTATACAGTAACTGTCTATAGTATTGCAAGAGACTAAAGTGAATGTGCAACTCTGCAAAAGATTCCCTTAAATACACAATTGCTTGGTTATATTTTTTCTCATCATGTCCTGAACAGTAACTAGCAAAGCATGGTGCGTGCCTCAGTAGGTAGATCACTCCCCTTTGAGTCAAACGTTTCTGGGTTTGATACCAAGCACTAACCTCAGCGTATGAGTGGTATCAATACAATTCTGCACAAGGTCCAGTCCTATGCCAGACTTCCTTTGGGTAACTATCGAACTAACTAAGACATACTGTGGAATTAGAGACTTAATGAGTTTAAGGTTTAATTAACATTTTCATCCAGATAATTATGCTTATCAACCCTCCTGTATTTCTCATTTGTCTTCTTCCTCTTGCTAGTTTCCATCTTCCTCCACATCCTCCTTTTCCCACTTCCACTTACAATTGCCCGGCCCTGACCATTGCTCTGCAGCAGCTATAATGTATCCATTTGTAACTCAGAGAGTTACTCAGAGAGAGTTACTCAGAGAGTTACAAATGTAACCGAATTTATGTAGAGTTACCAAGATGCAAAACAAGGCAGATAAAATGTAAGTGCTGTACAAATGTGCGTTGTGTAGGGGCTAGAACAGCGGATAAAACAGCTGCAGACAAACCTACGCCTACTGCTTTGAAAACAAATCACAGTCTCTATATAGATGGGTCTGCCAGGAGCTTAAAAGTGATTCTGGTACCTGTAGGCATGCTTAAGAACATAAAACAAAAATCTAGGAAAATATGCCTTCCGGAAAAGCATAATTTTCAAGATGGCGTCCAAGATTGCTGCCGGGAGCTAGAAATGCAATATCTAAATTTTTTAATTGAGTCTGGTACAGTACCTCTAGGCATGCTTGATAACACATAAAAAATCTAGGAAAATATACCTGCCGGAAAGGCTTCATTTTCAAGATGGCGTCCAATGGATGCCGGGAGCTGACTATAATGACTATATCTCAATATCTCAATTGAAAAGTATGATACAAAAGATTTTTCAATTGATTCTGGTAGTAGCCTATTGGGCATGCTAAATAACGGCATCTTGAAAATGACACCTTTCCGTAAGGTATATTTTCCTAGATTGTTAGTAGTGTATGTTCTTAAGCATGTCTATCTTGTCTATCTTGGACGCCATCTTGAACATCACGCCTTTTCCTAGAATTTTTGTATGTTCCTAAGCATACCAGGTACCAGAATCAATTGAAAACCCCTTTGTATCAATTTGTTTGGTGTTAAACCATATATTTTTCAATTGAGATATAGCCATTCTAAGCTCCTGGCAGCTGATTTTTTGTATGTTATTTGGCATGCCCAATACTACCAGAATCCATTGAAAACCCTTTTGTACCAATTTCTTTGGGGTTAAACCATATATTGACCCGTCTAATATGAAGGAACGCCCCAAAGTCTTTGCATTGGTTCTGCAGTGCAGTGCAGTTATTTTTTTAAATCTCTGAATTGATGAGTCTGTGACATTCAGTCACAGACTCATCATCCCCCCAGCACGAAGAGATTCAGACTGTCCTTTGTTCCAGTTGCCATTAGGCTCCACAACCAAGCCTGACCCCCATTATGTTCTATTCTGTTCTTGGATTACGGACTCCTTTGCACATGGATGTACATTACAGAACCATGACAGATTCCTGTTATGGATAACTGTTGTAACAGTTTATATGTATACATAGTCATTATTGCTGTCGATAGACTGAAGACTGTACATATATTATCTGGATACCTACTATTGAAGGCTCATCGACACAGTACATATACTGTTTCACTCTCATATATCCACTATTGATATAGTCAATATCCATTCATAGGTGATAGATTTATATTCATGTATACTGTATATTCACAAGTGATAGATTTGACATTAGGCTTATACCTATTGATAGATTATATATATATATATATATTCTTATTTTTCATCCTACCTCTCTGCTCTTACCGGTACCAATCCTGTGTTTCACGCTTACTGCTGTTGCTGCTACGACACCTGAATTTCCCCACAGGGATCAATAAAGGTCTATCTATCTATCTCTCTATCTCTCTATCTCTCTATCTATCTATCTGTCTGTCTGTCTGTCTGTCTGTCTGTCTGTCTGTCTGTCTGTCTGTCTGTCTGTCTGTCTGTCTGTCTGTCTGTCTGTCTGTCTGTCTGTCTGTCTGTCTGTCTGTCTGTCTGTCTGTCTGTCTGTCTGTCTGTCTGTCTGTCTGTCTGTCTGTCTGTCTGATGTGACTTTTCTGCCAAAGATTAATTTATATCACAGATGAGCCTTGTTAGGTAAAATAGTAGTAGTACAGCATAGCATAGAGCAGCAGTATATTATTATAGTTAGACAAACATTCCATAATCCTAATGAGACATTCAAAACTATGCCTACAGTGCTTGTACACATATATGCGTATGGTACCATAAATAGACGAGAGCACAGGCTAACACTTGTTTCGCTCTTCTCCCTCTCTCAGAAGTGGGACGGCTGGGCCGTTCCTCTTCTACCTCTGGCGTGAGGCAGACGGGTTCAGGAGACGTCCAGAGGCAGAGCAGTCTACCAGCATGGGAGGCTCAGGTGAATATACAGTAGTAATCTGCATTGTACCTATAGCATAAACACAATCATTATGATCACTGATGCTACATACAATTGAGAGCAGTAAGTATTGTCCCCCCCCCCCCCCACCCCGGAGACAATGCTCCTGCAGATCTATTTATAGCTGGTTGATATGTCCACTGAGCAGAATAAGGTTGTGGCCAGCCTTAAAAGAATAGGACCCGGGGAAGATGCATAATGTGACGTAAGCAGAGATAGGAACAGCAGATGTGAGTGAGGCTGAGGAGTATGCCGTACTGTATTTTGGAGTGGCGAGCTGCAGTCCAATGGCAGCACATTTTACCCAGAGTCTTGGCGGCGTAACAAATGCTGACGCAGTTTGAGTGTGCTGCAGAAACTGTCTGCATGTGCTTGGCCGACCCTCCCTCACATAGCACAGCAAGACAGTGCAGCACTGCATCCTGGTGGCTGATGCTGAGAACCACACCTTTAGTATATGCCACTTATTAACAGCTCGAGGTTACACCTGAGCCTTTCAGGCCAGCAGGAGTGCAGGGTTCATTAATTCTTGAGTATTTCTTTCTTATTTTTCAAATATATAACATAATACAGTATATTTATGTCATTCCGATTAAAAATGCCATAAAACTCAACGTTTCTTCCCCCCCTGCTTTTCTTGTTGTATTGCACACTCAGCTGCACGGGCTGCGAGAGTCTCGAGCTACCTGCAGTCCCAGCGTGTCTCGGCAGCAGCAGCAGCTCCAGCTCCACCAGCAGCAGTTGCAGTTGAAGCAGCAACTCCAGCAGCTCCAGCAACAGCACCACCTCCAGCTGCAGTTCCAGCACCTCGCCCAGTTGGCGCAGGGACAACCTCCCATCACTGGGGGCAACACCTCTTCTGCAGCGCAGAGCCAGAGAGACGGCAAACTGCTGGAAGTGATTGAGCGCAAACGCTGCCTGTGCAAAGAGATCAAGGCCCACAGGCGACCTGACAAGAGTCTGTGCAAGCAGGACAGCATGCCCATCCTCCCTAGCTGGAGACGGACACCTGAGCCTGGTAAAACTGGCACGCCACCCTGCCAGAGGCCTCAGGCCGTGGTGTGGGACACCGCTATCTGAGGCATAACGGCAAGCCAGATACTGTGAAGCATCAGAGTGACAGAGAATGGTAGTGGATGAAGATGGTGGAACCAAAAACAAACAAAATAGTGGAAGATGGCAGGAGAGATGGAGAGATTGAGATTCTCTCAAGCAGAAGTCACAGTGTAACCATCACAGAGGAAGCACATGATGAGGATGAGAAACACTGTTATGGTATGGTAAACTCAGACTAAAGAACTATCATCAATGAAAGTTCCTAAAGACTTTCATCTTGTTTAGGCAAAAAAGCAGTGATTGATCAAAGTTTTCTTGAGAAAAAAGGAATTAAGTAAAATAAGCATTACAATCAGACTAAGTACATTTCTTATCCAGATGGTTTGACTTTGTATTTGATCTGTATGTCCTTCTTGACGTGTTCTAATTGCCAATGATTTCAATATTTATTGCCACAATATAAATCGACAGAATACAGATTTATTAACACTGAGACTGATGTATTCTTTGATTGGTGTTGCCAAATTCCCTCCTGATGACTTCAGGCATAACGGAATCCTGTTTTCTCTTTCTGTATAAGGAGAGTATCTTGAAAGAATGCACACAATAATATTATGGCACACTTAACCACTGTCTGACAGAAAATACACACAATCGTGTTCCCAGAAAAACGTGAAGGTCCTTGAAGTGTCTTGGTACCAGTAGGTTGTCGTTGTGGATGCCAATAATCATGACGGAGGAGTAAATGCTACCTAACTGTTTGCATATTTGTAATGTAAATATATTTACTTTCTCAATGTTTCTGCAATTTTATAGCAATATACTCCCAATGTTGGAGCAACATAATTAAAACTTGTGTCAACTAGCCTAACATATCTAAGACTTGAACAAGTCATATTTACTGTGTCATTCTCTGCATGTCACAATAGACATACAGTATTGTAAAAATATGTTTAGAGAGGATCATAACAGAATTTTACATACACATCAGATCGTGAATATGATAATGAAATCATGTGGTTGTATAAAAAAGACTATTGTGTTGCTAAGGGTATAATTAGAGACGGTTTTATGACAGATGGCACATACTGTGCAGTCCAGCCAAATACAGACATAGCTTAATTGTACAAAACTTTCATAATAATGTCATGCTTATTTACAGTTGCACATAAGTGATTGTTCCACCCCATGAGAAGTTAGCACTGACACCACAATCACCACAGACTGCAGAATATGGTGCAACTGATAGGACTGTGAATAATGATCACCTCAAAATGCTGGAACAATCTGCACAAAAACATGGCATAATATACTTAGGAAAAACAAACACCCTAATGTACTGTAAATAGATATGTAAAACTGTATTGAAAATGTAGCAATTATTTCCATTTTCATACTTGTAATCAATACATATTATGTAGCATATATTGTATAAACACAATTTTGTTGTTTTTTTGTTTGTTTTTCTAAAATAATTAGGTACTTTTTCTGCTGCAGGCAGTCCATTCATCACTTAAAGATCTACCAATACACAGTAAGCCCTCTGAACAAAAGGTACAGTCCAACAGTTGTCCAATCAGATTTATGCAAGACTCCCTTTAAGCGGTATACTTGTTTTATTTATTCCTTTTCTACACTCAATTTTTATTTGTGTACAGATTTCAACAACTGAGATTCGCTCATTGTCTGGACATTTTACATACTACTTTGCTGCTATCTTGAACTACCGGTGTTCATTGAACTATACATGGTGTCACCATGATTAACATTATCAGTATAGTGATTATTGTTACATATTTGTTTTATTTCTGAAAGCCACGTGAGATGAGGTTTGTACCTTGAAGAGTGAAACCCTCTGTACTAGTATTATGGCACTTGAATGTCTCTTGGTCGTTGTTGTTTTGATAGTTCGCACCAAGCTGTACAGTTTAACACCCAGTGAAAAAGAAAAGGTCAATGTTCGGATTAGTATAAAAACACTGCTTCGCCTTTTTTTTATTTTTCTCTACTTTTTTTTTTTTTAAATACCACCTGTTTGTGTTGGGGGTCCAGGTTGTCAAACTTATCAAGTCCCTTTTTTCAAACGAACAAGGCTGGGGAAGTGGGCAAGTGCAATGCATGCAAGAGATTCCTTAAACTGAAACTGTTCTAACGATACTGACTATTGAGCCCAATTTATGGTAACTTCAGATACCTATAAATACCTTATTATGATTTGTTTTTCAATGACAATTGAAATTGAACTGAGGCATCATTTCCAAAATAGTTTACAGGAGCTGTTGGTTTTGTGTGTCTACTAAAACAGTGGCCATTATATGAGTGCCATACTATATTGATATGGTAAGATACGGTGTACCTTGGAAATCACTGTAGTGCTATATTTGCATTGATATTGTCATTAAATAAATTTTATATAATGAACTTTATACAATGAATAGAATTTCTACATGTACCTCTCTTTTATGTCATTTCACAGCTTCCTTGATTGAACTGCAACAATGCCTATCAGTCTACCTTAGTGTTTCTCAACAGGGGTGGTACTACCCTCCAGGGGGTGTACAGAGAAGGGAGGGACGGGGGAACGGACGCTGGAATCCATATTTTGTAAATGGGGGCGCTGAGGTGCCCTTGGGGGGCGGCAGTTTAATATATTCAAGTGCACATTTTCTTCGTTTCATCCTAGACTTTTTTCATTAACGCTGCAGTCAAATGAGGCGTGGTTTCTGAATTGTGTGTAGTTGCATGTTGTTTATTGGGATGATGATGGAAGATTGGCTAGATTTGTAAGTATTGAATGGGATTTGTACAGGTGGAAGCATATCTGGACAGGCTACTGAAGCCTAATTTATACTCCATTGTACGACGGTGTTGCTAGCTGAAAAGAAGACATCTACAAGCCAACAACTTGTCACAATGTTGTTGGCATGTAGATGTGACCTATGACAGGGCCTGACAGCCATCATACCATGGTAACAGCCATGGTTACAGGGCCTGACAGCCCTGTCACAGGGCCATCACATGATACTGACAAGATTCTGACCATGATAATGACCATGATTCTGACCCTGATACTGACCATGATACTGACATGATTCTGACCATGATACTGACATGGTACTGACCATGATACTGACATGTTATTGACCATGATACTGACACGATACTGACCATGATGCTGGCCATGATATTGACATGATACTGACCATGATATTGACGCTGATACTGACATGATACTGACATGATACTGATCATGATACTGACATTATACTAACATGATAATGACCATGATACTGGCCATGATACTGGCATTATACTGTCCACGATACAGTCCTAACATCCCTGTAACAAGGCCAACATCCCTGTGACAGGGCTGTGACATGGCCTGACATCCTGTTGACATCCCGGTGACATCCCTGTGACAGGGCTATGATAGCCCTGTCATTCAGGGCCTGACATCCATATACAATTCTACTTATAATCGGCTTTTGTTTTTCCCTGGGCAGTGGTCTAATAATTACATAATAATCACATACTACTGTAACAGCCCAGTTTAATGTAAAATCTGATATTTGGAAATCAATTAGATGTTTTCTAAATTACATAAACAACACAATACAGAATACAAATAAAGCATACATTTTAATTGGTTGTGGGGGACTGGGGGTGTTAAGGGGCCTGGATATATTTGATCGGGGCACTGACCCAACAAAGGTTGAGACACACTGGTCTAACTGGTGAAATAATGTTTGACTGTGATTATGCAGAGATACAATATATAACGCATTTTGCAATCTCCCCTTATTCCACCTGGTGGCACTATCTCCACTCTTCAGTGCAGGGGTAACCAGTCAACCTGCAGCATGCACACCCATTTGCTGGTGTAGCTATTAGGTGGTTGCTAGTGCGTTAAAGGAGTGGTGGTGGTGTGTGATGTGACTGATTGTTAACCACTTAAACCCTCTTCTCTAGGTAAAACGGACCTGAGTTAGGCCTAGAACTGTACTTGGACCGTTTTTTTCTGTGTACACCAAATCTCTTCGGCTATTGGGGTTCTGGTGGTTAATATCCTGACCTGATCCCTAAATTGATTGTCCCCACTCCCCCTTCCTACCTCCCCATAGGATTGTATAAAGTGGCACAATGTGGAACCTTACCAGGCTACATGAATTACCCCACATGTACCTAAGTGAGTGGGAACAAAATAGATACAAATTCATAATGAAAATGTCACTGCATACCGTTGCGGCCTACGTCTAATCCCTGAACTGCCAAGACACTGACTGGCTGAAGAGGAGACCAGTGGTCTGAGTCACGCAATGCAGAGATAAACTTAGCCAAGCCATCGATTATTTACCCAAAAAAAAGAAGCTTTGCAATCATCTGTTCTAGTTCATCTTAATGATTATATTCTATTCAGTACATTGGAAGTAATGCCTGAAATTCAACAAATCTGCATAATTAGATCGCTACTTCTGGACACATGCTATCTTCTGGTACTTTTTTATTTTGACCCTTCTGGTACTTTTTTATTTTGACCTGTAATTATTTTATTCTTGCTGACACCTGGACCCATGGTCGATTGCAAACTAAGGATATAGCAAGTGGCAGTGGGGTGGGATTGGCCTGCGTTGTTTGTTTGTCTACCTCAACATCCTTATGCATGGCCTACTGTAGGCATGGCATGACAGGCCCACGGAGAGTAACATTTGAGGAGTGTGCATGCAATGCACTGCAGATGATTGGCTAGTACAGGCAGTGGTGTAAAGTAATTAAGTACATTTACTCATTTTGAGGTATTTTTACTTTACTATATAGTAATTCCAATTTTCTGTACTTTTATTTTACTTTTACAAATATTGTACTTTTATTCCACTACAATTATTTGAAAACTTCAGTTACTAGTTACTTTGTAGATTTTGATTTTATTATTACAAAACATGCATTAACCACTTCAGCTCTGTATACATTTCGGCCATTTGAAAATAGCAGATCTTGCCATTGTGAGCTTGTAGATCTGCTATTTTCAAAAGATTTTTGTACATTTGAAAACTTGTGAAATGGGACATTCTGCATAATACTACTAGTACTTTCTACTTTTGGTACTTTAAGTACATTTTGATTCCAATACTTTTGCACTTTTACCCATTTCGAATTCAGGATCTTTACTTGTAACAGAGTTGCAGTATTGATACTTTTACTTAAGTAAAACATTTGAGTACTTTCTCCACCACTGCTAGTACAGGACTTTGGATTCTTGATGAGACAGACAGTAGGAAGCAGGGAGGTGGGGGTGGGGGTGGGGTGAGTGAGTGGAGAGGAAGGAGGGGGGGATGAGGGACTGCTGAAGAGAGGCGGAGAGAGAGACTGCTTTACCGCAGTATCACTAGATTTCTGCACCACTCATCAAAACGTTGCGGCATGCAGACACGAGCTGGGGGGGAGGGCTGATATTAGGTCAGCACTGAGTGTAGAGGATCACTAGCTCCGTCCATTTGTTTTACATTTTCTTATTAGATAGGCTATATAGCACATCGCTGGACTTTTATTTTGTTTTCTTCGGAAACGTCCATTTATGCGTGCAGTGTCTTCATTTTGACCAGACACATTTGACTGATTGCTCAGTTGTCAGAGCAACGATTGTATTTCTTTGTCCTATAATTATTATATCAAGTTTAGCATTTATCGAAAGCGTATTAAATCAAAATGGCAAAGGATG
Source organism: Gymnoscopelus braueri (assembly GCF_963280865.1). Classification (NCBI taxonomy): domain Eukaryota; kingdom Metazoa; phylum Chordata; class Actinopteri; order Myctophiformes; family Myctophidae; genus Gymnoscopelus; species Gymnoscopelus braueri. The sequence continues at coordinate 25,414,481 of NC_137609.1, read as the reverse complement.
GAGAAAAAGGTGGATGGGGTGAATACATTTGGAACCCCAGAACGCGGGAATTTCTGGGCAGGACAGCGACCAGCTGGGGTAAGTCCACTACAATACCGTGGAAATGATAATAATAATATTAGGCTATACTATTAACCTATATTGTTATTATTATTATTATTATTATTATTATTATTATTAGCCTACAACAATGCAGCTAAAACTACCCTAGATATGTTACCTTTACAGCAATGCAGCAAAGATTACAACCACCATTATGATTAGCCTATATGACATAATATACGAGATAATGGTTACAGCAATGCAGCAATCGTTCTTCCTCTGGCCCTAAAAAAAAGGATTCTGGCCCTATATAACGTCCCTTTCTCGGCCCCATAAGCCGAACAAAAAAAAGCTTCAGAATGCTGCATTAAGAGGAGATTTCAGCAGAAGTCGAAACATATGTGTCTAGCCTCTTAAAGCAATTCCTGTGTATATTTCAGTGTTTAATGCTATATTGGTGAATTGGTCGCTGTCCACTATACCGTGGTGCTGAATCTGCTGATCATTAAATGCGGCATCGGTGCGGATTGCTTTTTGTGGATGCCGGCGAAATGTACCCTGCCTTGTTTTATTTATTAATTTATGTCACTGCATGGGTTTTCTGCGCAATGCGCTTAACGTGAGGGTGGAGGCTGTTGCCTTTATTTTAACCGAGAGTGCCCAAATTATTACATTTTATATTTTCAAATAGCTTACGTCCGCTCTTATAGCCTATATAGGCTACTGTTCATATCTGGCGTTCTGGTGAGGAGTGAGCTAAACACTTCAAGGGAGGAGGCAGCCATTTGTTGGCGTTAAACCTCGAACGATCCCACAATGTAGGGTTTTCAAATAGCTATGCATTCGTCATTATGGCATCCAGTTTCGCACTTTATCTTTTCCAGAGGTTTGGAAACATAATGTGTGCCCAGACTCTTCGACGTGTTGTAACATTAGCATAACATATCCCTTTTTTTTTTGCCACACACCCAAGTCCCAAGATGAATCCATTTCAAATGTTCGTGAAATGATTGAGCACATATGGCAGTGGCAGTTCAAATGACATTGGGGCGTTTTAATCTGGCTAAATCCGAGGGACAAATTCTATTTGTATCGCCTCCAACCCCACCCCTCCCAAGTGTGAGTAAATCAGTGAGGGATTCTAATCCTAATCTAATGGCTTCATTGGCTGACAAGGGAAGCATCGATTCAGGACGTCAGATCGACTGATGTAGGCCTATACTTCCAGGAACTTCTGGTTGTGAACATGATTTTAATGACAACCATTTACTACCATTTTCTTTCTTCAAGGCCCTGAATCATAACTGGAAATAATCTTGGTAAAATGGCACCCTGCTGATATCCTCCTCCATCATGAAAGTAAAATGTATGCCAGTGTACTGTATGTGCAGAATCATTGACTGGATCTATCTATCTATGCAGGAATCCTCCCACAATGCATCACTTAATCCAGCTCAGACCATAGGTGCTTTGAGGACTAGTGGCCTCTTTTAAGCTGTGCTCTCTAAGGCCTGTTAATTGGGATATTTCTGTAGTAAGCCACACCATGGAGACCTGCTGTACTTGGTCTTTCGACTTAACATTTCCTTTGGCTTCCATTACACTCCAAAGGACAAACCTGCCCTATGCACATCTACAGCACAATGTAATGTTGATTGATTTCAGAATATTTACAGGTAGTCAATCCTGGTACAAAATGTACAGGCATACTTTATTCATTTTGTACAGGGCCCTAGTGGTATTGATTTTCCCAATGGTTATAAAGTAGTTGATGTGATGATGCAGTGATGCAGGCTTACTCCACCAAAGCATACTGTACTCTTAACGATTCCCTCCATTTGAAGTAGGCCTAATACGCCATTCTTCTTTTCGCATATTAAAACAACTGATGTCTGTCACAGTAAAACTCCATCGCATGATAGTGTTGCTTGCTGAAAATTAGTTCTTTTTGGCAGGTGACAGAGTACAAATTAGGCTTAAGTTACATTCAAAAGTGAAAAGCCACAGACGAGTTTTGCAGACAACAGGAAGCTAGATAATGCAGTACAGTATGTTCATGTTCGAGATTACACACCCACATGCAAAGCGGCATAAATATTCAAAGAGCCTCTTCCTTTGATCCATACCCTTCCATTTCCAGTTCAAAGCTCAGTTTTTAGCAACCATTCAAAAGCCAAATGTGCGACCTGTCGTTCTAATCAGTTCTGAGAGAAGAAGGAGCCCTTCTCTACCATTTTGAAAGAACCGGATGCTGACTGTACCCTCCCAGCCCGCCTTCATGTGTGTTTTTTTCAACTGGCGCTGGGAGGAAAATGAAGATCAAAGAGAGATGTCCATCGTCAGCCTGTGAACTGGACACCCAGTGTGCACTCTTGACCCTATGTGCACGTGTGCACATAAAGTAGTCTTCCCAAGACTAGAGAACATAGTTGTATTTTTCAGTTGCACAATGTCCCATCTCTTTGTATCCCTTGTCTCATTTGTCTACTACATGGTGCCTATGTCATGGATGCTGTCCAGGAGGCTGAGCCCATATGTACAGTATATGTTGGCAGCTGACTCATCAGGTTGTATTTATTTATTTGTCAGATGGACGAGACGCTTGCTGGCATCAGCTTTTCATTAGGTGGTATTAAATCTTACCTTATACTGTTAAGAGCAGGCAGACCGGAACACATGCACACAGTCACACACACACACACACACACACACACACACACACACACACACACACACACACACACACACACACACACACACACACACACACACACACACACACACACACACACACACACACACACACACACACACACACACACACACACACACACACACACACACACACACACACACACACAGAGGCAGGCACATTGATGTCCATATAAGTCAGATCTTTTGTCATCTAGTGCACTTGAACTCCTGACCTGATGGGGCTTAGGTAGGTGTCTGAGCAGTCACTATAAGATATGATGTGATGATTTGAACCTGCACCCCCATGAGGGAGCTTCCCCTTGACATTCTGATATGGGATATGGGAGGAGAGGGGCTATGCAGCCTCAGGCCTGCTGACAGGCTGGAGATTCAGTTGTGTGAGTTCCTTGTTGGGGGCCTCCCTGCGGAGCTTGGCTCCATGTTGGGGGCCTCCTTGCAGAGCTCCAGGCCTAGACCACTGTGCTGCTCTCCTGCATTAAGCTCAGGGTGGAGGAGGTGGGGAAATATTTATGAGAAAATTTAATTTGATTTGCAATGCACTTTTGTCATACACGTTAACGAATGTTCTGCAGCCAAAACATTGTAAAGACTAGAAAATGTGCTCCTCAGAGCACAGGTCTCCGCCAGGCGAGGTGGTAAAAGAAAGTAGGCCTACTGTTATGATTAATTCTGTCTTACCTATTTATATTACATATTGTGATGTCACGTGAAGCTTGACCAATGTTAGGTGTGTGCGGACGGACACACGGACGGACAGAGGGTAAAACATAGACCAGCCTCAAGTACAGTAGCCTATGTTAATGTGTACTACACTAAGTACTGTGACAACGGGTACAACGGGCACAACGGGTATCGCATAACCGGAAGGGCATTGTTCTTAAAGTGCTTGGTTCCCAACAGGCCTAGTGGCCTTGTGATAAAAAAAGAGTAATTTTAAAAGTTACAAAAAAAGTTATTGCACTCTATATTAATCAATGGCTGAAATGCCTTCATCTTTTAACTATGGAATGAGAGCCTTTACAGTAATAGTGTACAACTGGTCATTTCCTATTCACCTGCATGTTATAAAGCAACACCTCGTGCAGCCTTTGCCATAACACAGTGATGTGTTACTATGTCTGCAGTGCTTACACTGCTAATATACGTAATTTACAGGACTGTAATCCCCTGACCCTCCGCCCTAATCTCCAGGGGGTCTCCATTCACCCTCCTATTCTATCTCCGTCTGTCATCCTTCCTCCCACTCTGCTGTCCTTCCGTCATCAGTGCAATTTGATAATTAAATTGGACGAAGACCAGCCCTTCAATCCTGGCTTAGTTCACACAATCAGATAATGGTGGAGGGCAGTGTTGGGGTGTTTCTTAAAGCACATAACAGTGCTGTGGTTGTGGATTGTGTGAATGCATGCCAGAACGTGTGGGAGGCCATGCGGATCATGTATTTTTATGTGTATAAGGGAATGTGGTTCATGAGTGGGTATGGGGAAGGTGCTGATGGAAAGAAGAGCCTATAGTTTAAGTGTGATTAACTGATCTCCTTTATATGTTTGATCAGTTGCTAATAAATTACGGTCCTAAAGCATGAAAATCTAAATGTCTTCATTTTAATAATATATTCAATAAGCAATTGTGTTCTCTGTAATGCTTTTGAATTAGCTATTTGGTTATACATAGTAATATAGTCTTTAATCCAACTGTGTGGACAAATCAACATTCATGTACTTATGAATGGCTATTTCCTTATTTGTTGGATGATAAAGTATATAGGACTTAAGTGATTATTATTTTTCTTTGTATCCTCAATTCTTGTAACATAATGGAACTATAAAAGATTATAGATGAATAGAAGTAGCTTTCATTTTCAGTACCTGATATCGGTTCACAGAAGCCCCCCCTCTCTCTCTCTCTCTCTCTCTCTCTCTCTCTCTCTCTCTCTCTCTCTCTCTCTCTCTCTCTCTCTCTCTCTCTCACTCTCGATCTCCGTGTTGGCCTTTAACATTTTTAGTTGAATTAAATTAAATGAATTTTAATTGAACATTCATGCTCTGTGATGAAAATGTAATGAATTTATTCATACTTCTGTGATGAAGCTCTGTTTCTCCATTGGCGATGCAAGTGGTTGACATCCTTCTTTGTTTTTCCCCAGGTCTCATCCTACTCTTCTACTTAGTGTTCTACATCTTCCTAGCTGGCATGTTTACCCTCACCATATATGTTCTGCTGCAAACCTTGGATGACCACAAACCAAAATGGCAAGATAGGCTCTCCACACCAGGTGCAGTAGCTAGCTACAAGCCACTGTGTATTAACCACATAAACCCATAGCGTCCCTATTCTGTGCATATCATAATAGGCAAACATTTGGCAAACTCATTTCAACAAATTGATTTGTGAGCTTGATCAGCTATCTTTGGTCTTCACCAAAGATAGCTGATCAAGCTCACAAAGCAATTTGTTGGTGTAGAGAGATTTGGTGTAGAGGGAAAAATTAGTAGGGCACCAAGTATAGACCCCTGGGGGACCCCGGTCAATAAAGTCTATAGGTTTTAAGTTGTTAAAGTTACCCTCTGTAACTTTCTTGTTCTCCTCCGGATTCAAACCCAGGTCTCTTGCATAAGTGCTGACATTTTAACCACTGAGCTAATAGCACCTGCCTGCTTTCTAAATCTAAGTTATATTGTATTAACATACTCTACCATACAGATTTGACCAAATTACATTGTAATCAATAGTGTTTTTTCTGAACAACATATTGGAATGCCACTGTGCATTGGCCATGGTTGTCCTTTAATGATAGTCACCTGGCTTTTGATTATAATCACCTGCTATTTGCGACAAAGCTATCTGCTTATGTTGAGTACTATTTATTGTACATACAGATCACCATAATCACTCAAAAGTCCTACAACTTGCTTGTGTTTTTTGTTTGCTTCAACCTACACTTCTCTCTGCAGGTCTGATGATCAGGCCCAAAGGTGATGAGGCCCTTGAGATTGTCTATAACATTCATAGAACTGAAAGCTGGGACATGCACACTCAAGCCCTGGACAAGTTCCTTGCTCGTGAGTCTGGCTCTTTGCCTCTCTGGCTTTGGTTTTCAGATGGTGTACTGCTTTGAGTTAGCCAAGATTCTTAATTGAATTATGGAGGCTTAATGCAACATTATAGTTTCATAGAATCATGCCTACCCCTTCCTTGCAGCTTACAACAACTCAGCCCAGATGGAGAAAAGCGATGAGTGCGTACCAGACCAGTACTTTAAGCAGGACGACAGTGGTGATGTGAAGAACAACCCCAAGCGCTCCTGTCAATTTAACCGCACCATCCTGGATTCCTGCTCTGGACTTGAGGACCGTTACTATGGATTCCAAGAAGGCAAACCATGCATCATCATCAAGCTGAATCGGGTATGAAGCGAAGAGCAAGGGGATGGTGTTGCTAGGAGACTTGGAATTACTGAGATATCAAATTGGTGGGGAATCTTGGAAAAAAATATAAATCACACCAGTGAAAGCAATGAACTACTTAACCACCTGCACCCTAGCATCCCTATTTTGGGGGTGAACATTCTGCAAAAATAGCAGATCCACAAGTCGCTTGTGACACATGATACTGACATGATACTGACATGATACTGACCATGATACTGACATGATACTGACCATGATACTGACCATGATACTGACCATGATACTGACCATGATACTGACATGATACTGACCATGATACTGACATGATACTGACATGATACTGACCACGATACTGACCATGATACTGACCATGATACTGACCATACTGACCATACTGACCATGAAGCTGACATGATACTGACCATGATACTGACATGATACTGACCATGATACTGACCATACTGACCATGATACTAACCATGATACTGACATGATACTGACCATGATACTGACATGATACTGACCATGATACTAACCATGATACTGACATGATACTGACATGATACTAACTATGATACTGACATGATACTGACATGATACTGACATGATACTGACATGATACTGACATGATACTGACCATGATACTGACCATGATACTATCTATGATACTGACATGATACTGACCATGATACTGACCATGATACTGACCATGATACTAACCATGATACTGACAATGATACTGACATGATACTGACATCACATGATACTGACATCATCAGTAACATGTTACCATAACATCTAAATGCCAATAACACGTAGCAAGCTGTTGGCTTGTAGATGTCCGTCGATTTTTCCAAACTGCTATTTTCAAATGGTCAATTATAAAATGTGGTTGAACTGATTGTGATGCTATAACACATTTTGCTGGGGACCCCCTGGAACTCTCTCAAGGACCCCTGGTGGTCTCCGGGGTCCATTTTGAGAACCACTGCTGTATAGGGTTTTCATCAAGTCCACACTCAGAAATGAACATTTTTGTGATGTTGCTAACGATGCTATCATGCATTGTCTGTCTTTCTCACTAGGTGATTGGCATGCTGCCAGGGAAGGATGGACAGGCTCCATTTATCACCTGCGGGCCAAAGGTGACCATTTGATTTTTCACTCTCATTTGTGATCGGAGACCTGTTACATAGGGACATACATCTGCATTATTTTGCCAAATGTATCATTTGGTTCATAGTTGCCTGTCTTGCATGCTACTGTACCTTATCATTTAACATCACTGTGTATTCTCAGAGATACAAAGATGGCAAAGAATGGGTAAGAACGCGATGGGATCCACTGTCCTGTGGAATTATATGTTGTGAGATGCAGTAGCACCACTGTGTAGGTTGTAGTTTTCCAACAGCCTGGTTTATACTTCGTCATACGACAGTGTCTGTCGCAGAAAAGAGACAATTTTTATTTTGAAAAAATCAACTCATCAAGTAGGACGAAATATAAATTATCCTTTCCACCATCTGGAATGGATTTTGTGTGTAGACAAAAAAAAATAGAACATAGTATTAGAACATGTGTTCTTTCTATGTTCTAAAAAATAGAACATAGAAAGTCTTGAAGTAGATTATTGGCAACTAAATGTGAAGAGAGAGACAGAGATTAATCCATTCCAGGATTTTCCTTTCACTAATTTCTGATTTCCGCCACTGTTCCTCCACTTCTATGAAAGTCATCTGAAAGGCCATAACTGACAAATTTGCCTTCCACCCACAGAGAGAAGACTCTGAAAAAATTGGAGAGCTGCAGTACTTCCCTCCCAATGGCACATTTAACCTCATGTACTACCCTTACTATGGAAAGAAAGCTCAGGTACTGAACGTTTATTCATCCAACTGAAATTAATGTGAACATAATCAGTAAAAAGAAAAAACACCACATTGATAATGTCGGTTCCAGTATCAAAATAGTGTATCTTGAATTACAGTGCATTTAAACAGCTCTTGTTCCCCAGGTGAACTACTCTCAGCCTTTGGTTGCCGTCAAGTTCCTTAACATTACCACCAACGAAGATGTTAACATTGAGTGCAGGATCATTGCCAACAACATTCCTCCAGGAAGCGAAAGAGACAAGTTTGCCGGAAGAGTGTCCTTCAAGCTGAGGATCAACACTAACAACTAGGCTGATGCGTTCCCTCCTGAAAATGCCCGACTACAGTACCAGTTTACTCTCTTCATTCTCTGCAGCAATGTGCACCCACAGAAACAACATGACAGCATTTGCACCCTTGAGTCTTCTATGTAGAACCTGTTTACAGCCCCCAGAGCTTTTGGGGCACTGTTTGTCCCATTGTGTGATGAGAGAAGGAAAGAATCAAGGGTGGTAATCCTGTCATCATTTCTGTCTGAGCTTGGGGACAATTTATTTTCTGTAAATTAGTTTGAGGTGAAGTCTATTTATACTGCATGACAAGCTAGGGGATATACTAGAGGACATGAACATGTGATTTCATAGTTTGTGAGGATCAGCAACATTAACACTTGATCGCTGGTCTCTCTCTTGCCGACTCCCCACTGAGTATCCCTCTGAATATTAATATGCACCAAATACAGTACAAAAGGTGTATATCTATTTATATCATAACCTTATATCAGTATGTCTATTTTGTTGCACTTGAAAGAATAATCCAACAAACTGACGTATATAATATTATGTGATGAGAGATGCAGAGATGGAGCCGTATTGCATGTGTGTGTATTGTCTCATCTCTCTGCTATGTGTGAAGTGAGGTTATGTTCAACCACTGACCACCAGGAGGGACCACACTGCATTGCAGTGATCTTCTAAAATCCACACAGGGACTCTGCACAGTAAAATCCTCAGTATTAAATTATCACATAGGATTTTACTGTGTGTGAGTGTGTGTGTGCTTCTAATATGAGATAAGATAATCATCTTCATGAAGAGGAGTTAGAGGTAAAAAACCTTTAAGTCTGCGTGTGTGTGTGTGGGGGGAGGGGTGCGTGCATGTGTGTGTGTGTGTGTGTGTGTGTGTGTGTGTGTGTGTGTGTGTGTGTGTGTGTGTGTGTGTGTGTGTGTGTGTGTGTGTGTGTGTGTGTGTGTGTGTGTGTGTGTGTTTGCACGCGCATGCACATGCGTGTTTGTATGCAGAAATCTATGTGCACTGTGTGTGGGTGATTGTTCCATTTACAAGTCCAGTTTCATACTGTAGGTCGGGAAATTGCATGCATTGTGCAATATTCATTTAAGTGACGTTATGAATTGACATATTCCAGTCACTATGTAATTCCATTCTGAAGAGGAGATGATTTGTATCCTATCGAAGGATGCTTCATTTATTTATTCTTTCCTTTATTTCATTTTTTCAATTGAAGATTTCCATGGTTCTTTGGCCTGAGAGTGGTAGGATATGTGATTTTATTCTCCGGTAATGCCACATTAATATCAGTAATGTGAAATGGATGAAAAATTGGAAACTAATTCTACTTGTACCAAAGTTTTCTGGCTGTTACTAGAGAATTGAGCCAGGTATTCTCCAAATGTTTTGTTCTACTCCCAGCTTGAAGGACCCTTTGAAAATTACAGAAACAATACAATATCCAAAACAAGGACCCTTCACTTGCGCATTCATGTTATATTTCCTTTCAATAACATTTTATTCATAAACCCAAGACATGATTTCTTGTGTCTCTAAGGCAAATACCTTTAGTCACCTAGATTCTTTATTTTTTTTGCATTTATTGCATCTGTTTCATATGTCTGATCATATCAGAAATAGATGTCATTGTATTTTTTTTATTGTTTTGCACTGGGAGTGCTTTTTGTGTGAAAATGAGTTCATTTGATTATTGTACAGTTCTGGGGATTATGAAGTAGAAAGAATATGTTTGTTCTGTTTTTTGTCTTTTTTGTGTCATACTCATATCACCATCCAAAATATTTACCAAGAATATCGGATTTGTACTTTACATTTTCTCTTTAAGGTCATTAGGATTTCGAGTTTGTGACGTGCTAGTGCATCTGAGTTTTGAAGCCCTGTTTTAGAGACCTGTAGGAAATTAACAAAACTGGAGAGAAACATTTCATTTATTTATTTATTTTGTATCCTCAACACACTGCTACATGGCTGAAATCAGGGTGAAAGAGAGCTGTCAGCTTTTCAGACCAACTTCTTGAGAGCATGTAGATCTGAGCTTATGCTTGGCCAGTTTACTTAATATGTATGGTTACTGTACTATGGTGCTCATCTGGGGCAACAAATCATAGTCAGCAATGTCTGTTTACATTATTGGCAGAATCTTTGGATGCCGTTTAAGCACTGTTGAACTCAGGCATATTACCTTGGCGTGGTTGTGACATTGTGCCAATGTTACTGTGATCCAGCCACGTCATTGCTACAAATTTAGAACACAGCATCTGTTCACTCAAATTAAGGATTGGCTTCCGACATCTGATTTCTGAATAGCATGTTTGTCAATGTGCTTACATATTCCTCACTGTGGTCTAATAGGCACCAGGTTGATCTAATCCATAAAGTTTGGTCTATTTGGTCTAATATGTAATGATCAATTTCTGATAATAATAAATGCTATTGATCATGAAAGCTTACATCCTTAATTAACAACAATGAGGGTTTATTTTGTCCTGTGCAGATCACCAATGGATTGACACTACACACATCGGCAATCCTACCGCACTTGGTTAATTTCACAGTAATCTCTTAATCTGTTAGCTAATCCAGAGAAGGCACATTGAAGTTCTTTATCCTGTCTTTGGTGCTGGCTCCTTCTCCTATAGTTTCAAACCCCTATTCTCCAGTTAGCAGTTAGAGCTGATTTACACCACTGTAATCCATTTTGGTTAATAACACAACAAATAAAACCCCATTTCATTTTGAACAACTTGATTGGATCATTTTTATTTTACTTTTGTGCATTTTCTTAAAATTATATCCAAAAACATTACTCTCAACCAAAGATACCCATGACAATTCAAACAATATACTTTGCATCTAAAGGATCTCAGGCAAAAGCAGTTGACAGGTGGATGGCCAAGGGTCCTGAGAGTTAATAAAAGGCCTACTCTTATGTAACCATATGCACAAAAAGACAGGTTTCAGTAAAAGTCAACAGTGCCTCCTGGTGGACAGATTGCATTGTTCCCCAGTGTCACAGAATGTTATTTCTTATCTCCATTTTGTCATGTTTCTTGTGATCATTTGGAGATGTCTCCTAAAAGCAATATATTTATTTCCTGTGTGAATATGTTATGTGTTTATTGGAAAGGCTGTAGTAAGTCATCAAGAGTGAGGCAGAAGGGCAAGAGCACATAAATATTGCATCCACATATAGATATACAGTATGTTTGCCATTGTGCATTGTCAAGATTGAACAGAAAAATATTGTTTTATTTAAAAAGAAGAGTATTTTCTATTGCTATTTTGTTGTAAGGGGGGAAAAAATGTATTAGCTTGGAACGTTTCATTACAAGGAAGGTAGCTGATAAGTTTTCATCATAAACATTCTGAATAACAAAACATGACAACTTTAAGTTTGAAGGCAAACCAGTTTTTTTATTTAATGCATAATTGTTTAGCTCTCCCCATCAAAATGTTTGCAGTGATATCACTAACTCAATCAAAGCTTACTGGCTGCTCTTTCAGGCAAATACTGCATGTCTCTAGATGGACTTCATTGTATAAGAGTGAAGATGAGATAATTCACATTAACTGGATCACATGACGAAAATACAACCCCCTTTAAGGAATGAACAATGCTTTCACAGTATATTCGGTACATTATAGAATTTACACACAAAGAAAATCAGTACAGCACAAAACTTTTATGGCACCAGTGGTTGTGTGAACTATATTTGTTTCAAATGATCAACAAATACAGTAAACCCCATGCACCCACGCCCCCCAAAATATTGCCTAAGATTGTGGTGCAAAGATAAAGACAACAATGAGGAGGAAATCCATGGAATTTGTTGGGATACTCTCGTCCAAATGGCTGACGATTCTATTTTGTTTGGATCTTTATATTTTGCTGTTACTGTATGTATATTTTTGCTCATGTTTACTGCAAAAAGATAGAGAAATAAATAAATGTAATTTAAAGGAACTCAATGCCATTCTCTCTTCTTTCACCTCCTCAGCAAGTCTTTCCTCTCGAACAGCAGTGAACAGCACAACTATTCAGATGGACAGAGGGACATTAATAACCCCACAATTCCATTCATGATGATTTATCATGAATTGGACACAGTCAATTTGGAGTGTTAAATTACCCTTGTGGGCCCATTTGGAATTTTGCTGTGCAAGTTTTCGCAAAGTCAAAAGTGCGGAATCATGAGACAGAAGTCCACCATAAAGTTAAAGTCAGAAGTGTCAGGTGGATATAATCTAATGTAATCTCATTCACCATGATCCCTACAGCCTATGCTCAATTAATATGGACCTCCAGTCTTTACCCGTGCAATAACGGGAGATGATCAAATACTGATGACAAAGAACAAGAGAATGTAGAGTAGAGATTTAAAGTTGCATTTCTTAATTGATATAATTACCATATGATAAACATAATCCAAGTAATGTAAGCCTTACTAATGAAAAGGTAGACATGTCTAGTAGTCAAGTATGCCGTCATTCCACACCCTATCGATGGCCTTAAAAAGTAATAAATTAAATAGTCAGCTTCCAAAAAATGTTACTACTCAAGTTAATTCCCATAGAAATGAACAAATATCTCCATTTTGTTAGTGAGTGCCATTTGACTACATGACTCCGGCAAATTGATTGAATTGAAGATTACAGCGGAGACGTGTTAGCGTTTTCTGACCCTCACTCGACCCCTCTCCATTCGTTTGCCCTCTGCCTCTATCCTTATCTCCCCTTTCTTCACTGGATTCACTGACAGAGAACAAAGGGGCCTGCACTGCCTGCACTGCATTGCATTGCACTGCCTGCACTGCACAGCACTGCCTGCTTGCATGGGGTGCACTGCCTGCACTGGCTTCACTGCACTGCCTGCACTTGCCTGCACTGCTCTGCCTGCACTGCCTGCACTGGAAAGTCAACCAGTGCAGGAGGACGGAGAGTGAGGATTACCCGGTATTAGTGGTATTTGTGGGTTTAAAATAGTCTGATAGAGGGTAGCACAAGTAACTGATAACTGTACACGCACACATTAAAATCCTCAGTGTTAATTTAACCCTGAGAGAGTACAAATGGGGCCATTTGGTTCCATTTGCACATGCTCAATGTTACAAAATAATGGATAAATTAACACTGAGAATTTCACTGTGCAGTTCTCAAGATATGGCGTGCACACACGCACGCAAGCACACACTCACACACACACACACACACTTTTTTTTACGATGCACTTCCACATCTCTGTGCAAAAATATTGTCATACAATCTTTATCATTAAAGATTCTTAATAAAGTTTGAACTTATACTTAATTCTACAGTAATGATTTCCTTACTGTAAACACAATTTTCACATTTCAATAAATTACAGAAGTTAGTTAATAATTATTTCCAAGATAAGAATGAGCCTGTGTTAGTGCACTAGAACTCATGATGGAAAATGTATCGTCGACAATCAATACAGATAGATTGACGATCAGTAGTCTTAAAAAAGAAAAGAAAAGAAAAAAGAAAAAAAAGAAAAGAGGTGCGGTAACTGCGGTTTCCCACCCCTTGAGCATGAAGTAACAGCAAAATGGCTGCCGTGTGAATATGGTCAATGGCAACACTGGAAGTTAAGAAGAAATGTTACCTAGTAAAAGGTTCTCAACCTTTTCAGGTCGTCACCCCAAAAACAATCATATTTGAACTGAGGACCCCCCACCCTGATAAGCACTTGGAATTGTAGGTTGAGGCATAACATTTAGTTTGACTCGGTTCCACAGATAAATATTGTGAAAATAGCAGATCTGCAAGCTGCAACGCCTCGCATTGTGAGCTTGTAGATCGGCTATTTTCAAGTGACAATTTTAACGAATTTTAAGACCTTTTTTTAGGTCTTAATTTGGCCAATGTTTGACCAGTTTTTATAGTATAGTTTGTTCATTACTTTTACTTTTTTATTTTCTAGCCTAGACTAGCCTGGAAACCAAAATCTGCCAGTGCAAAAAAATGAAATTTGGTCTGGTCCTCTCGGAAATGCAGGTTCCCCACAGAGATTCCAGGCAAATATCCACGCAGTGATATTAGTCTGGCCATGCCAGGCTAGTAAAAGACTGTTATGGCCCTCGGTAAAAATCCATATAGATTCTATTTTATTGTCATATCCCATGTAATAACTGCATAATCATAATGCGGATTGGTCCCAGATCTAGCCTATGTAGAATTATGCAGGTTCAGTGTAGAAAAATTATCACTTGGAATTATTTTAAAAGGGCAACTATTCCAAACAGGAAAAAATGTATTGCTCTCAATGAAAATGTACATTTAGTCAGCAACCAACTTCAGTTGTCAGTAGCCATAAAATAACATAGGCCTAACAGGTCACTAACATAGGCCTAACAAGACAAAATAGGGGTGTGCATAGCCACGTTTAGTGTTTTTTGCCCCCCCCCCTCTGGTAGACAAATTTGCGGACAGAGTGATGTCCATACAGCAAGAGCAACAGACAGACTCATTACAATAGTGTCACACTTTGTCTGCTCCACTAATACTTTAGGTCCAGACATTATCTCACAGGATATGGCGAGGAATGTCTAGAGGAGTAAACAGACTTTCAATATCAAATGATTGTTCCCATCGCCCTTTGGTTGGGAGAAAAATGTTGCCCTCATAAATAGT